>NC_058391.1:3734643-4357084 GCF_019915245.1 Fusarium musae
CTCTAGAGCTTTGCACTTGCTGATAGAGTAAAGAAATTTCGGCCGTCCTCAGACCTGCTCACATGACCCTTCATACCAATCGGTTCTCCATTGGCACTAACAAGAGTCGCCAACGTATGTTCGTCACCATGGTTTGCAATGAATCTCTGTCCATTCTCAACAAGCCTACCGATTATATGGCCAAGCTTGGGTCCTTTTCGATCATAGTCCACAGTATAAGTCTATAGAAATGTTAGATAGATGCAAGCGACCAGGACTTGTCACAAACCTCTATGACAGCATCGCCTTGCGCTGTAGAGGCAAACGCTGGACCTTGAGAAACATCACCATTGTCAAGAACTTCTCTTTTCAAATAAGTAGAGGTGTTGCGCCGTGGTCCAGCCGACAGGCAAAGAGCATATTGCCAGGATAGAATGCCTCCGTTCGCGAGTACAAGGCCATTTTGATGTTTTCGGTTTCGAATGACTCTTGTCATCTCCGCAATTGCCTATCGAGAACTTTAGAAAACGATCATTCAGATTCTGAGAGAAACTTACGTGAAGAGAATAGTTATTGCCTGCACCGCCGAAGGAAGTAAGGCCACCAAGTAAAGTGATAGGCTTGGCTGGCTTCTGAACATCTAGACCAACGTGCTTACAAGCGAGTTTCGGGACAATGGGAAAGCACCTGTAAACATGTTAGTTCCACTTCAACTTTCATGTTTACTCAACTGACGAGTAGAAGTCAAAGCAGTCAATCTCGTTCTTAGTGATGGCAGCGGATTCGAGGGCCTTGTCGATGGAGTACTCAATAGCAGGACTAGAGAAGTAGTTGGCTCGCTCCCAGACTAGCTTGATGTCAGTAACCTCATTTCAAAGGAGGTGATTTACTGACAATGCGAACTATCGTTCGAACCAGCACCGCCAGCGATGTACACCCATTTATCCTGGGGGACGCCTAGCTTGGTAGCATACTCGACAGAAGTGATGATACAAGCTGCCGCCAAGTTCACACCATTGAAGGCATTCATCAACAATGGATCTGAATAGTTAGCTGACAGTCGGAACCAATGGCAATTATACATACAAGGTGTGCAGATCATGCGATTCTGCTTGGTTACCGTCTTGATAGCATCAATGTCTCGTGGTGTTTCGCCTGCTCGCCAGCTGATCGGATGCTCACAGGCAATCTTGTCAAACTCGGCGTAAAGGACTGCTGATTCATGATGGTTCTCGTGGAACGTTTGCCGGTTATGCTTTCTGTATGCATTTTCATATAGAGGGTAGACTTGGATTGGCATTCCAATGCCGTGCGAGGCACCGACGTCTTTATCATATCAGTCAGTCTCTAATGAAAGGTTGGGTTGATGCTCACCCTTCAAGAGTGCAGGGTCACTCGGACCATATAGCTTTGCGCCGGGAGACATCTCAGTCCATCCTGGTGGAGGAAGACGTCCAGCTTTCTGACACGCAAGCACTGGCAGACATTAGCCCAAGGATTCTCATTTCAGTCGGACCTCAACTTACATGAAGCCATCGCCTCTCCTCCTGTGATAATAGCTACCTTCGTTTCCCCCGCCGCGACTCGTGCAGCTGCCGCGTCGCACAGCAACGCAGGCGTGTGACCCCCATGGCTTGAGAGCTCAAGATGCGAAGGTTCAACACCAAGTTTCTGAGCAAGATGCTTTGGTAGATCATCATATGTCCAGGACCAGGGAGGAACAACAGAAATACTGTCTACGTGTTTGATAACATCGACAGTTGTATCCTTGGCAGCGTCTCGAATAGCTGATAAGATAAGCTCTGCTGGTTCGAGCGTATTTTCGAGGGTGAAGCTCTTTTGGCGGATATCTCCGACGCCGATAATAATTGGGTCTTGAGGTGAGGGAGACATGATGTCAGTATTGCTTACTGGAAGTTGAAAAAATGATATTTGACAATTGGTATACGCGAGACTGGTCGGTGTATAATTAATTAATTAAATTGCTGTAGGTATTCGGAGTTATGAGGGGGTAATTTGTTTGTGCCTCGGCATCTGCAGGGCCTTATGAGTCTTACTCAGCCCGATCATCCGCATGAGGGACTAGAGGGATCGCCGAGAAGCTCTCTTCCTCGGCCCATTGTTTATTCTCCGTCTTCTCTTTAGGCCACTTCAATATTTGTAACAGAATGGTCATTAATTGGGCTGCTCTTACAATCTTGCTCAGATGGAAAACACCACGGGCTTTACCTGTTCTCGGACCCTGTGAATAGCCAGCCGAACGCCGCAATCATCGTATTCCATGACTCAGAAAGGACTTGGCATGGTACGCTGGCTTTAGAAAGTCCTCATAAAACACACTCTCCCCGTTTGAACATGAGAGCTAGATACCAGATCCAGTGCCTTTTCTCTCAGTATGACAACAAAACTAATTGAAGTTGACAGCCTTGACATTCATGTCTTGATCAATGATGAGATTGACCAAATCTCGCCGAGCCCAAGCCCTCGGGTCCAGCATGCCCAATCCTTCGCCGGTGTCCCGTTGAGCCCCGTGTCAGACCCCAGCTCTCGAGGAGGAGCTGGGTTGGAAATGCCAATGCGAAATATCTGTTGTGGCGCTCATGGTCTGTCCTTGTTTATTGTCAGATGGTCCTCGTTACTGCCAGTACTGTGTACTAAACTCTTGACAGACGACGAAAAAGGGCGATAAATCTCACACGCTACTTTTCGATGCCGGGCCCGAGGAAGACATTTTCGAGAAAAACGTCCAGAGGCTCAAGCTGCCGATGACTGAGATTGGTGCTATTGTTCTTTCGCATTGGCACAGAGATCACTCTGGCGGGCTTCTCTCGGCGATTCGGCTCGCTAGCAAAGGGAGGTTAGGCGGCGATAACGTTGTTGTTGCGCTTCCTCCAGATAAGCCAGCGTTCAGAGGAATCATGTTCGACCAACCCATCTCGCTAGAGGCAGACCCCACCACGGATGAGATCAACAGTGCTGGTGGCAAGACAGTTATGTTGGATGAAACACTTACTATCCTCAATGATAGCTTTCTCATATCTGGAGAGATTCCACGCCAGACAGACTATGAAGGTGGCATCCCGGGTGGTGTTCGATATGACCCAGCCAAGGATGAATGGATCAAGGACGAGTTGATCATGGAAGAGAGGTTTGTCATGTGCAAGCTCAAAGGTGAGTCCCTCTCATCGGTCAAGCAATCAACGTGCCTAAAGTCTCTGCAGACAAGGGCCTGGTCATCTTCACTGGCTGCAGTCACGCAGGCCTCATCAACATTGCCAGACATGCGAAAACCATCGACGATAGCCCTATCTACGCCATCGTCGGCGGCTATCACCTCGCAGATGCGTCACCTGATAAGATGGAGCAGAGCATGGAGGATCTCAAGGATCTCGAGCCGGCTTTGCTGATGCCGGGACATTGTACTGGATGGAGGTTCAAGGGACTTGTTGAGAGGGAAATGCCAGGTCAAATGGCTCCTATATTTGGTGGAACAAAGTATACACTGTAAAATCGACACTTGTTGTTTGTTTTGGTCTTGAACACGGAGTGGATATCTCATTGGGGATGGCCAATGCGATTCTACACGCGCTGGACAGATGCAGCGCCTCAATGAAGAGTCTTCATCGAAGACACAACCATTCGGTCGCCTAGCGAACGCTATGCATCTCTCTCGGTCTCTTTCAATACCGGTATAATCGATCGTCTTTACCCGTTTCGGGATGCAACGTCAAACAAAAACAAGGAAGGGTTCCCCGCAGGTAAAATACCCTATGCGTCGGTGATCGACATACCTTAACGCAAGATCAAGATGCGCACCTATGAGCAGTCAAATCTGTGATCGTATGTTAGCTCGTGGGGTAGCCGCACCTATCGAATCGTGAGTATGGTGTCATGACTTTCCATTCTCGTCCCGTCTGCATATAAGACCCGAAAGTTTAATGGTTAAATGCTTTGAATACGCGCTTCCATGGATAAAGCGAGTATAAAAAAGTACTGGATTACTCTGTATAAACAGGTGCTTTCCAACATGTATCGATAGCTCTCTCATCATCAATATGGCTTCCCTTGTATTTGCCACGCTTATTGCCAGCGCATATGGCAAGACAGTCAAATCTCCTACTCCACCAATGGGATGGAATAGCTACAATCACTACAACTGTCGGCCTTCTGAGGACATCATCAAGATCAATGCTAAAGGGCTAGTTGATCTTGGTTTCAAGGATCTCGGCTACAGTATCGTCACAGTTGATTGCGGGTGGCCCTCGAGAGACCGGGATAGCGAAGGAAGGCTCCAATGGAATGAGACTCTGTTCCCGTCAGGCCCCAGAGCCCTCGGAGATTATATCCATGATCTGGGTCTTGAGTTTGGGCTGTACTCGGGAGCTGGATATTTACAGTGCGGTTCAACTGACATTCCTGCTTCTCTTGGTATGTGCATCGTACAGCTGGTTATAAACTTGCCAGTGCACTAACTGCTTCAATAGACTACGAGGAGATTGACGCAAAGTCATTTGCCGAATGGGGAGGCGATACTCTCAAGTAAGATGATCGTCTGTAACTTACGAAATCCCGTTACTGACAATATCCAGATATGACAACTGTTACGCGACATCTAAGACCAACATGGTCGACGCCAGTTCAGCTGAAGCAAAGAGCCCTAACCGCTTTATCAAGATGGCCGCGGCGATCAATGAGACTGATCGTGACATTCAGTATTTCCTCTGTCAATGGGGTATTGGCGAAGATGTTCCTCAATGGTAAGTATCACAACAAATTGCAGTTCGTCTCCTAACAAGCACCAGGGCTGCTCCACTAGGCAACTCATGGCGAATGAGTAATGATATCTTCAATGCTTGGAGAGCTATCTGGCGCATTACTAACCAGGTTGTCGCTCACGCGAAATACAATGGGCCAGGCGCTTTCGCGGATATGGACATGCTAATGTGAGCTATAACGCCAATCCATTCTACATCTGCTAACCACTGTAGCATCGGTCTTGGTGCACTTTCGCACGATGAAGAACGCTTTCACTTCGGCTTCTGGGCCATGATGAAATCACCTCTCATCATCGGCGGTGTAATGGACGCCAAGCAGATCCCTGCCGAATCTCTCGAGATCATGTCCAACAAAGAGGTCATAGCTATCAATCAGGATCCTCTGGCAGAAGCGGCGAAACTCGTTATCCGATATACCGAGGAAGAGTGGGATGTCTGGGCTGGAAATCTCTCTTCCGACCGCAAAGTCCTCGGGGTTTTGAACTGGAAGAACGAAACCCAGACAGTGAAGGTCGATCTGTCGCTGATTGGAGTTGACAAGGCGGCTGCTCGAGACGTATGGGCTCATGAGGATCTCAGCATTTCTGGAATCCAGGAATTTAAACTCGCGCCTCATGAGTTACGACAGCTCGTCTTATCCGACATCACTCCAGCTTCACTCCCCAAGGCCGCAGGCTACTACACAGCTCAAGACGCGACTCTCTCCGGTTCGGCTTCTCTAATCGACTGCAAAGACACAGAATGCCTTCCAACTCACAAAAAGGTCGGATCAATCGGCAACGATGCCAAAGTGACCTTCAAGTCAGTCAGTGCACCCAAAGACGGTTCAGTCTATCTTGGCATCGATTACATCAATCATGAGTATCATCACACGATCGGCGATTGGGAGACAAACTCCCGGAATATGTCAATCTCGGTCAACGGAGGAGATGCGAAGCGATGGGCATTCCCGAATGCTGGAGGTGATTGGTTTGAGAGCGACCGGCTCACCATTCTTGTTGATGGGTTCAAGAAGGAAGATAGCAACGAAGTGACTTTTACTACGTCCAGCTCGGGCAGTTGGGCGCCTGATTTGGTTGGATTCGAGGTGCTGGAGTAGTCGAGAAGACATCATCAGAGCAGCCATATATCTTGATATATAAATAGGGCCTCGGAATGCTGAAACCACGTTTCTAGTTATGTTGCATAACTTTATGTCTCACAAGGATATACAATGGTCCTACTGATCCCTGTCAGGCAGGACATGTTTTGAGTGGAATAGCCTACAGTTGAGCAACCAGTAAAGAAATCGGGCTTTGTGAGAGACAAAAAGGTCTCGATTTAGAATGGAGGACTAAAGAAAGACAGTGACTAATCTTGAAGCACTTTTGACATGTGCAATTGAACGCGACTCCTGTTGTACAGGTGTTTTTCTGCAAGACAGCAGCATGCAGCGGGATCACATACATTCTGGCTCCAGAGATTACCAACCCAAGAACAATACCGCAGATCCAATATCACAAGAATAAAATGAGTGACTGTCTCTGACATAAAAGATTGAATGACTTGAGTATTCAAAATCTTAGCCATTGATTAAAATGATAATTCTTACCTTTACCAAGTTACAGGGTCATTGCGGCTAAGTCTCGGGTAATCAACAAGTACCATCTGTTGCGGCAAAATGACCTCAAATTGTTAAGCGAGACAAAACAATACGCGAAGATAAAAGTGGCCAAAAATGCAAAAAGAAATCCCCGAAACCTGGATCGAACAAGTGACCTTTCGGTGAGATGTGGTATCAATTACAGCCGAACGCTCTTCCAGCTGAGCTATTCGGGGATTGTTGGTGGAAAGGCGCCGCAAATTGGCGACATCTCGACACGCGACATTGACGATTGCGGTTCGCGCCATGTTTGATGCTTGCTACTGGCGACGGCGCTTCTACTTCGGGTGCGATTTTGAGACGCCAGGAGGGCTACGTAGCCGTGAATGGTTCCGATGCTAATGGAGCGAGGCATTGGTCTCTCTCTAGTGTCACGATGGCATCTACAGCGGAGAGACAGAATTGAATGCGAATGGAAGCACTGGATCTGAAAGGCAAAAAGCGCAACATGGCGAATAAAATGTCAAAAAATTATCTAGCTAGCAGCTATCAGTTTCGATCTGATGACCTCCGGGTTATGAGCCCGGCTACGGGAATTGTTAGTGCACGTTCGAGATGAGAGGATGCGAAATCACATACCGCGCTTCCACTGCGCCAAGCTGCTTTGTTACGATGTTTTGCCGAGTTATTTTTGCACTCCATCAACGGTTTCGTTCCGTGTATCGCTTTAAAGTCTGGTACTGTCTTGTTGATTGCGGGGATCGCTTGGATTTAACAGTTTCTTTGTTCAAAACATGCATTAACCTCGGGCAGAGAGCCGATGCCTGCAAAACCTTCAGCGGCATCCATGCATGACGCGTGACGATGGCTTCAAGGGTATTTTCAGCTCGCTTAGCACTGACCATCGTGACAGCTTCTTGAGACGAAACGATGTAACGATCGGGCAACTTCCCGAACAAGGATCATCTGCCTGTCAATATCTTTCGGCCGATCCTCATTAGTGATGCCACCAGCCGGGAAAACTGCACCCGAAGGCTTCTCCTTAATCAGACGAGGTCTCCAAGATGTGGATATCGAGTCAGTGCGAACTCGGAAGACTATTGATGAGACCCCTTTTTCGGGAGCACGTGGATTTTCTTTTTCAACGGCGCACGGCTGGCCTCGATACGAGTTACCCGATTATTACCGTTTTGGTGTGAGTCAGGACGATCAAAAGTCTTATGATTGCGGGTTCAGTGATCGGGAAATTCCGATACTGTTAGCCGGAGAAAAGAATTCTATAGTTGCTTTGGCGGACATTTGTGCAGATTAGAGCGCTGACTCGGAGGCTTTTTAGCTCAAATAGTTTGTCTGACAGATCAACTGCATCATCGATTTTAAGTCAGGCCAAACATCAAGGCAAAAAGCCCTTTGCAAGAAAGCATACAGAAACTTCAATCATTTGACTCGGGAAACATGTTACAAAAATCGAGAAATTGAAAATGGGGTCAATAAACGAGAACGACCAAGCTATTATGTATTAGAGACGAAAATGAAGCAACTGGTGACATATAAGAACCATAATAAATCATCGTCGTCCCCGAGGGAACCCCATAAAATGGATCCGGAGCTGAACGTCCAAGGCCCAAGGATTATCCGCCAACCATTTCCCTCTTCCGCAACCGTCTACGCCCGTTCCCTCGCGATGGAGCGAGTCAGTCGAGGCACAGGCCACGACATTACTGAGATCTCGTTGGTAGATCGCGCTCATCCCTGTCTTGGCCTAGTTCCCCTTTGAGACTTAGTCTAGAACGAATTTCATGCCAGCGCCCCAGACTCAAAACTTTAGCCAAACTTTATTGACGAAGTCAAAAATGCGTGATTGTCTTTATGGAAGGAGGGGACTTGAGGGAGATGAAGGGTTGGGGTAAGGGAGGATCGTCGGGGTTCTTTTGTATTGTTCGTGGGTGTAGATGGGTGAGACAATGGGGGAGATCTTCGATTTGGGACGGTGATGAGGCTCAGCCACATGTTCCAGACTGAGATGCATACCAGCTGACCATGAATCGAACATCCAAGTCTCCAGCCCTCTTCCCCGGCAATAGTCTCCTTCCCCAGTGACGGTAGTGGAACAATCCTTCGCGTGTCAACCATCAGCCCACCCCAGCCAAGCCTAACCACACGCAGACTGGGTCAAGGAACACGCAGAAAACGCCATCTCCATGGTCCCCTGCCTCCAGTCCCTTTTATGCACATAAGATCAGCGCGACTGTCTCTCCCCCCTCCTCGCGCTGTCTCACAAGTCTTTTTTCTCTTGGCAGGCTGACTCGACTCGACCATGGATTACTTTGAGGTATGCTGGTCGATCTTCAGCACCATCTGTCTCGTCAATGTTGTTTTTGGTATTTTGGTCTGTGAGATTACTACATTTACTGTTTTAGCTGCTGTGCCGATCTTTTCGTCTGCGGCGGGGGCTATTGCGAATGGGCTCTGCTATTATGTTTACTACCTGAAGAATCCTGTCATCAACGAGGTGGTGGCTGCTGTGTTCTCGGACTTCTTCTGGCTTGTATGATACCTTCTAGGTCAATTGAAAGTGAATGTTACTGACTGGATCAATAGTTACAAGAAGCTAGTCTGTTGCTGTACAGTTATATCATCCTCCAACGAGTTCTCCGACCGAAGCAATGGCGCGTCTTTTCTATTCTCTTCTGGACTCTCATGGTCTTGACGGCAATCACTCGAGTCTTTATCGCGATCTATCGTGCCAAGTTCTTGATTGAAGGTGTCGCTGAGTTCGAAGTCATCATCAACTATCTTCATATTGGCTACTTCACCTCCATGGCCATCTCCGAATGTCTCAGCGCCTATTTCCTTGTCGTCATTTTCGCCTCAGCCAAGACAGCCAGTATGAGCGCTGCTCTCAAAGTCGGTCTTCTCCGATATTTGACACGCAGTACTGAAATGCGTGTCGCTTTCTTGGCTGTACTGGGAGTCGTGCGAACTATCATCCATCCGTTCCAAACACCGGGTCAGAAGGCTGTCAACATCGCCAGTCAATTGGATCGCTTCCTCTACGCTCTCTTCTGTTTATACCCAATTGTTCTTTAGTATGTATCGCGCAACATACTCTATCGTTCTAGAGCTAACCTAGTGCAGCTTTGATACACTTGCGTCCAAGCTCCGCTTCAACGAGGACCGATCGATATATACCCATAGTGACCAAGCTGCTGCCGGCAACCGCTACGGCCTGAGCACTCAAACAAGATGCTATACGACAACAAAGTCCAACTACGCCTCGAAAATGTATGGGGCTGATACCCCGGGAGATAGAAATGCTTCGCAAGAGCAGATTGTCCCAGCCAATGGATCCACTCGCTCCGGAGTATCGGAAGTTGAGATGGAAGACATGGATGTCGAGGGATTCGTTATCAGAAAGACGACTGAGGTTACAGTCACATAGTGGTTTGAATACCTATGCCACGCTAAATAATACCATAGATTCCTTAATACATAATTGTGCAAAAAATGCTACCTTGCAAGTTTTTGGAAGTCACAGCGATGAACAGCGTAGACGAGGCAAGAAATCAAGGACCAGTGTTCCAATTGATCGAGGTAAGCTTAGTGTAGCCTGATGTATATTTAGAGTAGCTGAGAGAGCTTGTAAGATGACTGTAAGCTACCTGTGATAAGCTTAATCTTACTAGACTAACTTCGATGTCTCCCAAAGTCAAGTGCTCACTTTTGAGACCGACACATACGCCCATCATCTGCAACAGACCAAGCCTCACTACCGACTGCGACTGTCGCATAGAATAAGTTCTCAGGATCGTACTTCTTCTTTATCTTCAGCAGCCTATCATAATTGACACCGTAGAAAGTCTTTTGCCAATCCTTTTGTTGAAAGTCTGCTTCGTTGGCATACGCACCAGCACCAGGCGTCGCTGCCTCGATGATGGGTTGGATCTCCTCTGTCATTCTCTTCTGAGTAGCCAGCATCTCCTCCCATGGAGCTTCGTTATCCCAAGGAAGAGTCAGAGAAACCTGCGCGATGGAATCTCGCCATTGGGGTAGTACGGAGTTGACGTTGTTGCCCCCGAATCTGGATACGTTGAGACCGACGCCGATGTAGATGACTCCCATCTCAGCGAGCTTCTGAGCTGTTGGAGAGAAGTCTTCCAGCTTATTACGCGGCAGCAAACGACCTCCGAAGAGCTGTGTCCCTACTTGGATGTTACCTGCCGGGAGGGGACCCCAGTAGTGATCGTAATGCTCGTGATAACTTTGGAAGTGCGTAAAGTTAGGCTCGAATTTGATACCAAGATCAGACAAAGAATCGGCGAATGGCTGAAGGATCTGCTTGACCTCGGCCTCGGTCTTGTCATACGCCGTTAGAGCTGGGATCTGAAGGAATGAGTCTGAGAAGAAGTAGATGATCATAACCCCAGAGTCAATAATCTTCGGCAGAGCAGCATGGAAAGCATCGATGACATTATATATGAGCTCTGGTTGTCCTTCAGGCGCAGTGACAAGAAACTTGGCTCCACTGATTTGAGCTTCTGGATGAGCCCGTACAGTAGCTGAGATAACGACACCATAGTTACCCGTGCCACCTCCACTCAATGCCCAGTACAAGTCGCTATTTTCACTTTTGCTCGCTTTGACAAGCTCTCCATCAGCAGTAACGACGTCGAATTCGAGGGTGTTATCTGCTGCTAGGCCGAAACTAGTGCTTAGGGCTGAATGACCGCCTCCTTGGGTATATCCTCCTGCAAGGCCAACGGAAGGACATTCTCCAGTAACGACGACGAGATTCTCAGCATGAGCAGCCGCGAGCGCTTCGAATCCTTGAACACCGGCGCCCACTTGGAGGGCTTTCCCTTTATAGTGATCGTCTTTCCAATTGATGACTTCTGTGCCCTTTAGGTAGTGAATCCAAACAGCGAGAGATCCTGCGCCAGTCGAACGGCCGAGGTAGTCATGACCTGTGTTACGAATGACAAGGCGTATGTTCTTCTCCTTGGCGAAGCTCAAAGTCGCTGCGACATCCTCGGAAGATGTGGCATTAACGGCATATCTGACGTAGTTGCCGAGCTTACATGGCTTGTCCCTGGGCTGGAATGGGTCGCAAGACTGGTTGGCGAACAGAGGGGCCATCATAGAAGAGGACGACTTCGAACTGATACATATTGGTAGGCAATTAGATTCATTGAAGCATCTCATGGTACTGCAGCTAATGAGGCAAGATAAAACAGGGGAGGACCTACTGAACTGAGGAATAGAGCCATTCATTCTGCAGTCGTTCACACTCTTCAGCATCATAATTCGGATCATGACATGGACTTCCCAGCGGAACGGTTGCTACCAAGCGGCCCCCAACCGTACTGTTGAGGTGAGCCCAGTCTTCAGCAGAAGGCCAACAAGAGTCATCGGGAAAGCATTTGCAGTCTGGTGCCTTGGCTTTACAGCCAGCTGCACCGAGTAGCAGAGACGGAACGAGAAGGCGGCGCATTATTGCCTGTGATAAGCAATGGTGAAAGCCTCTCATCGACTGAATTGGCGGTAAAGATGCATGAGGTGGTCGTCTTACTCTTCCCCGCAAAGGTCCTTTCGTTTCTTTTGCCGCCCCTGTCAGCCAAGCATGTGCAGGTGGAGAACTATTGGTGTTACTGGACAAGGATGACTCTGCAATGAAGATCTTTACAACTTTATCGTAGATGGAGGGAAAAGATCGACAGCTGCTTGTAATACGGAAGAACTGTCTGTCTATGATCTAGGTAAATCTAATCTGGAAGAGCAAGCATACTTAGAACCTCTTGGACTTTCTAAGTCTACAGCAAAGGCAAGATTTTCCAAGCCACGTCAGCGAAAGGTAGACATATCTTCGAGACTTAGCCCTCAACTGCAGCTATTCCTTCATCATCTCCAACTAACTTGGCTTGATTATAAGCATCATCATCTGTTGGCAATTGCAGGTTCACAGCTGCAATCCTAGCTGCGCTGACTTCCAAGTCACCATCGCCTTCCAATGCGAGAACATGGCCACCGCAGTCTCTAGTTGCTGACAGGAAGTGAAGATGGTCGCCGGCGACGCTGATACCTTGCATGAAAGCAGGCGATCTGAACCCAATGATCGTACCGTTAATGTCGTGGAACGTATGTGAAGCCTGTCGTTTTCCAAGCTCGGCAAGACTTTCACCTGGTGATTGTTGTCCTCCGACCGTCCGTACAGTGACCGACTTGAATGTGCCTTCAATTCTATAGACCAGATAGTGATTATTCGTCGCAGGAAGAAGCTGAGACAGAGTCTCTGTCAAGTCATCCTTGCTCGGTATTTGTTTCGAAGCAGTAACAGTCGGTATAAGATCCGTGATCATCGCAAAAGGCGCCGTCTGCTGAGCGCACGAATCTTCATCCAGCGCTATGACAGAACCATCAGGTTTCATATCATAAATAGCCCCATCGAGAATGATCATTTCGCCGACCATGTGTCGAAAGGTGCCAAGGCCGTGATCGCCATGTGTGAGGAGTTCCGAAAGGTTGATTCCTGTCTCGGCGACTCCATCCATAAGAGCTGAGACAACGGAATATTGGAAGAGGTGATTAGATGGCATTTTTGGCGGGTGATGTGAGATGTGAGATTGTGTTGCGTGAGTGAGAGGCACAACTTGTCCTTGGTTGAGAAAGTTGCACGAATGCGGGGTCTAAAGAGTCCAATCAAGTGACGACTTCTGGATCAAGACGTCATCAGAAATGAGGGAGGTCAGCTCAATCAACAAGAGACGACAACAACTTCAAGACCCCAGATACAGTAGGAGTTTCGCTTTATCCTTCAAAAAACTAGAGAGAAGGATAGAAAGATTGGGACAGTCAAGGACTGGCGATTTGAACAGCTTCTGTGTCTGCGAGATACTGCATCTTGTACACTTGGCACAGCATCATGCTCAACTAGAAACGTACGCACCTACTCGCCTGGAATATCAAATATTGCGAGAAGGGGTTTGGGTCCAATAGCAATTGCTGGCCCAACCAGACCAACTCGCTCGCTCACCGTTGTCCAGAATGGGGTTTCAGCTGCTTACTGGTCTCTAGCTAGTGCCCTCGTATTCTATTCTGAGTTTTGATAGCTGGCTTTCTTCGCTTCGCCAAAAGAAAAAAAAAACAGGCAGCAACACATGAAGGTTCTCAGAACACCAACCTAAACCCCTCAGTTCGCCTTCTAAGAATCATTGGCTTGTTCACGATTGACCCTCAGCATCTGCGTTACATTGCACACCGAATGCAAGGGAGATCTGCCCGTGACACGGCAAAAAGCGGTACGGTATGGTGGCTGCGTAGTTGCGGGTTGCCGGGCGGGCCGACTAGCTCATGCATCTAGTGGCACGCTGAGCCGTTTCCCCAGCCAAACCTCGATGGTTCAGCTCGCCACAATATGCCCAATTCGCAATATTGCTGCGCCAAAGTGAGGGGAAGCCAATGGCAGGAATGTGATATGTTCACTTTTGTGAGACTGCATGAGATACTGCGTCGAGAGGGGAGGGACTGCTGACTGACAATGGGTATAAGAAATATGGCTTACTTCCTCAACTGGAGTGTCTTTTTCTCTTTGAACTTCGACAGGTTTTAGATTTCAGTCCCGAATCTTCTGATCAGAAAAACATCTGGAATTCTACTTGTCACTTAGCGAAAATGGCTAAACGTGCTGAGCAGCTCCCGGCAATGCCGCCCCAGGACCCTTCACTGCAGGTCCCAAGCGGTCTGCGCGTTGCTTACGCCAAGCATCTTCTTGACAAACATCTCCGCAGCCTACGATTTGAACTGAACGATGGTGTCAGTCGCAATGAACCTCTTCCCGCAATAGGCCATGCACCATATAAGGGGCATGAAAATCCCTTGGAGCATCTCTCCGAGTACAAGGGTCGCGTTGCCATCGTTGGTGCTGGCGTCACCGGCTTGTACCTTGCTATGATGCTCAAGTACCTCAAGATCCCCAATGTGGATATCTATGAGGCGTCAAACAGGATTGGTGGTCGCGTATATACGTATCCCTTTGAGCAGGAAAACGCATCCCCTCATAATTACTATGACATTGGGGCCATGCGTATCCCCGAGATTGACGCAATGCAATCGTTAGTTCGCCAAATAATCTAAATGACCGACATACTAAAGTATGACAGGACACTTACCCTCATCGAAGAGCTGGATCTTCCGAAAACGAAGTACGTTCTTAATGCTAAGTGCGAGCCCCAGATGCATTGGTACTCCAACACCGAATCGCCAGAGTAAGGAGACCTACGTTCCACTTCGAGGAGAAGAAACCTGACCTTGAGTAGCGGTACACCATATGATGATCGGATGAACGAGATCATAAAGAGTATCGGGTCAAACTGGGACGAGAGGTTCGCGGAATGGATCAAAACTGGCAAGGATAACCATTCTACCAGAGGATGGCTCATGTTCACCGACCCCCAGTAGGTATCTCGCTGACAGTCTTTTGCAATTGCTAATGCCATTTCAAGGTGGACTTATGACCAGACTGAAGAAGCTGAATCCGCTTCTACGTGAGTCCTGGGATCTAGTGACACCGTCTAGTACTAACACCATGCAGCTCTACTGGTCTATTCGAGCAGTCCTTCGTCGAATCCCTATGTGATTTCAGCGATTTTCAGGCCACGGATGGTAAGCCCTGGTGGCGTCTTGAAGGCGGCATGACAGTCGTCACCGAGAAGATGAACCAATGCATCGAAGATCCTAAGTGGGCTCCCCACAACCCTGTCTCTCTTAAAGTCACCAAAAATACGCCTGTCGAAGCTATGACAGAGAACCATCAGGAGAATAAGATCGAGGTTACTGTCAACGGGGCTGGGGGAACCAAGACAGTGGCATACGACATGGTCTTCAACACCACCGCCATGGGTCCTCTCCAGCGCATGGACATCTCTGGCCTCGTCCCCGGTTTTGGCCTTCCTCAGACTCAGAGGAACATTCTCACCGGTATTAGAGCACTTAGCTATGATCGATCCTGCAAGGTCGCAGTGAAGTTCAAGAGCCGTTGGTGGAAGAACATGTACAAAGCTTCCAAGAACGGCAGCACCTTTGGCGGCGTATCGGGCTCGGACCTGCCAAGCAGCAACATTGTCTACCCATCCTGGGATGATGGAGATGAGAACTCTGCAGTGCTTATGACGTCTTATACCTGGGCCCAGGATGCTACGCGAATGGGATCGCTGATTCCTGATTACACGAAGCAGAAACCGCATATCGACGACGCTGTCGTTACTCAGTGCTTCCAAGATCTCGTCAAGCTCTGGGGACAGAGCGAGGACCCGAAAATTACCGTCGAGTTTCTTAGAGACCAGTATCTCGAGCACCACGCTTTCGCTTGGTCTCACGATCCCTACACCGGCGGTGCCTTCGCTCTTTTCGGCCCTGGCCAATTCAGTTTTATCTACCCCCAGTTCCAGCAGCTCCTCTGCGATGGTAAGTTCGCTATCTGCGGCGAGGCTCTTAGTCCTCATCACGCGTGGATCTCTGGATCCTTGGATAGCGGATACCTCACCATGCTGCGATGGCTAGTCCATCTTGAGGATAACGATAGGGCTGATGCATTGAAGAAGGCATGGTTTGGACGTGGAAAGGGCGAACATACTGCTGAGTATGATGGGAAGTTGATGAGATGGACTGTTGAGCTGGGCCAGCAAGCGGCTAGGAAGACCCGAAAGAGGCATTACTGAGACTGATGTGGCTCGGATTGATGGAAGTTTCGTTGTGTGACGCGACTGTTTTCAACTGGCGACGCGAGCTCAGATGGAAGATACGAAGACGGAGAGGCTCACGTATGTCGGATGCATCGAATTTGGGATTTTATAACACATCTGAATTTGATTGAATCGGAAGAAAAAGGGCCTGAGTATCGCATTCATCTAAAGTCGCTTCCGTGCAAGTATTTGACATCGCTAGTAACATTTATTGCGGATGAGTTTTGGCTGAATCCGACTGTCTCAGCATTTCATAGGCTTCTGACAAATCTTGACCATATAGATCCGCCTGATGAAGGCATCTTGGTAGCCAAAAATCACTTGAAGAATGTCGCCTGGAATTGTTGGCCGCATCGGGATTGGATCTTGGCTTGACACATTCCTCACGCCCGATGGTCCGTCCCGGCATGACTGTGCAATGCACCACGTATCGGTTCACAAAAAGACAGTAATGATCACTAAAGTAAAAGGAAAGAATAGCGAATTGCACATAGAGTAGTCTTGACATCAACTGACGAAGCTCATACTATGCTGTTCTGCTATTGTTTGTGTAACAAGAGAAAACGACATCAACGGAATCAGTGACGTTAGTTCAATTACTAGGCTTCAGACTAATCGAAGCCGACCAAAACTGGATCTTGGGTCCCTAATCGGCCCAGTCTAGTCCGCTACTCTATGCTGGAATGGGCTGGAACAACTTTGCGTAACGGAATGGGTTTTGTAATAGTGCCACAAGTGGCAAGCCCGATCACACATAAATCTGCTTAAAGCGCAGTCGCGGCCATGTACTTAAGTTGTATAGAAACAGAGACTCGGATCAAGCATAAGGCTCTCCGCACCAGACCATCAACGCATCATCACTCAAAAGGCAAGCAATGAAGCTGACTACCATCTTACAATCTGCAGCGCTTGCTGCAGCCTCTCTCACCGAGCTATCCCAAGCCCAGGCCTTCACTCCCCGTGGCTTCACAACACCCAAGCGCAAAGAACTATGGCAGCCAGAAGTTGGTACACCATGGCAGATCATCCTCTCTGAGGTCGTCAAAGTTCCTAAGGCTGGCGTTAGCTCCATGACTCCAGATGTACCTATCTGGGATATGGATCTCTTCGAGACCCCGAAAAGCACAATCACCGGTATGCAGAAGGGAGGGAAGAAAATTATCTGTTACTTTAGCGCTGGCTCGTGGGAGAACTGGCGTAAAGACAAAGATAGTTTTCCGAAGAAAGACCTTGGTAAGGTCATGGACGGCTGGCCTGATGAGAGATGGGTGAATATCAGCAGTGTTGGTGTGAGAGCTATCATGGCGCAACGGATCAAGTTGGCGGCGGAGAAGGGATGCGATGCTATTGATCCTGACAACATGGATGGATATGTAAGTCACCTATTAAAGCGACTGGACAACCCACTAATCACCACTACAGCAAAACGACAACGGTCTAGGCCTCACCGAACAAGACACCATTTCATATGTCAAGTTCCTCTCTGCAGAAGCAGCCAAGTATAACATGGTTATGGGTATGAAGAACGGCGGAGATGTCACAGAAGAGGTTCTTCCATATGTCGCCTTCTGCATCAACGAGTCTTGCATTCAATATTCCGAGTGCGACTTGTATCAGCCCTACATCGACGCGGGCAAGCCAGTCTTTAATATCGAGTACCCCAAGGGCGCACCAAAGGTGAAGCCTAAGGATAAGAAGAAGATTTGTTCCACTAGTGGTGCCGCAGAAGGATCAGATGACTTTAGTAAGGTCATCAAGAAGATGAATCTGGATAAATGGGTCATGTATTGCTAGGGTTTCTTTGGACTATTCAGCATGGGGAGATATTTACTTTTGCATTTCTTAATTCGAGTTCATCTCTTGTCTCATTAAGTATGAGCGGGCTTTCTGAAACAGGGCATTTGAGAAGCTTCTCAGTGGCATGGAGCCACGGAATAGCAGGCCCAAATATAGACGGCAGAAGGTAAAGTAAGTCATAGTATGTATTTTAATGTCTTCAAGACAGATGATAACTATATACGTGTAACTTAAGGCTAAGCGGCCAGCATCTAATCGCATGGCAGCTTAGTTAGTGCCGCTGCATCCAACAAAGTTGTTGCCGGAAGCACCAGTGTGAGTAATGGCACCAGCATACTCGCAGTTGGTGTTGATGACAACACGGTCAGCACCAGGGGAACCTGAAGACACGTCAGAAAATAATCTTGATTCGTAGCTACTTCTCAACTTACCACCAGTGTAAACACCACCGCTCTTGATGGGGAACTCCTGGTAGGGACCGTCGACAGGGAAATCAAAGCCCTCGTAGTTGTTGTAAGTGTGAGGATAGGTGGAGCTGCCAGCAGTGTCGTCGTTCTGGTAGTACTGGCAAGCAGCGTTGGCAGCAGCGCGAACTTGAGAGGCGGAGTAGTTGGTGCTGCCGCAGGTGGTGGCGGACTGACGGCTCTCAATGGGGCCGGCGACAGCCAGGCTGACAAGAGCAGCGAGAGCAGCGATAGACTAAGAACGGGGTCAGCATTGATTTTGTCCCAGTGTGTTCTTGAGGGTATGGTGTACCTTGAAGAAGAGCATCTTGTCAATGAGTATACAACAACCAACGATGGATGAGAGCGTGTAGGAATAGTTACATCATTGTTAAGAGCTCCCTCACAGATTTTATAGCTGATGATCTCTATGTCCTGTGTATACACGGAACACCAAACATATTAGTCCGTTGAAACCTCGGTGTCCCAAAACATGTAGATCTTCAGAGAGAGAGGCAGGTGGATGAACGCATGAGTCCGATTGGCCGCATAATTCACTAAGTTTCGAGATAGTATCACCACCTGCTTAATTCGGATGTAGGTCCGGCAGATGGGCAGATGTAGCTGGGCGTAGTCTGGCCAGTCACATCAAAATCCCGCACCAAGAGCGGGTCGTGATCGGCATATAATTGTCTCAGCCAGCGCCCATGTGTTGCTCTTATCGCAACCATTGGAGCCCTTTTGTATTTCATCCTCGGAAATCGGATGTGATACGCCGTGTTAGCGCCCAATCGTCTATCTTGTAATTCCGCTTCTTGTGCGCAATCCCTTCATCCTGCTTTCATTTCATGCTCTTTCTCCTTCGCTTCTCATCTCTCTCATTCATCTCCGCACGGAAAATGACCGACCTTACAAAGTTGCTGAGCGACAGCTCCGTATCGGCTCAACAAGCTGCTGAAAAGCTCGCGAGCCCTTGTCTGGAAGCTATCAAGAAGAATGAAGACGCTTCAAAGATTGAGGGGGATTTTGACGGTCTTTGGTCTTCGGTGCTCTCCGCTGCCGAGCAGACCCCCCACGACAAGCAAGGGAAGCTAGTGGAAACCTTGCATGCGATAAAGAGCATTCCGCAATCTGCAGAGGCAGCCAAGAAGGTTGTCGTTTGGGGTGAGGAGAAGCGCTGGGATGAGCTACCCATGTTTGGGGGCAAGGCACGCGAGCAGCTCGACATCGGTAAGCTCCGCTCTCCGACAATCTCCAAGACATACTGACTCTGATAAGCACAAGAAAAGTCGGATGAAGCCTTTGTCAATATCAACGGCTTCTTTGCGCGCGCAACTGCCGCTGGGGTTGATGACCTTAGCCTCTTCGCCATTTGGACTTTGCGCGAGGCGCTTGAGGACCCTGCTACTGATAAGATCTCGGAGACGTCGCCCAAGCTATTGAAGGCCTCTTCTGTATGGTTCATCTACGCTGCCGATGCTCTTGCGAAGGCGAGCAAGGATGGAAAGCAGTTCGACGGCAAAGTCGCCAAACCGGGTGCTAGCCTGGCGGAGTTTAAGGACGAAGCCGGTTGGAGGGGCTTCAACAATGACAGATGGAAGGTCTGGCTGGATCGGTTGTCGACTTTGAAAGAAGCAGATGTCCCAGAGGAGACCAAATCGTTGGTGGTTCAAGCGCTGAGTGGTATAAGAAAGGCTTAGGTGAAGACATCCTCTAATTAAAACAATACATCGATTTTGATTGACCGTTTAGTAAGATTTACTTGCTTGTTTTGATTCGTCGATATCAGCCAATGAGAAAACCAACGCCATGTTATGATGTCCGCAGCCTGATTCTGTTCAACCTGCAGGAAATGTCAGCCGCACGTCGAAACCCCTCATTCATTTCATCATATTCACTACTGTTTTGATAATCGACTGCAAATGGCTCTAGTGATACGAGATGTCTCCGCGTTGAAGCCGGACATCCGTCTGGCTCAGGCGGTATCAGAGTTTGAAGCAGCGCTTACAGCTGAACAAAAAGTCACCTTCAGAGCCTCGCGAACTGCAGCGATCAGCACAGCACCAACCATGTCCGACGTCATGCGTCTCACAGCAGAGATGGATCTCAAGGCCACGAGCAAGCATGGTCGCATACGATGTTTTGGACCGCGATTAACCAACATGCTTCAAGCTATTCAGCAGTTTGCAGCCCTGGGTGACATCGTCGTCGGCGGGTCCCAGAACCTCATCGCATGTGGAGTCTGGTCCGCTGCGAGAATGACTGTTCATGTGAGAGCCAAGAGATGATAACTATTACCTGAATCGCACTAATGTCCTTGTTGTAGGTGATGACCGGATACTTGACGCATCTAGAGAAGCTTTCAGTCCTGTTTATGACCGTCGGCCGAAACGCACCCCGATATCAAGCAATGGCTGCCATATATCCGAAGTCCAAGAACCTGCAACGATATCTCTGTGAATACTTTATCATTGTCACCAAACTGTGTTATGAACTGGTTACCTGGGTCCAAAAGCCAGCTTTGAATCGAATTTCAACTTCCCTCAGAGACCCTGACATGAAAGGCTTTCAGGCAGACCTGGAAACATGGTCCGCGTCCATCAAGGAAGAGGCCGATCTCTTGCTCAGCCAACGTTTCCAAGAGGAAGCCAAAGAAAACGCGACATTCAGATCGATAATATCGTATCGATCCGAATATATCCATCATCGACAAAAGATGGATAGAAGCATTCGCTTTCTGGACGCTTGCTCACAGCATGATTATCGCACGACATGGAAGCAGACGCGCAAGCGTGGGACAACTCGCACTCTACCTTCATACAGTGAATATCAGAAATGGAAAAGCACTCCGTATGTCGGTGCTTCAATTCTTTTCCGTGGAAAGTTGGGGGCAGGGAAATCTGTCCTCCTCGCGAATATCATCGATGATCTAAACCTCCTCCAAAACGCCATTACGCTATACTTCTTTGTGCGCCATGACACTCCCGACTCTCTCAGCTCTAGAACCATCTTTGGGTCTCTGGCTCGACAGCTGTTGGAAAGCTTCGTCAACGATAGCAGGTTCGATCACATGTTCGCGGAGCGCTTATCTCAACTAGACCTCGATGATATCATTGAGATCTTCCGAATCATCCCATCGCATGGTAGACCTGTATATATCGTACTCGATGGACTCGATGAATGCTCCACAGAAGAACAAGAAATTGTACTTCGCTGTCTATCATCCCTCAAGCCCAATGGTTATAAGATTTGCATGTCAGTCAGGACTCCTACAGAAAGCTCAGTATGGGAAGACCAGCATTTTGAACTTGACGAGTCTATACCAGAAGAAAATCAGGACATAGCCGACTTCGTGCAAGCTGAAGTCGATCAAAGAGTGCGAAATAAACGACTAGTTACTCTGGACCCGTTGCTGGTCCAAGACATCAAACAGGAGCTCATTGATGGCGCGTGTGGAATGTAAGTACCCAGAAAGCTGCAATTTCCTCACTGTCTGCTAAAAGCTTTCTCTGACAGGTTCCTGTGGGTTGCACTACAACTTGATTCGATATGTTCCGAAATGTCTGATAATGCAATACGTGAAGCAATTCGCGACCTTCCGCGGGATCTCACGCAAACGTATGAACGGAACCTACTCAAGTCCAGCTCAAGCGACTGCAAGGGCTACCACATTAGAGTTTTCAAATTACTCGTTGGCGCTAGAGAACCTTTGAAGACAGAGCAGCTACGAGAGGCTGCCAGTGTCAAGACCGGACACACCATTTGGAGTCAACAGCAGCAGATCAGCAACATCCAGGCAGCTCTGAGGTTCTGTGGCTGTCTCGTGATGGTTGACGAAGAGGATGACACAGTCAGGTTCATCCATCACAGTGCTCGAAGTTTCTGCCTCAACTCACCCAGAAATGCAGCAGAATGGACCTTTACTGAGAGGGAAGCCAATCTTGCCATTGCTGAGACATTGGTGACCTATCTCAGCTACAATATCTTTGACACCAGGCTGTCTAAGAACGTCATCCCTAAAATTGATGCCAACGGCATGCCTGCAAAGGTTATGTTGAGCACAATGACAAAACGCCAGATTGGGAGTCGCGTCACAAGCAAGCTGTTCAGATTCAAACCTCAACTTCAACAGAATATCGGCCCAACTCTCGCTGAACTTGGCCCCAGTTATCAAGAGAGCCATGTGCAAGAATTCTTCTTGCTTTCATATGCCAAGAGTAACTGGATTCGGCATACTGCGCAATTAGAGAGTCTTCCGTCGCTGCCCCATTGGTATCATTTGCTGGATCATGCTACCTTTGGGATCAAAAGCAATGATATTGATGAAGCTGTGCGAAAATTTGCCGATCATATCGGCAGTAGCATAACCTTATCCCCTTGGAACTCATTATTATATGCACACCCACGGATGGCTTGGGCAATTTTCAATGGCCACATTCTTCTTCTCAGACACGAGATCATCAAGTATCGTGGAGTAAGGAAGCTACAGGCTTTTGTTACGCTTTGGCTTCTTTTAGTGAACCTTCCAGAACATGCCCTTTCACATCAACTAGACTATCATCTTGCTAGGTGGTTATGTCTGATGGCTATTCGCCTAGGTACAAGTCAGCCAGTGAAGATGCTCCTTTTACGTCGGCTTTCAGCTTCTGATGATTGCTTTATTGAATTCGCTCGCGAAGCTATACTTTCTTCTGACGCTGAAGCCTTTACCTTTTTCCTGAATCGTTTCACGACGGAGGATGTTCAGCATTTCAAAAACAATGCATATCTAATAGAGTGGGCAATATCATCTGGAAACGCAACAATGCTCTATCTTCTCGTAGGCAAAGGCCTAGCTACAGATCCCATCGTCAACGGGCGTGGCATTACTCAAGCGTTGAAACTCAACGTTCCAGATGAACTCAAGTTTCGCTTAGTAAATGGTCTTTTTCGTACTGCTTTCGACGTAGGTACCCTTGGAGAAGACGAGCTTTATGGAGCGATTGCACTGTTTCGTTATCGTACCAGCCTCCAAAACGTGTCCCATACATTTCGAAAGGTGTTGGCCTCGAGTAGCCGCATATCTAGCCGAAAAGAGGATATCCTTTTGCGCATGGCATGCATATGGGAACATGAGGAAGAGACTCTATTTCAATTCTTAGATACTACTGATGCGAGTACATTGGGAAGAGGCTGTCTCGACATTGCACTTCGTGGTCCTTTCAAAGACCGAAGGAAACTCATCTGGACTCTTCTTAATTTCGGTGCTCAGGCAACTACTGAAGTAGTGGACCGAGCCTTGGAGTTACGATATTGGAACCTTGCATTACATTTCCTCACAAAGATCAAACCTAATTTCTCGTATCCTTATTTGTACTCTGCTACCACTAGCGATTCGGTAGCTACCATCGACTCATTCCTCAACAATGCTGAGCTCAAAAAGGACCTGCATATTGACATACCACAGCAATGTCAGTTGCCTATCGTGCAAACATATGGTTGGGCGAAATGGCAGTTCTACTTCGGACCTCCATTTGTTGGAGATGGGTACTGGGGAGCGCTTGGTGCTCAAACCCGCGGCCTTACCGACAACATACATTCACAGCTCACCACGACGCAGGACCCCAGTAATGCGCGGTTCTCTAGCCAATTTAAAAACAACCGGAGCGACATGACACTGGCTGTTGAGACAACTGTATTCATGACGGGTCTACAAAACCCACTACGACCCCAGACCCCGTGCTTGAGACTTAGTACCCCAAGCAGCTTCGAAGTTATTTCCGCACTCACCAGAAGATGGCAATCAATATCGGACAGCCTTGCCTTGCTGGATACCGACGAAAACTCCGTCATGATGACCCATTATGAGAATTACTATCCGATTTGGGATAGCATAAGTCGAAACAATGACTTCGGTCGCTGGTTGCTGCCAGACTCATTCTGGGACACTCCAAAGATTCGGCGACTCGTTGAACAGCGTAGGTATCTGACGCGTAGAAATGACGAAGACGCCCATTGGGGATTACAAATTCTAAGCAAATGCCTTGCTTTGTTTTCGAATCTACCGCCTGGATCGACCCTAGACGCCGTGGACGAGGTAGGACTATCCTTTCCGTCGAAACCCTACGAATGGCCACAGTTTTCAGGAAGACTCTTGTCCAACCCAACCTACATGGCTCTCCGCATTCAATGGCTAAGGACTTTGGGAGTCATGTTCAACAAAGGGCTGCTTACAAAGTGGAATATTACTGAGCAATTGTTAGTAGAAATGGGTAGTATGGTTGAGGTCCTGCCTGGAATGATTGACATGTACCCAGGGCTTGCACATCGTCTTGACGACCATTCCACTATGCCTGAGACTCTCGAAGCAGCCTTTCTCGGTGCTGAGGGCAGGGAGGTTCTCGCAAGTCTGGTCCGTCAGATTCGCAACTGGGCTATAAATGTTTGCTTGTGGATTGAAACAGTGGACACAGGAATATTCATGTGGTCTATGGGTGAGAACGCTCCTCTATCGTTCATAAGGGCATTCCAATCATTTCTCGAAGTGGGTGTCTTTGATGAAGACATGGAGATGCTAGAACGATCACTGGATGTTGCTAGGGGGAAAGTACCAGAGCTAGAGTGAATACTTATCGGATATTTCTTATTCACAACTTCCCCTTTAACGGGAAGACTGCCCAACTCGCCTTTGCTCTTGCATATTACTTTCCATTCCCATCCTTAATTACCGCGTAAGCCACGAATGAAGCTCCGTCATCTGATATATCTCCCATACTCGCGGTGATTTGGATGACCTTGGGAACTCGTAGCGGTCGGAGATATTGAACTTCTATGCCTTGGGTGGCTATCATATTCGTTACCAAGTCGAGCATTCCAGGGTTTGTTTTAGGCGAACATCTCCCGGTGACTTTGGTAGGTATCATGCCATTTTGCAAGCGAGCGTTGAGAATGCCCAGAACGCCCATGACATCGTCTAGAAGTGTTGCTTGAACACCGCCATGGCAAATGTCTCCAAATCCGCAGACACCATCGCCCAAGGCGAAGAATACAGTGCAAGTCTCAAGGGGGAGCCAGCGCGTCTTGGGTTCGGAATTCAGAGTCGGCGCGGATGAAGGGTCGTGGAACAGCACCATGCGATGAGAGATGCCTTGTCTTCGGCTATATCAGGTTGCCACAAAATCTCAAAGAGTCTTTTGCCTCTGTTTCCCCCGTTTTGCATCACTTTCTCTCTTGAACTGCTGTACTTACTGCTTCACAACCTATCACTTGTTACTTGATTGAGTTCATCGACTTTGCACTAAAGATGTCTGGCCCAACGATTGTGCCTGGTGCTCAAAAGGATTTCGATTACTTCTTTGACATACCGTGGTGCCGTGATCAGTTCCTACATCCTGATGCAGTGGCCGTTCCCAGATTGGACGAGGAACAAGACGGCCGTGGAAGCACTGGAAAACTGTTTAGCGAGACACTCAATTCTCTCTAGTGAAGCTATTTAATGTGATCAGCGTAGCTGAGGGGCTTAGCGTTCAGGGCTAGGTAGCTGAATTGCCGAATGTGGTAATCCAGACTACTAGCCCTGTTGCCATGTAACAGATCATGACATGTTCAGCGCCACCGAGTCGGCAAAAGCAGGCAAAGTGTGGGAGGCATATAATGTAAAGGTCTTCAAAGCTTGTTTCAGAGATCAACTAATTTCCTTTCTCTTTCATATATCCAACGGCGTGTGATGCAAACATCAGCTGTCAAACAAGTCAACTCAGAACGACGCTCTCACAATCATCGTACCAGATGAAGACGCGAAAGTAAACTTGTATCCTTGAAATTGCACTAAAACTAGCTTATGCTACGGTCGTCTACTTCTTCAAAGTACCCGCAATCTGAGGCTTTAGGTACTTCGCAATGTAGTCATCGTTCTTCCAGCCCGACCAATCAGCCTTCTTCAGTCCCCAAGAATCATCAAACTCCTGAATGCCCTGACGAGTATAGTAGCGACCAACAATAACCCAGATGAACCAACTAGCCTTAACCTCGGGCAGATACTCCGACAAGCAGCTCACATAAGTATTGGCGGTATTGTAATCAGCACCATTCATAGCTTGACCAAACTCAGTCAGCATGACGGGGAAGACCTCGGCGACGTTAGGGTCGCTCTCGTTCATGGCCTGGAAACCCTTGTTGTAGAGGTTATAGCGAAGAGAAGAGCAGCTGGTTCCACTGTTCTCGTAGTTGTGAATCTCAAGAACGAGCTTATCCTTGCCGTAGCCGACAAAGTCATCTCGGTTGAAGACTTCACCTCCTGGTTGGAGCTTCTCACCGGAATAGAGGGGAGTGACGTAGGTGTCGTAGTTCATGCCGGAGATGACGATGATTGCATTGGGGTCGGCCTCGTGGACTGCATCGGCACCTTGGCGCATGTACTTGTAGAGATCACTCCAGTTGTATGACTTGTCACGGAGAGCGTTGTTGTTTGTAGGTTCACGGGGCTCGTTGCGCAGGGACTGGGTGATCTTGGCGGGCCATTTCTTGCTCTATTTATAGTCAGTATGATGGCATCGGGTACAGGAAGTGGTGAAGGAACATACGTGAGCAGCCATGTACTTGCCACCTCGTACCCAGTTGTCGACATTGAACTGTGTATCTCCCCACCAAGTGTTACCATCTGTACCGCCGCAGCACCACTTGGCCTCGGAGATGTGGTTGTCAAGGTCAATGTAGATCTGTTGACGCAGACACTCGGCAGCAATGGCGTCGTAAACCTAGCAGCCGGTCAATACTGTGCCAATTGTAGGTGCCTTAGTGATAATTACCTCAAGACGTGTCGTCTGAGCGGTGAAAGAAGGGTTGTTCTTCAACACCTTCTGAAGAATAATTGTACCATTCTCTTTTCCAAGGCCTTCCTCAAAGGCAGTCTTGAGATCGACATCCTTGCCATTGTTGGCATAGATCTGGTCAACAAGCTCAGTGGCAAAGGTGAGACGAATAGCGTTCATGCCAATGCTCTTGATATCGGAGAGAACATCCTTGATGGATTGGTACTGCAGACCTTCAGGGACCATGACTTCGCCGTGGCCAGGCCAGTTGGCTCCAGCGAGGCTGATCTTGTCGCCATTGGCGTTGACGATCCAACGACCCTCTGTCTTGAAAGGTCCGTTAGGCCATGCTGCTACAGCATTGCCGATAAGGCAGCTTAGTGCCAGGAGAGGGCTGACGAATAGCTTCATGATGGAGGAAGACGACGAATCTGGGAGTTTGATCCTGATTCGAAGGAGCAAACTTGCATGAGAATCTCGCAGACCTTATACTTTTTCCAATACGACACCTAATTAAACTCAAAACCACCGACGCTCCGGAGCGGACCGAGCTTCTTGGCAGCTCTCATCTCGTGCAGCAACACCTGACGTATGTCCTCCTGAACTAATGGTACGAGCAACAGGGGTTAAAAGCTGGGGAAGACAGATATTCCCCCAATCCAGGGAAACAAGTCTGTCGATCTCGACGTTATTCAGATGCTTGTATCCCCCGCACAATGGCCATCCAGCGTCGATGCGACCCTGTGCGCTTTCGGCTCCGGTATCCCCGACCCCGCAAAAATCCTGGTTAGTGATGCGGGGTGGCTGTCACGAGTGTGAGTAGGGTGAGGGATCCTCGGCATTGGAGGCGCTAGATTAGGAAATTTTGGGCTTCGGAGCATTTGGGAGCGAGAATACGATGGTGAGAGGTGCGGATGAACATGCGGAGATCTTCCCTTAATGAGAATAACACCCAGGACCGTGCGGGTGAGAAGTCAGAATGATCCGTTGTAGAATATCAAGCCGATTAGCCCGCTTAACTTACAACTAGGGAGCAATTTCTTTGTGATAATTCTAATCCTCTCCCCCAAAAACAAGTGAACATCAGTCCTCGATAAAGGTTTTAAACCAAGACTCACAAAGGCTAATCTGAGTCTGCACTAAACCCCATCCTAAACTTATCATAAACTTATACTAGGTTGCCGAAGCTTTTTATCACGGAGGATCAAGGTCCTGAGTTTTCTTTTCTTTACTTGCCTCCCTACTTCTTCGGCGTTTACAACCATTCGAATACAACATCACCCTACACAGTTAATATGTGATGTCACATCAAACCGATCTCTTTAGGGTAGGTAGGTATGATCTATCATAGCGTATTCAATCGTGAAGTCGTGATAGCATTAGAACGTATCTGCATGATAGCTCTAAATTGAATATCTTCTTTATTAAAGTGTTGTCATTTGATAGTCGTGATTGCCATTCCGGCATCGTGAGTGAGCCCCGCGTTAATGCCATCTAAGCAGTCGTAGTTTCAGGCTTCTGTCCCCAAACAACCTTTTGAGCAAAGTATCCGTGATGCTTTCCAGAGCGAATCTCTCTTCGGAATTGAGCAACATAAACAAGAATCTCCTCCCTTGTCCATCCAAGTGTGTGCGCCATAAACAGAATGAAGCCCTCGCTATCTGTCTCAAGACCATACTTGGAGTAAGCACCCATGCGCTTCTCAACGGGGTCCTTGGGCCAAGTGCCAACAGGGTTCTGTCACTTTGGTTAGCACTACATGTCAAAAGCGCAGAGGGATAACTCACTCTGAAGTCGAATTCTTGGATGTTGATGAAACCAGCCTTTTCCATGGCCTTGCGCTGAGTACCGTCTTCAACGACGCTGAAGCTTGTACCGATCTTCTTACCGCCCTCTTTGAAGAATTCACCCCAGTGACCCATAGCAGAGTTGGGAGCGACAGTACCGTCATCGCTGCTTACATTGCAGGAAGCTTCGTGGCTTTCAATCCAGGCGCCGGGCTTGCAGACTCTGTAGGCTTCAGAGAAGAAGGCGTCCCAATCACGTACGCTACCCATCAACCATCTGACGTGGATGTAATCGGCAAAGTCGGACTTGAAAGTCCACTCGCGAGTACAGTCTTCGATCTCGCTGGACCTGGGTTAGTGGGGCTTTGAGGAAGGGGACGGTACGTACAATTGAACATTCGGGGGAACCCAAGAGGGCTGGATGGGAGAGAGGTCGGTTCCGATAACCTCAGCGCCAGGGTATTGGTCGGCGAAATCACTAAATATCTGTTAGATAATCCAGAGAATTGAAGGGCGCGACTTACATGGCCCAGATGCCAGTACCGGTACCGATATCAATAGCTTGCTATGTAGCAGGTTAGTATAATATTGAATGGAAGAGGCATGGACGAGGAACTTGCATGAAGCTTCTCTTCTTTGAGAGGAGCCAAGTGAAGTTTATCTCCAAGACCAAGGGTAAGGATGTGGTGACTGACGGCATGTTAGTGCTTAACTATTTGCTCGTGCAGGTAACTTACGTGAGGTCCATTAAATCATTTTGCTGCTCGTCGTTGGAGGCCCTTAAAAATGTCAGAGATAGGCAGAGATTAGATCGTTGTAATATCAACACACCAGTATTGAGCATTGCCCTGCTCGCTGTGATAGGTGCGACCATGGATAGTTCTGTATTCCAGAATGCTAGAGGTGATGGAGGCAGTGGATGAGGCGTTATCCGGGTCGAGGGTTGAGTCGGCATCGGCATTGTCATCATCCGCCCCGTCAGCCTCAGCCTGTGCTTGTTCCTGCAGTATCCAATGAGCATCTCAATCACATCTAATTAGGTATCCTTCACACACCTCATTGACCTGTGCCCAATGCTGCGGGTCAAGAATTGGCCCGGATGTGGCAGCGGGTGGAGAGGCTGTTGACTCGGTAGTGGCAGCCTCAGCCGCAGGAGCTGGAGACCTTCCAGGAGCCGCCGGGGCCTCGGGAGCAGCCGAAGCTTGGCGGGTTGGCTCAGGCGTTTCCGACATTGTTTGTAAGGCTGGCACTAAAAACAGAGCAAACAGATCTACAGTCGCAATGACTCAAAGAAACAAAAAATGAATCAAAGCGTCAGCTACGGAGTAGGTGGAATCATTTGAGGGATTAAACACAGAGAGAAGTGGACTGATTCGGTTGGCAGGGTAGTACGGACTAAATACTGCTCCGGGAGAACCCATGTGAGTGCCACTCTCACCATTGGCCTGGTAAGTTTTGAGAGCTTCCTGAATGGGAACATCCCTTGGGTCTAGACTCGTGGCACTGAAGGATAAAAGCACTAGGGAAAATGGTTATAAAGTCGATGAAGCCAGTTTCTATGTATGTTTGGATCACTACCGACCTTTTTTTATGACCAATAGGTCTAATGGCGTTGCAATAATTGACTGTAATGCGATTTCCAGCATGTTGTCTCAAGAATTAACGACTGGGAGCTTGCGACAGTGGGGTTCTTAGCTCCGGCCAGCACCCAGATCAGGCTAATCACCATTTGACAGGCCACGCAGCACCTGGAAAAGATATCATCCTCATGCGATTATCCCTAAAATCAATTGATTATGTGCACAACTCTGCCGCCCTTTGATCTACCGAGCTAACATGCTCTGCATCCTCGATTTCACCAACATGTAACCCCATCGCCATACCCCGCGCCATGTGAACAAGCATATGGCAATGCAACGCCCATATTCCCGGATTATCAGCGACCAACGCCAAGACGACATGGCCGCGCCGTGGTACACTGACGGTATCCTTTCGCACTGGAAACTCAATATTTAAATTGTTTGGCGGCGCTTCATCCGTGTAGGGGTTATAGCTGCCCCAGCTCCCGCGACCTGGATTTCTATATGATGATAGAACGTAGAATGAATGTCCATGAAGATGAAACGGGTGCGCGCCATCATCTAGATCGTTGATGATAAGGTCAACTCGCTTTGGTTTGCGGTCTGATATTCCGATAAATGGGAGGAGTTGATTATCGTCCCATGAAGTCCGATTTTGAGCCAGTAGAGGTGGCGTTTGTGGCGTCCAGGATGTATGGTTGATGAATGCGACTGGTGCATAGTCCATGTGCGCCAGCTTCTCAACCTTAGCGTACAACAGAATAGTCTGTTCTGCCTTTGGTGGGAGATCCGATACCTTGGCGGCAGCTCTGAGATTCTGCGAGTCAAGGACTTGGATCGCACCTTCATCCAAAGGCTGAGGGACAGGTTCGTTGAATAACCCCTTTGTGCTTGAGCTGAACATTGGGAAGCTTTGGGTTGGGTTCAGCGCTAGGTTGGGATAGCCAAAGTTCCTGCCCAAACTTGTTAGTCCTGGTTTCCATTGGGATTGTAATAGATGGATACGCACTCATCGTCCATGTAAATGGTAAGCCAATCGTCTCCCGGGTGGTTCCCCTTCCATTCAACCTCGAGGTCAACTCTCTCACCAGGATACAGGATACCGACTGTTTCAGCAGCTTCAGACTTGACAGCGAAGCCTCCATCCATGCGAACTGGTCGAAGGATTGTTCTGCTAACTCCCAAAGAAAGACCTGCGACGGAGCCTGTGTTAACAACTCTGAGTCTGACTTTATTCTGGCTCCTAGACGTCATGAGGGGTTTGAGGTCACTGAACTGGACCTGCGAACAGACGACTGGTCTCGCAGGAACAGCCATAGAACAGTTGAAGCGTCCTTTTCCATTGACAAGCAACGAATCTGGGACAGGTTCATTCCCTCGAGTACTCGCATCGGCATACCAGCGTAGCACTTCCGTCTGGTTTTGGTGAAACCAATCACCGATCATGACCAGGTAATCTTCTTCGGGGATATCAACCTCATCTGGATAGTGAACGATAAGACCTCCCCATAGTCCATCAGCGCGTTGAACATCGGAATGGGAATGCCACCAAAAGGTCCCATGTTCTTCAGCGCCAATAGTGAAATTGTAAGTGAAGGTTCTACCAGGAGCGGTAGGGCATTGTGTAAACCCAACAGCACCGTCCATATTGTTCTGGTCCTTCATGCGCAGGCCGTGCCAATGAAGAGATATACCTTCATCTTGAAGGCCGTTGTGAACATGAATCACAACTCTGTCACCGGACCGGGCCTCTATGAGCGGCCCTGGAAACTCGTCTACCAAAGTCAGTAACAGTATGCCTCATGTTTGATGAAGACCTTACCGTTGACAAGGTACACTTGTTTCTCAACTCCATCTGGTGATCTGGTTCCAGCTGTAATAGTCCAGTTGAATGAGAGTGTTGTTGGGGGACGCGATGTATGATTCTGAGGATGGAGTCGGTACCCAAGATGTCCGGTGGTATCATTGCTTGGTCGGCTGCTTGACAGACCATGCAATGCCACTACGACCCCGATTGCCGATAGTAGCGCGACCATGATAAGAGCTGCTATCCATCTCCAACCGCACGTGCAACATACCAAAGGTAGGGCTCGATCATCTCGCACCTTGACCTCCTCTCTCAGTTCAAACTCCTCAAGCAAAGCATCAGCTTCTTCATCATGAGCAACCATTTTGACTTGCATCTCCTCTCAAAAAGAGCATGATCTCTGTCTGCTCTTTTGTGAAAGAAGCGAGTCCCCATTTTGCGTGCCGTACATCCGCATCCCGATAAGAAAAAGTCCCGAGCGCTTGTGATCCCCAATCTCACAAAGATCCCCCACGAGATCAATCCCCACCCGCTGATTGGCTCACCACCATCGGTCAGCGAATTAGTCTAGTATTAAAGCAAGACACTCCCAACTTGGGAAAGATATTCAAGGTTGCAATTTACATCCGGTGCATGATCATCTGCTTCTTGCTAATCAGATGGATATGATTTGAAACGTGTGAGTTGAAGAAGAGAATCTTGTGATCATCGCCAGATCTTGCGGGGCTACGCTACTCCACCTGTTGACGAGGTCCTTTTTTTTTCGATTCTGGTTTTTTTTTCGTACGATTATTTCCGATAAGAATAGGGATCTATAAGTTGCCAAGATGTGGCAGTGTCTTGAGTCTTGGCTCCTCTGGTTTTACAAGCTGGTTAAGGATTGGCCTTGGTTATCAGACATGATCTTCTCTCCCAGACTTCGTTGGGCCCTCACGGCTCTGTTGGCGGCTTCGAAAACGGCCAGGACTGAGAGTCTGGCTGATATCGACCATGTCATCTTGTTTATGCAAGGTAAGATCACTTAAACAGTTTCTCATACCAGCTATCTAATGTGTCGATAGAGAACCGTGCTTTTGACCACTACTTCGGTACCATGCCCGGAGTTCGTGGCTTTGCTGATCCAAACGTCCAGTACAACAACGGCATCCCTGTCTGGAAACAGCAAGTCACCCCTCAACAGAGCAAAGACACTGATTACATCACACCCTGGTACATCAACTACCTCGGTGGAACATGGCCTGAAGCCACTCAGTGCATGAGTGCCGGTTCCAACGGCTGGGATGCCAACCAAGCTGCTTGGAACCACGGCGCCAACAACCAGTGGGCAGTCAAGAACACTCCCTATAGTATCGGCTACTACAAGCGCGATGATCTTCCTGTTCACTTTGCTCTTGCTGAAGAGTGGACTGTTGGAGACATGTACCAAGAGTCCGTCATCGCTTCTACCAACCCCAACCGTGTCATGTGGATCAGTGGATCCATCAACGTCCCTGGTTCACCTCAGACCAAGGATGAGGGTGGATACCCCTACATTGATAACAATGAGACACCTGGTTGTGATAAGAACGGTATCAACTGTTACCCTCTCAAGTGGTCTACTGCTGCTGAGAAGTATGAGGCTGCTGGTGTCTCATGGAGTGTCTTCCAGGACGCTGATAACTTTGATGATAACCCTTATGCTTGGTTTGAGCAGTTCCAAGATTCCAAGGCAGGGTCTGACTTGAACAAGAAGGGCATGAAGGGGCAATCATTGGACGCTTTCTATGCTCAGGCTGCTGCTGGAACTCTACCTGAGGTTTCATACATCGTTGGTCCCATGCAGCTTTCAGAACACCCCCCTTATTCCCCTCACGATGGATCTTGGCTCCAGCGAAAGGTTGCCGAGGCTGTCATCAACTCACCCAAGTACTCCAAGTCCGTTCTGATGATCTCATATGATGAGACAGGTGGCTGGGCAGATCACGTTAGCCCTTACACATCACCTGATGGCACTGCTGGTGAATGGATTGATGACCCTTATGGCGCAGCTGGCCGCACTGCCACTGGTCCAGGCTTCCGTGTCCCCTTCTACATCATTTCACCCTTCACTCGCAAAGGCGGTGTCTATACTGAGCACGCCGATCACACCTCTCAAGTGTCTTTCATTGAGAAGTGGCAAGCTGCCAAGGGTCGTGATGTCACCACTGATGAGATGGTTCCCTGGCGTCGTGAGAACATGGCTGATCTCGTCAACGCCTTTGACTTCAAGAACCCTGACTACAGCATTCCCAACCTTCCTGAAGCTCCTCAACCTCATACCAACAGCAAGGGTGTTTATGATGGTTCATCTTACTGTTCCTCTCAGTATGGCAACGGTCGACCTCCTGTTCCCTACACTGGTGTGGGTGTCAACAATGATACCGCAAGTCTTGCTGAGGCTGGATTTAAACCTGTTCGCGGACTGCTCACTGAAGGTCGTACCCTTGTATTTGAGTCTTCCGGCCAGGCTGTCAGCGCTCCATCGTACGGTAGCAAGGTCTCACTGAGCAAGGCATCAAAGAACCACGATAACATGCAGCATGGATGGGTTCTTCATGCCGTGGAAATCGGCGGTAACCAGTTCACCATCAGCTCTGCCAACAACGGACAGTACATCTGCAAGAACCACAAGCTTTGCAAGGACTCTGGCTCGGCCACTGTGTTTGTTGTGGACTTCAAGCCAAGCAAGGGTCACTCGTTCAGGGATCAGAAGTCAGGGGAGTATCTAGCTAGTGGGCGAAAAGAGAAGTTGGGTTGGCAGAAGAACCAGACCTTCTGGAAGGTCTTTAGTGTCACTTACTGAGTTGGGAGATCTAGAAAACATGGGACACGTGACAAGGAAATGAACGAACAGATCAGCCGTGTTGGACACGAAATTATATATCTGGAACTATGAAATGAGACTATGTTCGTTGCCCCCTAAAGGGCCCACTAAATTCAATGGATATATTATCAATAGCGACCATGTACTAACGTCACCAGATTCTGCGGCCTATGCCACCACAGCGGTCTTCCTCATTTTAGCTTTCCATGAAGCTCCTTTTCTTCACGTGCGCGCCGGCATCCCGAGCGTTCATCAGTACCTTTTACAAAATCGAAACAGTCGATTATGCCTATTGAACAACTTGCGAGGCCTCCTGTCGACTTGGCTTCATCACAAGTGGTTAGCCTGTTTCTAACTGAACATTCCCATGTACATGTTATACATTGGACAGAGGTACGGAGTCAGTAACACACAGTTCTGTGAGCGTTAGAGTTTGGATGGAATTAATTTAAATGATAGATATAGATATAGGAGAGTTATTGAGGTTTGACTGTGGAGGAATATATTCATTTTTATTGTTACGAGTTGGATTTTATAGTCATGTACCGAAGCGTGGACTACCTGTCTACTGATTCAATGTATAACCATTGATCAGCATGGTTAGGCAGTCTTTTTCACTGACAGTGAGGTCTGTAAGTCAATGTGATGTTTTTTCCTTATACGACCGCTGATCTGTGGGAGCTCTAGAAGACGTGGCATGAGTAAGAAGGCAGTCACAGAATTGAATGACCGCGATAGCCAAAGATTGTATCATACCTGCTGTAGAAGCGCCCATCCCCAAGTATCCAGACAGGTTCAATAATCATAAGGTAGTATGTAAATGATGACGGTAGTATTGATAAAGGCCACATCGTAAGGATTTTCCATATGCAAATGAGCCCATCTTGTTAGCCACGCATTCTTAGCGTATGGTAAGCTTTAACTGCCGCTCCTTTTCCTCCCGTTTGATGCGGCATGGATCGCATTCTGCTTTTCCCTTTTCAGTGTCGTTATCCTTACATATTCCGATTGAGCATTTTGCATCCTTTCCGTGCCCGTTGACTTCGCGGCACCTGTCTAGGAACATTCGATGTGACATTTCCGTTGTGCATGAGATGCATTGAACAGACGTGCGAACAAGCCGGCACATCGTGGTAACTACGCGTTGATGGTTGTAAATAGAATTAAGGGTTGCGGTATAAACTTGAAGTTTGTAATACTGGAGAAGATATGCCGAGTTCGTTGAAGTTCGGAAGGGAAAGACGGCCGTATTCTTGTTGCCACGAAGGGGATCTTATAGGCCCCTGTCACAGTGTTCGTAGTGATTTAATGAGGTCTGTGACAAGTGCGGTGATACATATAGCTATGGGATGACTGCAACCTATAAGGTTAAGCTTTAGGCTGCGAACACAGTTGATGAATGAGAACACGATATAGTTTTTTTTCCCCCGATATAAACTTTTACCTAGAAGCTTTCACGATGGTGATACATACAAACAAGTACCTGTTCCCACTTCCAGTCACCCTTGTAAGTGAATTTGACTTTGTTCGTAGGGATGTTTCAGAAACGACTACTGAAGCCACAAATCTTCGTCATCAACTAACAGAGTATCCAGCAGTCTCCGCTCTTCTGCAAGCTCTCTAGCCTTCGTCGAACACTTGGTGCATTCCCCTTTTCCTTTCTCCTCTTGTTCAGGCATGACCCGAGCCGATCCACACTGTCCCCAATCAGACTGCTCCTTGACAATTCCACATAAGGTTATGTCGAACCTGCCTGAGTACTTGACTCCGCAGGCTTTACAAAGAAGTGATTTAAAGGTTTGAGAACACATTTTGCAAAGAATAGGCTTCTGTTCTAATACCGTTTTCAGTGGTGATGGGAGGTTTGGGGATACATATGGTCTCGGGGAGATGGTTTGTAGCAGATGTTGGTGGAATCGAACATTAATGACAGCCATTGGGACGAATGCGACGGTTTTTATACTCATTTTTGGTTAAATCTAGCAGTGATACGATGTACAGTCCCTCACGTTCAGTGATGAACTCGTGAAATATAGCCCCAGTTCACTTTTCATCGTTCACCTGGCATGTTCACAGATCACCATCAGGCATGATTAGCGGGTGCTCATGTTACTGATTCTGCTATGGATACGACTAGGCCCTGTCCCATTCACTGTAACCTCTAGCCCATCCTCCACAGCTACGCCAATTGTACCTACTCCTCCTGAATAGTTGCGAGTCTCTCCAATTCCTCACGTTTCAGCCGACACTCATTGCATTCCCCTCCCTCCTCCTCCAGTTCTACTTGCATGACTCCCGCGTCGCACTCTCCCCACAACGCCATTGGTGGTAAATTATTGCAAGTGTCAGTCGTTTTGCTAGTCTTGTACGCATGGCGGCAGGTCGAACAGAGAGTCGACAACTGATAGTAGTAACACATCTTCAAGGTTTTCACGATTGCCAATTTTTGTGAGCTCTAAAGTAGTATTTCGGTAAGATATTGACGCAAGTCGAGGTTGTTAATGTTGAGTATTCTGCGATTGGAGATTCTCCCGATGCGAGACCCCAGTATTTATATAGTCGGATAAAGCTGCGGTTCACCGTTGAGTCTTCAAGTTAATACCAACAATTAAGTCTGAAACGAGGCTTAGTGCTCCGAGGCATGTCCTTAGACTACTGCACTCTCCCTCACTGGCACGCATCATCCGGTGGCAGCAAGTATGACGAGGCGTTCTCAAGGTATATTATGTACTAGCCCAGAGGCACTATAGTGAACATAAACAAGATAAGGTTATTTAAAATATGTAATACGCGGAGAAATGAATAGTGCCGCTCTCAGCATTAGAATCCCCCATCACTGGGATTCCTGGAGAGAAAAGTCATCGAATACGAAGTCGGGGAGCCCACTTGCGTCCGTGCACTCAACAGTGATGGACATGGACTCAGCCGAGTCGCCGGCTGTGAAACTGTAGGCATAAGACTGATACTGATAGGCAGCTACTTGGCCGTCTTCAAGGTCGAGAGTTTGAGACACTGATCCAAAGACAATCTTGAATGAGCAAGTGCCTGGCACGTACGCAGATCCAGCAGCCCAGTTGAACTGGAGAGAATACGTCGAGCCTGCGTTCAGGGAGCTAGCGAGCGGTTTGGTGAGTGTGGCGGACTTCTTGGTAGATTCCAGTTGAACATATCTAGGCTCAGTTAGTATATCGCTACACGCGAATCAAGGTTCAAGGTACTCACAGGAAGTTGTCACCTGAGTTAGGTGATGGGCCGTCGGCCGTGCTTCCAGCTCTGATCTTCATGCCATTTGTGCCAAACCAAGCATAGGTACTATCATCAGTAGCTTGGATCTCAAAGCTGGGGTTCTCAATGAGCGCCCCAGTCACGGGATATGCCTCGCAGCCACTGACCCTGATCAGTGCCGTGTCATCGACGTACACTGATCCAAGTTGTGTGTTGTCATCCTCATAATCGCAATAGAAGACAATCTGCATTAGCATGTTTCCGGCCGGCATTGCGAAGCGAACCGAGTAGATAGTGTAGCCAGTCGATGAAGTTGCCCCAAAGTCGAGAGTTCTCGCCTGGAATCCTAGATCGTTATAGCCAGCGTATATATAGCACTCTCCGGCATCCGGCAGAGTCTTGGGCTTCCAGAAGAAATGGTAATCGTAGAGCTCGTTTTCTACTAGCAATGATGCGTCGATTTCTTGCTGGAGGAAGATGCCGTCGTCCGCAGTTCCACTGGGGAAAAGTCTGCTAACTGTCAGTTTGAATTATCCGAGATTGAAAACGTTTTGTGGGAACATACGCCTCCCACTCTCCAGTTCTAGCGTTGGATTGGTCGTGTACAAAGTCGCCCCTGCCGTCATAGGCCCAGGCCTGATCTTCTACATCAGCCTCAAAACCAGGGACTTGGATCAGGTTGACAGGGCAGTGAGGTGTCTCTGGCTCAGCGGGAACAAGGAGCGTCGACTTTGGGGGATCGTTGGGGTCCACGGGAGTAGCATCACACTCGTTGTTAGAGTCCATAACTGAAGCATCGTCAATGTTAACATTAGCTGTGTACCCATTGCCTACACCAGGACAAGAGACACCGATCTCGATAGCTGGGTCCAGGTTATCCTGTGCAATGAAGCTCGAAGTGTACTGGTGGTATCCGGCGTCAGATGGAAGCGACACCTGCTTCAATGTCGTGTAGTAGTCGAAAGTTGCAAAGACGGTGCATTGGGTATCGACTGATGGAGGGTTTATGAAAGCATACCAGAAGCTGATGGTATACTCTCTTCCTGGAGTTACGTGAACACGCTGCTCCATACGTCGTTCTTCTCCGTCAGGAACAGGTAGAACACTTGACCATATTAGCTTGCGGTTCCAATAAAGTGAGAATGACAACGTACCCTATGTAATCGCCAGTTCGGGCTTGATCGGGGTCGTATTCAACATCGCCGCCGTTCCAGTAGAATCCCCAGACATCTCCGACATCTGGGTCCTCAAATCCAGGCCGCCTGAGCAGTTCGGTGGGCTCAACACAGACCGAGGTTGTCGTTGTAGGCTCTGACGAGGTCGTCGTGGCGTCGGTGGTGGTGGTAGGGTTGGCAGTTGTCGTAGCATCAGCAGCAGTCGTGGATTCATCCGATGTAGTAGCTTCGGTGGATGTCGCGTCAGTAGAGGCTGAGGTTTGAGCAGTAGTAGTCGGGACGCCTGATGTTGTGGAGTCGACGGAAGCCGATGTCTCAGTAGACGTGGTCGAAGCACCGGAGGTCGTGGACTCGGCAGAGGTCACATCATCGCTCGAGGAAGGGCTGCCAGATGTGGTGAGGTCGACAGAGATCGTGTGACTACTCGAGGTCTGGGTGGTTGAGACAATCAAGGTTGTCGGGTTGCTTGAGGGAATGACAGTCTCGCTGCTAGACACAGATTGAGTTCCAGATGTCGTAGGGTTGGTAGCACTTGTCTCCTCAGATGAAGATGCTTTGTCCATGGATACTGATGTGGCAAAGCTACTACCAGATGCAGAAGTCGAGACAACGGGAGCCGAGGTCTTGGTTTCGGTGACCGAAGCGCTCAACGAAGTCCTGGTCGAGGGGCGACATAGACCAGCGTTGACTCCCAGGATGTTCGCGGCCGCATAAGCGACTCCAAGAGTCTTGAGCGACACCATTTTAAAAGAATGACTATTAAACGAGTGACTAGTCCACGACTTGGTGAACAATGGGTTGTAGTGCCAGAAAGATGGCTTGACAAGGGAGCAGCCACAGAACATATAACCTCCACGGGAAAGTCGGAGAAAATACCCCGTATCACGCCAAGTCGCGCTCAGAGAATTTATTAGACCTAAACAACCAACACGATTCTAAATCAGTCATTAACCGTAACTGTTGGCCAGCTGAATTGCTTTTAGTGAGCTCGTGAAGGATCAATAGTTTGGTTGACTTTATCTAGCGTAGCACTGAGATTGGGTAGAATACTGAATGTGGATCGGGAGTAGCTACTTCGAGACATTGGGGGCGTTTAGCTGCTGTGCCTTGCATAATTAAAATTGTGAACCCCTGAATTTTTATCCTAGCGTCGTGCTTTGTTGTAAGACGCTATTGATTCCAAAAGAAACTATTGACTGACCGCTAAACCTCACTGGATATCAGCTTAAAAGATTTCCTTTTCTGGGACTCCTTAAGCCCGGTGATGCCGGATCAGAATCCCTTTGTGACATGTCATTGGTTGGTTGACCGTCACGTCACCCAACGTTAGCAACGTTGTCGGAAACAAGAGGTTTGTGCTCTCGCCCGTGTTCTCATCCTATAGCTTAACCTTATGGACAGCAATAGACTACAGCGTACGATGAGACTGAACCCAGCTGTGTAGACGACCAACGCTAGTGTAGTGGGACACTGGCCGCCAAACATTTTTTGCAGCCAACCTCCATTAACATGTGTATGACTGGATCGTATCTGAACACAGGACTAGCGAAAAGATCCCTTCCATGGGAAGGGTATTGGACGTACTCGCCTCTGAAATAGTGCAACCTTTAAATCTACCCCCCAGTCAGAAATCATTTATTCATTCTTAATTAGCAAGTATAAATTATATACGTTTATACCCTCGTAGCAACAGGTCGCAAAGGATCATGGCAACCCTGGCATTGTGAGTATTTGATACAATGTACGCGTGAACTATATTCAACATAAAGCACTCTTCTCAACGACGATTTTAGAGTTCTCAGTAAAAAGTCACTATTTAATTGGGTGGTGCCTAACCTACAAGATGATGTTGAGTCAGAAGACCCTTACATGGCTCTACCTTGTCCCTCACTCTATAAAGGTTATACAGGGAGCTACTGGACTACTTGATACGCGACTGCGACGAGACAATGCAATCAAGCGAAAGGTGGCGCCACGTGAGGAGAGCTGGAAGACCTGGAGTAGTTAAGCTCTGAGACTCATCAGCCGCCTTGCAGAAACAGAAGACCTAAAATAACATGCTCTATGGCCTGTTTTGGGTATCAGCCAGCCTCTTGTATGGGCTGATCAACCCTTTGACTAATCGGACTCTGACCTTGAAGCGTCCCGTTCCCGTTAGCAATTCACGGACCGCTTTTTCAAGCTCTATCTAGGATGTCCGCAATTGAGAATTCCTGTTGTATACGAGGCTTTAGATCACTCAGCTAGCCACAAGTATGTGAATACAGCCACATGGACGTATCACATTTTCCCCGCAAATTTAAGTTGATGAGTTGTCCGATAATAAGACCCAGCTGATACTCAGGCATCTTCAGTGAGACTAATAACTGTTTCTGCAGTCGGATAGTCATATCAGTAAATTTTGAGGATAACTTCAGGTGCAGTAGTTATTTTTACTACATAATGTCTTTGGTAGAAACCGACAAGAGGACGCTGACTGACTTTCATCATACAAGCTAAGCCAAGTCTCTTGGCATAGAAAAACAGACTTTGGCCTCATCGCTAAGTTTAGTTCTCACAATGTTTACTGTATCTTGTCAATAAACTTCAGCCACCAAGCCTGTAGGTCAGGGACTATAAGGCCTCAAGTTGTCTGGGCGGCTAAAAGGCTGGCTGAGTAGAAAAACGCCACTGAGAGTACACAATACTAATGCTATTGATATACTACAATTCAAATGTCTAAGAGGAAGGTAAAAGCAAGTTAATAGTTCTAATTACCTGGACGAACTCATTAGACAAGTTAAACCTTTATGATTGTAAGTTTCCTTCTCTTATCTTGTCATTGCTCATTCGGGAATCCTTCAGCAGAACTTGAGTATAGTCACGAGCCGTCAAAACACTGAAAAGAAACATTGCTCTTGTTGATTCGTCTTGGATTTTTCATGGAATGTAATTTGTCGCTTAGTCTGAAAACGTACCACCATATTTAAAAAACGTGGAGAGCTGATATTCCATATTGGGCCGCCCCAAGGTTCAGTGGCTTATAGGACGCCTTCTCATGTGTCACGCTTTAATACGCCCCACTCTGAGCATGCATCTTGATCACATATCGAGAAGCAACAAGTATTGTGCAGCCTCGCTACATGATCAGAAAGATGCACAAAGCTTTCGACCTGAAAGGACTCTCAGCATGAAATGTGAGATAGCAGTTACTGGCCATCGATGTATAAAGAGTGGTCCTCTTCCCCAGGGGAATTTTCACTCAAGCCTTATATCTTCATTACTATCAGTTAACACATCATCCTATACCCAATACTCCAAACTCAATAAACGAACATGCCGTTCAACAAGCAGCAGAACCTGTCCAACTTCGTCACAGGTATCGGTCTTTATGACCATTCATCTCCAGCAGTCGTCACTTTCCAAGGAAAACTCTTTGTCTTCTATGTTGGAAAAGGAGATGACGGTATCTTCTATACTTCCATGAAAGATTGGAAGTGGGAGCGCATCCAACATATCAGCGACAGGAACATCGGTGTCGCGAACAACACCTCTCCCTCTGCTGTTGCCTTCGAGGGCAAACTTTACCTCTTCTTCAATGGAAAAGGTAATGACGGCACCTTTTATACCATCTTTGATGGTTCTAGCTGGTCAAAGCTCCATTCTGTCAGCATTGAAGTCGGCGGTATGGGATTTCTGCCTGGAACCTCGCCAAACGCCACTGTTGACCAGGATGCCATCCAGCTTTTCTGGAGTGGCGCTGGTAATGACGGTATCTTCCATGCCAGGTTTGATGGTGATAAGTGGGGTCCAGTTGGCCATATCGACAATGTCGGCATAGCCCCAGGGACCAGCCCGTGCGCTGTCTTCTTCAACAAAAAGCTGCATGTCTTCTGGAGTGGCCGTGGCGGTAACGAAACCTGGTACTGCACCAGGGAAGACGGTGGTTGGAGTCAGCAGCACTCTGTGTCAGCCCAGATTGGAGGTCAGGGTTACTATCCCGGCACGAATCCCACGGCTATTGTGGAAGACGATAAACACCTTCGGCTGTTCTGGGTTGGCTCTGGTGGACCTGATCAGGGACTCTGGTATTCTGACCACAAATTGAACCCGTACTCCTGGACTGGTCAGAGAAACCTGGGTAATGAGATTGGCGGGCAGCATTTGAAGAAGATGTCAAGTGCTTGTGGGCTCAAGTATGACAAAACGACTTATGTCTTCTGGGAGGGTCCTGATCAGGAAATCTGGCTTACCTATCAGCTTTCCGACTGAGCGATAGATTCCAGGATGTTAGCGAGTACCGTGGAATTAGAGGGGAGACCTGAAGCAATCTGATGAGATTGCGCCATTCATTTATATCCGGCCTGGCCAGCTGGATATACTGGGAAATTCTGAGTTTTGTGTTGCATTTGTTCAATATTTTGAAAGCCCTTGATCAATTGAACTTTACTTCTATTGCAGCCGTCACGAATTATATTAGTCCTCGTAGCCATTTGCAACGAATAGAATATCAAGACGTCTCCTCACTTCCCCTTAGAGTACTGGAGGGGCCACTGGACTTTCGCGCCCAAACTCTTGGCAGCTGTAAGTACAAATCCTGCGTCGCGTAGGAACTGTCTCCCAACCATAACCAAGTCAGCCTGAGGCTCTTCATACTTTCCCCTGTCAGCGTCTCCGTTTGTCCTGTTCATCTTCTGTGCTGCCTCAATAATATTACCACGAACGACACTCTCAGCCATGGCAGAGTTATCGATGAACCCCACTGCAGCGATCAGCAGTTCGATGCCATCGTTTTTGAGGGCTTGTCGGATCTGGTATGCAAGATCAACCTGATAGTACGGATGAACGTCGATCTTTTGGTCACTATGGTTGCCGCCAGATGAGACATCAAGAATGTCAACCCCGGCCTCGGGAAGAAGCTTGGCAAGCTTTATGGACTCCTCAAGGGTCCAACAGTCTTGGCCACTCCACTCCATCCACTCAACGGCTGAAATCCGCAACGAGAGAACGATGGAGTCCGGCATGGCATCCCGGACGGCTTTCAGGACACGGAACAAAAAGTGCGTCCTATTCTCGAAAGAGCCCCCATATTCATCTGTCCGATGGTTCGTGAGAGGGGACAGGAAGGCGTTGATCAAGTACCCATGTGCGCCATGGAGTTCGATAAAGTCTTCTACAATTAGTTGTAGTCCCACGACTAGAGACAAACGACTTACCAACGCCAGCTTCGACAGCTCTTCTGGCGGCACTAGCAAACTGATCAATCGCTAGATCGATGTGCTTGTGTCCCATTTCTTTTGGCATAGGATACCCAGGGCCATGGCAAATCGCAGTCGGTGCCCAGACATCATCCGGCCATCCGCCAGCTTCCTCATTTGCAAGTGGGAATTGCACCATCGGGTCGCCTTTAGCAAGCCACGGCGGAAGCATGGAACCCTTGGGACCAGAATGGCAGAGCTGAATACCCGCCTTCTGTCCTTGGCTATGAATGTAGTCAACTACCCGCTTTAAAGGTGCAATCTGGCTATCCTGCCAAAGACCTGAATCTCCAGTTGAGACGCGACCATTGGGAGCTACAGCTGTAGCTTCAACAATGACGAGTGCGGCACCTCTGGTGGCAAAGGAGCCATAATGGACGAGATGGAAGTCAGTCAGATGTCCCTCGTTGGCACTGAACATTCCCATGGGAGAGACGGCGATGCGGTTTTGGAGGGTAAATCCTCGGACTTGAAGAGGGGAGAAGAGGGTCGAGTTGACTTCGTTTTCGACGAGTGGCGTCCCGGGCGCGGGTGCCACATGAGGGTATAATGGGATTTTCTTCTGAAATGGCATTTTCTAAGGGGAATGGTATGATTGAGATGGCGTTTTCAGTGTCGTGTCTTTGAGGTTGGAAGCATGATGCAAACATTCACCATCATGGCGGAAGAGGCCAGATTTATACTCCAAAGTCACGAAACAACAGTCAGCTTGAACATCTCCTTTTCCAGGATTAACCTCATGGTATTACCAAGCACCTTCTGATCGTCAGTCTTGATATTAAAAGATCCCTCCATCCATCGAAGACACGACTCTCGGCTTAACACTTTGGGACTAGCGCATTGAATTGAACGAGACGACCAATGGGCCGCACGGACGAGACTCCATAATGCGACAACAGCCCCATTAGTAATACTTGTCGTGGTCATATCACAATCCTCCACCTCTCGAGCCTTAGAAGGTGTTGATTCAGTCATTTCGCTGAGATCTCGAAGAAAGTTCTGAACATGAATACTGCGGAGCCCCGGAAGAAAAGATACGCTACAAAGCGCAAAACCGGCTGTATCACCTGTCGGTCAGTGGCGACCCTCGCAACGACAGCCAGTAACTAACCAGACAGCATTCGTCGAGTCAAATGTGATGAAGACAAGCCAAGTTGTAATCGCTGTGTGTCCACTGGCCGTAAGTGCGATGGTTATGACCTCACTCCCCTCACCTTGGGCGGTAGACTTCAACTTCAACCGATAGTTTCTGGAGGCAGTGATCCCGAAAGTCAAGCCATCTACCAGTTCCGAACCAGGATCGCAGCACTCATCGCCTCTTCTTTCGACGCTCACTTTTGGACATATGATGTATTACACAACTCAGATACATACACGCCCGTCCGACACGCCCTGGCAGCACTCGCGTCAGCGTACCAGAAGTCTATCCTCCTGGGCATAAAGTCCACAAGCTGCGATATGTTTATCTTCTCGCAGTACCAAAAGGCCATGAAATCCCTCTCCATTTGCTTTCAGGAGACCAACGTGCTCTCCACATCTGCAAAGTTGGCTGCCTTGGTTGCGAACTTCTTGTTCACGTATCTTTGCTCTTTGCAAGGTCTTCGCCAAGAAGCTCTCGTTCATCTGAGAAATGGCTTGGCGCTCATTCATGAATGGGGCGATTTGAGAGGTCAGGGCCAACATATGATGACGGATATACTAGGGCTGTATATGAGATTAGACACACAGACTCGCGTCATCTCAACAACCGACAGCACGTCCCATTGCTGGATCAGTCGCTCTCGAGAAGCTTTGCAGGGTATTTCTGATACACCGTCCGTGTGCACATTATTACGCCAGCTCGATGCGATACACGCCAAATTACTCAAGCCTTCCGATAGCGAAGCCTCAATTCTGTCCACTGAGTACTCTCTACAGCTTTGGGACTGGCGTTTTGAGAGCCTACACGTTATATCTCAAGAAGAAGAGAAGCATGTGACTGCTCTCAGAATGAGACGCATAATGGTCGAAGTTACCCTCAACCTGGCAACCAACACAAGCGATAATGCAGAAAGCACCGTCGATAAAAATTGCAAAACCATTCTAGATCTCGCCCTCCAGCTAATCCATGACCTCGGCCTCCGACCAGCCCAGGCTGGCTTTTTTCTCGCAAATGGTCTTGTGGAGGCACTATACTTTGTCGCTGTCACCAGCGAGGATTGGGACTTGCGACAGCAGGCTATAGATGTTTTACGGCAACATCGGTTCACTGATGGAGTTTGGGGGAGTAATGCTGCTGCAGATCTGGCGGAGGGGCGATTGCAACGTGATATCTACAGCTATCGGCAGCAGCTAGAGGCATAAATTTCGTTTCGAGGATTTACATGCTATTCCACCACAATTTACATTGAACGTATCTTTTTCCCCTCTTGTTGTGTATTCACAGCTGCTTGAAAATGGTGATGCCCTGCTGCTCAGAATACCCAAGGAAAAGTCTCAGCTTCGGCAAAATATCCGAAAACGCGGGGAACTTCTCCAGGTCCAACCCTTTCCCATTCTCCCCGTCAATCCTGAAAGGTCTCATAACGAGCTTGTTCTGTTCAATGTCCTCCAGTGAAAAGTGCAGTGGCAGAATGCAAGTAACTTGAGGCGTCTTGAAATTCTTGCCAATCATTCCAGCGATGCGCTCCAGCCAACCTGGCACTGCGGGATCAGCGAATGACATGACGATGCAGCCACCGGCCTGAACCAATGAATCGCTGTTGTCGGCATTTGGCTTTGGCAGCCATAATTCTGTCTTGACTTGCGATAATGCAGGTTTGGTCTGCTGGTCGAGAGATTTCCAGATTGCGAAACCCTGCTCGTCTGCTTGGTGAGAGTCGATGGCAAATATGTAACAGTTATTGTATGTATCTTGGTCGTCAAGATTTTGATTTGGGCTGACTTTGATAGCTGCGCATGAAGCGATTGGAGAAAGTTCAATGATCTGCTCTGCTGATTGGCTCGTGGATTTCTTCTTTCTGGTACCATTTGTCTCCGTCTCAGTCGACGCTGCGTCGTTGTCGAAATCGATACGTTGTAAAGAGATCAATTGTCTTCTCACGGTGGCCTCATCTCCGTGAAGAATAGCTACCGCCAAGAGTAATTGCACGCCGAGAAGAAATGTGAGACCAGCGGCACTCCAGATGTAAGGTGAGGCTTTGACTGACGCCTCAATCCATCGTACTGTGGCATGAACGCGTTCATCCATGATTAAGTTTACAGAAGAAGGAATAAATAGATAATATCTTATTTTAATGGATGAACCTTGATTAAATCTTTTAAACGGACGATTTGCCAAGCAATCTGGTGAGGCGCAAGCTTTTCCACGTGCTCATTGTGACAGATTGATTGGCGAAAATGGTGATGCCAAGCGATTTTTGTAGGCAAGATTTTATTGAACAGATTAAAAGCGAAAATTAGCTTCAGCATCATAGAGACTGTCTGAGGTATGAAAATACTTTCATACGAGGTAGGGTCACGAGACCTGATGATGCCGTCGCCAAAATCATGGTCCTTTCCTCTAAAAAAAAACATGGTTGATCGTCAAGCTCTCCAGGGTAGTCAAAACAGATGCAATGGGACCCCAGCGTCGAGGTTTTCCACCAATTAATGAGCTTATATAAAAGGATTTCTGCAGTCTTGGTTATCTTTTTATTCAATGCTGGGCAAAGGACGAATTCGATGCGGCGTAGCAGCGCGTCAAGGCCACTCGCAGTGATGCAAAGTCACCTGGTCTCGCGTCAAACTCGCATCAAGATTCACGGTCCTTGAATTTAACATTTCGCAACTGGCATTTTAGCCTTCCAACCTTGCTCATGCTCGGTGAATGACAAACCTTGTATCTGACTCATTCCAGGCACCTATATCTTGTCCTCGGACACAGAATAAATCCCTTCCCGTACACAAATAGACAAACCTCTCCCTGAATCTATAAATACTTCCTACCCCGGCATGATCCGCGTCTGTGCTCTCCTCTCCGCATTCTGAAATCTGTCTTGATCGCCCTAACCTCGCCAAGCCTCACCAATTCTCGCTTACGTAACCCGGCTTACCCCATACGGTTCCACATAAAATGGCTCAATCCGCTACGTCACTAGACGCGCTAATCGCTCCAACTTCGAGAGCACAACACACCACTCTAAACATCGTATCACATCTCTCCTCACTATCTTTACTCGACGTTCCAGACATGGTCGCCATTCCTCTTCACCATGGCGCTCACTGCGATAGCCTTGCGCGCCTCACAGATGAGATTCTCGTGTCGATACTCGAAATACTGCCCAAGCACGACCTCTGCAGTGTGTCGCGGCTGAACAAGCGCTATCATGCCCTTGCGGATGCTGTGCTGTATAATACGGTTCAGTGGCTTAAACCGGAACTTCATCTCATCTTTAGTCAATCGCTTAGTCGACGGCCAAGGCGCGGATCTGCTATCGAGGGGGTTAAGCTGGCATACCCGGCTTCAGAGTTAACACGTCTCATCTCCGACACGCTAGAGCCAACCAATTCCGTATCGCATACAATCTCAACCATGTCGAATCTCAAAACATTGGATATTGCTGTACCGGTTGGTCTTCTGCACAGTATAGGAAATCTCTTCAACGGACCCTTCGATCTCGCTTGTCTGCAATCCTGTACCCTGTTCTACCAGGATGAGGCCGATCAGTACTGGGATCTCCAAGAGAACATCCACATCTTCACACACCCAACCCTCGAAACACTGGTCATTAAGCGAGCAAAACTAGACGACAGAGGCTTCGAGCTAATCGAGCGTCCGCACAACACAGCGCTCAGCAAGCTCCACCTGATAGAATGCGATATCAATGACGACGCGCTCTCAGACGTGCTCATGTTCCCCGAAGCCCTCAAAGAATTCGTCCTCACCCAAAGAGAAGAGCCCGAGCCCGAACTTGAAGAAAGCTCAGCCAGCATCCGCGACTACATCCTCTCTCTCAAAGAACAATGCCACTCCTTAGAAACCATCACCATCGACTTCCCCATGCTCGCCAGCGCACGCCCCCTCGCCCTGCGCGAGTTCACCGCGCTAAAAACACTACGCCTAAACTGGGACTATCAACTTTTTGGAAAGAGTACAAAGAAGCCACGGCTGCACTCTGTTGGACTACCGCCTGAACTAGAAACATTAGAGTTTTTTAATCCGTTGGGTACAGATGAAGAAGTTACGGATTTATTTGTTAGTGCTATTGAGAATATGCATTTTAGTTGTAGGAAATTGAAGGAGTTGATTGTTTTGGTTGACGAGGATCCGGTCCCGAAGGAGATTGTGGAGGCGGTTAAGAAGCAGGAGCAGTTGTGTTTGAATGTCATTGGAGGGGATTTAGAAGATGATGATGAATAGAAGGTTGGTGTTGTATAGATTGATGGAGTTGGATAAATTTTACGAAACATAGAATAAATACATAGCGACTGTCTTTTGCTCCAAGATGAAGCCATGCCGTGGGGACGGACAGAGGTGGACGACTACCATGATAGATACCGTTGCCTGCGGCTAGTCATAATTGCCCACTAAATTACGGATACACTAAACTTACCTAAGTCTCATCAATGTTTAGGATAAAGATCCTAAGCTTAGGTACTAGTCAGAACTCCTGCGGAGGCACAGATGATAAGGCAAGTCAATTGTCACCTATTCTCTCTCTTACCGCCAACACACAAACTAGCTGCTTCAACGTGGTATTTCTTTTCTTGGCATGTGACGCAGCATAAATTTCCCCATGTTCTCTTCTCCAATCAGCAAACTGCCGAAAGACGGAGCTTTCCATGTCGTTGCGCTTTGACTGTATATATGCTGAGCGGCGTCATCGTCTCATGAATCTTCCCGTCCACTAACAATAGCCACTCAATACTTAACAGTCGAACCGGCCAGCTTCAATTGATCATTTAGAGGTCTCCAATTAGTTCATCACATATCTTACAGTAAACCAACTACCAGCATGGGCAGTCTTGACAACACCATTCCTCCATTCCCGGATGATGTGCCTACGGTGCCAATCGCCCGAATCTCATACTCCAAGCTAAAGTGCTCTGATGAAAATGAGATGAACAAAGTTCTCAAAGCTTCTCAATCAGATGGCTTCTTCTATCTTGACCTCACCGATGACCCCGCGGGACAATCTCTTCTGAACGACACCGAAGATGTCCTCGCTATCTCAAAACGCGCTCTGAACATCCCTCTGAACCAAAAGATGGAATGTCTCGCTGCGCGAGGCAAACAAATGTTCGGCTACAAACCCGCCGGGGCAGTCAAGCAGACTGATAAAGATGCACGACCTGATACAACAGAGTTCTTCAACGTGAGCAAAGATCACTTATTGGGAAACTCTGAGTCGCGAAACTATCCTGCCGAGATCACCAACCAGTGGACGTACTTGGGGAAGTTTGCTGAAAACTGTCACTCTTTGGGACTCATGATCCTTCGCATTTTAGCCCAGCAACTTGACCTACCATCCGACGAGTTTGCCAGGAGAAATAACATCTCTTCAATTTCTGGAGATCATATCAGAATGACCAAGATGCCAGGTTGTGACTCGGTAGATGGTAAAAGAATTGGTCTTGCATCCCATACGGACTTTGGCAGCATCACCGTGCTGTTCAATTGGGTCGGCGGTCTTCAGATCCAATCTCACGACCCCGCAAGACAAGGAGAATGGGCATTTGTCAAACCATTACCCGGACACGCTATCATCAATCTCGGCGATGCAATGGTAAAGTTCAGCAATGGACGCCTCAAGTCGGGAAAGCATCGCGTTGTGCCTTTACCTGGACCGTCAGGACAACTAGATCGGTACAGTTTGGTGTATTTTGTCAGACCAGCTGATGATGTGTTGATGGAGCCTGTTGAGCAGTACAAGGATGAACCTGTCGTTACTGTCGGCGGGAAAGTTGGTGAGGAGAGGGTTTATACTGCTGGGGAGTGGTTGTCACGCAGGTTGAAACAGATGTCAAAGTAAAATAGATAGAATTAATTGAGGGGGTCTTTTCCCGGATTCTCCGGATGAGCCGTGACATCCGAAGTGCCTCATCGACATCGAATACGACGACATGACTCAGAACCAACAGACCATCCACAAGAACGAATAAAACAGAGCCTATCAGCCATCCTCAGGGATATGCTTCCCGGTAAGGTCTTCGGTGTCGATCCGCAAGATAATCTCAATTACCTCAGGATGGCCGTCAGAGCCGCTGTTACTAGCCCTGTAAAAAGCGACGGCCTCATCGTAAAATTCTGATGAGTATTTCTTGTAGCCCATCGCATCCTCAGTGATTCTCTCAATGATGGTCTTCCCTCTGCACAACCCATTAACTGTCTGTCCAAGCATTTGGTACCGCGCCCAGATTGCGTCGCCGAACCTGCACTCGCGAATTGCGTTCACGTATTCGCTCGCCCAGGGCTCGAAGACGGGAGCGCCCTCCCTAGGATGGAGGACATCGCTTATTGAGATGTCGAGGAATAGTTGCTCTAGCAACTCCGTGTCTTGTGTGCTTGTATTCATCTACCATCTTAGTATCTTCTTTTATCTCATGATTGCAAGATCGGACTGACTGAAAATTGGCACAATTACCTTCTTGAGTGCTCAATTATTCTATTATGCCAGGCGAAGATAATCGTCCTTTTTCACGAGGAAAGCAAAAAGCTCAGAGACATTGCAAACAGCGTTAATAAATGCGTACTAGAGTGGGGTTCAATTATCCATGTATATGCGATAAAGCAGATTTTGTTTTTATCACCTTCACCTTCACAGGCCCGGATAGGCTTAATATCCTGACCACAGAAATCTTTGCATTGGCGCAGAGCATCTGATGAGCTTGGATCCTTTCGCAAAGCCTTTTCGCACTAGGCGACGAGCTATCCTGAATCAATCAGGACGGCGGAACCCTTATCTCTTATACGGTCTTTCTTGCAGATACAGCCATATTAAGCACAGGGTAACTAGTCACCATCCCCTCGTCGTAGTGATAACGACAGCTCGTATGACGACAAGTCTCAGGGACACCATAGTGGCCAGAATATTCATAGGAAGCTGTATGCATGGCGTGGAACCAATCATGGGGTAGGCCTCCCCCGCTTGTCTCCGGCATGTCAAAGCATATCCTTCTGAGATACGTCACAACGATACAGCCCTTTTCTTTCTCACAATGACCGCAAGCCGTCTTTAAGGTGCGGAATGGGCTGCAGGCGTGCGGGCGACCTGGGTCTTGGGATGCCCAGCCACCACGAAGTTTGATCAGGTCCGGCGAGATAGACTCTGATCCATCGATTTCGGCGATAGAGTCCCATTCTGCCATAGAGTTGACTCCTCGTTGCGATACCATATGTCGGCCTCCCTGTAATCGGATGTTCTGAATGGCTTCCCTAAGCTTTGTCTTATACAAATAGCCACTCGGATGAAAAACGGATGAGTCACCGCCAGAATGTCCTCTCCAGAAGATGAGTACCACAGTCATCCCGCCCGGAAGCTTTGTAGCAAATGCCTGCGGACCTTTGCCTTCGCTACAAGGTTCAGAGTGATCCTCATGGTCGCAGCGCCCCACCAATATCCGCCCTTCGCCATTCTGCCCCCCGTCGATGCGGTTCTTTATATCGTCCCAGGTCAGTGTTTTATGATCACAAAGTCTGATATGGCCTTTTCTCCCAATGCAGACACTCTTGGGCTTGACGCGTTGCCATCTGGCAAAGCACGCGTTAGGGTGCTCAACGCCACAGGGGTCGCACTTTGACCATGACGACCGCGAGCAGGGGTCGAGCGCTTGAAACTTGCAAGTGACAGGATCTTTCCACAGAGAATCTGATTTTCTAAGCCTCTGGCAAGTTTTGCAAGCATAGTCCTTTCGCATCAGCTTCCCAACTTTAGCCTTCAAATCCGGGAATGGCACGTTGTACTCGAAGCAATGGCGTACCTGCCACGGATATCTTCCAGGACTCGACAGATCTTCATAGCCGCCAGAACACCACTTGCAACAATACCGGGTTGAGAAATAGTGGTCTTGGAACTCAGCGCCTTCTGTCAGGCGTCGGAAGCGCCGAGACACGTGCCGCAAGGCAAAGAAAGCAAGCCCGCCTTCGCTATCCCCTTTTGAGAGCCAGGAGATGATCATCGACAGTATTTCATCAGGAAGTCTCTGCAGTCTAGAAGCATCAAGAGAGCTAGGATTGGCGTGGTCATGGATAAGCTGTGTGTGATGAGGAAGTCCGTTTCCGAGTGTTGAAGAAGGTGGTTTCATCCAGAGGCTTAGTTCGATCGCAGATTCCTTGCTGTTTGTTTCGGCATCCGCACTTCTCATCGAGTATTCATAGTCTAATCGATATTGATCAGTAATTCGAACTCTCTTGCGAGTATATCCTCGTACCTGTTCCACTTTCGGGTGTGTTTTCCCACCTGGTGATTCGGCAGATTACGCCTACGACAATAGTCAGTTATAACATTGCTATACAAGACCAGCTTTCGTACTCATCAGTTTTCTGTATAACTCTGCCATGAAAATTACCACGAGATGTACCACAGCAATTGCAGGGCAAGGCCCTTCTGCCAAGATCAAGGTAGCAGCCATGGTATAGATATGTAGGAAAGCGAGGTATCTGCAAGAGAAAAAAACAGTAAGGCGGCGCAGGGCAACAGGAGGTTTAAATATTTTCCCTCAAGTGTGACAAGCCCGCTTACTCGCACGATAAGAGAGTAAGTCAATTATGTTCTTGAAGTATATTTCCTGTGGTTGCTCCAAGGTTAGGTTTAGAGAACTCAAAGACGTACAGAGCGAGGTCAGGCGCACGACATAACCATAGCCTACTAGGTCTACGAACTTTAAAACAAAACTCTGTAGAAATTCACTGTACGCAGTACGTAATCTATGTGAACAACAATCCAAAACCTGCTTCTCAGTTCAATATCCAATTGGATTTGATCGCAGATGCTGAGAAAGCATACTGTACGTACGTCTTGCCGACGTTACGACTATCTATACCTTGAGAAGCGGCAAAAAAACAATATTAGTCAGCGGGTTTAGCTCAGTTGGGAGAGCGTCAGACTGAAGTCAAACTTCAATCCACTGATATCTGAAGGTCGTGTGTTCGATCCACACAAACCGCAAGTCTTAATTTTTTGCCGAAACCTTCAACTCTGTCTATATGCGCAGTGCATGAACTATTTTTGCCCTATTACGCACATTTCGCAGGCACACTCCTATGCCGCCCTCCAGCGCATGAGCGATATCGCCAAGGTGACTTGGCCATCCCACAATCACAAGGGTTCGTTCCATTGGTCAGTTGTACCTAAAACCTGCAGCAAACTATCAATCGTCTTTACCATTCCTGGTCTGTCAGCCCACTTGATACAGCGCGCTATCGATTGAACTGCTCACATGGAGCAAGAAAACTTCCCACAGTGATTCGAGGTGCCAGAAGTGCTGTTTCAAGAGTCCACTAAATTTACGCCGAACGCGCCTGAATGTTTTTGTCACTAAGAATTGTTTTTGTTGTCCCCATGCAAGGCCCGCAGCCGTGTAAAATGTGGCTTGCTGAAGTCTACCAAACACTGGGAGCAAGTGACACGAGGCCTAAAAGCGCGAGAGTTTATCATCGCCTTCCATCCAATATCGATCTAACTTCCAAGTCTTCTGGGCTTGAACATCTACCTACCTGCGAAATACTATGCCTTCCAACTTTGATAAACTGCCTAGAGAAGCTCTCACCTCCATTGCGAGCGTGAGCGCACAGGTTAGCGATGCCATCTCCGCATCTCTCCCCATCGGGCCAGAGCAGTACCTGACCATCACCGCCCCTGGAACTGTGATTGATCTGGTCAACTCGGACCGCGATGACTCATTTGTGTATAATGAATCCAAACATCATTTCCCTCCAGCAAATGTCAGACAGGCCGAAGCCAGCTTAGTTGACCGAATGATGCCGGTAGCCAAATGCGCAGTATGCAGAGCACCATCTCACCCAGACCTCAGTGCTGACGCATCATAAGGTGGGCATCGAAAGAAAGAGTGTCGCACACAGTTATGCTCGCGCCATCGACAGTTTAATTCCCGCAAGTCCGGTATTCACTCCCAGCCCAGGCATCCCCAGCCATGGAAACATGGACTACGCAAAGTCAATGGAGCTTCTCAAAAAGAAAATACCCGGAACCTCAAAGACCTTCATTGAAGCTTATCGCGACAAGGAGATGAAGTGGGCTGAACGGCAGCAGGCTTGGGAACAGGCAAAGATCAATGCTGCTCGTAAGGCGGAAAATGCCATTGAAGAGGGGACCAAGGACTACGTCAAAAAGCGACAGGAATATTTTGATAAATGGATGAAGAGTGAAGCAAAGTCCTACAAGAATGCTATTCAAGCTGCATGGATGGATTGGGTTATCAATGGAAAGAAGATGGAGGTCGATATGATCTTTGGTATGGTTCAGGTGGATTCTATGGCGCGCATCGAAAACAGTAAGGAGGCGATGAGGAGCTCTGCGATAGACGATCCAAGCGGCGATGGAGAGGAAGTCTACGGGGTTAGTCTCGCGCCCAAGGCCTGGGCTACGGCCTGCAAAGCTAAGGCCGCGGAGTGGCATGGCAATGATCTTGGGCAGCTGAACGGCAGTGACGAAATTACATGGAGTAAAGTCACGATATCCTACTCTGCATCTGATATACAGACTTACGGAGGTGGAAGCGCCAGCTATGGCCTCTGGACCTTGGGAGATGCTAACTTGCCTAAGGAACTGCGCCAGGAGATGGCATCCTGCGATGTCGGCATTTCATTTTCTGCCCTCGTTGTCAACATCAGCCGCCCATGGCTGCACAGCGAGCTCTTCAGCGACACGGACCTTGATGCTCAAAGAGGAGTCAAAGTTAGCCCTGGCCCAAGTCGCATCCATGAGATGCTCGTGCTCGAGGCCCAGGAAGAGGAGAGGAGCAGTGAATGGGCTTTTCCTGCTTATCCGACCTCATTTGTCATTGCTGCTGACACAACGATTGAATTCAGGGGACGAGTGAAGGCTATAGAGGAGTTTTGGAAAGCTGGCAGTGAGCTGTTTGGGTATGGGCCGTGGTCAGTGTCAGGCAGTGCTGCGGGCCGGCAGACCAGAGTTGAATCAACTTCAACTGGCTGCAAGATCAGTTTTGGGGCACCGCAGATTATTGGCTGGGTTAGCCAAATTGTACCGTCTCTGCCGCGATCATAGTATTTACTTTATTAAACACGCAAGTGATTTTGCTTGACATCAAACCTCTCTTCTTCCACTTCTCGTTGATCGTAAAATCCAGAGGAGTCGACACCTTATAGCTGATGCGAGACGAAGGCTCAAGTATTCTATACCTACCTCGAGCGACGGGCAGTTTCCAGTAGCTCTTTATGTAATCACTGCCTCGTTCTTGCAGCCGGGCGTCTTTTTTATTGCCCCGTTTTTTACACAAGGCAGGAGCCTACAACCTGGACCTTGCAGCCTGCGCCTTCGCCTTCTGGTGTCCATCTTCATCAATACATTTCAATCCGACTTCTATTCTGACAAGATGAAGAGAATCACGAGAGCCGCTCGAGCTGCAGAGATGAATTCTCAGTCAACAGACGATCAGCGAACTAGTCACCCGCGACGACAGCTCATCACTTCCATCGTTCAGCCTCCAGTTGCACCCGCTCACCAAACACCTCCTCAGCATGTACCCGCCCGACGATCCGCACCCTCCACCCCCAATATTGTCCGTCCCCTATCAGTGACTATCACACTCGGTCCTCTGAGAGGCTAACAAATCGTAGAAGATCCGGTTCCTGACTTTTTACATCCAAGATTGCACCACGCCACAACATATCTCGGAAAAGTTCACTCGTGGACTCAAGATCGTGTCAAATTGCGCTGCGGATATCACATCTATTCTCTCCGACATTATCAGCTACTGCCAGGACCGCGGGGCGCTTCATCAACAAGCTACGAGGGAAGCAGGGAGGTTCCACAGCGGCTACTGGGAAGGCTACTTCAGGATGGTTACCGCCGACACTCAGTGGCTGACCAACAACTGGGGTGGTCCGAATTGGCTTCCCGCTGATATTCGGGCTGGCCTTGAAAGGTCGTTTGGTACTCCAGTGCCCTCATCGTATGTGGGAATCTTGGTTTCAATTACACAGGCTGCGCAGACCTATGGAATCGACCTCGACTCTCTCTGGGCTGAAGATGGCGCCCTCAGAACGGCCGTGGGCGATGGTGGGGAGCATTGTCTCTCCCAAGCACTGGAGCAAGAGATCATCGGCCAGATCAATCATGAGGGAGCGCTTACAGCCCCAGAGGCTTCTGTCCAAGGACGACAAAGCTCGACTGCTGTTCATATCGAGGGTGGAAGCGAAAAGCCCAATGGCATCAAAGTCGAGACGAGCGAGCAAAGTGAGCCTACATCTATTCAGACAGTTCCTGGCCATGAGGCACCTTCCGCAAATGACAACGACAATGTCCCAGCAACTGTTGAAGTGCCTACCGCTCACGAACATGCAACACCGACGCAGCCTCAGCCCACAAACGGTGAAACGCAATCCGCTCCACCAGTGACGAGAAAGCGGACTTTCGAGCAGATGAACAACACAGGGAACTCGATGTATGACAAGTACAAGACACTCATGACGGGCATCAAGCCGGAAAGACTCGCTCAGCTTCGAGCAGAAGCAATGGGGAATTTGGAACGAGCAGAGTCTGAAAAGACAGCTACAAAATACGCACTGGTAACCCTGAAAGCCAAAGAAGACCAACTCCAACAAATCCGCGAGCACAGCAAGAAAATGATCGATACCACGAGCAATGGGCTGAGAGAACAAGCCAATCACGATATCCTGGCCGGAACTCTAGCCAACATGGGAGAAGTGTACTTCAACGGCATGAACAGACTACTCGACTCTTTTCTCCGGACGTCCTCTGCCTCTCTGGGCGGATTTACGGTCGAGGAGCTGCGGGCACGACATACCGAAGCGATTGACAAGGTCGAGAAAGCAAAGAAGCACATCCGAGCCCTGGATCATATTGAAAAGGCACGAGAGGTACACGAGAACTACAGTGAGATGGAGGGATTTCGAGAGAATTTGCGTGCTGTTTTGGTCAAGACAGGTGAGCGCGTTGAGGATTTGGAGAAGGCGTGCGTCGCTGCGTTTAGTCATGCGGAGGAAGAAGACTAGGGTTCTATTCTCGCATCTCGGACGATTAATGCGAGAGTCACCGAAGATGGTTCTGGGGGCTGAGCAAGTATGTTGAAGGATTTTGTTCTTTACGAGAGGATTGCTTTTTATGATGATGTTTGTGAAATAGCTTCAGAGGCCGGGTGGCCAGACCATCGTGTTGAGACCTGTCGCCGGGGGATGAGTCACCCCGCATTGCCGCAAAAATGTGCAGCGATCTTCAATTGTGATTCTTGCTATCGCTATGACAATAAACCTTCTGTTCTTTCATGCAACTCTCGGTATCTACAAGCAAATAAGATGTCATCTGATCCCCGACCGTCAACACCACCGCATCATCCAAACTTTGGTGTGCGCATGTCCCGCGAGAACATCGGCCGTTTAGTGCGCCATATGCTCCCCGACACTACCGACGTAGAAGTGGAGGCTCTTTCAGCTTTGAAGTCCTTTAACAACCGAATCTATCATCTAGAATGCCGCAGAAGATCGCAGACTCGTAACGATGCAACCGCAGTCGATAAGCTTGTGCTCAAGATCAATGGTCGAGGTTTTGGGCCAGACAAGATTGAGAATGAGGTTTCTTGTCTCCTCCTGCTGGAACACTTTTGCCCTCAAATTCCAGCACCTTGTGCGATAGCTTGGTCCCAAGACGGAATGACTATCGGCACCAAGGACGCACAGCGCAAGGAGGTGAAGCTCAGCGGTGTAGACGAGACTGCGAGTGGTTGGATATTAATGACGAGAGTTCCCGGAAAGCCCATCAACTTAGCTGCGCTCAACAACGATGACGAGTTTCGTCTGGCAACACATTTGGCGGATTATTTTACCAATTGGCGGCGCAACGTCCCTCCTGAGCGCTTTACTGGAAACATTTCCTTTCATCAAATGGGATGCCAGCCTGACATCGAAATCCCAAGCTCGGATGGCACCAGCGAAATGCAGTTTGTTATCAGAGGCATGCTTGGAGAGGAGCTCTATTGTAAAGACGGCATCACTTCCGTGGCAGAGTACTACAAACTCAGAACTGAGAACAAGATGAGAACTTTGGAGACGAACGAGACATTTGGACCAAATAGAGATCTCATACAGCCTCTGGAGGCATTCATACAGCAAGACCTCCCTACCATCAGCAGCCTGAACACCAAAGACGACTCGTTTGTATTCACCCACTACGACCTATCCCCACGAAACATTCTTGTATCCGGCCTACCTCCCCAGGTCACAGGCATCGTGGACTTTGAATTCTCCGGCTTCTTTCCACCGCTCGATGAGTTCCTGAATGACTGCATCGCCAACAATGGCGACTGGCCTAAAGATATGTACGAGGTGTATTTAAAGCGGTTGGAGAGCAATGGTGTACCAACACCGTTGGCAGGAATCAAGAAGGATCATTGGGAGCAGATGGCATTGCTGGAAGAATTGGTTGAGAAGATTGCTCCTTGGTGGTTGCCTGGTAAGTTTCAAGGTGAGCAGCTGGAGCAAGAGTTGAACAAGGTCAAGGCACGAGTAGGGGAGCTATTGGAAAAATCGGGACAGTGATGATAGTCTAGCTCATTTATATGGTACTCAAGAGTCCCACATCGATTGGTTTGCCACCCTACTCGTGTATGAAGCGCACGATACCTTGAAGACTAGAAATAAGTACAGATAGAATCGTCTGGGTCTGGCGATTAGAGATATCTAGTTTTTGCGTAATTGAATTAGGATATGGGTGTTGTAGAATAAGATGTTATAATAGAAAAATGCACTGCCAGGCGAACGAGAGGTGTGTAAAATATGTCCCACTCTGCAATAGAATATCAATACAGCTCATTCCCCATGCTCGCCGCCCTTGTGGCCTCTCTCTTCTGCCTCTGTTGAGGCGATAGCAGTCTCTTCCCCGCCAATCCACCGGATCCGGACTCCGAGTTCGCGCTCGAGATCACGAACAGCTACATCTCTCGCGTCATGTTTGCTCCTTCGGAAGATCTGCCCAAAACCTACGGTAGCATGACGTCTCCTCAGGATTCCACGACAACCAGTACTCACGAAGAGCCCTCTCCCACAGACAACGGCAAACTGGAACCCGGACGAGCCAGCGCCAAGAAGTCCCTTGAGGACCAAATTGACGATCTGCTTGCGACTTTGCGAGATATCCGGTCGTTTGTCTTGCCTGCTTTCCCCGGCGCTAGATCTCTATCTTATCTCTCTTGGAGGAAAGGATCGGCACTGCCTGTATTGTTGCTGGAGGCTACGCCGCCCAGCTCCGTCATCGACTCGATGTAGGAAGCCCAATCCGCTTTTTCTAGAAGAAATACAAATATCGACCTGCCACATCCCCTGATGTTCGGAAGGAGCTCGACCTCGCTGCAAAATGGATCCGCGATGCGTATCATGAAGACCCTTTTCGACGTGGTCTGCCACATCACCGCGTTCTTGTATTAGCATGTCATGTGCTGGCTCGGGCAGGTCCCCTTGACTATCGCCATGGATCCGTGGGCGGCTTTCAAAGCCTTCTGCTTCGTAATCCTCAAGCCACCCGGGACAATACCCGTGCTCACCATTCGACTACTCGATTGGTTCATCGTGTGCTTCCTCTTTCATCCTCAAGGTTGTACCCTTAGTCGGCGCGCACTTGATCGGACTTGGGGATATCTCCTCTCACCATTCCGCACCGGGAACGAGAAGACTTTGCAGGAGAACGTGCGAGACACGTGGTGTGACCCGTCAGATGTGGCATCTATCAACTCAAAACAACACTCTTTTTCAGCAAAGTCTCAGGCATATTTAGGATAATTTAGTATAAATTTAGCGTAGGATAAGTGGAGTTTAGACTAGGTACCTGCTTTAGTTGAGATAGCCGACCCTCGATTCATTCCTGTTTTGCCTTGGGAATGACGTTCTTGAGGCATCTCGGTGAGATTTATACCGAGCTGATTCATTGATCTTCAGTCATTGCGGGGTGGGTTCCCTTGAGAGTAAACAACAAGATGATCCTCTGCATGCGTATGCATGATTGAGGCGTGAGATAATCCTCCTATCAGATGTGGATGTTCCAGAATATCAGTCTGCCACGAAATTCTGATCAGGAGCAGGATAATAACTTTATGCCCATCGGCTCATCAGCGAGGTCAACTTGTGATATTGAGGTATTGAGTCGCTGACTTGCTGATGCTTGCAGAAATGACGAGGACTGCAGTCTGAACGGAATATGTTCGAGATGGAAAAAGGTCTGCCGTTGTGATCCAGGCTGGATTGGCAACGATTGCGGTCGTCTTGATCTTGCTCCGGCGACGCGATACCCTAGCTACAACCAGACATACGAGCCTCCCAGTCCCACAGATTTTGGTATCTAGCCTAATACCTCTTAGGGAGGTCGGATTGTTCAAGATCGTGATAACAAGCGGCTATTCCATCTATTCACAGTGCAGTTCAGTCATGGCTACGGTCTGAAGGGTTGGCGCCCTCATTCTTACATCATCCGTGCCGAATCGCAAAACGGGCCTCAAGGGCCATATGAATATGTCCAAGATGTTTCCAGGAACTTCGCACATAATCCAGACGTCATCTGGAGCCCTGCTGATAAGAAGTACCTCCTGTACAGCATTGGCGTGGAATATGATAAGAAGTTCACGAAGTGCGAAAGCATTAGCTACACCAGGTGGCCTAACAATATTTCTGTTTCGGCTGCTGACGATATTCGTGGGCCATGGTCCCCATTCAAGATAATTCTTGATAGTGACCGTCCAGCTGGCATCCACGCTACCAACCCCTCCGCATTCCCTCTCTGGACGCGCAACAACCCATTCAGCGAAATAGTTCTTGGGATCAAAGACTATTCAATCTTCACCGCCAAGCGTTGGAATGGGAATTATAAGCTCAAATACCAAGCAACATGGAATGTCACAGAGCAAGAAAACCCAGAATGGACCGAAGACCCTTTTATATGGCGCGACAAGCGAGGCAACTGGCACTCCATAAACCACTGGATGATAGGCTAAGTTGAAAACGATAAACAGCAATGGCCCGTATTGGATCTCATCTCTTCTCAAGGAAGCTCACAGGGCCGTGGCATTTCAAGCTCCAAGAGGCTTTCAGCTCCAATATCACTTTTACAGATGGATCTTGGCAGGTGTTCAAAAGAAGGGAGAGGCCGAAGCTGTTCTTTAGTGATGACGGAGAGATGACGCCGTTGTATTTGACCAATGGGGTGCAAGAGATGAAACAGACTGGTGCAGCTTTTACACTTGTTCAGCCAATTGGCACGAAGTGGAAGAACTTTGAGAAGGGCCTGTTTTTTTGATAGCTTCAGCTTACTCCCATTTCATGCTTTGGTGCTTTCGCGAAGCATAGCCCTGTGACCCGCATAAGCCGCTCATGTATAACGTTCTGTACTTTCCAATTATAGGGCTGAAATAGGCTGGGCTAGACGGACCGGAGAGACATATCAATGGCTTACTTCCGTGAATTTCGGCGAGCTTCAGAAGTCCATTTATCTCGAATTTCATGAGTACGTTGACCAAGCCTCCGATTATTGGGGACACTGGTCGCGAGCGCGGCCGATTCGAGGGTAAATAGCTGCTGGGGCCATTGATTCTGCTCTTCAACCGAGATGTTGCGTTGCGTTTCGAGATACTCAGACCTTTTCTCGTCGGAAGTTAATGATTGTAACTCAAATCCTTGTGCATCCTTGGTTGGTAAGTATTGCTTCGGTTTCGCGAGGTCGGTTGCCAACGCCTCCATGCTCTTTGGCTTCTCAACCGGTCGCTTGTGGTCCTCCTCTTCGCGGAGGGTTTCGTTCTGAAGAAAGGAATACCGGAGTTCTTAGTGGGTGACTGTAGTGGCGTACTGATGTACGCTCATTGAATCTAGCATTCGGCGGTAGTTCCCCATTTCGTAGTCGTGATAGGTGAAGAGAGTGTCTATTCTCTCTTTCACAATCCTTTCGGTCTCCTCACAGGACCTAGGATCCAGTTTCAGGTTGAGGACGGCTCCCTCAATCCAGTGGACAACCTTTCTAGTCGCATCAGTCCCCCCGGAGAACCGTTCAACCCAAGTAGTCTTATACTATACGATCTGGCTTTCACGGGTCACGTCGAGCTCAATCTTGAACTCAGGATAATTCAACTTGGCGAAAAAGTAGAGCTTATCTCGTCACTTCTCCTTTATAATTGGCACTAGTTCTTGAGTGGCTTCTGTCTTGATATGTTCCAGCAAGACCTCCGGGTCAGCATATCGGTCTGAAAGACGATTGAGCCAGTGCGAATTGTCTCACTCCCAATCTGCCTCTCGCACAACCTTGCCAGGGACTGGAAACCTTTTCTCCGGATACGGATACGGCTGCACCTCACGGTAAGTCCCTATAACTGACAAGCCGCTTGGCAGTACCGGAGTTCGCTTCGCAACGGGAATCCCCTTTCTGTTCCGTGTTATTGTGATGGGCTCACAAGCTGTCACTCCTCCAGAGAGGGACTGTCCATCAGGTCGGCGGCCCACGATCATCAGAATGTCGTATCCTTTGCCATTACATTCTATGTCTTCGCCAATCTCGACTGACTTACGGGGATAAGTCATCAATTCTTGTCCACGAATGGTGTCGATAGAGCGTTCCTTTGGTTCGCTCCACTTGGGAATCAGGTCTTGCGCAGCCACCTGACACAACAAATAACCTGGCAGCAATATGACACCCTGCCATGATTGCTGTATAGTGTGTGAAGCCATTATCTTTCACTTTTGCTGCTAGCCCGAAGGTTCTTACCTAAACTTAGGGAATCAGTAGTCTAAAGACCCACTAAGTCTATACTAAGTGTACCTAAATTATCCTAAATTTACATAAATCTTCTCATCACTAAGACCAGCTGTCTTTACCTCCTTAACGAGTCGGCGTAGGTCGACGCAGGCTGTGCACCTCCAATTTGTTGTTCTGACTCTACTGGTAATGGCATGTGGCTGACCCTTCAAGCAGGAAGTTAATGTCGCCCAGCTATAATGACGCTTTTTCTTGAGCTCGGCATTTTTCCACTGGCGCCCTTGGTCTTCTGGAGACTCTACTTCCAGTTCATGTTTCAGCTTGTAGTGCATGCAGATCAGTCAGCCCTAAGCGAAGCTATGCTAATTTACTTTCATCTTCGGGTTGCAAATTTCGTGTTCTTGGACGGCCCCCATTCCTCCACAGCCTTCCCCAGTCTCTGAGTGGTCCAGTTCTAAATGCCGCAAACCCATGTCCTTGGCTGTTGACATCATTGGCACGATCCTAAAGCGGATCACTACTGGACTTGTGTAAGTGTATAGCTCCCGAGTCTTATAACTCGATGTGTTATTCGAGATTTTGGCCGTCCCTTGAAATAACCATCTGTAGTTTAGAATGGCAGGTCTTCTAGGAGGCTGTCTGTGTGGTCTAATATGGAGATACCGTTGCAGTTCAATTCATATGTCTTGCTAGAATACGTAATAAAGCCATTTCTATCTCGCGCTACATGCTCTACAAGTCCATGACGCCAAAGCGACATACGCAAAAACAGTGTGCGATCTCTTCTGGCTTAAGGAGGTTGAACTTGATTTCGCACTTGACTCGTTCGACCATCGCCCCATTTGACAACATCGCCACGTTCTAGTGCCCGCTTACTGCAAGCATGCAAAACAGTCATGCCATGTTTTGCATAGCAGGATCGCAAAGGATTTTAGTCACCATGCAAAATATGCCGGAATTCCGTAATTCCGTGCTAGCACAGGCTTCCTATTCTAGTAGTTCGTAAAGTGCACTGCGCTAGTGAATCCAATAAGCCTAAACAAAATGCGAGCGCCTAGAGTCCTCAAGTTTAAAAATCCTTCTAGGCTAACATATGCAATTATGCGTATCGGCAGTTGTGCAAGCGCTGTTGATCTCCTGAGAGAATGAGATCACTTCCTTTTAGAGTCAAAGTGGATTACATTGGTCTGTCGACTGATGTAATTGATGATGGCTTCAGTGCGATATTTGTGAAAATTGCTCGAGTTGGGTAAATCCTTCGAATGAGCAGGTTTTTGAAAGGAATTGTCGAGATGCGACCCATCTCGGAGTACAGTACTTATTGCTTCAAGTATAAATTCTCACTGATTCCTCACTACGTCTGATATCACCACCAAAGCAAATCATCACTTCAACTCGTATACTTTACTTACCATCGTCAATATGCTTCCAAGCCTTCTTCTCTTGGCTCTCGCTGGACTAACTAGCGCCTCTCCAACTGGGTTTCTTACCACTTCCCATCATCTACAGGCTAGAGAGATCCATGCTGATGAACTTCATTCCCGCGCCCTTGCCAATCACCCCAAAGACCTCATCATTGACTCAAAGGATCTCAATGACTACATCAAGAAACATCCCAATTCTGATAGCGTCGTCTATCTAAAGGACAAACAGTCTTTCGTTCCATTGTCAAGCGTCTCAGAAGTCGAAGACAAAGAAGCTAAAGACGACATATCCAAGCGTCAGTATACTGCCCCTTGCTATGTGTATGACCAGTGGCAGGCCCGCGACTCTCAGTCCTACTGGGGCCCGTGGGAGACAGCTTCTGGCTGCCTGTACACCGGCTTGAGTGAGGGTTCGGGTACCCGAACCATCAGTTGGTCCAAATCAGTCTCGGTTGAAGTCTCAGGTGGCTTAGATTGGAACCCTATCAAGGATGTCTTGGGTGTCTCTCTCGGCCTTGCTGTTACAAACACTTGGACTGATGGTGGTAAGATCGACTGCAACATCCCTGCTGGATCAGTCGGCCAGATCTGGGCGCAGAAGTATCTGGGAGAAGGTATAGGTACGCTCTTGTCTCTTTTGAGAAACTACTAACTGGAATAGCACATATGTGGAAAATAATGTGCCAGTCATGCGGTGCCTCTGGCCAAAAGTGTCTTGGTGACTGGGAAGAAGCTGGATTCGTCAAAGCTCCTACTGACGGGTGTGTTGAATATGGATTTCTATCAAGCACAATGCTAACAAGATCTAGGTCTGATCCTGGCAAGAACCTAAACACAGGCTGCAGTACCGGCAATGAGAATGTCGAGTGCTAGAGTTAGGAGGCGATGGATTCTTTAGGGGTCTTGCCTGGGGAACGGTCGCTTACAGGATGCAGCAGAAGGTTGGTTCTGAGCCTATCGGAAGTCCAACTCACAAGGATCCTATTCATGTTACACATTATAGGTGTAATTACACTTCTTAGGTCTAATTGTTATCTGTCTCTATTATTACACATCCTTTTGATCACTGTTATAAGCAATAATCTAAGTCAAGGTACAACCTCCTTTCCCTGTAGCATATCCCAAGTTGGCTTTGGCAACGGCATGACCGCCGGGTCCATGTATCTTCCAGTCGCCGTCTTGTTCGCTACGTAATCACGAGCAACCCTCTCAATCTTTGCCCAGTCTAGCTCCGACGTGCCAACAGCCCTACCGCCGTCTGATGCTATCCTCGAAAGGACGTCCGCAACCCAGGTGCGACAACGCCAATTTGGGTCGCTCTGAACAACCGGCGCGCTACGAAATATTTCGACAAGCCGCTTCTCGTCTTCTACTTTGGCGATGATGATGCGGGCTAGCAGACTGTTCGTGCTCCGGACGTTAGGAAGATCGATCTCTTCATAGACCCAGCCGTGCATCGGGTGGTTTTTGACATGGTAGCGCATGCCCGGGACTTCGGTTCCGGACTCGTTTTTAGGACCGATGAGAAATCCCCAATGATAGCTAGTTACATGTTTTAATTAGGCTCGAGTCGCGACTGAGGAATGATGAATGCTACTTACCGACGCTCTTCGTTGTTAACGACCCCACTCGGATACAATGCGATATAAAGTCGGTTCTTGTTAAAACCCATTATGGTAATTTTATGATAGTCTAGGATAAAATGTGGTGCTGGATATAGTCAACGACAAGAAATAGTATGGGCTTGGAATGGTAAAATTTTGTAAAATGTTCAGTCGGCATATCAAGCTCCATCTTATTATCGTTTTGACAAACGGCCCTGCTTCAGTAAACATAGCATTGATCCAAGAATAGCCCGGCGCTTAAGTTATCGAAATACTTACTCTCGGGGTTCAGTGTTGCATTTATTGAAGCGCGCGCCTACAAACTGTCGATGTTGGTGGTTACTTGTAGGTATTTCTGGAACCAACCCCCAGAGCCCCAGAACCAACACTGTGAGCAGTGGCAGTTTCTGCCCTATGTCTAATGCCGCGAAATCCTTCGCATTGAAATGATACTGACTGATCATCCTAAGAAATAGCTTTAGGAACTAATCTAAATTCATTATAAATTTTTTAAACCTGATTTTTAGTTCTTTATAGAGAACGAAACCTCAAAAATCGCCCCACCATCTTTGCCTTGTCTTCTCCATCTCCAGTTCTGCAGGATATGGATCCAAGAACTTGGTGAGCGACTCTTGCCAGCCCTGTCGAATGCGATTTCCATACCATGCAGAAGTATACTCCCAGTAGTGCGGATACCAGCCGGCAAACTCCCAATCAATGATACCGACAACTTGATCACCCTTAACCAATATATTGAACGGGTTTAGATCGCCATGAGTAAACACCGGCAGTGGCCACGGACCGTCCTGTTTGGTGGCCATCTCTTTTACATGTTCCCAATCCTGGTCCTCGATGTGATCTGGACGGCTTTCTGGCTCAAGGCCTTCCCGTAACCACCGATGGAAATCCTGAATTGTCTTGAAAGGCCCAAATCGTGGTCTTGAACGTGGTATTCGGGAGTCGCGCAATGAACCGCCTATACAGCTCTCAACTCCCGCGCCACTTGGTGGAATAATAGCCCGTAATTCCTCCAGCATACGTCGAAGCTGAGCGAAGATGCTCGCCAGATCGGCTTCAGAAAGACCTCTCCAGGCTTCTGCGAGAGATTTGCCGCAAATGCGCTGCATGACTATATGTGCTCTGTTCTTGTGCACGAACGAGCAGTGAACAGTCGGGACAGGAATAGAAGTACTAGCTGCTACGAATTGCATAGTAGCTGCTTCAGTGAGGTGGACAAATGGCCCCTTCTTGACGATGAGAGACTTTGAGATGGGGATACAGGGCCCATCATGTTTGTAGAAGCGCGCGGATGTTTTGAGTGCGATGAGTGTCATTAAGCGTCGAGGGAATGTGTTATTGATAGCCAAGGACGATGTTCCTTCATGTTGAGTAGCTGCTTGATTGGGCGGAGGGACGTATCCTGTTGTTGACATGGTGTAGACGAGGGGAGCCGAATTGCCCGCATCGCTCGCTGAGCTCACAAAGTCTTGGTGATTGACTGACTTCCAAGACCTGGAGTGATTGATGGAGTGCGTAACAAGATGTACATTATCGGACTTAAGAATCGTGGTGGAGATGAAGATGGGTTGATTGACGAATGGTCTGGTTGTTGACAGAAATTAGATCACGGCACGCCTGCTGACTAAGACAGATGCCCTGCAAAATCTAAGTTACGCGTCTTCCGGTCGCGACAAACCCGGCGCGCAAAGCTTGACAACTACAGCAGTGAATGGTTTAAACCCTTGAGCTAAGTTAGTCTAAAACACCACTAAAGAACACTAAACTAGCCTAAGTCTTAGACTAAGACTCTTCATTGTTTTGGATAAAGATCCTGAGCTGAAACACAGTCGCGAGGGAAGTAAAGATAATGTGCAGTATCGTTAGATATCAGTCATTGCGCTAAATTGCTATGAAATACAAATAGTGACTTATTTCAACCTCTCCAGGCTCTTTTCCTAACTAAAAGAACTCTTTCAACTTTTTACTCCTCCTGGACCTTCTCTGCTGATCCATGTGTAGGGAACTGATCAACCTTGGTGCTAGCAAACTTGCGCGCAGGAACATTGTGCTCGAAGAGAAGATCGAGTTCACCATATGTTCGGCCCTTGGGCTCGGGAAGGCGGAAGAAGGCCCAGATGAAGATCAACAGACACCATCCAGCCCAGAAGAGACCAGTCTTGGCACCCCAGTTCCACGAGTTGCGACCGAGCATGCGGGGCATGAGGGTGTTGGTGACGAGACCGGCGATGTTGCTAAAGTTACGGGCCAGCACGATAGTCTTGGCCTTGAGACGGGTGGAGGAGATCTCGGCGACGATGGTATAAGCGATGGGACCGATGGTCATGTCGTAGACGAAGGTGTATACGACGAGCAAGCTACCGATGGCCCAGCCGGTTTGCTCAGTCTTCTTGGCGAAGCCGAGGGCACCGACGGCGATGAGGATGAAGAAAAGAGAGGCCATGCCGCAGATGTAGATATGGCGACGACCGAAGCGAGCCATGAGGAACCAGGATAGAACAACACCGACAGCACCGACACAGTACTGAATGACGTTAAAGTCAAGAGCTCGCTCAGAGGAGAGACCAGCTTCGAGGTAGAACTGAACAGCGTAGCCCATGAGAGAGCTACCGCAGAGAGCCTGGGCAGTGTAGCTGATGGAAGCGACTTCAGTTCGTCGAAGATCGCTGCGCATGAAGCAGTGCCAGTAGTTGGTTCCAGCAGAGTTCTCAATCTCCAGCTGGTTGGTAGCCTTGAGAAGCTCAACCTGAGCATCAGCATCGAAAGGAATGTCGCACTGGGTGGTGAGCGAGAGAATAGATCGCTTAGCATCTTCATATCGCTCCTTTCGCACAAGCCACCAAGGAGACTCGGGAGCGAACAGGGTACCGAGCATGATGAAAGGAGGCCAAGCCCACTGAAGAGCAAAAGGGATTCTGTAAGACCAATCACCACCCATGGTGCTGAACCCTCGAAGAACACCTGCACCGATGAGCTGACCGATGACCCAGCAAAGGTTGACGTAGGCAGTAAGATACGGTCGCAGCACAACGGGCGCAACATCAGAAGCGTAGGCGAGAGTGAGAGTCTGGAAAATACCCCATGGCAGACCGAGGAGGATGTTTCCAGCCAAGAGGACCTCAAGGTTTGGTGCAAAGAAGGGGAAGAAGATGAGTCCAATCATGAGAACCTGACTCGCCAACATGGTCTTCTTGTAACCAAAAGCATCAGAGACCCAACCGTTGATGTAAAGACCGATGATCTGACCACACATGCCACCAACTTGGATATAAGTCTGCCAATCGGCCGAGACAATAGGGTTTCCGTTCGAGTCGACTTCGTTACCGAATTTCTGCTTGAATCTGGGGGGGTTGTCAGTTTCATGGCCGACGGTGTCGATACCAGGCTAACTGCAACTTACGCGTCATAGCCGTAAAAGCTACCCAACAAACTAAGATCATAACCTTCCATGATGATGGCCGTTGAGAAAAGGAGGGAGAAGGCGATGGCTTTGGGGTATAGGCGGAGGGCATCGCGAATAGTGAGGGTGTGTTCGCGATCATTGGCCTCGCGCGCAGCAGGGCGCTCAACTTCTTCAAAGGCCATCTTGTCGGGATCGACGTGCTCAACCTGAGCGAGATCCTTTGTTAGAGACATTGTCGTCCAAGGTAAGAGATGTTATAAAGAGGGATCCCTTGTATGGAGAGGAGGAAGTGAAGTGAAGCTGATGCTGGGAGGAAAACAGAAGAGAAGTTGGGGAATCCGGGGATTCTTATGCTAAATCTCCACAAACAGCCCGTTCTCTCCAGGTTCTGGAGTATTGGCTTGGGTTGTCACCCCGGACCCCCCAGACCAGTCTAGCCAAGAAACACGTCGGCCCGACATGTTTTTCAACGCGAGACTGAGCTCATCTTCGCCAAGAGCTGAGCCTTGTGATGGCTTCAAATCTCTCGAGATCTTCTATGTCGGACCGACATGATCTTCGATTTCTCGTCAGACCATGGAATTCCAAGAGGAATTTGTATGGGGAAACGGGGTCATGAGATCGTGGAGGTTTTTGTGTCGTGTCGGTCCGATAAGAACAAACTCACCCCGGATTTTCTACTCCAGACCGGGGCGAAAGGAGGGAGGATGATCTTTACTCCTGTAGGTTTAGACTAGTCGGCCAAGACCGAGAATTTTGCGTCCCCCTGACTTTGGCAAGACATCATTGATTCATCTAGCTCGTGAAGGGGAACTTGTCTCGCCATTGATGTGTGAGCTTAGCTTGGCGGAGAGTTTTAACTCTATTTTTCATGGCGTATTATGCTTATGTTTATTGAGCAAAGAGGGTGTCGAGCGAGTGCCATTTCATCATCGATGTTGGGCAACGTGACCTGGTTGATGAGAAGGCGTCTTGATTGGTCAATGGGATACATGGCGATGTCGTGTCAGGAAGCGAGCGATCGAGACTACGGAACCAATTGACCCACCCTTTCACCCGATCGCGTGGTATGATTCAAGGTGATATTCGCTTTGGAGAGTGACAACACGGTAATGTGAGTTGTACAGGGGTTTTTCTGTTTGGTAATTGGCGCTGAGTGGGCACAGGTAGAAATGTCCGTTTTGGGTAATTAGTCTCCTGAGGATCGGAGCCGTAGTATCACCAGGTGAGCCTCTTTTATCCACGGAACCATGCGAAAATATTGTTAATGAGAGCCAAGCGCCATGAAACAAGATTTTTGAATACGGGAAGTTCCGAAACGCAATTGAAGGCTGCTGGGGTTGTCGCCATTGAACCTCTTCACAAATAAGAACAACAACACCATTCATTTCAACTACCCTGTAGTGTCAGAATGATAGAGACAGATAATGCAGATGATTCCAACACAGCGCAAAGCTTTCCATGGTGTGTTCTAGACGTTTTTTTCTGTTTAGAATCTTTTCAATCATCAGTTCCAGTCACATAGTAATTTTCCGACTGCCCGTTAAGGCTCCCCAGGATGTCATCTCATTCCCCAATTTCCACCACTAACTTTGTACAACTGACGCCTTCAGACATCTTATCCAAAGCACTGTTGATGAACTCCAAACCTTTCCCTACAACTCTAGGCTCAGGACTTGGTCTAATATTACCATTAGACAACTTCTTACTCAAATAATGACCAATCCAGTACTTGAACTGCTCCAGTCTTTCCTCTTCAACCGCCGATGGCATCACGAAAACGACCTCAACTCCATCAACGTTCTCAGCATCTGCTGGAATCCAAGGAGCCGACCCAATTTTGGCAGCTATCTTCCTCTCAATAGGGTCAACATCAATAAATTCTTTGAGCACAGCCTGACAAAAAGAAAGGTTTCCGGTCGCGAGGAAACAATGTCGGATGACGAGCCCATCTTCTTTTGCAGCGGCGACAATTAACTCGACAACGTTTGGATCCTTGTAGTTAAATACACGACTGGCGCCGAGTGAGTGTATATAATCGTGGTTCGCTGGCCCAGCAGTAGCATACACAGCTGCAAAGGGCGACTTGGGATCTTGGCACATCAGATGAGCTGTTTGTACGCCCATGGTGCCGATGCTGGATGATGAACCCCAGATAAGAAGCGCTTCTTTCTTCTCGGCCTGATTGAGATCTTGAGAAGATAGTTTATCATAGGATCTTGGAATACGCATCATATCCCACGCGCTAAGAGGTACTTGCACAGACACAGGCAGTGTCGCAGCATGGTTCCACGACATCTCCTGATCTGACAGACGCACAGCATGTTGCCACGGGACAAGGCATTTTTCTTGGAAAGGACCGTAATCGGGAGCGCAGCCTCTCCAAGCAGAAGCAGAATATGCAGCAATACGAGTGCCGGGCTGGAAGCCATCATCGCCAGCTGGAACATTTTCGCCGACTTGTAGTACCAAGCCGGACATGTCGAAGCCAATAACAGCGGGATATCCTGCGATGAATAGTCCTTGATCGCGCATGATGACATCTGCTGGATTGAGAGCGACAGACTTGACTACAATGAGAAGTTCTTCTGGTCCTGGCTTTGGAGTGGATCGTGCTTGGACTTGGAAGGGTTGGCCTTTGCCTGGGCAGATAGCGGCGAGATGAGTAGGCATTCTCTCTCTTGATAAAGGGTTTCTGGTGGGCAACAGTAGATGAAAGGGTTTAAAATAACCGAAGAACGTGTCTTCTTTATACTTAAATCACAGCAATTGCATGAAGCTTTCCTCAAATCATATCGATCTCTTCACGATAATACCCAGAGTTCCTGGATCATGAGCCCGCCAATCAAATCGCTGTGTATCCGCAAATCAGCTAGCGTGAGAGATCCTCCAACTAAGGTGAGGTTAGCGTATCGCGAAAATAGATCATACCTCCAGATCCTGTCAGCTTGATCTCAATTTCTCTCAAAGATGACAACATCCCACGACTTGTGGTGATTAATAAAGCGTTGTGGAAATGTCTACGAATTGTGTGGAACAAATGCGCCCAAAGAAACCGGCGCGACGGTCAAGATATGGCTGTCGTAATTGCAAGCTGAGAAAACTCAAGGCGAGTCTCCCCTCAACTCATTCGTGCTTCAACTAACGTTTGTCAGTGCGATGAGAGCAAACCGCGCTGTAAAAAATGCAGCTCATTTGGGGTCTTGTGTAATTTTGGAGTGAACATACCCGACCTTCTTCCAATTACTCCCGACGCCGTGAGGGCCGTGGTTCGTTGCAAGCCATCGCCTCAAAGACCCGTCGCGAGCGCTGTATGGACATCTGATGAGTATACCATCTATCAGCTCAATGCAAAATGTCAAGATTTTGTGACGAGATACTATGCGAGAAGTCTCTTGACGCCGGATGATGGGAACATGATCGACGTCAATCGGAGATTGTTCAAACTTGCATTCACTGTACGAGCGACACCCCGAATGTCTCCAAGTTCAACAAAGCTAATTGGTATAGAACCCTTGCTTGATGCACGCTTCTCTAGCAGTGGCACTTACATACGATCGCTATTTAAACACCTCATCAAGCTCTCCCCGGAGTCTAGAAGAATGCTATCACTGGTCACAAAGCACAGCGCTCTTCAACAAGAAGTTACGTGAACCTGTCAAGACCAACGACAAGGACCCGATATGGGGCACAGCAGCAGCTCTAGCTGTCCTAACGTTCTCGTCGCCAGATGCATACAGACCGGAAGACTCTTGGCCTCTAAAAACTGGTGACGACGACCTCGATTGGGTGTCTATGATTAGTGGAAAGATGTCCCTGTGGAATATGGTGGACCCTCTACGAAATGATAGCCTGTTTCGCATCATGGCTGTTACGATCGCACAGATGCAAGCGCATTTACCAGAGGCCGGGATAGACGGTATACCAGAGGCCTTGGCTGCTGTTTGCCAATTGAACCAGACATCTACGCCACATAACCCTTATTTCTACGCTGCGCATGCTGTTTCGCGCATCCTTTATCTACCGGATAGCCAAGTCACAACAGGGCAGACGCAGCTCTTCACGCACAGGATTGAAGGACCCTTCAAGGAACTGCTCCTTGCGAGAGACCCCGTCGCGTTGTTGTTGTTATATATATGGTATCGCAAGGCAGGACGGAGTATATGGTGGGTCGAGCTTCGAGCGAGGGTGGAATGCCCAGCGATTTGCATGTATCTACAGCGGTTTCACGCGGCCGAGGTCGCGGTGCATGCGCTGCTTCAGAGCGACATCACAAACGGGTGAGGGATTGGCGGGCTGGCTTGGACGATGAACTGCTACGAGGCACTCGAGAGGCTGCGCGATCGACTGGACTTGTATGAGACTCGAGGAACAAGGTATGCGTCGCGCGTGTGCGAAGCGCTCGGCCTGTTCCATGATGATGAGAGCCGGGCAAACTCTACAAGATACGGCGCGCAGTGAACTGGGGACGACGCGTTCGCACTTCTGCAATGGCGCTTGGAAGAGGCGCATCGACGAAAAGCATCATACCAGTTACAACACGAAAAGCAATGGCGTTGGCTGAAGACACAACTCAGGGCTCAACCACGTCAGCCGCGACGGTCTTCGACTGCTCCTCGCTCCATGTTCTCTCGATCGGTCGCAGCGCCCAGCATGTTGTAGACCCGCTCGGCATTGTCAGGTAACGGACGGGAATTGACGCGGCATCAATCGGGCGGGTGCGTGAGGGACACTTTAGGCCAAAGACTTGGTTCAGGGGGAGTGGAGCTGCGATGCGCCGTACCAAGTGACGGCCGAGTTCGCAATTGCAGCGGCAGCGCTGTGCTCATTGTATCGGGGCGCATCGAGTAGAGCGGCTTCATGGTGATGGCATGGCGCGCTTTGTACCGACACGGGCACAGTGGGCACGTCCACGGTTTCGCGGTTGGATTTCGTTGCTGGGATTCAATAGCCCTTGTTTGCCGCGCAAATCGAGCCTTAAAATATAACAAAAGAAATGGCCATAGCTAACGGTCCTTGGGTGCGCGCCGGTCAATATGACAGCACGCTGAATCGACCGCCAAAAATCGCGGACTGGCATCACGTGTTCAGTCATGTGAGACCATCAATTGGCTGAGCACTTCGATGCAATAAAGGATACCTCAATAATCAGGAGGCATCAATAAAGCAAGAAGACAATGTTGGATTCGAATATCTAATAAGATTAATCATCTTTCAATCGGTTCGTGATCCTCAATGGAGCTTGAAGCGGAATGGGCGCCGCTATCTACAAATCGATCACTGGATCTTCAAAGACCCATCCTTGGAGATCTGCTCTACAAACTCCCCAAAGTCCTTCAACAAATCCTCCGGTCTCTCTAGTGCAGCAAAATGTCCACCCCGCTCATGATCCCTCCAAAACACCAGATTGCCCGTCGTCTTCACCCAGCTTACAGGAATAGGAGCAAGCTCAAACGGAAACCAGCTGTAACCTAATGGCTTACTGATCTTCCACTTCGGGTGATCGTGTGAGCCGGGGTAATCTGGGTCAAAGCGTTGACGGTATGGAAAGATCGAAGTAGGGAAGCTGTCTGTTAGCCAGTAAAGTGAAACCGAGGTGAGAATTTCCTCCAGGGGAGGATCTTCGTCACTCCAGCTCAGGAATTTCTCGCCGACCCAGGCTAGAAGCGCGAGAGGCGACGATGAGAGGATGAGGCCGATTGTGCTTGGTCTTGTGGCGTGCATCAGAGCGTAGGCGGTACCTAGCTTGTCAAAGTCCTTTGCACGCTCGAGGCCTCTCTTTTCTGCCTCTGAGACTTCACCCTGTGCAGTTGCCGGCTCCGCCATGAGGCAGAAGTTGAGATGAGCCGCTGTAGACAAGCTTGTCAGTTGTTCTCTTTAACCCACGGACGATTCGCATCTTGATCACTTACCTTTGCACTCATCATAAGTAGCTGCGAGTACACGAGAAATCCTGCTTCCGATATCGCCTCCCTGAGCGATATAGCCGCCTCCAAAACCCAACTGAACCATCAAAGTGTTCACAATGCGGGAAACGTCTCTGATGCCAAAGTCCTTGTCCAATGGCGGCTTATCTGAGAAAGCATAGCCGGGAAGAGATGGCACAATGACGTGGTAGGGGAGCGTCTCGGGGGTGTAGCGCTCCTTGAGAATGGAGAGGATCTTGAGAAACTCTAGAAAGCTACCCGGCCAACCATGGAGCATTACCACGGGGACAGCATCAGGCTTAGAGGAGAAAAGACCCGTGAAGTGGATTGTAAAATCACACTTCTCATCTTTGATGGGTACAGTCCAGTGATTGTATGAGTTAATGTGCTTTTCTGCTGCGCGCCTATTCCGAAGGTTAGCCTCCGCACTGTAACTTCAGAAGAGGATGGACATACCAGTCAAAATCAAGCCAAGCAGCTTTCGCATCAGTCAACCACTGATGACTAACTCCATAATTATGTTCTTTCTGCGTAGATTCATAGGTCGGCGGTCCGACTCTTCCCAGCTTCACAAGCTGCTTAAGCTCATCAACCTTGTCGTCCGAAATGGAGACCTTGTAAGGCGTTGGCTTGACCTGAGCGCCCGAAGGAACCTTTGCAAAACCGTCTGACATGTTCAAAGTGTAACTTATTTTCAAGTGAGAGTTTTTGTTTCTTTTAGTTGCGCTCGGAGGGGTTTAAGAAGTCAGTGATTGATATGTAGTCAGTAGGGCGTAGCAGTCTTGCTGATAAATATGACCTCATTTTTGTAACCTAGGCTAAGCATGGAGCCGCGCGCGGAGAAACGTGCCGCAAATATGCCGCAATAAGCCACTCGCGATCAACGACATCAGGCTTGGCAATACATGGTACATTTCGGCATATTACGAGGCTCGACTTTCGCCCATCTAATAAAAGTTGCATTAATCCGGGTAGTCTGATACTATATTGTATAAGAGCCCGTCTTATTAAATTCCTCTGGGGATCATTCCAACCTCTAGCTACACTTACAGCCCGATTGATCCCCATTTCCAACGAAAACCACCAAGATAGCCGCATAACTGGTCTCATACATATTAGTATACCCATCCACTTCCTGTAAATCTTAAAATGAAGAAGGAATGCTGCTTACGCTGCGCTTCCTGCAAATATTTCTGCTCGTTTCGCGTTTGTGATCAAGCCCATGCTCAACGCAAATAGTATTGTAAAGCCGCATATGGTACCAAGAATCGCTGGTGCGGACTTTACGTAGTAGAGACTGCTTATCGAGCCAACTAACAAGATCATGGCGAGCAAGATGTTGACGAGAGCAACGGCTATTGTGATTGATCGTTCGTCAAAGCGGCTAATTCGACGTCGGCCATCTCGGGATAGTTCCTCCTGTTTCCGAGATCTTCGCATCAGTCAATGTTCTCGGAATATTGCAATGGTAGTAGTTAGACTGGTGAAACGCACTCGGCCTGGCCAGTAGGCCCGGAGCAGTTTTGATAATGGATCGACAGCCGTTGGCGTTTTGAGCGAGACGAGATCTTCCGCTTCATCCAGGAAGTCCTTTCCTCTCCCTCCTAGTATTGGGTTTGGCTTTGTCCCGTCTCGTCGTAAAGGGCCCCCATGAAGTTCGTTGCGAGCCACTTTAAGTGCCCTCCCATCAGGACTGCTGAGCTGAGATATCTTGCTCTGTAAATCAAGAGCTTCATCTAAACGAGAGTAAGCAGAAGCTTGTACCCTGGTCGATACCACATACAATATTCTTTAATCTTGACGCGAAGCTGATTTACTAAATCCAGCATTTCTTTTGCTTCTGGTTTACCCGCCTCGGCCTGCTCATTCATCATTTCCCATGTCTCGGCAGCCTGCTCTAAGGCAGTGTCGTTGCTACTTTCGACCTGTTTATCCCAGGCCTTCAGCCTGCTTTCAATGCTCAATAATTCACATTGTAAGTACAGAAGATTTCGAGCACTGATTTCTCCAAACTTCCGGAAAACTAGCAGTTCTTGATCTCGGTCTGAAACTATCCAAGAGGAGAGTGCTGAGAATCCTAGGGATGGTGGAGTCGCGGCCTGACCTGCATTCATCTCAATATCGAAAAGGTTTCGCATCAGTATGAAGTTAATATAGATGAGAAGTAAAGAGAGTCAAGAGCCCCAAACAAACACACAATTAAAAAAAATCACGAGATGGGCTGTTCCGTTATCTTTCGGAACTGGGCTTGCAGCCTGATACCCGCCACCTAGTGATGACGTGGCAATTTGCAAATCACAGTTACACAACATAAGACTGAGAGCTGTTTGGAGACGATGATTGGCAAAAAGGTGAATTGGCCCAGCGAGGAGCCTGACAGCGATGTAGCCCTGACATGCAGCAATTGATTACCGTAATCGCGAGCCACCACTTTCCGAGTTCCAGGCCAATTTCTGTTTTCTTTATATTTTTTCTTGCTTTCTTTGCGCATGGTATTCTTCTCCACCGAGGTTTCCTGTTTGCACCATCACTAATTGCTCCCGATCATCTGAATAGGCTTACGGATATCAACAGGCACGGTTTGCCTGTCTGAGACATCGCGAACCCAATGGAATCCTCCTCAGGGAGTCCGGGGGGGCCTTTGTCACGGGATGAAGTTAGCTGCCCCGGGACGCTACAGAACCAAAGCAATCTGCTACAATTTGTGCACAGTGAGAGAAGCTTATCAGCATTTGGTTCCCATCTCATGAATCCGAAGGTTTCATTTTACAGAACTGCATTTTTTCCGATAAGAGCTCAGATGCCGAGTTCCAACTTATAACTCGGGTTGACCTAAATCGACAGTGGTATGCTTCCGTTCTTAGGACAGAAGGCGGAAAACGCACTATATATCTCGAGGAGAAGGCCTCTCGACTCGACCGTGCACTCGAGCTGCTTCACGAGGCCTCGGCTCGTTTAGTAAATCAGTTCATAGCCGCTCGCGGCTCCAATGCTGCATTGACCAATAACTTGATCGCTTCGCAAGCGTCCGGAGAGATCGCCACATACAAACCTGCGACCAACATCAGCAAGAAAAGCCTGCCGCTCCGCGCCCGCAAAAGCTCGGCTGAGACCTATTCTAGTGGCTCGATGGACTACATAGTGAAAGGTTTGGTAGGCTCCCTGAGACATCAGATCGACGCATTGCCAGACACCGGTGCGAAACGCAACTTCGTGTCTCAGCAACTTGTTGAGAAGCCTGGGCTCGTGCCTAAAGTCCGGATTAAAGAAAGGTTCCGGCTGCCAACGGGGGCTACAGTCGAGTCTTCCGGTACCGTAGACGTCCCTTTTACTTTCTTGGGAGAAGCAGAGAATTATCTGCTTGATTGTTGCATCCTCCCCAAATGCACACAAGATCTCATCCTGTGTCAAGCGTTTCTCAAAGCGACAGGCACTTTAACCAAGTTTACCGGTCGTATCACGAAATCGTTGAGAAAGTTTACTTCTCGACTAAGATTCAGCCTCATCGAGGATGATACATGCTGTTTGCAGGGAAAATTTGACAACATACCTTCGATTGCCCTGGCGGACACAGGATGTGACGCGATGCTGATATCAGCAGACTTTGCTAGGCGGCACTCCCTGCAAATTGATAAGAGTTTTGAGCACAGGCGTACTATCGAGTATGCCGATGGGTCCTTAGATACCACTACTGGTATCGTTTACGATTCCACTTGGCAGTTTAGTAGTTCTTGGGATTCGATCCCCTGTAACTTCTATGTCCTTGACGATCTCAAAGCAGATATCATATTGAGCAGTCATTTCATCTTCGAACACAAAGTATTTTCGCAATTCGAGGAGGATATCATTGATACGAGTCTCATGCCTGGCCGAGATTTCGGAGACATTTACAACATTCGGCTGGTTATTAGCCACTACAGCTCTGCATTGAAGCACCTGGAGGCCTCCTCCATCGCTGATAGTAAGACCACCAGAAAGCCTAGCGGATGTCGACCCCGAGAACGGAGTGCTAATACTACTGCTTAGTGAATTCACCCGGTTCTTTCAGCCCGGAGGCAATCAAAGCTGAACGCGTGCGACGCGACCTGATTCGGGACGCGATCAACGCTCTTCCTCCGGAACAGCAGGACCAAGCTCGCATTGACGAGAGAAACAGACAGGAAATCTGGGACGGCTATCGGAAGCGACATTTCCAAAGAAAGGGGTCTACAGATCCCACCCAGCAGGTGCTGACGGCTCGAAAGCAACGCTGGTGGGAGAAAGGACTGGTTTGGAGACGGGTTGAAAGGAGGACAACCTAGGTAATTCGAGCTATTTGGTGAGAAGGTTACAGTGAGACTTCTGAGTGCGTTGAAAGTGAGGAGTATATCATGGTTTCTTTCTTTTTCCTTTTCTGTTTTTGGGCAGTAAATGGCGGCAAGTGCGTTAGAGAGATGAGTATGTAGTAAGGTTAGGGTCCAAGAGAGTCTTCAGCTCCCAGGGCACCATGGTAAAGGGCAACAATAAACACATACGGGCAAAACACTCCTTGACCTGACTGTGAGAGATTAGTACAACATGGAAATAAAGACCTATGGCGTTTTCCTTCGACCCCACTATCCTAAGTACTCGCTGTTTAAGCCGCCACCTGCTTGGCATCTTGGGCCTCAGCCTGAACTTTAACGACAGTGAAATGTCCATGTTGGTAACCTAATACCTGTTGTTGTTCTCGGAGGTACGACCTCTTAGTAACCTGGAGGTGTGCGGAGGCAAAGGGGCGGTAGAATGAGTTCCACGGAGATAGGCTGAAGTCACGAAAGGCACTACTAAATTTAGGTGACGGTATGATGCTGATTGTAGTCGTGTAAAGCCCACGGCAGTCATAAGACTGCAGCACTACACTGAAAGGCAAGAGCTGACTGATGAGCTATAGCACCTACGCTGACGTTGGGGAAACGATTATTGCACACGTGCCATGTGTATCGGCTGCTTAAAATTGAAACGCATGGCCAATAGACCGTCACCATTACAAAAGAATGTCACGTTTTACCAAGGCTAGTCATGTCATGTTTAGGTATCCAAAGTCTCTTCAGGTACTAGAGTAGCGCTATAAGCTGGACCCATGCATCAACATCGCTTGCTAGTCATGCCAATCATCACCAAATAACCATTACATCAACTCAGAGTATCGTCAAACAATTAAGGCTTCTTGGTTCCCTCGATCTCAGGGCCAGCAGTGTTGGTGTTGACGGGAGTGACAGCCTCAATACCCTGAAGCTTATCGGTAGTCCTGTCAGGTCCGACAATCTCGAACACTGTTTCCAAGTTAGTGATGATCGATCACTGGAGGTTAGAGATAACTTACAGTCAACAGGAGTGGAGGTGAACTTGCGAGCGTTGACCTTCTTCTGGAAGAGGTAGTCAAGATCGGCAAAGCTACGGTTCATGGTCTCAGGCAGGAAGAAGAAGATCCAAACAGCCCAGATGAAACAGAGACCGAAGTAGAACATTCCAGTCTTCGCTCCCCAGTTCCAAGCATCACTGCTGGAGTTGAGCATACGGGGGTTGAGCTGCTGAACAATGATCTGACCACAGACGTAGACAGCACGACCGATGACGATGGTCTGAGCGCGAACACGGTTGGAAGCAGTCTCGGCGACAATGACGTAAGTGGTAGGGCCGAGAGAGACCTTGAAGATACACTGGACAACGACAAGGAAGGCAGCTGTGACGATGGCAACACTGTCAACCTTGGGAACGAAGCCGAGAATACCAATGATCAACATGCAGGCACCGATACCAGAAGAACCATAGAAGTAAAAGGTTCGACGTCCGATTCTACCCATAAGGCAGATGGCGACAGCAGTGGCGACGATGTTGACGGACTGAATAATCATGTTGTAGTTGAAAGCCATGGTGTTGCTCATACCAATAGACTTGAGCATGATAGCGGCGAAACTGGTGATGGATTGACCGTTGAGAATCTGGATGACCCAAGCCATGCAGACAATACCAGTTCGGCGAAGGTTAGTTCCTCGGAAGCAGTCCTTGAAGCTAGCAGCCTCAGCCTCAACTTTCTCCATCTCGTTGGTATGCTTCATGAGAGCAAGAGTCTGAGCCATAGACTCATCAGTGTAGTGACCCTTGCGAGCAAGACGGCGGAGAGCATGCTCAGCAGCCTCGAGCTTACCGCGACGGACGAGGTACCAGGGAGACTCGGGGGCGAAGAAAGCGACGGTGATCAGAGGAGGAATCCACATCCACTGAAGACCGTAGGGGACTCGCCATCCAGCGTCGCCCTTGAGGTCGAGAGAGCCACGGAGGACACCAGTGGCGAGGAAACTTCCGGCTCCCCAGCACATGGAGACCCAGGCGGTGAGGTAGCCACGGAGGGCGGCGGGGCAGATCTCGGCGGCGTAGGCGGTGGTGAGGGTCTGGAAGATACCCCAGGGGATACCGCAGAGGAGGTTACCGACGAGGAGCATTTCGACGTTGACAGCGAAGAAGAGGACGAAGATGGTGCAGGCCATGAGAGACATGGCGAACTAGTGAGATTAGCAGGGATCAGTGAGACGCGGTGAGAGATGATATACCATGTAAACACGTCGAGAACCGAATCGTGATTGCAAGTAACCATTGATCAAGAGACCGATGATAGAACCACAGTTGTTTCCAGCACCAATAGCACCCTGCCACTTTGTAGAGATATGCTGCTTGCCATTGGCGTCAGGCCAACCGAAACGCGCGAGATAAGCAGGATGGGCGAAGAAGTTGTTGATAAGACCAACATCCATACCCTCCATGACCAAAGCAACACTCAGAAGCATACTGAACGTCACAGCAGGCCAGTATCGCGAGAACAGCTCCTTCTTGGGGAGGAGACACTCTGCATCACTGGCAGCCACGGCGGCCTCGATGAGCTCGACCTGTGAGTTGTAGCCGGAGAACTCAGTGTGGTGCACGGGAGCTTTCTGCCCGTCTTCCACGTTGGAAGTTTCATTCGGAGGCGCCATTGCTTCGAGTCTGTCAAAGGGAAGAATGAAGAAGGAAAGAGATGCAGATCTGGGGAAGGATAGACAATGAATGGAGAGGGAGGAGGAGCAGGATAAATATAAAGAAAGACTCCGCATTTCGTTCTATGGACACCAGTCCGATGATCAGGCAGGGATATCTCGGTGGTACTTCCCCACGGGGCACTGGTTCAATCAGTCGTATCTTCCCCGCATTGGCAGCGAAACTGGTTCAATGACTTCGCTGCTTCGGTGTCGATAACCCGAGGTGACGCGCCATTCCTGATCCAGGATCGAATGTCCTGGTTCCTTGGCAATTCGACGGAGAGAAATCCGAGTGACAGCACTGAAATGGCAAGGCTTTTTGGGGTCGATTAAGGTTAAGCTGTTATTAACGTTATAGTGTCCCCATGGCCCATGGGGGTTACCCACGCGGACTCGGGGTCCATTTCTGGGGTACGAGATGAGAGGTTTGACAGGTTGAGATGGGTATTTGTTCCGCCAAAAGTATTGCATCTCTGTTCCATGGAAATCATATTGATGCTTGTTACTCTCAGCGATGAAGAAACTGTGCTGTCTCCTCACTGATGATGCCTTGCATGCTGCATCTCAACAACCCCCCATTCCCTGGCAATGACTCCTCTGGTCGCTAGCTAAAAGGCCTCGGTTAACCTCCTCCATGCGACGGCGCGGCAAATGCCGTGTCATATCCCATTGGCCGACTCTCCGTGTCTGACTCTCTTGGCCCGCGAGTCTAGACCAAGTTGAGCTCTCAGCTCCCTCGACTGAGTCATGAGACACCATCTCGACTAAAACAATGGAGAAAATTCGCTGTCAAAGCCGAAAAACGGTCGATGCTTTTTTCTTTTCTTTATCTCCGCATGACTTGATACGACGCACCGATAGAAAGGTTCGCCGAAGTGCTCTCAGCTCAAAGACTCAGAGAGCAGCAGGACAAGGATGCCGCGTTAACCAATGGCAGAGCCTTGATGCCCCCATTCGACGTTGCCTTTTCTGTCGTCAAGGTTGTGTCACTCAGTCACTCAAGATGTGCTTCCCCACAGCGGCCAACCCCAAAGTTTGCCCCCGATTTTTCCTGCACAAGCTTATTTTAAACGAGGCCCAAGCACATAAAATTGAGTCTAGCTTGGCTTATGCAAGCCACGAACGGTATCGTACGCCTTTCTCCTCACGCTTTTCTCAGCAAGTTTTTGTCAATGCCGATACGACTGCCGTTATTAGTGACATTGCAGGTTTTCATCGTGATATTGAACCTCGTGGGGATAAATGATTGTCCAAGGATAATACCGAAACTCGCCTGATGTTGCCCAGATTATTACGCCCTGAAACTGTCTCGAATGCAACCCTGGCTGATCCTCGGCATCTCGGTCGAGTTCCATGCGCTCTCCAACCGTTTGGGTCAAGTCCGCGCCGCCTTTTGATGACATATTGGGGTTGGAGCCCCCAAAGTATCTCTCGCCTAACCTTTCCGTCGTTGCATCTGGCATCGCCAAGCAGCCAAATCGAAACTCTATGCTGAATCCGAGGGTTTGGGCCGCGCCTGTGCGTTGACAACGATGTTTATCTCAATTAGTACGCGTACGTGATGCTTTTGGACGGTGATTGTGGTGGTGGAAGCCAAGATTGGCTTTGGGGTTCCTGGATCTTGCCCCCCGCACTTGGCAGATTGAGATCTTGAGATTTGGGAGACATAAGAGGTTGCTCGCTTCAGAAAGGACCGAGAGACGTGAAAGTAGAAACTCCGGCTCGAACATCAACTAATTGAACATTGGCATCTAAACTCGAAAGCTGAAAAACAGCGAGGCGTGCCAAACTGTTAGGCGGCAAGCTGTTGGGTATGCGCACTTGTAGCCGATAGACTAATTTTAAACTCTTCAAGGTTGGCCTGGCGAATGCGTATCCTTAACAAGGGCCAAAACCAGATAGGTCCTGGTTTTATATGTCATCCCAAGGCCATTGTATTGGCACAAGCTATCTAGTCGAACATGCTGCAAGTTTGAGCCTCAAACGATCTTGACAGCTCGCAGTAGCTGCACGATACCGTGGTCTAGGTTATGATTATGGAGAAACGTCGCATTGAACCATCAGGGGCTCCCTGTCCGGTCTTTGAGAGGCCTGGCAGTTCCTGAAATAACTAGCTACCGTAATAGCAAGCCTATATAAGTAGATAAAATCCCACTGTGCAGGGTAGGTAGCACGATTGGCCACTTGTTTAACCGTAGTATCTGCTCTTATTTGATCGCCTTTGTGTTTCACAAGAACACTAAAAGCATCTTTCAGTCTTTTTTGACTTAGTATATGGCCTGTTACCCGCAATTCCGAAGATCATCCAGTCTGTCCACTTTCCCAACGTTCGGCACCCCGTACCCGAAAGATCAACCAGCAGATCTCGAACCGACCCACCAAAATCTGTAGAGTTACCACGATTGATTGGCGTCTAATAGGACCGAAAAGGTTGATCACTTCCTCTGCACTGCAACGTTTGATGTGGCACAGACTTCCCCGGAGATTCGTGCCACATGCTTCGCTGTCAATTACCCCAGGCTTGCGAGTGAGATCTCTAGATGGAGCGGGGACGTCTCCATGCGACCCAATAGTGAGTGGGACATGCCCAGCGGCGTAGTTGGGTAAGAACCAACATGTCAATTGAAAACTTGGTGGAGAATGCGGCACAGTTATCTCGAACCTGTTGATGACATGCACCATGAATGGGTAAGCAGCTGCGTTATTGACGTAACAGTTGCATTTATCGCCATTCTGCGCCAGAGTGAGGAACAGATGTGAATGAAGATAATAAAGCAGAATGCTAACATAGTCATCTGGAACATAATTGCTGTCTATCATAATATAGTCTTAAGTTTACAAGAAATCAGTCTTGTATGGTCCTCGACCTTTGCTGCACGGTGCTACGTGATCCTCGTGGTCACAGCCCACTATGAATACGTCGTCTTGACCCGTCGACTCTCCGTTAACACGCATGGTAATAATAGTGTTTATATAACCCGCGCTTAGCGATTTGTGTGAACATAGTCTGATAGAACCTTGATTCCCGATGCAGGATCCCCGCGTGTTGCGTGCGGAAGGAAAACACATTTCGGGATGCGCCACGCGGCAGGGCGCACAATACAACCAGCGGGAGGAATCGGGGGCCTGAAACCTGCAAGTAATGTGAATTGTGCTGCGCTCCCTTTCGACTCGGCGCGTCTGGCAACGCTTACAAGTGGTGCCCGCTCTTTTGGAAAGTCAAGACACTAGGTGGCTTGAATCAGTACTTTAATAGTTCATAGTAAGAATTATTCATACTTCTTAGATCGCGTGATTTGTTCAGGATGCGGACCGTATCAGCGCGCTCTGCTTTAGGTGTCAGTTGCTGTGTCACTGTAGTGTATATTCCGTTATACCTGATTCTTCATGTTTAGCGGCAAAAACTAAGAATCCCCACACTATGATTCATATCCAAGCCCATGCAGGCATAATATTATAGATAGATTCGAAAAAAAACATTATCATAAAGAGGAGGCTGAGATGTCATGAGCTTTAGCCATTGTTGAAAGAGACGGAAAAAGATAGGGGCTGCAAAGAGATTAAATAATTATAGTGTAATAAGTTCAGCTGTCATAGATTCAGGACAGAAAGTTAAACTGCAGTAGAAAGGTTTGTGTATTCGTTGCACGTGTTGGCTGCCTGAAGTCCAACCTGAAATCCTAACTCAAGGTTTGAGATTGAAGCCCTGCCACCTATACACACTGAGCTTAGCCACAAAAGCTTGATATTGCATGTAGACTTTGATCAGGATCCTGACACTTTGTCCTTTTCCTTCGGCCTTTCTTTCTCACCTCCCTCGACTCCTTCTCATTTCCACTCAACTCTTATATCCGGAGGTACAGAGCAAGATCATAGCTATCACGTACTGCCTTCACGTACCGCCCGGTGTCAGGTGGCTGTACTGTCAACTCGCAACCCATTCCAAGTCACCCCGCTTTAGATGTAAACATCAAGTCACAACGCGCGGCGGGTTTGAGCATGGTTTGGGATATATTACCGTGGGAAGCCGAGATGAGAGTTTCACCATGAGTCGCAAATGGAGAGGCAAATGGCAGGCGAACCATTGATACCAACTCGAGGAATCAGTCTTTCTATGCTTGCGCGACTTCAAAAAGATGAAGCATCTTACAGCCGTTCCGAACCGTCGATGTTGCAAAGACTCCCCGATGAGGTCCGCTTGATGATCGTCTCCTACATATCGGGTCCAAGGGACGAAGCATCGCTATTCGCCTTCTTCGCCCTCCGTCGGGTCTCTCGCCGATTCAGACGCTTATTACAAGCAGAGGACTTGATTACCCATCCTTTCTCCCGTAAGCGGTGTTGTCAAATGTGCTCAGACGGTTTCAAAGACAAACATACATCTCAATTTCAGCTAAATGGCCCCCATTGCTTTCAGTATACGTCCGTTCGAGAGATGAAAGTCATAGGAGGAGATCTCGGGATCAAGAGAAGATGGAGGCCTGGGCGGTTAGGGGAGTTCATCAGAAGTTCCACCACCTGAAAAAAACTGCCAGGAAAACCGGGAGGCCAGAATAAAGGCCGGTTACTCGGCGACTTGCAAGTTTTCGCATTCTCATTCTGAAGAGCTCCTTCATTGCCACTCCTAAGAGATGGATCACCCTCCATTGTGCTTTTCGAAAGACCAAGCGAAGCTGCTTAGTGGACGAGCCTGTGTTGCAAACAAAGGATATATCCGAATTTGCAAGCACAAAAACCTCACCAGAGCCGATATAAAGCTTCTTTTGCCAAAAGGGGTGCCTGGAGATGGGTTGGGATTCGTGACGAGCTGCGATCATCCCTATCACAAAACACCATGTAGCGACAATTCCGACTACACCGATCAGACACAAAGCATATTTGCCACAAACCCTGGAGGCAGTGGGTTGATGCTACATGTCCTATGGCGAGTGCATTCGGGCAGTGATCGATCTATCCTCCACCAAAGTGGCTATCTAAACCGACATCAGCTAATGACTCACTCCGAAATATCAGACAGAATGGAGGATACTTTCTGTTGCCGCAACGTGGCCCCAATATCCTACCTGGATGGAAAGCAATATCCGAATTCGATCGCTCGGAGGTATTGCTTTCAGAAGTAGACCTTATCAGGCTCCGCGGTGGTTGGGGTTTCCTGAATCGCTCACGGGTGCATAACCTGGCTCTTCTAGGCCGTGAGGAGATAGCATGTGGTCACTGCAAATACGACAAGAGCTGTATTGTTGTCCACTACCATTGGAAGATACGCTTCTCGGATTGGGGCTTGAGCTGTGCGCCTCACGACTGGTTTGATGCTATTGACAGGGAGTCATGCGTATACAATGGCCCTACCGGTGTGCCTGAGACCTACCATATCGACGCCTGTCGCAATAGCTACGTAGGTAAAGAAGACTAGATTGGTCAGTGGCCACAAACGGTCAATTGGCTCTGTCGAAAGGACAGTAACAGGTTTTGGGACAGGACATGTACATTGGTAGCCCAGGAGAAGCAACGTTGCGGGGATGATAATAAAATCATTAGATCACGGGAGGGCGATAAAATGGAAGATCTGGAAGAAACTCTGCCCTGAAGTGAACAAGCTGCTCTTAGTCAGGGGCAATGATAGAATTGAGGACCCCAGCTCATGCCAACATCACGAACCTGACACATGACAGGGTCGCGAGACGGAGGACTCAGAAGAAGCTCCCGTCCCAAGAGAAGAATCAGCCCAATTTAGTGTTTAGGCTTTGGCGACGGCTATGTTGCAATATTGGCAGAGTGGGCAGGCTGAGATCTTAATTAATCAAGCTAAATTGTTGGGAAATCCTGGAATCGTCGCAAGCGGAATCGTTTTTGCAGTCGCAGGCAATGCTGATGCACCAAAAGAGCAACTATACATAGTCTTGATAAACTTGATGATACCTCGCAACAGACAATGTCGTCAACCTCTCGAGGCCCCCTGATTTATTCCTCGGACTTTTGACCGTATACAGTGGTTCTGTACAGATATATGTTAGCCTCAACAGATTATGTTTTAGGATTATTAAAAACGTACACCAACACGTATGAGTGAAGCTTTGGGTTCAACAGCTCTTTACGCATCTCCACGAGGAAGACCTGCGCTTTCTCGTACTCCCACTGAAGTTCCCATGTTAGCTCATTCACAACATAACAAGAACTAAAAGACATACTCCTAGAAGCTCCGTCAAGCCGCGGATAGAAAAGCCTTCCAATCCTTGTAGCAGGAACTGTCGGTTCCATGCACCCCACTGCTTGAGATCCTTGTCTTTCGCCCAAGTACCAATCGGTACTTTAACCTTCTTCTCAGTGATGTTCTTTAAGCCAGCCTTCTCGAATTCTTCGGCGGGATTCCAGAAGAAAGGGTTGCCGACTTTTTCTGCTACTTGATTAAAGATTTTGACCCAAGTTTTGAGCGGAGATTCGGGGCTCATGGTGTCGTCGTCAGCTCTGGCGTCTCCCCAGAGTTCAACATGCTCGATCCAGCCACCGGGCTTGAGATGCCTGTATGATGTTAGAGAATGACCTGTAAAGATGAGACGGAGTACGTGGTCTACCTTTGAGCCTTCTTGAGAAGTTCTGTCCAATCTGGCACGGTTCCTGTCATGTAGCGGATGTGAATGAAGTCGAACTTGTTTTCGGGAAATGTCCATTCTTTGTTAATGTCGTCAACTTCAAATCTGCAGTTTGGCGGGATGAAGTTTGGTTGGATCGGCGAGAGATCAACACCGATGACTTCAGCTGATGGGTGCAGGTCTGCCATATCGCTGGTATCATCAGTATGAGGCACTCTCGCAGTACCGAAGTGACTCACATGGCCCAGATACCTGTGCCGCAGCCGACATCAAGTACATTCTGCGATAGTCAGTCAATGGACATTTAGCTAGATAGTAAACAACAAACCTGTGGATTCTTGCCGATCGGAGCTTCATACAACTTGCCGTCGAGGACTGCCCGAAACAACTCATGACTGAGTTCTGTTAGAAATGATGAAATTGAAACCGTTTAGAAGTGAGACTTGCATCAAATCTTCAGCCTCTTGCTGGCGATCGTCATTCGCTCCCCTAATTCTATGAGTATCCTAAACAGCTTGTGGATTCTGAGTTCTCACCAATAGGTTCCATCGCCATATGCATGGAAGCGTCTACCATGAACCCACTTGTAGTTCAAAATAGACGAACGCAAGGACTCAGTATCACTGACATCCGTTCTAGGCCACATTAGCGAAGCCTACCCTAGTGTCAGTGCATGCCATCTTACGCCAAAGAATACGCAGAGTCAGAATCATTATCCTGAAAGAGTACATCAGCAGGGTAGTAGAAACCACACAAAAGCAGGGTAGTAGAAACCACACAAAAGGTTATGAACTGACAGGCTGAATGAATCCATCTCGCGCGGGGGTTTCAGAAGCCTCCACAGCGTCAGGCGGAGACTGAGGTGACTTGTCGGGAGATTTTGGCGAAGACATCGTGAGGATAAGCGAAAAAGGCCAAGAGATCTGACAGGTAAGAATCTGTTGGTCTCAGTCTGACTGCATGCAGAAAGGTAAAATGGTTTGTGACAGAAGAAAACTCAGATGGCGGTCAAATTATTTATCTCGCATTGCCTGACTCCCCCACCTATTTCATGCATGGGTGAAGTGTTCTGTGGGGAGGAGGTGACATTGTGAATGGGCCACGAGAGTTTCGATGCAACATGAAAATCTTATCCATTTTAATCACTACCCCCATATTTGCATCTTGACCTTGATATTCACAGAGAGTATATTGATGGAGATCGACAGATGATGGTTCTTCTACCTTTGAACGAAGCCTTATTAGCTGCCTTAATTAATCTGAGATGGTGGTTCAAAGTAAATTGGTACTGAATTAGTAGATGTGAGTGACTTGATGTAATCGCGCAACAAAAATAATAACTCATGGCCACGATCCTTGACGGTCGCATGAAAGACTGCCTAAAGATTTTGCTCTGGCCATATGAACGAGGCTTGCAGACATTACCAGGCTTGCACCCGAGGCAAAGTTGTCAAAGCTGGAGCCTGGCGCCCGAAGAGTGAGCATTACCGCCGAACTTTTGGTTCAAGTGGGATCTAGAAAGATTGTTAGCATTTGCAGTGTAGGAAAGGTTTCCAAGTTTACCTGCATTGCTATTGTCGAATAATGTTTTTGTGCCTGAAAAGCTTCATTTGCTGGATATGGCTTTATCAGAGTTCCCAGTCTGCTGACTGACTGCCCCAGAAGCATAGCCGCCGTCATCTGTGGATAGTTGGTTAGTATATATACCTAGATTCACACGAGTAAGCATACTCACCCAATTCATCGTCATCGTCATCGTCATCGTCATCGTCATCATAATCATCATCATCTTCTTCTTCGTCGGAGTCCCAATCCTCGTCATCTGTTTCTGGATCAAGATTCCAGTGATCTTCTGCTCGTCAACACTTGTCCCCAGGATGGACTTGCTTGCATACCTATATTGTGGACCTCCTCTACGAACTCATTGAATATGCCACCCTGGTAAGTGCTGAGGATGCAGAGTCCGACGACCAAGATATAGATTATAGCGAATTGTAAAGCCATGATGAAGTGGTGTGGCTGTTCAGAGCTGAGTGATGTTGTTGCTGAGATGTTGGTGTACTGTCAAAGTAAGGGGAGAAAAAGAAGGAAGAATAAAGTGATACGCGTGTGAGGCGCGTGATGTAAGCCATCAGCTGTGGGGACTATCAACTCAAAATAACACTCTTGGAAAGTCACTTCAAGCAGTATACCAGCTACCCGACACAATTGCCTAAGGAATAAAATGATACATCATAGAGGGGGAGTAGATGTCCAGGAAGATAGAAGTTTGGTTAAGATCCGTACGCGAAAGGATAGTTAGTGTTCGATGAGGACAAAGATTACAGCAAATGGATGTCCTTAGAAGGGTCTCATTAGCAAAGCCACAATTAAATTTGGCAACAAGTTACCTGTCATATGAGTGGATAGACCCTACAGCTGACAACTCAGATCACGCGCCTCGTACGTAGCCATTTGGCGTAGCAAACCTAGGCATAATCCTCAATTTCAGTGCATCCGGTGAACCTTGCCAGTCATCGACTACCTGTGCCAATGCTTTGTGCCTTAAGCTGTTAGAATCTTTCGTGAACAATTTCAAGTTTGGATTGTTACCCATTCATGTCACTTAACGAAATTTGAGCGATTGTGTGGGGAGTCAGTGTGAATGAAGTCATTACTAGGCCACCTGCGCTTAATCTAGGGTCTCCGCCCTGCACCTTTTGATCCAGTAGTCAGAATGCTGCCTGAACTCGGTTTATGAGAGTGCTGATTTTGGTCGATAGACTTGATAGTTTATGGCTACATTGCGCATCTGATACGGGCAGACATGACCCAAACCTCATCCCGAAACTTCCACGCTGGATTCATATTAGAACTTGACAGAATTATGCATCGGCGCAGCCCTTTCAACACGTGAAAAAGCAATGAGAAAGACATGTTTAAAAGGACTAGCGACATTATAGTCAAGGATTCTACAAATAGTTTCTTCGGTACTGCTCTTGTCAAGAACTCCCCTAGACTCATCGATGACTTTCGCACGTTCAATTGCCAGGCATGGAATAATGGAAGCTACTGTACCAATATCCAAGATCGAGATCGGTTTAAGGCTCCAGAGACGCTGCTATCGATTCTCTAGAGTGGTGTTTCGAGAAGCCGCAGGACTGAAGACGAGATGCGGCTCTGTTTGTGATAAAGGCTGAGGATGAGATGCGAAAGCTTGGGGTAAGCAGTGGACATATTTCTGCTGTTCTGTGTAAGCTATACCAGGCGAAAGTATTAAACCTCAAACTAAAATTTTGCAGCATCAATGAAAATTCATCTGTTCTAGCGTTCTGGCTCCTAGCTCGAAGTCTTTGCACCCCCATCTCGTGGAGGACATCAAAAGAGAGGTCGCTCCGGCTCCCAAGAAGGCATTCACCACCAACCTGACGTAGAATAACTAAAAGAATGTTCAAAGCTGAACACGACATACTACGAGACAAAGCCACTCCACAGCGGCTCATCCGGCTTTCGGCGTCTGGTCCGAGACACTCACATAACAATCGCGGGCCTCCGGCTCAAAACTGGCAACGATGTAATAATGCCTTATCGGCAACTCCAACTTGATAAGAAGTATTGGGGTGAGAACTCGTAACACCTTGATATTGGCAGGTTCATTGACAACCCGAAGTTATACTCGACGAGAGAGTGCAAACTATTCGGCGGAGGTACGACGTTATGTCCTGGGATGACTCTCAGTGCGGCTTCGGTTTATCTCGCGACCCTTGTCACGCTGTATGAGATTCAGCCTGTCCAGCGTTGCGAGAGTCAGCCTTTTCCGGAGGCGAATGATAAAGTGCGGATGCTGGGTATCATCTCTCCAGAACCGGGGTATGATGTTAAGGTCTCGATGAGATATGTTGGAGCCGACTAACAGCCAGGTACTGGAGGTGCTTTATCAAGGTTGCCACGTTCAGACCACCATCAAATCACTTATCTTCTCAATGTGACGATGAGCAGCATCCAGACCAAGTAAAACCAGAGACCCTACCACTTCTCACAAGGACCCTGCCCAATACCTCCAATGAATATGCTAAATCAGTTCAAGAAGCGGCTGAATGCGACATCTCCAACCCCTAATTTTCAGCTCCGCCAACCCCTGTAATAATGCCGCGTCTTGGCACCATGACTATCACCCCCCGACGAATCATGATCAGCGACAGACGAACTGGCGTCAATATTGGCTGCGTCCAGGCCTTGTGCTTGGGAGAAATGATCATTTGCCGCGATATGCACAGGCGTTTTGTTCGCAGGGCTGAATGGGCATGTTGAGCTAAACAAATCAGTCCTTGGAGTCGTGCGACTTGTAAACACATTTAAAGCCAAGGACATTTTTAACAAAGCCGTATTCTGTGAAACGTTACTCAAGTCCTTTCCTTGCTGACAAAATGGTTTACGGCGATAAAAATGCACCTAATTGCCAAGTCCCAACTGGACTCAGCTCACTCCCCCGCAAAGACTGCAATGCCACTATTCTCATCCTCCTACCCTTTATCGTCAATCACCTCTCCGCAATAGTCACGCACCTCACCCTTGGTAATCGCAAAGCAAGAAACAAGCTCAAGTTCTGGGATTATAACCATCTCAATGGACCACCGAAAGAGGCTCTATCATGGACACCCTACAACACTCTGGCGACCATCGCCATGACGGTAGTACAATGCGTTGTTAGCGCGGTGGCTGTCAAGGCCTCTGGTCTGAATGTCAGCATTGGACCGCTCATCATGTTTTACTTGACCAAGCCTCGAGTTGGATGGGTAGTTGTCATGTTATCGGCTTGCTTCTACGAACCTCTCACCGATACAGCCACCGATGTGCTCTTCCAAGACTGTGTGTTGGGTGTCTTGGCACTTCCTGGCGCGCTTATGTTCTTGAGAGTCAGCGGGTTTGGGGAGATGCCTGATGGTTGTGATACATATGACATGTACGACACTTATGCGATGGGCACGAATGGGGATGCCAATCTTTTCCTGCGCAGTGGCTCAAGCAGCCTTGTCGCATGTGGTGCGATCCTTTTGTTTGTTGGTATCTCCATGCTTTGGAAACGGCGCTTTCTCAAGAGACGTCTCGGCCTGTTAGCTATGATTCCTTGCACGGGCGCATTCGTGTCTGCTTGGGTTCTCTGGATCGGTAACACCGCCAATCATGCTGAGGGGATTGAATGCTAATGAGGTTAATAGGCTTTGACTACGCTGTCATGAATGGAGACTTTTGTATCTCTGGGTCTGCCATCGGAACTGTATCTGCTATATCTATCATTTTTCCGATTTTGAACGGTCTTTTGCGTGGCTGGATTGGATATCCTGGGGGAGGCTACTATCCGTACTAAGTTGTCGCTTTTATCTTGAGATTAATCTTACACAATCGAGCTGCTTTATTCATCAGATATTGCAGCATCGGAACCCCATACCCTTGTTGCTGAACGCAGGTATTTGTGACTGGCTACGTCACGCGACCTGAGAAACTTGCTTATGAAAACTTGGCTGAAGCTGCATAAGCATAATTCCTAATCTCTTATCTCTCTGCACAATTCAACGCCTCTCAAGACTCTCATTGGGCGTCACTCGGACATCTCGTGCAACTCAAGTGAGACATTGTCTCGTGATCGACAGCGCATCAGAATGAGGGGGTTCAGATCTCCCAGTCTTCATTTTCCTTCCCGCGTTGTATCGTAATTCTCAATTTCTTCCGTCAAGTGACTTCAAGCGCTAGTGTTACAGTTTAGCTTCTTGTGCACACCCGTAGCGACCATCACCCGACTTTTCATCCGACGGCTCATCATTTCTTGTCCCTCGTATCACAAAGCGCCGAAATGTCGCGTGCCTCCTCAAGCACAGCTAGCAATGAAGATACCCTCGAGCTAGAAGCCGCTGGCTACGTCCAAGCCATGCCGCGCCGCTTCTCGCTCTGGTCATTAGGCGCACTGTCATTTACTCTGACATGTACATGGCTCGGAACCGGATCTTCAATCGGAATCAGTTTGACTGAGGCGTCTTCCGCTGGGACCTTATGGTCGCTGCCTATCGCTGGCGTGATGACCACCATCGTGTCGCTGGGTATGGCTGAGCTTGCATCGGCGTATCCTGTTGCTGGGGCGCAGTACTATTGGTCTTTTATGGTTGCGCGAGACGACTACAAGCCTTTCGCATCCTATCTGTCAGTACCAAAGTTTAGTGAAACATTGAGATCCTGACTTTATCGACAGAAATGGTTGGATGAGCGTTATCGGCTGGTGGCTTGCCTCAAGCTCAGTCTCCAACTTCGTCTCATCTATGATCCTCGATATCGTTGGTGCATGGCATCCAGACTGGGATCAAAAGCGATGGCACCAGTATCTGATATACGTCGCTTTAATATGGATCGCCACAGCCGCCAATATTTTCACAGCGCAGTGGATTCCTCTTTTCAACAAGATGGTCTTCATCTTATCTGTCCTAACTCTCAGCGCGACTACGATTACGCTCTTTGTCGTAACGAAAGAACATTCGTCAGCTGAATTTATCTTCAACGATACTACCAACCGAACAGGCTGGTCAAGTGACGGGTTTGCATTCATGTTGGCAGTGGGTAATGCAGTTTATGCATTTCTAGGCAGTGATTGCGGAGCTCATCTTTGTGAAGAGATACCAAATCCAGCCAAGAACGTGCCCAAAGTCATGATATATCCGTTACTCATGGGTTTACTAACCGCGTTCCCTTTTGCAGCGGCTCTGATGTATGCCATTTCCGATTTGCCAGCTGTGCTCAACACAACAACTGGGTTGCCGCTCTTTGAGATTTACTATCAAGGAACGGGGTCTAGACCAGCTGCGTCGGTACTGATGTCGCTGTTCGCGTTCTGTTTCTTTGCTAATCTGGTGGCCAATGGTACGTTTCTTTCCCACGACCAAGCTCACGCTGACCCTATAGCGACAACTTCGTCTCGTACGCTCTGGGCCGTTTCACGTGACGGCGCCTTGCCATACTCACAGTTTTGGGGCCGCGTTCATTCCAGGTTCCAAGTTCCGGTCAACGCATTGCTTCTTTCTGCTGTTTTCATTACTGTTAGTCCATATCTACCAACTATGCCCTTTCCATCTCACTCACCCCATCTTTTAGCTATACGGTCTCATATTCCTCGGTTCTTCGACCGCATTTTCTGCCATGGTCAGTGCGGCCATCATCTTTCTCCAAACCTCCTGCGTCATTCCCCAAGCTGTTCTCCTTTACCGAGGGCGTGATCGTGTCCTGCCAATTCGGTACTTCAGTCTCGGTAGATACGGCGCTGCCATCAATGGCATCTCAGTCGCATGGGTAGTATTTCTCGATATCCTGTACTGTTTCCCGACTACCATGCCCGTCACGCCCGAGAACATGAGCTATGTCTCGGTCGTCTTCACCGGACTGGTAGCGTTTGTCATAGCCCTCTGGTTCACAACTAAAAAGGGCTCCTTCACGGGGCCTCAGATCAATTTGGATCTTCTAAATGCTCGACGGCTGGCGGCTGTTCAGACGTTGGAGGGCACTCGCCCAACGGCGGAATACCATGCCCTTCGAAGTTCAGAGATTGTAAAGGAGGATTAGGCGGCATGGCAGCATTGAGTCGTGTCGTGGATTTCCCTGAATGGCTGACCGAATGTTGAACGTTACGATCTTACTCTGGCGACACACGTGTGTTGTCCTATTGGTTTAGCGTTCTTAAGTACCGTTATATATCTATTCAATACGAGGTCAATTGCAGCTCTAAGGATCATTCCTCGTAAACTAGTCTGCGGCTGAATAGAAGCTTACCTTGAATACAACGTAGCATACCAAAAACCTCGCACTGCCTTCCCAAGCAGGCAATCCCCGACCTTGGTGGGGTCGCAACGGTAGCATTGTCCGTTTCACACCGCAAGAGACTCCAAATCTCCACATCGTGAAAGAATTCTCCGGGCCCTCGGGTGTCAGCCTTAGGCCTCATAGGGCTCTAATGATACGACTTTTCGAGTCATCCGGGATGCGGAAATATTTGACCGATCCACCCGTGCCGCTCCGTGCCTCACGCCAAGACGTTCGGTTATTTCTACAAACGAACCAACCTCACCTTGGCGATGGTCGTTATTGGTGAGAATGTGATTTTCAGGGGACTTTTTGTCGGCGCGGGCGGCAGCAGCCTAATTTGCCCTGCATTAGTCCTATGAAGATGGTATGGCTATGGGTATACACCGAAGGCTTTGAGAGATACTTTTTGCTCGGCAAGGTTGAATCGGAGGGTGATACTGATGATGAAAATCTATATAAAGCAGAGACGTCTCCGTCAATAGTAGACAATGTCTCAAGCTCAATCAGCCATTCAAGGAACAACCATACAACAAATTCCATATCCAGACTTGACCGTCAAAATGAAGTTTACTACCATCACAACTCTTCTCTCCACCAGCGCAGGTGCCCTCGCTGCCGGCCCCAGCGCTACAGCCAAGAAGGCCACGGCCATTGAGTCTATCAAGGGCGACAACGGCATCACAACTCCCCTCCCCATCCAGCCCGGCATGGTCGACAACTGCGACGTTTTCTACTACGTCAAGCCCGGCGACAACTGCCTCCAGATCTCCGCCCAATTCGGCATCTCCTTTGACCAATTCAAAGAATGGAACCCCACCGTCGGCAATGACTGCCTCAGCCTCTGGGCCGACGCCAACGTGTGTGTTCGCACCATTGGCTTTGAGTACCCTGAGATTGCAGCTTGCTACGGTAGCGAGGATGTTCTCCCTTGGGGAAGTAACAAGGTTGCTGCTGCGAAGGCTGCTACTGAATGGTGTAGCAATGGCGCGCAAGGCGTTTACAATATTGGTGAGAAGAGGACCAAGTGTGTCAACGCGCCGTCCGGTGACGGCAAGTTTATCTTTGAGATCTACAATGAGTGGGGAATTCGTCAGGGTCTTCCTTCTCAGGAGTGTCAGCGAAACCTCCTTCTTCCTATCTCCAAGTGCCCCGAGGGAGGTCAGGGACGCATGAAGAGCTGGCACACAGAGTAAGTTTCCCCATTGATATCTACTAAAATGACTGATGCTAACATCTCGCAGGACTACTCTCGAGAAGGGGAAGTGTTAAATCTTGGACGACCACTCTTGATTGGCGATTGCTTGGAAGCACCGCGTTCGTCTCAGTCTATTGAGACAAGGCAGTGATGATCTGCCGGCCGTATCCTTCGGATCCATTATATCCAACTTCATAGTATATAATACGATATCTCTAATTATCTGCCAAACCTGTGCCCCTCTCTTTCTCATTTGGCACTGTGCATGCTTGCAGCTTTATCTATGAGTTGAACATTCCACTTATCAGCACCCGGAGCTGAGATTAGCGAGTGCAACTGCTGCCATTCGACAGACGTAATATGTGGAATCATTGTGTCTGTATGTAACCGGAGCGGGCTTAAGGTTGAACCACTCAGAATCTAATAAGCACATGGCGTTGAGATGGAAATTAAGCGTGAATTTGATAAGGCACTTGAGGTAGCCATCGAGATAAGTTTCAATTGCTTAGCGCAGCGAAGGTCCAGCCGAACGCGGGGCAGACTATCAATCGTCGCTTGACATCGATGTTCTGTTATCAGAGATACCAATATCATCTTGAGATTGGCCTGGATCTTACTGCTTTTAAAAGGTAGGTTGCATATTTCCCAATTCGATGTTCCGCTATCCAAGTCATTTTGCATTCCCCACCGCGCTATTACGTGACAATGGCCATCTTGTAAGCGGACTACGTTCGCGAAAGACTAGTGAACTTCGAAGGATCAGACTCCATTGTAAAGGTGGGGTAAAGATAGAGATTAAGACGCCCTTCATCTTCACTAGTCGTTACCCCAGATTCTAGAGAGGCGCTTTTCGGCGACTATCCGATGTGGCTGTTATCAGGTGAGCTGCCTCCCTCGCTTGGACCTTCAAGGTTGTATCCGAGCTACTATCAACATTTAACTAACTGATAAGCGACGTCGGAATGAAACATCCGGAGACTGCAACCAGCAAATCCATTGCTAGAATTATAAATCACCCTCGTGGCACCTTCAATTCGTTTTCATCGACAAGCCATTACAGATTATCAGCGCAATATAATCTTAGTCATGGCTCTGCAGATAGATGGTGAAACTGTTCCAGGGACTGAACAACTCATTGACGGTATGCAAGCACATTCATTCTGGCCTTGACAGCAGCTAACAGGAGCGAAAGTGAATCACAAGTTGGAGAACAGCGATCATGTTGGACAATCTGATATTGTTCTCATTCCACAACCGACGAGCTGTGGAAGCGATCCGCTCGTGAGTCGCGTTCGGTGCCCTTCTCCATACATTGCTGACGGCGGTACAGACGTGGTCGAAGCGAAAGAAATATTATCAGTTGCTCCTAGTCGCACTCTACGCTTGCGCCTTTTCCTTCGGTGAAAATACTCTCGGAGGTTAGTGTTAACACTCCTCCTCAATCAACGTTGCTGATAAGACAATAGCGGCTTGGACTACTGTCAGTGAAGACACAGGCGTCACTTTGACAAACATGAACGGCGGCAGCGCCTTGAACTATCTTCTTCTCGTATGTCAGACTTCGTCCCCTCTTGATTTATACCACTCACCGTTCAAGGGATTCGTCAATATTTGGTGGATGCCCACCGCCAACATCCTTGGCCGAAAGTTAGTCTTCCTCGCGACAACATGCCTGTGTCTCGCCACAGGCTTTTGGCTTGCTGCCATCGAGGGAACAGTTCAGTGGATGCTTAATATGATTGTAAACGGAATCGGGACTTCTGCGTATCAAGCCATCATTCAACTTACCGTAGGGTGCCTATCGGTGTAATCTCTGGCAGTGTCACTGACTTGAGATGTAGATCTTCGATATGTTTTTTGTTCATGAACGTGGTCGCATGCTCTCAGTATATCTCTTTGCCCAGCAGCTTGGCTCTATGTATGAGTATCCGTTACTGACGCCTGTAAAGGCTTTTTACTGACCTCATCGCAGTTTGGGCCTTATCTCTGGTGGTAGCATGTCCGACACCGTCGGATGGAGATGGTCGCAGAATATCGTTGGCTTCATCTTTGCGTTCGTACTAATTGCCTTCACGTTTACTTTTGAGGAGACACTGTTCCCTCGCTTCCTATTCGCTGGGTTGCAAGCGGCTCCCCTTCCTTCTCAGAAGGATGAAGAGACAGCGGAGAAATCTACCGAAGGAAAGAGGTTGGAGCTCAGGCCGGTTCCGAGCCAGGCCAACGGCATGATTGATGACTTTCCCAAGCGGTCTTACCAACAGATCTTGAAGCCGTGGGTGAGGTTTCCTCAGAACAAGACGACTTTCTGGCAGTATTTCCGCCGTCCCTTCTTTCTCTGGGGCTTTCCCAACGTCGTCATCGTAAGTATTTCTGTCAACTCCCCAATATCCTTCACTGATAAACAAACCTAGGCCGCGTTCATCTATGCCTTCGGGGCCACCGCCGGTATCGTCTCTTTCAACACCATATCTGAGATCCTGACAGAACCCCCTTACAACTTTAGTACCACCAATACCGGGCTTGTGTTCTTTGCCGCTTTGATAGGAGACATCATTGGTTGGGGTATCGGTGTGCTAAGCGATCAAGTCGTTATTGCTTTGGCGCGACGAAATGGTGGTCTCAAAGAACCTGAGATGCGACTCTACACGCTTGTTCCTTGCTTCGTCTTCGCTGCGGTCGGGTACATGCTCTATGGCTGGGGTGCCCAGACAGAGGCCCATTGGATCACCATCGCCATAGGTATCGGCGCCATGATCTCACATCAGGTTGGGGCTTGCACGATTGCGACTGCATATGCAATGGACTGTTTCCCAGGAGTGAGTCTTTGAACCGATCCTATATCAAGAAGAAGACTGACAATCCTAGATATCTGGAGAGCTAGTCGTTGTACTGGCTATGTGCTCCTCAATGGTCAATTTCGCCATCTCGTATTCTGTCCAGCCGTTTATCGAAGCCTCTGGCTACGGCTGGACCATGACATGCTATGGCGTCATGGTATTGTTGTCGGTCCTTGCCGCTATTCCTCTTCTGCTATTTGGAAAGAGATGGAGGATCGCCAAGGGCCTGAGATACTATAAGTTCTTGGACGAGGTTGGAGGGTATACCGACTAGCACAAGTATAGGTCTGGACTTACAACCAGTTCGATTCCAAGTTACAAAGGGCATCAGCCAAGATGATCGCCACACTTAGAAGCGATGACTATGTACTGAACGAGTGAAGTAGGTATTAAATAAATACAGCTGTATTCTCACTATATATAAAACAGAGGCTATAGTTTTCTTTCATTCTATGAAAAGAGAGAAGTGGTCAATCTTATCCACTAAATCCCTTTTATTGTTTAAATTGACTAACATCCTGAGCCGCTCGGTTTTCGCCGCCATAGCCATAGTGTTGATGTTCTTGAGGAGGTCCTGCATATGCAAAGAGACCTCTCACCTCTAGCAGAGGGGCGCGATCTACCTCCCGATAATATCCCAATCTTTTATGCTACCAAAGAGGCGGATCCTGGGTAGGTAACAATTCCAATGCCTCCACGACTAAGTAGTTAGCAACTTGGGCAACTCCCTTTTGGGATCTCGGACGCTTTCATACTTAGTATTTAGCTCAGCATCGGCTGTGGTCTTCATGATGCGCTCGCTCGTCCTTCTCGTCCATCAGTTCATTAATTCGCTTAACGACACGTCTGAGATCGAGCATTCGTGGCGAATTGCTGTCTATCAGGAAATCGAGATGCCCGGTTGAGAGGCCTATCGGTATTGTAACTGACACAAGTTCTTTGACGACTCGTTGGTCTTGGGCTTTTCCAATAATTGCAAGACTCTCTACCCGCATCGTCATGCCATTTCATATCGTGGGGGGCATCATTCCGGAAGCTGCAGTGCCGGTTGTGGTGGGACGGCGGCCTGGCACCACGCTCCTCGGCCAGCCCATCGATCCACAGGAAAAGCTGATATAGACAGCATTAATTGGCGTAGCGGCAACGAGAAGCGTATAGTTGTGACCACAGTTATTCTTTGTAAAACTAACAGCCACGTCAGCGTCTGAAACCCGGCCATGAGCTACGAGAGCGAATATGATTCCACCATGGCCAGGGGACGCCCGGACTACAGTTAGTCTAGTTTGAAGAAGTAGTCGCGATCAAAGGTATCATCATGAGAATAGCATGGGTCTAGATGCATAAACGCGATGCTTCCTTGCCTAGTGAGCTTGGCACTGACCACCCAGACACTCTTTGTGAAAACGAGTGTACCCTAGATTAAGCTGAGAAAGGCAGCACTGCCAAGCTACGTTCAGGTGCCCAGCTTCTTACTGTCGTAATTCTTTCGGCATTTTGGTACAGTGTCTAAGTTGTGAGCCACATGCGTTATATACAGTTGAGAAGGTACTGTTCGGTGACAGCCTTTTCCGGCGCATTGCTCAGTTAAGTTACTCAAGGCATATTCTCAGGCTACCTTATATGCACTAATCCCTTACAACAGATCATTATACGCTAAAGCAGATCCTACTACATTAAGGTTCAGGTTTTAGAAGAGGCTTTAGCCCCCAGGCTATAAAAGTAAAAGATATTAATAAATATATATAAGTAATATACTTATTATCTTTATAATTACTTAAAGTCTTACTTTTAATTAAAAAGCTAGATAATTTAATAATTAACTTTAAAAGTATATAAAGAAATAATTACTTATTACTTATTTATAAAAATAATTAAATTAAAGTATATAAAATATATATAAAGTAAGCTATTTATTAAAAGTAAATTTATTAATTTAAAATAATACTTTTAAAATAACTTTTATTATATTTATATAATAAGTAATTAGTAAATAGTTTTAATTACTTTTTTATTTTTTAATATATTTTATATTATATAATATTATAAACTTATTTTAAAAGTTATAATTAAATATTAATAATAAAAATAGCTATAAAAGACTTTTTAAAAATATTTTAAAAAGTAATATTAAAGATATTATTTTTATAAGCTTTATTTACTTTACTTATAATATTTATAAAAATAGCTATAAAAGTTAAAGTTATTAAAAAATAATTTTTTAATATAATTTAAAAGTATTATTAAATAATAAAATAATAATAATTAATAAAATAAATTAAAATTAAGTTTAAATATATTATATAATAAATTTATTAAAAAGTAAAAATATCTTTATAGTAATATATAAAGTATAGCTAATAAGGTCTTATAATAAAAATAATATAATATAATACTTATTTTTTAATATATTATATATAAGGCATTATATATAATATTAAAAAAATATAATAACTTTAAAAGCAAGTCTTAAAGTTATATAGCGCTATTACCTTTAACTTTATAATTTAACTAAATAAGTAGCCTTAATTTATAAGTATAAAAAGATATTTCCTTTAGCCTTAGTAAGCTAAATGCCTTCTTTATTATTACCTAGTTAAGGTAATTAATACTAAGGCTTTAGCCTTAAAAGCCTAATTCTAAATAAGCTAAAGATTATAAAAACTAATATAAGATATAATACTATATAATTAATATTAATAATAGCTATAACTATCTAATTAAAGCAGTTAATACCTATATATTTAGCCCTTTAACTAAAATCTATAGCCTTAAGCTTAATACTATACTAATCCTCTAATCTTTCCTAAAGTATTATAAAATTATAAGAAAATACCTACTATATATTAATAAACTATTAATAATATAATAAGTTAATTTTATAATCTTTAGCTACTAAATATAGCTACTTAATATTAATAGAAATAGAGCTAAAAATAAAGCCTTTAGTAACTATATTATAAATTAGATATATATATTAAATATTATAACCTAACTTAAGAAAGGCGCTTATGTCATGTAGGCCCCTACTATTTTTAACTAACTAGTATATAACTTACGATATATTAAGAGATAACTATTATAAGCTATATATTAGACTTATAATCTGACTTATAACTTACTGTAAGCCTAACTTACTATACTATAAGCTGCTATAATATATATATATATTTATTTAGTACTAGATAGAACTTAACTTACTAGCTATTAATAATATTTCTTTACTTTAATAAGCCTAACTTATACTATTAACTATTAAGAGATATAATACCTTAATATACTTAATATAATACCTTATATATTTTATAAATATAAACCTAGTATAGACTAGTTTACTTATTTAGAAACCCTAACTATTATATATTAATAGCTCTTATTTAGATTATACTGCGTTTATATTAAGTAATATTATACTATTAGGATATCTAGTAATACTAGCCTAGCACCTTCTTATACTAGAGAACTACTTAGTATAGTGGAGATAATAGCTAAAATCTATTAGCTATAAAATACTATTTATAATTTATAGAACCGGGTTAATAACTAGGAAACTTCCTTAATAATTAATAATAATATTAACCTTTAAGGAGAAAGAGATATTAGGGAAGCCCTTAAACTACTTAAGCTAAAACTATTTAAAGGATAAGCTATAGATATAGTTTTATTCTTAACTTAAATAAAAGGCTATTTTTATATATTCCTAATTAAGCTAGATATTATTACTAAGAAGGTACTCTTTACTATATTACTTATTTAAGGAAATGCTAAGGAATGGTTTAAATTAATCTTTAAGGATTTCCTAGAGAATATAGAAATTATATAGGACTAAGAGACCTAGAATATTTTTGCTAATTAGAATAATTTTAAGAATATACTTAAAGATAATTTTAAAGTAGTTAATAAAGAATAATAAGTAGCTATTAAAATTATATTACTTAAATAGACTTATTTATATATTGCTTATTTTACTAAATTCTAATAACTTGCTTTTAAGACCTAGTAAGATAATAAAGCCCTTATAGAAGTCTATTATAAAGGGCTAAAAAAAGAAGTTAAAGATAAGTTATATAAGGTAGATTAACTAAATAATATTATAGAGTATATTATAATAGTAATTAAAATTAATAAAAGATAGTATAAATATAGAAAAGAGAGAGTAAGTAAAATAGAAAAAGGGAATAATTATAACTTATATTACCTTAATTAATAATATAATAACTAGGGTAACTTTTAAAATTAAGGATAATAATAAGGTAACTATTATAATAATACTTTATATAGAATATACTTAAGACTTATATTACTTAGAGTAATATAACCTAGAAATAAATAGTATAAGCTATAAGATATATCTAAGTATAAATATTATAATTATAACTAGCTAGGATATATAGTATAGCAGTGCCTAGAACTAAAAAAACTAAGAGACCTTAACTAAAATAAGTAAACTCTAGGACTAACTTAATAATAAGAACTTTAAATAATATAGAGGACTTAAACTTTAGGAATAGTAAGAAGTGGCTATAATTAATAATTTAATAGAGATCTATTAGTTATATAGGTTAAATTAGAGGATTATACTTTAAGATAAAAAAAGGATAAATCCTTAATAGAAAAGTAATAAAAAGAATAAAGGAATAAGATATAAAATAATAATTATTATAGATATATAGTAGACCTAGAAAAATAAGTATATATTTATAATACTTAGTAAAGAAAAAGGAAAGAAGTAAAAGAAAAGAAGCTTATAGAATTAAAAGAATAATATAAGGAAAAAGAACTATAGGTTCTAGGAATAATAAGATAAAGAAGCCTAACTACCTTTAAAAAAAATAAGTAAAAGGAAACCTTATAAATTATTAATAATATCCTAATAAGAATTATACTTTAAGCTATAGAGGAAATATAGAAAATAGAATATAAGGCAGGAGACTAACTTTATACTTAATAATATAAGAATAATTAAAGTATAGGATATAAAGGAGGTATAGCTAGATAAGTAATATAATACTTCTGCTATAGGGATAAGAAGATTTAATAAAAATAGATTAAAAAGTATAAACTGTTTTATAAAAGAAATAGGATTAGAAAGATATATTTAAGCTATAAAGACTTTTATATATAAGGAGCTAGAGAATATAAGGATACTAATATAATTAGTTTAGTAATAATTAAAATATATTATATTAGTAATATTATAAACTTATAATACTAGGAAAAAGAGTTTAACTCTTAAGATAATATATAAATACTACTTATATATAAATAATACTAAAATATTTTATAGGTTTTATATAGGAACTACTAGTATAATATATATAAATAAGAGAAACTTAATAATAATTATTTCCTAGTTATAATTTCTAGAACTCTTAATAATAACCTATACTTTAGAGAAGAAATAGAAAGATACCTACTTTTTATATAATATAATAATCTTAAAGTACTAGAACTATAGTTTAATATAGCTTATTACTAATAAATTTATAAAAATAAAGATCTACTTAACAGGATTAAATAGTCTTAATACCTAATTAAAGAAGTAAAAAAAGAATTTAAAGCAGTAACTTAAGGGAAATATATATACCTAAAGAAAGTACTATTAGTTAATAATATTAGTTTAGAAAGTATAGAAGAACTCTAAGGATAATAAGAAGCAGATAGATTATATTTAAAAGATAATACTAACCTTAAAAAGATTAAAGAAATCTAAAAGAAATAAAAGGCAATTAATACTCCTATAAGCTATAAATAAGTAAAAGAAGAAATTATATATAAAAAAGAATAAGAAAACTACTATTACTTAAATAAGAAAGGATATATAAATCCTAAATAATACTATAAGGACTAGCTAAGGGATATAAGAGCGGTATATAAAAGATAAATAATAGAAAAAGAAAAATATAAGAACTGTCTTAAAACCCTAGTAAAATAATATAAAGAATTAAAAGAATGATTCTAATAATAATTATTTAATAATAAATTTTTTAATAACTATACTAATAGTAAAGGATACTATAATAGTAAGTGTAAAAAAGTATATAGAGATGCCTTAGGAAAAGTTATATACTATTTATAACTAGGCTATAGATAGGCTAGAATTATAAATAAGAATAACTTAGAATAATAAAGATACTAAGAGTATTATATATAGTAAACTTAATAGATAGCCTAGTGCTATAAGTTTAAATTAAAGAGAGATAGCTAAATGCTTAGATTAATTATAGAGTAAGAAGGAACTTTATTAATTTAAAAATAGTTATAGAATAATAACTGCCTTAAAGAAAGAAATTATTGCCCTACCTGCTAGTTAATATAGAAAGATAGCTCTTTAACTATAATAATAGTATTATAGATTAAAAGACTAATTATCTTAAAATCCTTATTAAAAGATAAAGTTAATGAATAGATTTTAATATTATACCTTTAAGAAAGGATATATATATTATTCTAGGTATACTATAGCTTATATAAGAAAATCTACTTATTAACTAGAAGATAGGCCAGGTTATATTCCCTAGTAACTCTAATAGTAAGAAAGAAATAATTATAATAAATAATAAGAGATCTTAAACCCTAATTAAAGAGGATAGTATAGGTAAGTATAGAATAGAGTGTCTATTACTTCTAAAAGGAGTATAATATAAGTATAAGAAAGGTATAAGAAATAAAATAGAAATCTTAAGTATCTTTAAGAGATATAACTTATAAAAGGAAGAAATAGATATAAATATAAGCTAAGATTAACTTAAAAATATTCTAAAATAGTATTAAGTATATAATAAACTATTTAAAGAAGAACTAGAAACAGGGATCCCTAAATATAGTAAATAGGACTATAAAATTAACCTTATAGATAATAACTTACCTTTTTAAAAACTCTACTTACTTAACTAAAAAGAATTATAAGTTTAGAAAGAATATATTAATAAGATATTAGAAAAAGGCTATATTAGGGAATCTAGCTTATTAGTAGTATTAGTAATGTTCTTTATACTTAAAAAGAATAGGAAAGATAGACTAGTTATTAACTATAGATAGGTTAATATATATACTATTAAAGACTAAACCTTACTTCTGCTTATTATAGAATTAAAAGATTAGTTATAAGGTAAAAAGATCTTTATAGCTTTAGACCTTAAAGGAGTATATAACCTTATCTATATTAAGAAAGGAAATAAATAGAAAATGGCTTTTAGGACTTAATTTAGATTATTTAAATATATAGTAATGCCTTTTAGTCTTACTAATATACCTATAATATTTCAGTAAATAATTAATAGTATACTTTAATAGTACCTTAATATCTTTATAGTATATTACCTAGATAATATCCTAATCTTTTTAAATAATAAAGAAGAATATATAAAATATATCTATAAAGTCTTAAAAATACTATAAGATACTAAACTATTAGTTAAATTAAAGAAAAGTTACTTTTATATTATAAAAGTAGATTTTTTAAAATATATTATTATACTAAGTAAAATCAGGATAGAACTAAAAAAGATTATAGTAATAGTAGATTAAAAGGAACTTAAGAGTATAAAGGAAATATAATCTTTCTTAAAAGTAGCTAATTACTACTAATAGTTTATCTAGAGATTTAGTAAGATTACTAACCTATTAATAGAACTTACTAAGAAAAGTAAACTATTTAAATAAAATAATAAGGCCTAGGAAGCCTTTATATAACTTAAAAAGGCTATTACTAGTAAACTAGTCTTAGCTATATTTAACCTAGAAAGAGAAATTAAACTAAAGATAGATATATTAGACTTTATTTTAGGAGGATAGATTAGATAATAGGATAATATAAGGAGACTGCACCTTATTGCCTTTTATTTATATAAGCTATATAGAGTAGAGCTTAATTACCTAATTTATAATAAAGAATTCTTAGTAATTATTAACTGCTTTAAAGAGTTTAAATACTACCTTATAGGAAGTAAATACTAAGTTAAGGTCTATATTAACTATTAAAATATCTTATACTTTATAATAATATATAAACTTAATAGATAATAGCTATATTATATAGAGTACCTATATAAATTTAACTTTATAATTATTTATAGAAAAGGATTAGAAAATAGAAAAGTAGATATAATTAGTTAAAAACTAGACTATAATACTAGTACTATAAAAGTAAAAGAATAAGTACTAGAAATAAATAAAAAAGGAGAATATTAACTTACCTAGTAAGTATAAATACTAGGATAGATATAGGTAATAACTACTAAGAAAATACTAGGTAACCTAGAAGAGTTTATATAAGAATTCTATAGATACCTAGTATATAAATACTAAGGGGTTACTAAGACCTTAAAAAGACTTTAATAATATAGATACTAGGTTAAGTAACTAATAGTAAAAAAAGTTATTAGATAATATAATATCTATACTAGGATAAAAGTATAATAATATAAGCCTTATAGAGAACTATAACTATTACTAGTTATAAAGGCATTATAAAGCTTAATTATAATAGACTTTATTACTAAACTACTATTATTAAAAGAACCTTTAACTAGAATCTTTTATAATAGTATTATAGTTATTATTAAAAGACTTATAAAATTTTTAATCTATATACCCTATAGAGAATAAACAGATACTAAGAAGATAGCTTATATCTTTTATAATAAGATAGTATAAAAATAAGGATTACCTAGAGAAATCCTTATTAATAGAAGAATAATATTTACTAGTAAATTTTAGTAAGCGTTAATAGTATATCTAGGAATTAACTATAGACTTATAATAGTATTCAGACTTTAAGCAGATAGATAGATAGAATAGATAAACTAAGTAGTAGAGTAATACTTATAGTACTATATTAACTATAAATAAGATAATTAAGTTAAAAAGTTACTATATGCCTAATTAGCTTATAATACTGCTTATAATAAAAGTACTAAGCTTATACTATTAAACGCTAACTTTAGATATATACTAAAAGTATATTATAATATATAAGAAACTAAAATTATTAACCTTATAGTAATAATTAAAAGTGAGGATTTAAAGAATATTTATAATAAACTCTAAATAGAACTAAAGTTTATTAATAAATAAATATAATAGTACTATAATTCTAAAAGGTTAAAAAGACTAACCTTTAAGGAAAGAGATATAGTATACCTATCTACTAAAAATATTACTATAAAATAGCTAAGTTATAAGCTAGACTTTAAGTATATTAGACCCTATAAGATCACTAGGAAAATCTCTAAAAATAACTATAAACTAGACCTATTAATAAAAGTTAGGCTTTATAAGGTTTTTTATATAGCATTACTTAAATTAGCAGCTGATATAATATATATTAAAATTAGTAATAAACTAGAAGAAATTAATAGATTAGAACTTTATAAAGCAGAGGTAATTAGGAAAATATAGGTAAAGAATAGTAAAAGAGAATACTTAGTAAAATAGAAAAACTACCTAGAAAATAAAAATATATAGGAACTACTAAAGCACTTTATTAATACCTAATAACTATTAAAGGATTTCTATTAGGAATATTAATAAGGAAGATCTTATTTTAATTAATAATATTAGAAGTACCTGCTAACTATACCTCTATAATAGTAAAAGACTTAGCATTCTTAATAGCCTTAAGTTTATTAAGGGTTATAATATTCTAATAAAGTATCTTAAAACTATACTTATTTAACTATTATTTTTAATAATATAAATATATTAAATAATTTAAATGCTTATTTACTTATTACTATAAGTTTAGTAGCTTAGTTTTAGCTACCTCTTCCTCTTTTTTAAGATAATATTTTTTAGTAGTAAAATAATTAGCTATAGCAGTTAGTAAAATTATATAAAGAAAAGGGAATAACTATAAACTTTTAATAGAAGTAATGCCTTTTCTATTACACTTTTAACTATAGCAAGTGCACTAAGAGCAGTATTTATAACCAGGTAAGGCCTAATACTACAGTTTTCGAGGCTCACAGTATAACAGTCAGGTCCAACTATATTAAACTAAGCCGTGCTTGGGTTTATTGTTAGCAGATTATATAAGGTGTAATACTAAGCTTATTAAAGTGTCACGTCTCTTAATAGTAGATTTAATATATATTAAACTTAATTAATATAAAGAAGTTTTATTAATAGCTTAGTAAGCTAGAATCTATAGAAGTGCTAAATAAGTATCTTTATATATTAGCTACTATAATATATTAGTATATTAAGGTTTAAAGACTAAGATATTTAAATATCAGTCCTAGACTATAATAGTAAATCCTTAGTCCTAGTATAATTAGTATTTCTATTATAGACTGAGATAGAAGTTATTAGTCCTTAATAATTAGTAAGAACTTTATAGATAATATATAATATAATCACTAGGGTTATAATATAATCTCTCCCCTCTTTTAGGTCTTACTTTTAAGACTATATTTATCTATTTATTTATTAGTTTATCTTAGTATATACTAACTTAAACTTATATTATTTTCCTATATATCTTACTAATTATTATATTAAGTTATATTTCTAAAGCTAGATATACTAAAACCTCTAAATCTAGTTCTCTTACTTAGTATATCTATATATTTAGCGATTATATTATGCTATATTCTTATTATTTCTACTATAGTCTTATTTATAAAGCTAATAAAAATCAAGCTAATTAGTACAGAAATTATATTAAGGCTAAGGTAGTCTATAATAGTTTTAGTATTATAACTTTTTATAAGTTTTTTTATATAATAAAGCGTTTTTTAGTTAACCTTATATTAATTTTATAGTTTTTAAGAATATAAAAGAGTATAAAAAGTTAAAAGAAGATAAAACTAAGGCCAAGTAGGCTCTTAAGGAGGCCATAGCTTATCTTACTTATATATAAAAAATAAAGCATTATCTTAAGGAATAGGGTAATAAGTTATTTACTTATAGTATATAGTTACTAGAAGAACAGAGTGGTTTTTCTATTAATAGGGCTAAATCTTCAGTTATTTCTAAGGCTTAGTCTTATAAAGCAGTTAACGTTATTAACTAGAATTCTATTTTTAGTAATATTTTTTATTCTAGGTTTAGTAAAACTTCTTTAAGAGTTATTAAGTATTAATAAGGTATTTTAGTAGTTCCTATATATTTTCACTTTCTAGGTAGTTTTTCTATTTTATTAAGTATTTTCTTTAACTATTAATTTTATATATACTTTTAATTGCTTCTGCTTTATAGACTTCTAGTCCTAAGATTTCTTATAGTTTATTACTTATTTTAACTTATATTATATCTACTACTAATTTAAGTAATAAAATATAAAAGATTAAATAAAGCCTAACCTTTAATAATAGGTCTAGTTTATAGTTATTTTCTAAGATTTTTTATAGTACCTTATAAGGTCTAATAAATTTATAGTCTAATTTATGACTTAGTTAGTCTATCTTGATGTTTTTTATAGCTAAGTAGACTATATCTCTCTCTAAGAAGGTTAGTCCCTTTAACTGTTTTAGGTTATAGTAGTTTTTTATGCATTTCTTAATAAATTCAAGTTCTATCTTTATTTCTTTATATAGGTTTTTAAGGTTATTACTTTTAAGTATAGCGGCTAGGTTAATTGATTTTTCTAGTTATATATTATAGTATATATTTAGCATAAATCTGAAATTAATATAAGCTAGTATAAGCTTTATACTTTTATTATATACAGTATTATAAGCAAGTTAGGCTATTAGGAGTTTTTTAACTTAATTATTCTATTTATAATTAATATAATACTATAAGTACTATTTAAATACTTAATTTATTTATTTAGTTTGTCTGTTAACTTATAGTTAGAAAGCAGTTATAAGCTAATAGTTTAGTCTAAGTTATACTATAAGCAATTACTAAAAGTTTACTATAAATATAGGTCTTCTATTAGAAAGAATTTCTATAAGTAACCTATATATACTAATAATATATTAGTAAAAGATATAAGAAAGTTCTTTTATATTTATAAATTCCTTATATAGTAAGTAATATAAGAATTTTATAAATTAATTAACTATAATTATAATGCTATTATAGAAGATTCTAGTTAAGGGTTTTTTTAATAAAAGTAACTTTATAATAAAATCTATTATAATTAAGTCCTAAGGTTATTATAATACTAGTAAGGGTTATAATTATCTATAAGGTTTATATCTTTATACTTTTATTTTAGTATATAAGTTGCATTATTTAATAATATATTTAATGTTTTTTCTTTTTACCTTATACCCTTATTTTTATAGTCTTTTTATTATTTTATTAATACCTTAGTATCTATATAAAGGATATAAATAAAATTTATAAAAGAAGTTACATTCTTACTTTAATATTATACTTATTCTACAGATATATTATTTTAAGTAATATATTTTATAGTGCCTTTAGTTATTAATTTCTCCTAGCTAGTCTCTAGAGTAGTTATTATAGATATAAAGCTAGAATTATTAGTTATTAAGCTTATCTTAGTATTTAATAGTTTAGTGTAAGTATTTAATATACTCTTCTAATACCTTATTTAAGATATAGGGTTTATTATAGATAAAGGGTATATAGTATTATCTTTTAATCCCTTTTTATTAGTCTACTCCTTTTTTCTATTTATATTTATTTATTACTAGGTTAAATTTTTATTTTTAGTATTTATTAAGTTTATCTAGGTATATTAATTAGTTACTGCTATTAATAGCTATTTATATAATAGTTTTTATAGGTTATATAAATTAATATTCTTTTTATTTATTAAGTTCTAAGAGCTACTCCTTTATCTTAATAGTACTTATATTAAGGTCTATTCTTTAGCTAATAGTGTCTATATATCTATTATTAATGCCTTTATAGTATGCTATTATAAAGTTAAATTTATATAGGTATTTAGTATAGTGTAGTTATTATTAATTTAGCTCTTATATTATAGTAAAGTAAGCTATATTTTTATAATTAGTAAATACTTTTATAGGGTATTTACTTCCTTTAAGGTAGTATTTAAATTCCTTAAAATAGTTAATAATAGCTAGGAATTCCTTATTATAAATAGGGTAGTTAAATTCTGCTCTATATATTTTATAAGAATAAAAAGTAATTAGGTATAGTATACTATTATTATTATATTATTTAATTTATTTTCCTAAGGTAAAGTTAAAAGTATCAGTTTTAAGTTTAACTTGCCGTTCTAGGTTAAATATAACTAGAACTAGTTTACTAGTAATAGCTAGCTTAAACTATTTAAAAGCTTTTTAAGCCTTAGTGTTTTATTAAAAGATATAGTCTTTCTTAGTAATCTCTATAAGTAGTATAGCAATCTTACTAAAGTCTTTAATGAATTATTAGTAGTAATTAGTAAATCTTAAAAAGGATTATATTTCTTTTACTAAAGTAAGTGTTTTCTATTTAGTAACTACTATAATTTTTTATTTATCTATTCTGATTTTATTATATAAGATTTTATATCTTAAGTATATTACTTATAACTAATAAAAATAACTTTTTATAGGTTTAATAAGTATATTAGTATCTTATAGTGCTTTTAGGACCTTATAGATATATTCTATATGCTCTTTTTTTATATTAAAGAAAATAAGGATATTATCTAGGTAGTAAACTATAAAGATATTAAGGTACTCTTAAAGTATATTTATAATTATATATTAAAATACTATAGGTATATTAATTAAGCTAAAAGGTATTACTAAGTATTTAAATAGTCTATATTTTATTTTAAAGGCTATTTTCTATTTATTGCTTTCTTTAATTTAAATAAGGTTATATATAGATTTAAGGTTAAGGGCTATAAACTATTTTTTACTAAATAGTTAATCTTTAAGTTTAGTAATAAGTAGTAATAGTATTCTATCCTTATTAGTAATCTTATTAAGCTATTAGTAATTTACTATAAGTTAAAGTTTATTTATATTAGGTTTTAGTATAAATATAACTAGGTATCTTGCTAAGGATTTTAATAGTTTAATATACCTTTTTTATAGTATATTATTTAACTATTCCTTAAGTATATTAAGCTTATCTTAAGATAGGTTATAGATAGGGAAGAATTTTAGGTTCTTTCTATCCTTTAATATAATTTTAATATTATAATTTATATATTATAGTAACTTAATATTAAGTTTTTCTTAAAATAGTTTCTTATAAATATAGTACTAAATTAGTATATTTTTAAGTTATTTATTAGCTTCCTGCTTAGTAATCTATTTTATCTTTTAAAGATTATAGTTTAGTTATTTAAACTATCTTTTAAGAGTTACTATTATTTATTTAATACATTTTATTTTACTTTTATAATATTTATATTATATTCCTTTTAAAATAGGTAATATCTTATTACTCTAGACTTTACTGCTTTCTTTAGTTAAAGTTTAAGATCTTATATTATTATTATCTAAATCATTTTTATTATCTAAAGGGTAATCTTTATAGGTTACCTAGCTAGTTCTTTAATTAAATTATAGGTTATAGCGTTTTAGCTATAAATATTTAAGTATTAGGTTATATTTACTAATAGGGATAATATTAAAGTCGATTCTTTAATTTCTTCTATTTATAAATACCTTAAAGTAATTAATCTTTTAGGTTATTTATTTATTATTATAATTATAGGTTTCTCTTTCTTTATTAGTTACTATATATAGTTTTTCTTTATCCTTTTATAATAGCCTAAGATTATTTACTATACTAGGGGAAATATGATTTATATTAGCTCTGCTATCTATAAGTATACTTAGCTACTTATCTTTAATTCTAACTTTTAGTTTAAGGCAGGTCTATTAACTATTCTTTATAGTTATTCTTAAAGCTTTTATAGGGAGTTTGTTTCCTTTTGCTTTATTACTTATCTAGCGCTTTATTATAGATAGTGGTAGTCTTTTCCTATCTAGGGGTAATTATAGCTATATTTACTATTATAGTAGTTAATATTATCTAGGTATTAGTAAGTTAGTTTATTTTAGTATTTAGCTTTTATTTATTTAATTTATTTATTTACTATAATATCTTTACTAGTTAATTATATTAATTTTTCTTTATTTAAAGTTTTACTCTATACTTTTTCTAATTAATTAATTTCTATAATAGTTTTATAAAGTTCCTTATCTAAGGTTTTTTCTTTATAGTCTTTTTTATTATAAACTTTTAGTCTTTATTAGGCTATATAATATAAGTTTTAGATATAGTTTAGAGCTTATTCTTTTATTTTAATATTTACTGTAAGTTTTACTATTTAAGTCTCTCTATACCTTTTAATAAGTTAGTATCTTAGGGTATTAATAATTAAGTAGGGTCTCTATTCTCTATATTTTTTAGTCTATATTAGAAAACAGTTATTTGTTTCTTTATTTTACTTATATTATTAGTAATAGTATTATATATAAGATATCTATAATATCTACTGATAGTTAAGATAATCTAGGTACTTTTAAAGGTCTGCTTTAATCTAGATTTATTTTTTTAGAGTGGTTAGGTCTTTTACTTTATCTTTTATATATAACTAAATATAGATATTATTATTTTATTCTATAATAGCTCTTTATCTTATAAGTTTAGTATATTTAAGTGCCTTACTATACTATATATAGTTTCCTTTTCTATTATATTATAGTTTAATATCTATATTTTAAATAATATAGTCTACTTGTCTTCTAATTTTTATAGCTTTTAAGTCTTAAACTGTTTTTAAAGCTAATATATAGTTTAGATTATTAAAATGTTAATTTGGTTATTTTAAAATAGTTTTAACTAAGATCTTATTTACTACTAAATATAAATTATATTAGATAATACTTCCTTATATTTTTATAGATACTCTTAATCTAGTAAATATTTATATTAATATATTATTAAGTTTTTAATTAAATTTTAATATATTAGGTTTATTGTCTAGGTTAAGGTTAACTTCCTTTCCTTTTTTAACTATATAAATAGTATATCTTTATTTAGTATATTATTATCTTAGCTTAGGAACTGGATTTTATTTAAGTTTAATTTTTTTATTTTATTTTACTTTTTTTTTTTATTATTTTTATTGCTTGCTCTTTTTTTTTTTAAATTCTAGATTTTCTTATTTTTTTATATTATATTTTTTTTTCTTAATTTTCTTTTCTTTTAGTATCTAAGTTATATGTTATAAATTGACTGGTAGATAGCTTAGTTTAGGTTATTGTTCTTCTATAATGTCTAGGTAGTATTATTTGCGTATCTGTTGTTTATTAAGGAACAGGTTATATATAGTAATACCTAGGTTTAGGTTTTGTATATAGGGTATTTTTTATATATTATATCTATCTTTTCTTATTATATTAATAAAGCGGGTTACTATCTGTGGTTCTTCTTTTTTATTAATACTATTAATATGTTTTTTACCTTTAGGTATAGGTTAGTATTTCTAGTTAGTTTTAATAGGGTTCTTATATTTTTAATTATAGTATCCCTTCTTGCTATAGTTCTAGTAAGTGATCTTAGATTTATTTTTCTTAGTTATCCTAATAGTTATAGGCCTTAACTTAGTTTTATATAAGGTATTATAGTTTTATTATTTCCTTTAGTTAGTATTATAGTAAGGTTTATTTCTTTATTGTCCTTAGTTACTTTAATTATTATAGATTTTCTATTAGAATTATATATTATTAATATAAATAGCTTATTTAATATAATTAACTAGTATTTTAGGTCTTTTTTCCTTATAGAGTTCTGTTTAAATAGATTCTTTAAGTCTATTAAAGAATAATAATATAAGTAAATCCTGATCTTATCTTAGCTTAGTAGTGAGTTAGAGGAACTTAGTTTTATATTTAGATATTAATTTAGTTTATTTAAGGATCTTAATTTTTTGTTTTGCCTGGCTTTTCTTATTAACTAATCTAAAAGCCTATTATAGTACTTTTTTAAAGGCTAGGTAGCTTTTATAGATCTAGAATATTTATAGTAGTAGTTTATATTTTAGTTTAATAATTATATCCTCTAATATAAGTTAAAACTACTAAGCTATATTCCTTTTAAGTTATCTTAAGGTATATATAACTTTATTACTATTTTTATTAAACTAGTTTAGAAAGTAGTTTATAAAGGCTTAGTATTAAGTAAGGAATATAGATAGTTTTACTAGGTTTCTATTAAAAGGTTTAGGTGTATTAAGTTTAAGGATTTTACCTGCTTCTTTACTATTAGTAGTAGTAGCAGTAAGTTAATATATTTCTTAAATAGTATTCTGCTAGTTAGTAGCCTGCTAGGCCTATAACTAGGTTACTTTAGTAAGTGCTTATTAAAGGTTATCTATTTTAATATTTATATTAGTTATTTACTAATATAGCTATTTAATATTAGAGTTAATACTATTATTAGAGTTATTATTTATATTTATATTCTATAAGGTAAGAGTATTATTATTAAGTATAGTATATTACTAGGCAGGGTTAATATTAGTAGCTATTATATTTATATTACTTAGTATTATGCAGTATAGTCTAAATAAGAAGCTATTAATATATAATAGTTAGGTCTAACTATATTAAACTAAGCTATACTTAGGTTTATTATTAGTAGATTATATAAGGCGTAATACTAAGCTTATTAAAGTATTATATCTCTTAATAGTAGATTTAATATATATTAGGCTTGATTAATATAAAGAAGTTTTATTAATAGCTTAGTAAGCTAGAATTTATAGAAGTGCTAAATAAGTATTTTTATATACTAGCTACTGTAATATATTAGTATATTAAGGTTTAAGGACTAAGATATTTAAATATTAATCCTGGACTGTAATAGTAAATCTTTAGTTTTAGTATAATTAGTGTTTTTATTATAGACTAAGATAGAAGTTATTAGTCCTTAATAATTGGTAAGAACTTTATAGATAATATATAATATAACCGCTAGGGTCGTAATATACAGTAGCTATATAGTATAAGAAAACCGGTATTTTTAATTAAGGTTACTTACGCACAGCGATTACAAGTAGCCTTAGACTCTAATATACTATTAGTATAAAAATAAGGGGATTATAGGACTAAGTTATACTTATAAGGATAATATAAAAAAAGAAATAGGTAATATAGGCCTTAAGGGCAAGATTAATAAAGGGAGGGAGATTATATTATAACCTAACTTAAAAAAAGCGCTTATATTATATAGGCCCTTACTATTTTTAACTAACTAGTATATAACTTATAATATACTAAGAGATAACTATTATAAGCTATATATTAGACTTATAATCTAACTTATAACTTACTATAAGCCTGACTTACTATACTGTAAGCTACTATAATATATATATATATTTATTTAGCACTAGATAGAACTTAGCTTACTAGCTATTAATAACACTTCTTTACCTTAATAAGCCTAACCTATACTATTAACTATTAAGAGACGTGATACCCTAATATGCTTAGTATAACGCCTTATATATTCTGTAAATATAAACCTAGTATAGATTAGTTTACTTGTTTAGAAACCTTAACTGTTATATTAAAGGACTTAGTAAATTACCTAAAATAAGGTTAATGCCTATTAAAGTAATAGCAGGCTTTTATTAATAGTATTATATTAAGTAGTAGTAATAGTTAATATTAGCTATAGTTTATAGAATTAAGATATATAGTTATAGTAGTTAACTTATAGATATAAATATTATATTATAGGAATTAAGGGCTATTATAGTATAAAGGAAAGGAAGTAAAGGGGAAAAGAGAGGTAAAAAAGTAAATTAAGAAATAAAGGTTTTAGTATTAGGGGAAAAACTATAAATATTAGTAGGCTAAAGCTAGCTTAATAAGTTAATAATAGATTAAATTAGATTATAAGGTAATATAGAGCAGTATAAGGAATATAAATTAAAGGTAAATATAGCTAATAAATACTTAAGATAATAAATTTATAAAAAAAAGTATATTTTTTTTATTTTTTTTAATAATAAGTTAAGTAATAAGTAATAATTATATTAATTAAAAAGTTATAAAAAGAAAAGTTAAATAAGCTAGTAATATTAAGTAAAAAAGCTTATTAGAGATTTAGTTATAATTAAGATTAGGTTTTTTATTAAATAAAGCTTTACTAAATAAGTTATAAAGGTTTTAAATATAAAGTAAAGCAGATCCTATATTAGTTTACTGATGACTGGTGAGAGACTGATACTAGATGCAAGACACCCGTCCACACCTGCATCAAAAATGACTCGATATAGGGGGTGTCCATTAGCTCGGTTAGGATCGTCAACTGGTACCAGCAATCTCTAAGTAATGCAGAGCAGCCTGCGCCATGACATACTTTGCAGAATGTCTACATGCTGGTAGGCTGTGTCCATGGAAGTCTGCGCCTTGCAGTTAAAGCCGGGGATGATGGGCAAGGTTGATCCGCCACGAAGTAACTCTGATAGCCAAGTGCCGGGAGGCAAGGCAGAGAATTTGAGTATAGAAGGTCTAGTAAGTTGGGCGGCAGTAGTGACCGCTCGTCGATATCAAGACTTATTTGAATCTCATCGAGCGTCTTGGAAAGATCTGCCTATTGGAGGAGTGGTAGATTGAAAGGTAAAGGTTAGGGCAATATCTGGAAGTGTGTTCCGGTTCCATTTACCATAAGAAGGAAATAGGCTCCTAGCGTTGGATGGTGGCTTTAATTGCCATCTGAACCCAGATGGATGTGAAGATCCTTGTAAGATGCGTGATAAAGGGCAGGTTCAAGTGATGATTGGTCAAAGGCTGCGTCTGTCGGGGGCTTCCATCATTATTGTATGGACCCTTGCCCAGGCAAACCAACTGATCTTGTCGCTTGCGGCAGCGAAAGATTCGGAAGCTACAGTGCTATCAATACTGGTCTGAAGAGCGAGCTTTGGCCTGATCAGGATCCGTTGCCTGATAATCCGATACCAGATTGCTTGGGCTGTACGTTCAAGTTGCCCAGTGATGCCGTATTTCCAGGTGAGGGCAGTGGTGTTCAGAGCTGTCAGCGCGCTTGCAGATATCTGAAATCGAAGACATTGATGATGTACGACAAGCAATGTGTTTGCACGAACGCTACCGTGCCGAAACATTCTCCTGATCGCGTTCCAGAAGAAATGTTTTCTTTTCGATGGGCTAGGAAACCTTGTGGTGGATATCCGTATTCTCTTCGCGCTGCCCTTTTCAGCGTGTATTATGCGAATGAGTCTAAGAAGCCTGTACCTCATGCAGCTACGCCGCAAGATGCGACATCGCCTACCGAGACCAAACCTGCCAAGACCGTCGCACAGACTCCCGGGCGATCAGTTGGAGAGATCATAGAAGGTGTGGAGACGGAAGTTCAGCTCCAGTTGCTGATCCTTGAGGGAGGAGTTTGGGAGATTATTGCGTGGATGGGTCGCGTCATGACAAAACTGGTTCCGCCAAGGGAATGACATGAAGATGATGAAATAGAGCTTGACCTACAGTAGCGCTTTGTAAGGAGGTTTAATGATGATGAGACTGCACGACTGGAGGGTGCACGACTGGTATTGGGAAAGAACTGTATGTCAGAGTTTGGATACATTATGCCATGCATTCAAATGACTCCTCTTGATAAAGCCGCTTTTTATTCAATTGACATTTACACTTACTTAAACATGATGACGCTTTTGGATCTTGCGATCACTTGTATGTTTTTGCTGAAGGAAAAAAGAAATAGCAATGACAATTGGCAAAAGAATGGTTCCGCCCGGGATCGAACCGGGGACCTTCTCGGTGTGAGCGAGATGCCATAACCAACTAGACCACGCAACCAAGGTATGATTAGTCATTGATAGCAGCTACTGCGCGAAATGATCGTGCGCGTCGCTCGGGCACATTAGCTATTGAACGTCTACGCAGAAGCTCCGGATGTCGGAAGCGCTGCAAGCAAGAAGTTTCTGAGCGTACGAAGTTCGCCTGCCCGAGTTTGCGCTCGCAGGCTTAGTGAATGTTCAAATCGCGGGTGGGGCCACTCAATGTCTCACAATGAAATTGCCAATCTCCAGGGTAAGACAAGAGGATAAAGAGAGCGACGATTTAATAAGCGACTTTGCATGAATTAAATGTCTTGCTTTTCGATCGAGCTTAAACTTCGACTATCTATTAACTCTATAAGTTCTATTTTAGAGTGTTAACATTCTGTATCTTTAATTCTCGATTTGCTAAAGTGCCAAACGCCAAATACATAATACGAGGGGCAAATCAGGATCCCGCTTAACTCACCACTTCTCAAGACAACAACATGTTTCAATCTGACATACCACTTGTACTGACCCTACGACGTTGTCTACTGTCGTGGAGCTTTCAAATCTGTTAATTTTGGCCTCACTCTCGATATGTCACTTGTATCAAGAATCATGAGAACCGACATATTTATCTGTCTTCTATACATTCTTCCAAACCAGTTGCTTATGCAATCTTTATGAAGGAGCTTACAATTCCTCATCAGCTTCAGGCTTAGACCTAATAAAGTCAGGCTTGGTGATAACATCATTATCCGCATCCTTGATTCTATCCCAGAACTTGGCAGCGTTCTTGGGATCATCCGCAAACAGGGTATCAATGACCTGCTTCTTTGGCGTCTCACCCATCCACTTAAACAGCGAAATATCTCTAAACTCATCAGACCTAAAGATCTCCAGCATCTCAATGGGTTCATCTCCAATGTTCTCAACAAAGTGTCCCATGTTCTTGGGAACGATGCCGACATCACCGGGAACGTAGTCAAATGTTCGTGCATTACCCTCAGAAGCAAAGATTGTCACGCGGGCGCGTCCCTTGATGAAGAATGACCACTCATCAGCGGAGGGATGCCAGTGCATCTCGCGAATGGCACCGGGCTCGATGATGGCGTGGGCTGCAGCCACGGTCTTGGAGATGGGGAAGTTCTTGGAGTCGGTGATGCGGACTTGGCCTCCACTTGTCTTGAGAGGCTCTTGGTCGAGCATGCGGTGGGTGAAATTGTACTTGGACTTCTTGGCTTTCTTGCCCTTGGGAGTTTCGTCTTTGATGGGGCCGGGCGTGCGACCCTTGAAAATGTACTTCTCACTCTCGGGAAGACGAGCAAAGACCTCAGGATCCAGGTCAAAGTTCTTGGCGATCACAGACTTTGGCGTATGAGCTGCTAGTGTTAGCTACGTGTGTTCTCAGAATCGGGTGGAAACATACCTAGCCAATCTGTGAGAACAAAGGTCGATTCCTCAGAAAAGTGCCCGTTGTCAAAGATAAGAAGGAATTCCGTTCCATTTGGGCTCAGACCCTGCAGGGAGTGAGGAACTCCGCTGGGGAAGTACTGCACATTGTTAGATAACGATCAGCACAGAACCCGCTTACTTACCCATAAATCTCCCTTCTTCAAGTCGTCAATGAAGTTTCCACCTTCGTAATCAAGAGCCGTGACTCGGACTTCTCCGTCCAGCACGTAGGCCCACTCGGCCTCCTGATGCCAGTGAAGTTCGCGATACACGCCTTCACCAAGTCGCATATTCACGCCCGCAAGCTCAACACTCGTTGGCAGCTCGCGAATGGTGGTCTGGCGGGTCCATCCGCCCTCCTGTTCTCAAATTAGTAAATCTATTGCAAATCACATTTATCTGCACGAACCTCGATGCGAATATGCGAGTCCGCAAAGCTCCAGCGCATGTTGGCCAGATTTCCATGATCAGTGCTAGGTGGTCTAACGAGATCAGGATTCTGGCGCGAGCGCGCCTCATTCCACGGTCCTAAAACAGAAGCTCCGAGACCGTTGCGCCAGGGCAGAGGATCGAGCTCTTCGCCGACAGAGTCGACGGGCTTATCAATTGGGTCTCTGTGGCCCGGCGTGAACGGCACTTTCTTGCCGCCCGTCACACCGCGATAGTTGGGTGGTAGTCCCAGACCTTTGAGGAGCCTCTGTCGAGGACTGTCCTCTACGGGGACGCCCGCGCAGATGTCTAAAAGGGCTGCGAGATAGGCAAGGTGAGGGAGATGCATATTTGCCGGGCTGCCACAGACAGTGTTACAATTTGACGTGTTGGAAAGAGAGGGAATGCTAATTTGGGCAGGATGAATATCTGGTTGACATTGATGAATGATGGATGGGGGGGCACCAATTGCTCAATCGTCACTCACGTTAAGTAGGCTTCTCAGAGTTGAGGGTGGAGAATGCCAAGATACAGCGCGAAACGAAGTTCATGACGCCGAGAAAGCGATCACCGGCGAATCACCGAGTTACGTCTAGTTTGGTATGCAATCCCGTCTGGGGTAACAGCGCATGATGGTGATGACTGCCGTTTGCCAACGCGGGGATCGGTTATCCGGCACATTGGCCCCCTCCAAGTCAAACAAGTAACCAACCCTGCCTACATGGTATCACTGTACAAGTCCCAATATGTATGGATGCGGCGTATCACTAAGCACATGTAACAAGCTCTCAGGGCGTTACATGCTGGCGCGTAGCCTGTTGCGGTGTGATCAGCTCGAGCCGTATACTCAACGTGGTAAAAAGGAGGGGAAGACAAGATGGTGTGTAAAGATGACGCCGTGATAGCGTGCAATTGAATCAAAAGAAGAATCCGGGTCGTGGGGTAAGGTGTAAGCCGGAGATAAAACTAGACCCGGGATTTGGGCGAGATTTCCCCGCTTATGCCAAGAATAGGTGCCTCTCCCCCTGCAAGTATGTAAACGATCGGGAGCGAACTAAGCCAAGCAAGCCAAGCAAGCCAAGCAAGTCAAGCACTATCTTTTAAGGGCGGAGCTAAGCTTGGCTTTGTTTGATAACCTTGTCTTAGCTCGGTGAAGACGCGGAGAGTCTGGGGAAGGGGCCTTGTTTCGTTGATCTTTTTTGCTTGGCTGGTGCTTCGACTTTTATCATAATTTTCGTTTATTTATGCCCCTCTTCTAACCGACGTTACAAAGAAACGCATATCTCAAACCACTTTCACATCATCATCCCAACACAGCAAGCAATCTCACCACCACCAATGTCTCAACCATACGGCGCAATCACCAACGGTGAGAGCAGAGCTGAAAACGGCATCTCCGCACAGAGCGATGAGACGCAGGCTCTGCTCACTCCGAAGCCAGGATCTAGATCTTGGTTGCGCGAGAGATTAGGTTCTGATGTCCGCCGAGATTGGGCTGATGTTATGCTTCTGGCGTGCTATATCATAACAGGCATTCTCGACAGTGCTTCCATATCAACATGGGGTGCCTTTGTATCTATGCAGACCGGTAAATCTTTCCTTTCGTCGAATCTGATCTGATCTGACGTTTGTAGGAAATACGGTTTATCTGGGTCTTGGACCTACGGCTGGGACTAATCGCTGGAAAAAGTCAGGATCTTCAATTCTGGCTTTTTGTATCGGTTCATTCTTTTTTAGCCGTCTGCACAGGGTGTTTACACCAACGCCTAGACGAAAATGGGTGTTTTGCTTGTCCTTTGGCATTCAAACAGTCTTCATCGTTGCAGCTGCTTGTATCGTTACCTGGGGCCCTAAAGGCGCAGGCCCAGATGATACACCCTGGTACGTCATCGTACCAATAGCTCTCGTGGCGTTCCAAAGCTGCGGACAAGCAGTCGCGAGCCGTGCGCTCAAGTTCAACGCTTTGACTAGTGTTGTTCTCACAAGCATCTACTGCGACTTGTTCTCCGACGCGGAACTGTTTGAGAGCATTTTCGTCAATGCGGAGAGAAACAGGCGTGTCGCAGCACCGGTGCTCCTCCTCATCGGCGCTATAATTGGAGGACTCATTGCGAAGAGCGAGCTGGGGACTTCTGGTGCGCTGTGGGTAGCCGCTGTACTCAAGATTACTGTCATGTTTGGTTGGGCGGCGTGGCCTGCAGAAGAGGGGTCTTGAACGAAGCTATCGGTTCTACTTGTGTGATTCGACAATCCGCTTGTTTGACAGGGTCCTATCTTTAGAGTCTAGACTTTTTAGTATTACACCAGAGCACTTTAGGAAGTTCAGAAATTACAAAGCAGATGCGCACTATACGCCATGTTATGACTCATAATGTATACGCCTCTTATGTGGCATTGTATTAAAACCGAAGTGTATTTTCTAACCTTATAACTAACTTATAAACTTAATACTACTATTACCTTTTAACTACCCTAAACCTTCTCTTTAATAATATTAATATATATATTATTATAAAACTTTTTATTAAGCTTTTTTTATATATTAATATTTCTTAATAATTTTAATAATTATATACTATATTTAAAAAATCCTTTAAGTAAATTACTATTTATATAATAAATATAAATATAATTTAAATATAATTTTTTTAAAATAGCTTTTTATTTTTTTTAATTTTTTTTTTATTTTTTAAGTTTTTTAAAAAAAATAATATTATTTTTTTTTATTAAATAATATTAATAATACTTAAAAGAAATTAAATTACTATATAAATAATAATTTTATAATTAAAAAAAGCTAATTAAATAAAAAATCTATTATTAAGTTAATAAAAATCTTATATAAAGATTAAAGCTATAATAGCTTTATAATATAATTTTAGCTTTTTAAAGTTATTATATTTTTTAAAGTTCTTTTTATATATTAATATAACTTAAAGTATAACTATAGCTTTATTAATATAATTATAAATATAACTTTAAGTAAAATATTATTAATAAAAAACTAGTTTTATTAATATAAAAGCTATTATTTTAAAAATCTAAAATATATATAATATTAAGTTAACTTTTTTTAGCTAAAAAATTAAAGCTTTATATACTTTTAAAGCTAGTTAAAGAGTTATTATTTAAGTTTATATTATATTAGCTTTATATTATAACTATTAGTTAATTATTATAATATTAATATCTAAATTATAGGCTAGAAGTGTTATTTATAGTTAAGGCTTATAGCTAAGAGCTTATTCTGGTAGAGAGAACCTAGCCTCTTTCGTGGTATCCTAGTCATGCAGGCTTTTCATCCTATGTACCAAAGTCCAGCAGACCCTGGAGTCCCCATTGCAAGCGTAGTTGTATCGATGTAACTTCCACCACTGATCTTCACCCCCGGACTTTATTAGGCGTCGATCTTGGTACCCCCATCATCATGTGGTCAGCGGACATGTTTGTCCTCCCTTGCACGCAACCCTCCCAGACCCGGCTAAGCGACTCCGGCAGAAGCCCAAGGTCAGCTTACTGGCTGCTAACACACGCCGTGTAAGCAATCTGTGTGATACAACGGTCGAACTCAATTGAATTGATTTGTTCTCGGATTGAATGGATATCTGTCGGTGTTCGGTATCGAGGCACATCCTTCTGTCGATGATTCCTGCATGGGGATATACGCCCGTAAGACAGAGTGTCGCATTTATATACGTGCCCAATCCGCGGTGCAGTGGTGATGAGGGGAGGGTGTACGGCGAATGGTCACCGGTAGAGGGGGTTGATGTGATGCCCTCTGAAGCATTCACGTCTGTCAGTGTAACTTACACATGACGACTAGTTAGTTGATCCTGAGATAGAGCTGCCTCGATTCGGTAGCTTCAGATAGATAGACTTATTTTTAGCGTATGGCTATATTAATCCGCAAAACGTCAGCTCTGGACTCGAATTTCCAGACTCGAAAAAACCACACCTTTGCTGAATACTCTGCCATCTTGATCACACCAGTATGAAACTGCTCGATAAAGCCAAGTCAGACGTTCGCAACGATGTCACTTGGAATCGGGCAGCGAGACTAGGAGTCAAAGGAGTTAAAGCTTTGCCATCTGGAACTGTGCAGTACCTTAGCGATAAGGTGCCCATTGTCGGATGGTTGCCGAAGTACAATCCACGATGGATCGTTAATGATCTCATTGCTGGACTTACTCTGGGTCTCATGTTGATTCCTCAGGGTCTGTCTTATGCAAAGATTGCAGACATCCCAGTTGAGTATGGGTTGATGTCAAGTTGGCTTCCAGCTGTTATCTACGCTTTTATGGGATCTACTAAGGGTAATCTATTAATGATCACCTTCAACAACAGATCTGTGTTAACTATGATTAGATGTCTCAACCGGTCCAACTTCACTCATCGGCCTCCTCACCTCCGAAAACGTGCACGCCCTCCAAGACAGATGGACTCCATCTGAGATCGCCTCCGCAACAGCCTTCATGATGGGTGTTTACGGCCTCATCCTTGGCTTTCTCAAGCTCGGGTTCCTCCTCGAATTTATATCTCTCCCTGTTCTCAGTGGATTCATTACTGCAATCGCCATCACTATCATCCTTAACCAGATGGACTCACTGCTTGGTGAAGACAATGTCCGTGATGGTGCGGCAAAGCAGATCCACGACATCTTCAATGAACTTCCCAATGCCAATGGCTGGGCATGTCTCATTGGCTTCACTGGAATCTTGTTTCTTACTATTCTTGAGAAGTCTGGCAAGAGATGGAGCAAAGACAACAAAGTCATCTGGCTACTCTCCACAACTAGGGCATTCTTGACTTTGGTGCTCTTCACTGGTGTCAGTTATGCTGTCAACAAGAGCCGAGACCAACATAACTTTCTTTTTGAAGTTGTCAAGGTTCAGTCCAAGGGTCAGCAAGCACCGACAATGCCCAAGGCTGACCTCATCCCCGAAGTGGCTGCGCGCAGTATCGCTGTCTTCATTGGCTCTGCCGTTGAACACCTGGCTATTGCACGAGCATTCGCCGTCAAGAATCACTACACTTCTGATCAGAGTCAAGAGCTTTGCTACCTCGGTGTCACCAACTTCTTCAACAGTTTCTTCCATGCTATGGGCGTTGGTGGTGCCATGTCCCGAACAGCTGTCAACTCTTCATGCAACGTCAAGTCTCCCCTCTCTGGTGTTGTGACGATGGCTGTTGTCTTGGTCTGTGTCTACGAACTTGTTGGTACACTCTATTGGATCCCCAAGGCAACACTAGCAGCCATCATCATCACTGCTGTCTGGGGTCTCATCTCGCCTCCTTCGACCTTCTATCGCTACTGGAAGACCTCCTTGGCAGACTTTATCTCTTCCATGCTTGCACTCTGGGTTACCCTCTTCCACTCCAGCGAGGTCGGCATTGGATGCGCTGTTGGCTTTAACATTGTGTACATTCTCCTTCGTCAAGTCTTTACCAAGCTTTCATCGACTGGAGCCGACGTTGAGTCAAGTCCTAGATCAAACTGGCCTGGAAGCAACCACCTCTTATCAACACATATCCCAGAAGACGCCAGGATCTTCACCTTCAATGAGTCCCTTATCTTCCCCAACGCTTTCTCGAACACATCCAAGGTTCTTGATGAGATTCAGACCTACCATGCAGCCTTCTACAACGGCAGCCATGGACCTGAGACAGAGCGCAACTGGTCTGTTGTCGGAGAGAAGAGAGTCGCCCGTCTTCGCAAACAAGCAAATATTAGTGATCCTTCATCACTTCCAGGCATCGGTCTCGTTGTCTTGGACTTCTCTCGTGTCAATATGTTAGATACAACTGCTGTTACATACCTCAAGAACCTGGTCAAAAACATTAAGAGCTACGGCGGAGAAGATACTGAGGTCAGGTTCGCCAACATGAATGCTGTCTGCCGCGAGCGCGCAAGCCGTGCCAAGTGGCGCATCATTGAAGTTGGCTCTGATGATGAGTATGATGGCGATACTGATTCTATTTACCTGTACTGGGACGCACAGGCTGCAGTGTCAGCACCGAGAAGAAGAGGCTCTGTGTTGAGTGATGATAAGGGTCATACCATGCATGAGGAGAAGGTCGAGGCTTGAGCTTATGAATCTGTATTACGTAATGACTGGGGAACCTTCATGAATCGGCGTCGGACATTTCTTTTTACCTATCTTATCAGTACAATACCATTCTTTCGTTGATGCCTCGCTTCTTAACTCACCACGCACATGATATTGAACTTAAAAGGTGCACACATGCATCATTCGATGTTAGCATCCCATCAAGATATCCCCCCGGTCAGCTGTGAGTGTCGTCTTATCATGGTGTTTCGGTGGCGCATTGGATTGTTGCCCGATCTTATAAGGCCGCTCTGACCACGGCCCATCCTAAGTTAGTTACCTGCATGCTGTACCTACTATAGCGATTGAATGTTTCCAGAATACGATAAGAAGGTTGTTGGACCACGTGGGAAGAGCCTCTTCCAATACAGCCTCACATAAACATTTTCCGCACCGTCACAAACCGGAGATCAGTGCCTCTAGTATGGCTTCGTGCAAAGTGTGTCTGGTGTTCCGATTGCACCCGTTACAGTAAAGCTGCGACTAAATACTGGATGTTTTCTATTCGACTAGGTACTGACTATCTGATGTTCGAACGGCTCGTCGGCGACTTGTCTCCTTTCAGTGATCATGAGTTTCGAGGGAATCGAGATGATAAAGTAGTATCGTCAACTCTTATACGAGTGTGAGTGGAATTAATCAGGCTACACGTGCTTTATTTTAATGGTAAATACGAGCCCTGGATGGATAGTCCGTATTGAAGCGGAGATCGGTGCTGCAGGTTCATGGCGCGGGGATTGATTTATCCTGAGTGCCGAGATCCTTTCGATGTAGCATCATGAATTTCACTGCAGCATAACGAGCCACTTTGCGATGAAGAGCCGACAGAACCCGGATCATCCGCTTACGAAGGTGTCGATCCTCACCCGTGCAAACACCACGATATTTGATGCAATTTCCCGTAATTCGAAGGTTTGAGTGGCTTCTGACGTCAGAAACCTCCAAACCTTGTTGGACCCTTTGATCCGAGCATCATCATCTGATATCCTCCCGTCCCATGAATACGAGAACGCTTAACACGAGCGCTCGGAACTCAATGCCCCACCAACCAATTGACACCCTTTCTACCCCTCCATTTCCCTCGAACACGATCATTTTTTGGAGGATTATGCTGCATTCGGTTAGTCACACTCAGCTGATTATCATGGCGCAAACTCTAGACTTTTGATTCTTGAGCGTTGCGGACCGATCCGTTACATCCACATATCGTTTGAGGGATCAGAACACGGAGGACAGAGGTGTTGCGGGGAAGGCTTGTGGCTTTTGAACACGAAGTTTATGATCGGATGGCTCGGCGGTCTGAGGAGGAGAGGATGCGAGGAAACATATAAAGAGGATCAAGTGCCCCTTGTTTTTCTCTGAATCCATCATCTTATCCATCCATCAATCAATAATAGTCTAATACATCGATACGATTCATCATGCAGCTGACCAACCTCTTCTACCTCGCCGCAGCTCTGACTTCAGTCTCAGCCACAACCGGTCAGTCCCCCATCTCCATCACCCTGAGTCTCCCCCTTTAACACTCTGCAGTCTCCTACGACCCCGGCTACGGAGAATCAGGCCGCGCCCTCACAGCCGTCGCCTGCTCCGACGGCAAAAACGGGCTCATCACAAAGTACAAGTGGCAGACCCAAGGCCAAATCCCCAAGTTCCCTTACATCGGCGGTGCGCAAGCCGTCGCGGGCTGGAACTCTCCCAACTGTGGTACCTGCTGGAAGCTCACCTACAAGGGAAAGAGCATTAACGTTCTCGCAATTGATCATACCGATGCTGGGTTCAATATCTCGCCTGCTGCGATGAATGCGCTTACGAATAATCAGGCTGTCAAGCTTGGAAGGGTTGATGCAACTGCTACTCAGGTTGCTATTAGCAACTGTGGTCTCAAATAACCGCTGGACTGGTTTTAATGATCTGTTTGCTGTGAGGATGGTGGCAGACTGATGACGATGATGTGTAATGAGTTTTGATTTAATGATAATTATAACATGATTTCTAATACGACCTTTTGTTTGATCAAGTATCTAATATCTCAGCTATGACATCAGCAGCAGTATGGAAAATATTTCGCTTGACAAAGTTGCGTTTGCATAAACTTTACAACGCTATAAAAGCCGCCAATGACGTGGTGCTGATAATGTTAATTGACTTTTGACCAAACAACGGTTGCTAACATTTATGCGGTATGTTACAGCCCAAGCATTTTTTAATTTTTCAGCTTGATAAGTAGAAATGACGCTGTGCAGCAGGTTTCTCAACTTTGAGGCTTATGCGCTTTGATATATGTCATCGAAGTATAGGCTCTCAAGGCGTTTCATGTGGATGTCATACATATAAACACGTCAGAACAAAAGAAAGGTGCCCACGTCATTTCCAGTTGTCCAACGGGCATTCAAAAAGAAAACCGATGAGTTGTGACAGTTCCAGGGGCATTTGATCATGGAAAGGCAATGTTGCTTCAATGGGTGTAATAAGGTAGTTTTGTTTCGTCATCTTAAACAATGGCTCACAAACAGGTTCTGTTGCATTGACGCGACGTTTCATTGGGTGCACTATAAGAAACGGCCAGCCTTGCATGCTTGAAACAGGAGGTCCCTTGACTGCTATGTAATGTTGAATATTGGGTTGCAATGTTTGAGCACCTGGCTGGAGTCGTATGGAGACGTTGAGATGCATGAGCCCATGGCATGAGATCAATTTGACCACGGTAGTTCAGATTCTCAGAGAGCCGCTCAACAGTTTACAACTCTACCCGCTTCACTTACACTATGACCTCTTGCTTCCAGAATGCTCACCTAACGCTAAGGTCGTAGCACAGGAGCGTTGTTCCTTCACGCAGGGCGATCTCACACCGAATATTTATGCATCCTCGCCGACAACCACAATATCGCCAAGCCACATCCTTAGCTGATATCCTTTCTTTTAATTGAGCATCGGCTACATCGGACGAGATACTGCCACGTTAGGAAATTGACATACCGCATCCTCAACTGAAACAACCAATAACCTCACCGCAATGACGTGTAGCTCATCCAACTACCGTCCAACTACTCATAAAAATATGCAGAAACTGGTCAGCATCCATCCCTACAGCGGCAGAAGTCACATGCCCGCGTCACACGCTGAAACGCCGGGAATAACACGGTACCCGACCCCTCCACCAAAACTGAGGGGAGATGCAAGTCACGACCCCAGGTTTGCCGTACAGGCTTGTTTTCCAATGTTACACTGCGCCCTTCCCTCTGGCCAGTCGAGGCGCTGCCCTGACTCTCGCATAATTACTTGCAAGGCTGACACTAGCGAGATGAGGATGGGTCATGCTTTTCTTTTTGGGTCTTGTCATGCGCTGGCACGACTCACATCCTTTCGGGGAGTGTCGGTTTGATGCCGATGATAATGGGTGTTTGTTATACAGCAGATGGAAATGATTTTTTATAAAAAGGGAGAAAAATGCTAGGGAATTTTGTGATGATCTGTTGATCTTATCTGTTCTGTATTTCTATGAAAATCAGCGGCTCTTTTCTATATATACTCCATGCGCTTCAGTACGACTCTTCGCCTGTTGGGCGTGGCCTTTTTGGCTTGTCTTGCAGGTGCACAACTTGCTCCTGCACCTGATGGCTGGCCAAACTTCTGGTACAAAGGACATGTTACGAACAAAGCTACCTTTGAGTACAACCCAACAAATGAGTTCATCTTCCCAAGTATCTTCCACGCAGGAGAATATCTAGATGACCCTCTCGGAGAATGGTATCTCTACTACGCACCACACGAGAATCCTGGTGGCATCTCCCTCGTGTACTCTGATAGTCTCGAAGGACCTTGGAAAGAGTATCCAAACAATCCTGTCATCGCCAACAAATGGGACTCATATTATTCAGTCCCTCACGTCTCAAGCCCAGACGCAAGCTGGAACTCCGACGCTGGACGAATGTTTCTCTACTTCCACGGCGATAACACACAAACCCGCTGGGCAGAATCAAGCAACGGCGTTGACTTCCGTTACGGCGGCGTAGCAGTAAATAACCAAATGAGCGGTTCCAACACCACAGAGTCAAGCTACGCTCGTGTCTTTGCGCATCCCAACTCAGCGTCCAAGTACAACTACGCAATGTTCTACATGGCCAACGAAAAGGACAACAGGCGCAAGATCCGGCTCGCTGAATCTGTGGACGGTCGTAAATGGACTGTGGACTCAGATTATGTTGTGCAGCCTGGCGGACCTGAGGGGACAGATGTCTCGGGTGCGAACTACTGGACGTGGAATGGGCAGGCGTATGTGATCTATCATGGGTCTTCGGGGAAGATTTACGCGAGAACTATTGATCAGACGTTGCGGGATGTGGGGGCTGAGCCGGTTTTGCTGTATCAGTCTAGAGGGAAGAGAGAGGATGTTGGGAGAGTTGCGGCGCCGGATATTGCGAGCTCTGGGGGGAATACTTATATGTTTTATGAGTCTGGGGATAGGTTAGGTGCGACGATTGCTTGGGCTAAGATGCAGAAGCAGTGAGCGGTATCCGGTGAAGGGTCAGTTCGGAAGCTTGTCCTTTGCATATCATCGACCTTACTGATGTTGATGATAGTTTTTCTAATTCTGCAATCAATACTATTCATCCTTAATCAGATCATGAGTTGTTTGATCCTACCCCTCATGACTCTTCACGATCTCAATTGAAACACTCTCAGACTACCCTAGGCATAACGTGTCGTTTTCACAAGCTTGCATAAAACGATCTGATGAATTGTGCATCAGAGCTTTTCTTCTGCAGACCTTGGCGGCCGGCGGCCCACTTCCAAAGCTCCCCCTGAAGCTATTCTTAGCTCCCTCAGCTCATGGCTACTGTACGATCCGGCAACCAGGCTCACATAACCGAGACAGCCCACAAAGAGGATCTCTCTAGCTCGACCTCTATCGTGATCATCTGCGTCATAATCTTCGTCCCTGATTCTAAGACGATGACTCCTCTTTGTTATGATACGCGTCTCACGTTGGGCCGCAAGTTATCCACTTCACCAGCTGTCCACCTCCAATTGGCTACCTCACCGTCGCTAAACCAATCACATTCGCCACATCGATAAGCCGTATCCATCTTCAGTTACCGCCTTTTTCTACGGCCTCCTCCAAACCGCATCCTACGTGCTTCACTCTCTCGACACACTCTTTTGAAACTCACATCATGGGCCTCGACGAATTCTTCACCAAAGCAGTCCGCGACAGAAAATTCCAAGCAGCAGCCCTCGAAGTGGCAAGCACATGCGCCTCTGCAGCGCCCGTCATCAAGATCGTCCAGGCTGCGAATAAGATCTCCAAGGTTGGAGACGTTATCCAACATGCCAACGATTTCCTCTCTAGCGCGTCGCAGACCATCAAAGGCGCGCAGAGTATTCTGCCGCAGATGCATATCATGGGCCAGTCGTTAGTTGATAGTACGAGATTGTTTCACCAGTTTAGTATTGTCGCTACCACGTTGGGCATGGGCGCGAATGTCATTCAGACGTATCAGGGTGTTCAGGCTTTGAACCTTATTGCGGCCAAGCTTGGAGAGATTTCGACGAGTCTTGAGGCCCAGGCGGCGCTTACGGCTCAGCGAGACTTTCCGCAATATGTTTTTGATATGATTCGAGAACGATTAAGTCAGTCCAGCGTCGACACCGAACGCGATCATTGGTTCTTTCTCTACCATCCCGACACAGATTGGTATCCCAAGTTCTTCCATCTCGTCGAGGAAAAGCCACTAAGCCCTCGGTTCTGCGGCTACACCAACCAGCTCGACACCGTTTTCATGTTCATGCTCGCAGCCCGAGAGCGCATCACTAAGCGAGAAATGTCAAAAGCACGACGAAAACAATTCTGTCGACCTGTGCAGCTTCACCTCATTGTGCCAGCCTACCAAACAATTCTCATTCCCGAGCCGATCCGAATACCCGACGAGATTGGCGATTTTGTCATCGAAGGACGGATCAACAGCAACAGACCCTTTGTATGGCTCAATCTCCCGGACGAGCAACAACACTATACCTTTGATGTCGGAATGTGGAGTCCTCCCCCACCGGGAATATGGGAAAAGACTCTAGCTTGGATGGGTCTGTCAGAAAAGCCCAAGATCTCGGATACACCGCGACTTCTCGGTGTAGGAGAAAAGATTGAGATGATTGAGGATGAGAAGAGAGAGATGACTATCCAGACTATCGAAGAAGATGGCTCTATGGAAGTTGTCAAGAGAGCTGCTACTGAGTCAAGTCTTGATTTGGCGGCAGTGAATAAACATCGATCTACACCATTGCATGAAGGTCGACGACGTCGACGATCACGAAGAACAGAGTCTGTTGCATGAAGTTGAGAGGATACGAATATTTGCTTTGCATTTCAAAGGCGTTTTGGGCATGGCGTTAGACGGATGGCACAGATACAACCTCAAAGCGGAAACAACATACATGGGATTATGACTACTAGATTGTCAAATGAGAGAGCTCAGCACAGTTTGCATAGCGAGCCAGTTACGATTGATTCATAGCTCAAGAATATGACATCTCAGCGAAATTTACCAATAAACAAATTAGGGATAGAACCCCTTGGATTATCACTGACAGTCAAATATCATGCCTTTTATCGTTCTTAGACGCCGTCCGCAAATTCAGCCATGAGATATTTCTACCATTGGAATATGCCCAGCATTTAGAGGAATCAGGCGCCCAACACTCGAATGGGCCGCACGGCTGTGCCAGTGAATGCACCTTGACGTCAAAAGCCCATGGTCGTTGGACCGTGAAAGCCACGTCGGGTTCAGCTGACACCACAGCCTCATTGGGCAGACAGGGTTGAAATTGATTCCACTCATCGCTTTTGATAAAGTACAACACGGCAGCCCATCAACCTTTATCCAACTTTGAGAATAAAACATCTTTCAGTATGGCCGAGGCCGTAGGACTTGTCGTGAGTATTATCGCCATCGTCGAACTCTCCGCCAAAATCGGGAAACTCTGCGTCCAGTACTCGACCGAGGCAGGAAATGCGAGGGCTGACATTAGCCGACTCGAGAACAGGCTGAAGGACCTGAATGTATGCCTCGAAGCGGCCCAGCGACTCCTCGGCGATCCGAAAAATACGGCGCTTGCGACATCGCGATCGCTAGTTGATTCATTAAATGCCTGCAAAAGAGAGCTATCAGAGGTGCAGGACAAGCTCGACCCTGGGAGCGCGCGGAAGGCCATGCGTCGATTTGGTCTCCGCGCGCTCAAATGGCCGTTCGATAGCAAGGAAATCGGTACAGTTATATCAAATCTTGAGCACTACAAGCAGACAGTCACGTTATGCCTACAAGTTGACCAAACGTAAGTCGGTAATCACAACGACTGTGGGCTCTGTTAACCCCGATAGGACAATTCTGCTCGACATGTCGCAAAGGGTGGAGGGTTTATCGCTACAAGAACAGAGCACGACGTCAGTAGCACGCCCACCATGTTTCAATATCCCATTTGATCGAGATCAAGACTTCGTCGCACGTCCTGATATGACGGCGTGGCTCAGAGACAAGTACAGCAGTTCTACAGGTCGCATGGCTCTTGTAGGCATGGGAGGGTTTGGGTATGTATCTCTGTGGATTTAGGGTACTATTCGCTAACGTAACCCAGGAAATCGCAGGTTGCCATCAACCTTGCCTATTCTATTCACGACGAGGATCCCAACGTCAATGTATTCTGGGTCCATGCAAGTTCAAAACCGAGATTAGAAGAAGCCTACCGCGCGATAGCACAGAGGATGAAATTACCCAAGCGTGACGAGCCAACCACGGACATCCTTGCTCTTGTTCGCGACTGGTTACAGAACGATGAATCTGGTTCTTGGCTGATGATTGTCGATAATGCCGACGACGTCAACCTCTTCTACCCCAAAGGCACCGATGAGCGCCCCCTAGCGTCTTTCTTACCCAAGGCTCAGCATGGCACCATCCTCGTCACCTCTCGCAGTCTTGATGTTGCGGAGAGGCTGACAGGTAGTCGGAAGAACATTTTCCAGGTGTCTACCATGGACGAGGCTCAAGGCCTGCATCTTATCAGAAACAAGCTTGCCGTTGAATTTGAGCATGATGCTACTGTTAAGCTCCTTCAGGCTTTGGATTACATTCCTCTCGCAATCACGCAAGCTGCAGCCTACATCAACCGTCGTTCACCCCGCGAATCTGTTGAAACCTACTTGAAATCATTCCAAGAGAGTGATCAGAAGAGGAAAAGCCTTCTAGAGGTCGACCTTGGTGATCTCCGTAGAGACGAGACCGTTTCGAATTCGGTGATCACAACATGGCAAGTTACATTCGAGAAGATCCGTCACGAAAAGCCGTCTGCAGCCAATCTCTTGTCATTCATGAGTCTTTTTGATCACAAAGGCATTCCAGAGTTCGCACTTCACTACTACAACGGGAAGCTTAAGCATTGGAAAGACAAAGCGTTCGGGTTCGAAGACGATCTTGACGTGCTTCGCAGCTATTCTCTCGTTTATGTGACTACCAATCGAGACTTTTTCGAATTGCACGCTACGGTACAGGCCTGCACCAGAGTTTGGACATCATCTTCGGGTAAACTGCTACGATTGAAGAGTCTGTTCATATACTCAATGGGTCACATTTTCGATCCCTTCAAGTTTGAGAACTGGCCTACTTGCCAGGTGCTGCTGCCACACTTAGAGTCTGTGATACAGGAGGAGCTACTAACGGAAGATGTTGAACCGTGGGCAGAGTTACTGTATCGGTATTCAGAATATATGCTTGAAACTGGTAAGCACAAAGCAGCAGAAGAGGTTGGCAAAAAAGTAATCGCGAGAGGTTTGCCAAGTCTTGGGGAAGGGCATATGATGATGTATAAGTGTTTGAGTATGTTAGCTACGGCCTATATGAGGCAAAAGAATTTGGACGAAGGTGCAAAGATTCGACTTCAGCTGGTCAACAACAGCGAGAGGTTCTGGGGAGAGGAGCACGAGTTGGCCATCAGCAGTAGGAACAATCTGGCGCCTTTGTATGTTCAGCAGGGTCGATATGCTCAGGCCGAAGAAGTTCTCATTAGGATACTGGAAAGGTCAAAAGGGATCGGGAGAGACAGACATCCAGACGTTCTCATAGCGGGGGCTAACCTTGTGGTAGTATATTTGGAGCAACAGGAATATGATAAGGCTAGAAAGTTGGGAGTACAAGTGTTCGAGTCACAAAAGATAGTGTCAGGCTCAGAGCACCCAGATACGCTGAAGTGCATGAACATCTTGGCTTGGATATACTGGGCGAAAGGAGAGCTTGACGAAGCAATTCAGCTCCAGACGCAAGTGTTAGAGGCGAGAAAAAGGGTATTGGGGGAACATCATCCGAGGACGTTGGACACTATGCAACTTGGGGCAACGATCTTGAAAGATATGGGTCAACACGCAAATGCTCTATCGCTGATGCAAGCTTATGTAGACCTTTGTAGGGAGGTACATGGATCTGAGCATCCAATAACAAGATCTGCAGTCAAGAGACTAGAGAGATGGGAAAGGAAGATAGGTGGATTATCAGGGTAGTGATTGTATAAACAAAAGATATTAAATAATGGTCTTTTAACCGATGTGCGAGATATCGTGGCTGATCATTAATAAGCTTCTAGTTCTCAAACAACCTAAAAATGATGACAGTGGGAACTCAGGATTGTAATTTCGACTAACCCACTGGTAATAACAAGGACACTCAGATCCTACGGCCATGGACAAGGATGTTGCTACAAAATCGAGCACAGACTCACAGGGCTGAGTAAATTCCCCGCTTCTTCCCACGAATATCAAGGAGGCCTCTCAAAATAGATCAGCATGTCAATTGCTCGTAAGTATTGGATGCAAATACCGAACCCGTTTCAGCTAAGAATTTCTCTGCAGAATGATGATATCATTGTCTCAAAAACGACCAATCTTTCGAGCTATCGCGTACAGTGGCCTAATGATCGATTCCCTGTAGGGGCTGCCTAGCTCGCCACTACTCCAACGCTTGCGCCAGTTAGTGTAGGATCGTCAACTAACAAGCAATCTGATCCTGCTAAGCAAAAGGACCAGCTCTGAGCCTTGGTAATGGCTCGGTGAATCCTCTGATGACGAAGTGCAGGCTTTGAATTATAAAGTCTAACGTTTAAAAACCATTCCTTCAAGACCTCGCTTACGCCGATTCATTCTTTAACTAACACATTGACGTTGCAAGGATCTTTATCTTAAAAGACCAGCTGCGGCGTCTCGGTCATTTCCCCTGTTTGATTCTTATTTCAACGACAGAAATATTCGCAGTATGTCGTTTTTGAACAAGTTCAAGAAAGAATTTGAAGGCCTCAATCTGGGAGAGCGCCTTGGACAACAGCAAGGAGGTAAAGCTCACCATGGTTCAGCTCACTCACTGGAATATTCGCTAACCAATAGAGTATAGCGCACTCACCAGCCCAGGGCACTGAACAGAGCTACCAGTCTTACAATATCAATCCGTACCAGAATCAGCAACAAGGATATGCACAACCTCCATACCCTGGACAGAACCAACAGAGCTCCGGTTATCAATCTTACAACGGACAATCACAGCAATCGTATGCAGGCCAACAGTACTCTGGACATCAAGGTCACAGCCCACAGCCACAGCCGCCGCCATACAATACTTACCAGACCCCGCATCAGCCTCAGAATCAGCAACGACCCCCATCACCGGCACCTCCCAGCCAATCTCTACAGTCAGCCCCTGCAGAACATTCGCCTTACGGCGTTCCTGCAACCTCACACAATCATTCTATCCCATTGCCTGCAACGTTAGTGGCACCTGGCGCTGCTGGTCATGGCCATCCATGCCCTGCGCCTCCTGAATGGGTGCCTTATTGGTCTGAACAGTCACAGCAATGGTGCTACGTCGAAACTTCTGGAAGAAGCTCTTGGAAGATTCCCCTGGATCTTCCGCCACTTCCAGGCATGCCAGCCTTTCCAGGAAGTTTAAACGCTGATGATAGAGTTTATAATGGTCGGATGAGCCATGCGGGTCAGCCACAGTACGCTAATCCGCAAGACTCACGACCAAGTCTGCCTGAGAGGGAAAAGAAGTCATCTACTTTCCTGGCTACAGCTGGAGGCTTTGCTGCTGGTGGTGCAGCGGGATATTTTGTCAAAGAACGAATTGGTGAGGCGAACATGACATACGATGCCTTTCTCACATGATACTAACCTGTTTTAAGACAAACGTAAAGCCAAGAAGCATGGCCGCACGGCAGAGGATTTCTCCGACTTCGCCCATTTTCCAGCATGGGAGGTCGATCTGGAATGCAACATCTGCGACCAGGTAATCAGCGGTCCCTACGCACACTGCAAGAAATGCGATGACGGCGACTACGATATCTGTCGAGATTGCCTTGCCCAAGGAGAAGTTTGCAAAGGCAAGGGCAAGCATAATTTGGTTAAGGTGTATCCCAAGTACTACTGCGATGTGTGCAATCTCTTGATCAAGGGCGGGTTTTACTACTGCAGTATTTGCAACAATGGGGATTGGGATACGTGTCAGAAGTGCTTCGATGCGGGGAACACGTGTCGTGGAAGGGAGAGCGGGTAGAGCCATAATCTGAGGCATCTTTATATGCCGGAGCCCAAGTTTGGGAAGGGAAGTGGGAAGTACGATTCGAGCAGTAGTTCAGACTCTGATTAAAAAAGCTATGATGGCGGTGACAACATGGAGATGTAAAGTAGACGAAATGACTGAGGCTCTGGCTAGTGATCTTTGAACCCATTTCTGGCTTTCTCAGAAATGACGTGTCTGGGGTTTTGTAGTTGTAGGGACGCGGGCATGCTAGCTATTCTGAGTTAATAGACAGCACAGATGTTGACTAAGGCTAGGCATCGGACCTGTCTTGCAACTTTAGGTCCGCCGTGGGGCAGATTGGTCAGTTATCATGGTATTGATGTCTAAGTTGTGGGCTAGAAGTGTTATTTGCAGTTGAAACTTGTGGCTGAGAGCTTATTCCGGCAGAGAGAGCCTGGTGCAGGGTGGTAACCCTAGATTAAGCTCAGGTAGCTCAATGAGACTCTATTTACACGATCCTGGTGGGGTAGATTGAGACGGAGCTTTGATATGTACCCCACACGATACAAAGTAGCTGTGTCCCAGAAATGCTCTGCTGTCAGTACCTCCTCCTCGGTAAGGCCTGCCGTTATCTCGAGATATGGCCCCAGCAGTTTGTCCCCTCTGTCCAGCGCGAATGTTATCTTCTGGCAAAATGCCGCGTTTGTCTCGCAGCGGTTGAGCAGTTTTAAGAGGAAGCCGTAGCGTTCGGAAGCTCCCTTGTCTTGCAGCGCTTGTAAAACAATTGGCCCGCCACATATAAGATATTCGATGAGCGGCTCGATGTGTTTTTCCAAAGCAGGAATATCATCATATCGTTTCTCTATCGCCATATATATCCAACCGCGATACAACACATACAGGTAGGTCATGATGCTGTAGAATCGCTTGGTAATTTTACTTGATATGCCATCCTCTTCGAGGAGGCTCTGCCACACGACAGTGTCACCATCAGCTGAGATCGCATTTTCAGAGAAGAAAACCGTACAATAGGCATAGTAGAGACAGATAGCATCCATGAATCGTTTCCTTTCAGTCCTAGAGAGCACTGGCTCTTCAAAAGTATCAGACGTTCTCAGTTTGCGGACTGTCTTTAGACTTTCCCATGCGCAACCTGTGTAGCTTGACATCACGGTCTCGGCTTTATCCAGGGTATTTGTGATGAACCTGAGCTGTCGAAGACTATAATAAGGATGGAGCAAAGGTCCCTTTGGAGAGAAGCTCAAGATTGATTGAACAACTCTCCTAGCAGAGGCCTTACGCACTGAGCTCATGGCGACGCCTTTCGACTGCATATTTTGGAGCCGAGCTGCCATAAGACCGCTGCGAGGCATATCACCACCGAAGCGAAATCTCATATGTTTGATCATTGGGCTGACTATGGCAACGCGGCTCTTGCAGAAGGGTTGAAGGAAGACTGGTGACGAGCGGATCAAGGCAAGGAGGTCCTTTGGCTCAATGCAGAACGACATGATCATGGCGAGAATGCTCTCTGGTAAGCTTGCAATAGTAGTACTGTTGGGACCAAAGTCGCGAGGATCAGTCTCCATAGGTATGTGCATTGTACGAATCTTCGAGGGCCTCTGGACGTCACACTCAGGCAGAATAGAGTCATTGTCTACATCGCTGCTACAGCTATCTTTGCAGGTAGTTTCGGTTGCAGAATATTCTTCCTTAGTGTGATGGTCTGGAGAGGTTTCGCTGGATCCGTGAGGTGCCACGTCAGGATTGTGAGAGGACAGGAGCCAATCACGAATGCGTTCCTTTTGGTCGGGAATAACAGTGTCCCCGATCGCCAGACGCGGTTGTTCAAAGGAGTTAAGAGCGTTCGGCTCCACCTCAGAAGATGTCTCAGAGAGTGTATACATAGGAGAGGGGGCTGGACTCTTTTCTGCAATAGCAGAAGCGAGCTTGGGCTCGAACAGCAGATGGACGTCAGAACTTTCTGATGGGAGGGAGCAGGATGGAGATTCTGAATACGTTTCCGGGGATGCCGAGAGAGGGCTAGGTGATATGCTCCACGCATGGAGTCTTCCTGACCCATTTGGCTGACAATCCTGCTCCAAGCTTGTAGCACTAGAGGCGGGACTTTGAGATCGAGAGTCGGGATTGAACTGAGTAACTGACCCGGCATCACTGCCCACAGACGGTGGAGTTTCGGATGGTGCAGTCGACGGTGGACGACGGTTTCGAAGATTGCCGAACACGCGGAGTCCGGAAGGATTCTTTCCACGAACCGTCCCACCCGTTCGATTGGAGAAATCGCGGTCATGAAGAGGCGGCTTGCGAGACCTGGGTCTGGCCCCATCATTGGGACTTCGAGGGCTGTCAGGCGGAGAAACATTCCGCTGATGGCTCCAGATCCGGTCATGTTCCATTCTCGGTCGTTTCTCTGGAACATTTTTGGTGTCCTCAAGAGATTTGCAGCGCTTACAAGCAGGTCGTTGCATCAACTTAAAGCTCGTTGGGAGTGGTGGTGTTGCTGGGTGTAGACCCGTAGTTGGAAATGACCCTTCGTCACTTAGATCAATTCCAAGATTATATGGAAGTCTTTCCTACACCTGTCAAGGGTAATGATTGATGATGTAATTAAGATAAGATCAGATAAGATGTGAAAAAAAGTTTCTTTATGAACAGAAGAGGAGAAAGATCATTCTGCAGAAGGAGAGGGGAAAATGGCGATCTTTTAAAAGAGTGCGGAAGTATAAATAAAATCTTAATGACATTCAATATTTTTGTTGACTCTATGGCTGCCTTTTTGTGTTTAGGCGCTCCTCATAACAAAGCTCTGAGCATATTGCCACGAATCATACTTGTCTGGAGTCATTCCCCATCGAACCCTGTATTTGAAGCAACATAATTGAAATGCAATACCCATGCCTGCGACGGGCAGAAATAATGGCTGTAAGTTTAATCCCCCGCTTTCTAGTAAAACATTGATACTGAGGATTGCAGATAGTCCGTGCTGTTGCCTGCGGGTGAATAAGTCCGGGGTCGCAGGTAGTTATATCATGCAACAAGGCAGCATCTTAAGTCACAGAAATGTCGGCTCTAGCGCGCTATACAAGGCTACTAAGAGATAAATAATATTAGTCTTAGTACCCTTAATTTAGTAAGTATTTAAGAGAGGAGAAATAATAATATAAATACCTTTACTGCCCTTATATATTTATATTATTATTCTTTTTCTTTTAAATACTTTTAAAGCTTTAAATATTTGCTAAATTAAGGGTATTAAGATTAATATTATTTATCTCTTAGTAGCCTCTGTAGTAAGGCAGATTAACGGCCTTCTTATACGATCCCATGGTTAGGGTAAATACAAAGGCTAACAACAGTTACCTGATACGAATGTTGAAGTTAAAATTGTAGGCACCCATGGGCTTTTCTGTGTTTAGAATGACTCGAATCCAAAAGAAAAAAGCTTAGGAGCCAATCAAGTTTCGTAGAGTAGCATCAATTTCTCCGCCGCAGATCACTGATTGGAATATGCTCTCGTATCAAGCTTCAACTCGCCAATTTGCCTTTTAAACGTGGAGAATTCAATGGAAATTCGAGAACAACAACAGGGCCGCTGTATTTTCACGCGACTGGCGATACCGTCGGAAGAACGCATACCCCATATACAGAGACGAGCGCGGATGATGACCATCTGCAGCTTCTGGTGTAGCAGGCTCAAACTGATGGCGAAGTCCACCTCATTGTCGCCATCTCCTTCGAGACAAGGTACCGTAAGGTCATGAATGTTCAGGTCTCTCGAGGTCGCAAGGTGAGTCAGCAGATCATTTCATGAGTGGCTAAAGAAAGTTGAAGGATGAATAAACTTTTTATCTGCTAAGCCTATGATTGAAAGATAAATCTTTACGGCACTGACGAGCTAATCAAAACTTGTGCCGAACCCTCATTGTTTCTTTCACTTTCGAAATTCTGTTTTGGAAGGGTCGAGTTGCTTCTTGTATGACTCAGTCAGCCTTATGTTGTAGCCATTGGTCAGTCATCGTGGTATCGATGTCTAAGTGGTGGGCTAGAAGTGTTATTTACAGTTTAGATTTGTGGCCGAGAGCTAATTCCGGCAGAGAGAACCTAGTAATTTGTATGACTGAGAAACAAAAGTCTTCATAGGAGATATGACACAAGACAACAATGAAGCACATAGTCAATAGGTTCGCGAAGCTGTAGACTGGCAATATATAAAATCATGGCTGAACAATTCCAGGTGCTTGAACTGAATACACGTGACTGGTTAGTTAGATCAAGGAGTACTGGACGTATTACCTGGGAGCAAGCATGTCCTTGTCCCTGCTATTCAAGAACCAGTAGACGCTTCAATATAGTGTTGCTTGACGAAAAGAGAACATATGAAGGCTCAAATAAACAATAAGTAGATCCAAAATTGCCTTGGACCGACGTGGATTCACAACCAGTAACTATTGAGGCCATAGTTCGTGTGATGTAACATACCAACCTACCGAGAGAATGTTACTCGCTGACTCAGTGACTAGTAACTATAATGCAGATCTACGTGCAACTTAACTATACTCATAGAACGGATGTTGGGTACCAGCGAGGAAGGTTTTGGATAGACATGTGCACAGAAGTAATTGTGCTTGTCATCTATAGACTATGGTATAGTTCCAGAGATACTTTACGACGTAAATGAATGACGGTCAAAAGTTTAGCATTCTCATACAGCGTAGCGCTCAGTGGCTATGACAGGATTGTAGTTTAAAAGTTACTCTTTAACGTTTAACTATGGGATGACTTCCGCCTATATGGTTAACCTTTCGGCGGCGGATTTACGTGATGAATGAGAACAAGGTTTCTCTTTTGCCCCCTTCAACACTCTAAGTATAAGAGACCACGCACACACGTCGTCGCATGATTTGATACCAAGATTCTCCATGTCATTTAACTTTAGTTGGCGAAAGTTTCACGCCGAATGAGAGTATAAAGACAGAGACCCCAACTGCAGAAGAATCACAATTTCCCTGTTCTCTATCTCACATACCTCATCTCAATAATCACAAGACTTATCAACCCCAACATGTCTAAACTTAGCCCTGCTCTTACCACCACTAAGATCAACGAAATGGCAACCTTTCCTCAATTCGCTAGACTCCCTATCGAGATTCGGGACTTGATATGGGAAAAGGCTCTCATCAAAGACAGAGTTCTTAGCATGCATGTTTGGACCCTCGGAGAGGAATGCTGGTAAGTATATCACCATGCTCTCAGCACAGCCTATGTAAAGCTAATGAATAACAGGGATGAGGCACGAACTATGCATGTGCTCCATGGCAGACCTGTGGAGAAAGAGGTTGCAGCCGTTATTGGTTCTCCAACTACTCCCCAGCTTCCCAACAGACAGGAGACGGAAGTCAATGCAGGATCGGAGAAGAAATATGGTGTCTTCGTTGATGATAAAGTAGCCATAAGCAAACTGTTCCGCGTCAACGCTGAGTCGCGCGAGGCTGCGAAAAGGGTTTACAGGGTACACATTCCCTGTACTTATATGAAACCAGGGCTCTATGAGAAGGGAACGCTGTACCTTCGGCCGGAATCGGATACCATACGCATGGGTCTTACCGAAGGGTTTGGTCGCTTCGCTCATTGTGTTTGGGCAACGGATCATCGGCACGTTGGGCTCGTCAACCTAGCCCCCGACCTTAAAGTTCAGTTTCGTGGCTTTAATGGTTTAAATTGGCAGAATGATTCGTTTCCAGAAGATCCTGCTGAGGTAAAGCTGTGGAAGGAGGGCCTGGGAAGATTGACAGACGTCAGCTTTCAGGATACCATACCAGGATGTGTGGATCCACGATGGGCGGACCTTCGCACATTCTCTGGGCCCTTGGCACCCATCGATCTCCATCTCCCTGGGTTCCAGGACAAATGGGTCAAAGCCAATTCACCTCAGTACCTCCCAATAGAGGGTATGAGGCTGAGCGCTCTGTTCTGGTTCCGTCTCTTGTCCAGAGAGGAAATCACGCTGTCGCCCGATGTCAACTATAGCTGCCTGTTCAGTCAAAGAGACACACTACACCAATGTCTTCCAAACAGAACCAAGAAGTGGCAATGTGCAGCAGAGTTATTCATCCAGGACTTCAGAGCAAAGGGGAAAGAGGTTGTTCCTGGATACTGGCTTTTTCCGATGGATTACCTTTCATTCGTCAAGATTGACAAGGGCAAGTTCTGCGTGAACCAGAACAACTCGAAGTTGGAAGAGATAAAGTCCAGTTTTGAGCTGTGTATACACCGGCTTACTGCTTACTCGGAGCAGACTGGGATAGTGGACTGTCGGAAACGGCATCTGTGGAAGACATCATAGGATTCTGTGTCCCGGCCCAACTCTTCTTTGGGCTTTTCGGGAACATGATCTTAGCGTTGTCAGTACTTCGTTAGACTGGCTTTATACGTGCAGGATAAAGAATAATACCGTGGACGGTGGGAGGACAAGAATATATCTTTCATTTGTTTTTATTTGTGTGTCCTCGTTACTCTAGGCTGGGCGACGATCTTGCTTAAATAGTTATGAATTTCCTTTGACAGAAGGAAACATTTAGCAACATTGTATTGATTTTTAACATTGAGAGATAATTGCAATTCATTTCTCGATAGGACGAAAGACATACTTTCAGTGGCTGCCAGGCGTGGTAATCTTTGGTGCGGTTGTGACGCTAAATATCCTTTGCAGAAATTTCAAAGAACTTATTGTCAATCTTAAATTTATATCGGCATCCTGGCGATTTTTAATCCTCAAGCAAAAAAAAACATCTCGCGGCATTCCCAACCCTTGACCAGAAAAGACCATTGTTTGGTGATGGTGTGGAGATGCGAATGGGTTTTCCGATACTGTTGTCCGGAAATTCCGAGGATAAATAGATATCTGTGCTTCCTATGGCTTATCTTGTCCTAATGTGGAAAAGCGCTGCCCGCACAATCATCCACCCTTACTCAACGACATATATCACAGAGAACACGCAAACTGACTAGAGTAGCAGAAGGTTGCCTGGATAATAAAGAACTGTCTCTCTTCCTCGATGTCTGGAACATTGATCTCGAGAATCATGTCTCGATGGCCAACTACTTGGGGTATTATTGCGACGATAGCAACCTTGTGTCGATGGCGGCGTATGTTTTCAGATCGACGGGTTATGTTACAGCGATGACAAACCCTGACCCGTCATGAGATGTCCATCTGCATTTCCCCGCGTTTTACCCCAGCCAGTTCATCTAGCTCTTCCCCGCAATGTAACATTCGGTAAAGATGATCGAAGACTCTCGGGTTATCAATCAGCGAGAAGGCTGAGGACGGCATTTCCGGTGGTGATCAATAGACCTCGGTACTTGGAAGGTCCGAAATGCTCAACATCAAAAAGGATTAGTGTATGATCGTACACGTTTATAAAATGAGGGACCAAGCGACCTTAATGTTAGACTCGATGCAAGCAAGCTTAGCAAGGATGGCTCTGTCAATCTCTCGAGTCTCTTTTGAGCATTACGCCTCACCCCTGGGTATCGCAGAGACAGCACCAAGAATCTCATGGAGGTTTGACGGTGATGCTCACGATTGGGAACAGAGCTCTTACGACATCCAAGTCACTCGCAGCACCAGTGAAAAGCCCAACTCCTTCTCCTGCAAGTCCTCCGACTCTCTTTACCAGCCATGGCCCGATGCTCCACTCGAAGAAGCCCAACCCGTCTCCGTCAGGATCCGTGCTCATGGCCGCTCAAAGCAGCCCTCGACGCCCTGGTCTGATTGGGTCTCTGTCGAGACAGGACTATTCAAGAAGAGCTGGGAGAACGTGAAGCCCATCGCTTCAACGATCAAGATCAACGTCACCGCGCCCAAACGTCCTGTCTACTTCCGCAAGGAGTTCAAGCTTCCTGATGATATTATCTCGGCTAGGCTTTACATCACGGCCCTGGGCATCTACGAAGCAGAGATCAATGGGAAGCGGGTTGGCGACAGTGTCTTGGCCCCCGGCTGGCAGTCCTTCCACCATCGCCAAGTCTATGACACTTATGATGTGACCAAGCTCCTCACCCCAGGTTCGAATGCGATAGGCGCTCTTGTCGGTGAAGGCTGGTACGCTGGACGGTTGGGTTTCGCAGGCGGTCAACGAAACATCTACGGCAACTCTACTGGTCTTTTGGCACAGCTCCACGTCAAGTCCAAGAGCGGAAAGACAGTCAAGATCGTCACTGACACCACTTGGAAGTCCAGCTTTGGTCCTGCTACCGCCGGAGAGATCTATGATGGGGACAAATACAATGCAACTCTCGAAACCGATATCAAGGGATGGTCCAAGCCTGGCTTCAAGGGTTCTTCTTGGAACGATACTCGTCTTCTGCCCTCTCCGGATGGCGAGCTTGTTCCTGCTGAGCAGCCACCTGTGCGACGCGTTGAAGAGGTCAAGCCACAGCGTTTCTTCAAATCCGCTTCTGGAAAGCAACTTGTCGACTTTGGACAGAACCTTGTTGGCTGGCTGAGACTGAACGTTGATGGTCCCAAGAACACCACTATCCGACTGCGACACGCCGAGGTTCTGGAGGATGGTGAACTGGCTCTTCGACCTCTCCGACTAGCCAAGGCTGAGGACTACCTTACCCTCAGTGGTGAAGGTCCTATCGAGTGGGAGCCCAAATTCACATTTCACGGCTTCCGCTATGCTGAACTTTATGGCTGGCCTGAAGAAACATCCCTGGACGCGAATAGCGTGAGGGCCATTGTTGTTCATACAGATCTGGAAGAAACAGGATACTTCAACTGCTCCAACTCGCTTCTCAACAAGTTCCACTCCAACGTCCGGTGGTCCATGAAGGGCAACTTCCTGAGCATTCCGACCGACTGCCCTCAACGAGATGAGCGACTTGGCTGGACGGGCGATGCACACGCTTTCGGCCCTACATCCAACTACCTATACGATACATCGGCCTTCTGGAAGGGCTGGCACAAGGATATCTGGTCTGAGATGTCCCAGAACCAGATGGTCCCGCCATTCTATGTCCCCTCAATACCTTGGTTTCTGGACAGACCTCCCAAACCAGCATCAGTATGGGGAGACGTGGTGGTGGGCAATCCATGGCACATTTACCAATCGTTCGGTGACAAGGCACTACTCCAGGAACACCTCCCTCAGGCTCAGAACTGGATTGATACAGGTATCTCTCGGAATGATGTTGGCCTCTGGAACCGAAGTAGCTTTCAGTTTGGTGACTGGCTCGACCCTCTTTCACCCCCCGATGACCCTGGCGCCGCAACGACAGACAAGTACTTGGTCTCGGATGCGTACTTGGTCAAGATGACCGAAACACTATCACAGATCACCGGAGCCCTTGGTAACTTCAAACTAACCAGGAAGTACCAAACCCAGCACTCTGATCTCAAGCGCGAGTTCCAGAGTGCCTGGGCACCCGACGGCAAATTAGCCAACCGAACTCAGACCGCCTACGCCTTATCGCTGGCTTTCGACCTTCTCAAGGATGATAAGCAGAAAAAAGCAGCCGCCGACACCCTGCGAGACATCATCAAGAACAACGACTATCTTGTTGGTACAGGCTTTTCAGGAACATCTCAACTTGGGTTTGCACTCTCAGACATCAACTCGACAGATGTCTTCTACCGCATGCTTCTTCAGGAGAAGGTTCCGTCTTGGTTGTACCAGGTTGTCATGGGCGGCACAACCACCTGGGAGCGATGGGATAGTATGCTGCCCAATGGCACTATTAACCCCGGTGAGATGACCAGCTTTAACCATTACTCTTTTGGGTCGGTTGCCAATTGGATGCATCAGTACATTGGAGGAATTGCACCTTTGGAGCCTGGGTACAAGACTGTTTCTATTGCGCCTATTCCTGGCGGCAATCTTTCCCATGCAAGTGCTACGTATGTTAGTCAGTATGGAACCATCTCAACGGATTGGACTCTGTCGAATGGGAAGTTTCATCTCAGGATCAGGGTTCCGCCGAACACAAAGGCCAAGGTTACGTTGCCGGGGTCACAAAAGACAAAGACTATTGGATCGGGGTACCATGAGTTTACTGTTTGACAGAGTCGGATAAGGAAACAGTATTTAGTGTACATCGATCGAGGTCTATTTTGCCATTGCAGATAACTGTGAGCGATTTTTAAGGGCCCAAATCGCAACCTCTACTGTGGATGAAAAGCTCCTTTCTTCTTCTCAACGAATCCATCGCCCCACGGATCCGTGGCAGTCGCGGCCATCGGAGTCGTACACTTCGCCTTCAGCGCAGCTTTAGCCTCATCACTATCATACGGCACACAATCAACGCCAATATCACCGTGCATCCCATCACAAATGATGACGGGCTCTCCCCTGCACGGCGTCCGTACATTGAAGTCTTTGACAGTGATGTTTGCACAAACAGCATCCTCAACAGCTGAGCACGACAGCCTTGCAACAGCGTTTCCATAGACACCAGAGGTATACCCAGTAAAGTTCTCAAAGTGTATGTTGGTGATTTGCATACCCGATGGGTGAGCGTTGCATTCTTGGGAAGAGATGTTGAAGTAGCATGAGTCGAGGAAGATGCCTCAGTCCATTCGCGCGACCCAGAAGTTTCTGGTATCTGTTGAGCAGGAGTCGTTGGTGATATGGTTGGGGAGACTTACTTGAAGGTCACGTTGTTGACAAATCCTGTGCCAGTTTCTTCACCGGCCCAAACTTTGATACGAGCTGCCGAGTACTAGAGTAATCAGATATAATCACAATAGAGGAGTTTGCCACTTACGTCTCCATTCATCATCCAGACGTTCTCAATGTGCACATCGTAGACATTAGAGACCTCGCCCCTGTACTGTCCCAGAGAGCCGATAGACTATCTCGGTTAGCATACTCTCTTCGAGGCAGCCCAGTACTGACCTGCCCATGTATGCCGTTGCAATACATGGTATTTACATAAAGATCTGAGCTATTCGGCTTCGGTGAGAAACAGTCATCATCGATGTTCACCCAGGTCCTTTCTATCCGGACCGTCGATGTGTTCATGGTATTCATGAAATCAATGTTCTTGGGAATGATAATTCCGTTGTTTAAAAGGGCAGTCGCTACAACATCTGTGTACTTGATGTTCTTGGAGCTGACGATGAAGTTGTTCCAGCAAGGCGAGTCTTTGAGATGGATACCCGAGACATCGAGGTTAGTCGTGTTCTCGGCAAAGAAGAGGATTGGGCGGTAATATTTGTTGTTTGGGTTCAGAATGCTGTAAATGTAAGCTTATCTGAATAGTTTATTCGATAATAGAGGTTCACTTACGAGCCAGTTCCAGATTCGAACTCATTCCACCACCGTTGTCTAATGGCATCAGCTTTTTTTCATAAGGACGGACGAGATTCACGGACCCTTGGCCTTCAATTACACCATTGTCGTAAATTTTAATGTCTTTTCCTCCCCACTTCCAAAACATGATCGATTTCTGAAAGGGATGGTACCAGGCATTCTCTTGCCAGTACTCAACATCATCCGGAAACTATAGCTGTCAGAAAAGCGCACCCCTTCGGAATGCATCACAAGTACTTACTTTGATCTCCCCCTCAAGATGAATGTGAATGTCCTCAAGCCCGGTCAAGTCTAGAGCTTTACCAATGACATATGTCTTTCCCTTGGCTAGATGCAAAGTGCCTCCGCCATTGGCTTTACGTACGCCCATCTTGAACTTATCCGACACATCATCTGTGTCATTCTTAGATGCATGAATCTGGACGATTTCACGGTGTTCATGCTTGGGTGGAGCGTAGGGATGTTTGTCTCTAAACTCTGAGATGTCGCAGGGTACTCCAGCTGGAAGGGACACGGCACTAACAGTAGTTAGAAGCAGTGCTCAGAGAACGAAGATGGTTTGCGAACCTCGCATGGTCTAGTGATGCCAGAGTTTAGATGTTTTTAAAACGTGAATTTCGAGGCACTTCAGACCTGAATTGCGATTCTCGTGGCTCTGCCTATCTTTATACCCGCAACACCATACACGCTACCTCGGGATATCATTGCGACTTTGCCGATAGTTTGAAGCCTATTGGGGTATCAACTGAATTCATTGCTAATCTTTTAACCCCCAAACCTTCAATCATGTGCAAGTTCCCCATTGCCAAGTCGGAAAAGTCATGACTCCAACACAGCGTTACGAAGCATCTTATTGGCGGAACCAAAAACCCTGGCTGCGTGCTTTTCCGAGTTCTTACTGATAAAGCACTTACCCTGCATAGAGACACCAGCACTTAAATTGACTGCTCTCTTATCTTGTCGTTGGTTATATAAAGCTTATTTCCTAATCAATGTTTTAAACATGTATGTATACTAGTGACTGATAATGGAGGGCGTATGTATTGCATTGTCCTTAAAAGAAAAACCCAGGCGCAAGATGACGAAGAATCCGGCCATAACTTTGGTTAATTGGGGATAAAAATGTGTTTCGTCCTTTCGATCCTCCCGGGTAGCCTTCAGTGCGAGAAGTTGGTTTTCACAGGAGAATTGCTTAGCCCAGCTCAACCATTGATTAACAGCACGGATGTCTTACTTTTGTTGCGTCGTGACTTCGTGATGTGAGCACTATGTCAACTTTCTAAACAATGTCCAGCACCGTGTCACCCGTTGGCAGGTTGAAATCCAAGTTCGTTTCTGGTACTAGCGTTGACTGGATGAAAAGGATCTAATTACACATTACTAGCGATGACAATTCCAAGAACTAAAGTACACAGTGTTGTCTAAATTGCCCACCTTGTTATCGAGCACATCGAAATGGCACTCGACAGTCAACGCATCTAGCCTACCTTCTCCGACGAAATTAGAAACGCAATTGTTACCTACACAGGATGTTTCGCTCTATGGGTAGTGTTGAGTAGGTAGCCTAGTTCCACACGTTTGGCTCTGTGTGCACAGCCGCTGGAGGTGGCGCGTATAACCAATATGTTTCGCGGGGTTGTTGGCAAGGCCTGATTTCGTAATTCTCTATGACCAGTGCTCCCAGCCTTGGTAGGTTATAAACCGATGGTGGGCGAAGAAGCTCGAAGTCGAATTGAAAACGTCTGTAGTTTTGTAAAAATCGCTGAGCTCCAGTTTCAAACTCAGCAAGCATTTTCTCTGGGTCTTCAAGCTGACCAGGGTCGAAGTTGGCTTTGATGAATGAGTTGTTATCAATAAGTTGGGCAAATGCGTTGCCATGTCCTCGGTGCAACTGGGGGGCCATATTCAACTGAGTAGCTCTATCTAGTGATGGGAGCGACTGCTCTATAGTGATTCGCATGGCCTCCTTGCGAAGCACAACGTGTTGGAAGATCCTGGAGCAGATGAGAGGGATAGGTTCACCATCTAGGGTAAAAGTATAGGAACCATCGGGCATTCCCGCCTTGGGTAGAGATACAATATCTGCTAACCAATTTGCTACCTCAGAAAATGATACAGAGCTTGCCTGCTTAAAGGCTTCTTCTCCAATCTCATGCCTTGCGTATGCTTGCAAACTTGCAAAAGAAGTAGCGCGGCGGAGCAACGCCCGAGAGAAAATGACATTCAGCATACTGACTTGGTGGCTGATACGCAATTGTGGATTCTCTTTGCAGAAAGGGACAAGGCCTGCAGCGTGGCTTTCTTGACGACCTACAGCTGGGTAATTCTCGATGATCGTCAAACCACGAATGCACACTCGTTTCTTTGCGGGAACCTTTTTGAGCCAGTGTATGGCTGCGGAAGCAGCGGAGAAGCGAAATTTCGCATGATACTCTTTTGTTTGGTGTTCATTGGGCCCCCAGGCTTCGAGCTTAGGCCAGAGGTGATCATCGGTGTACCTCCACCCCATTTCTGTAAGAACATCGGGGTTGGGTTCGTCCCAAGGCTTTAAGGACTGGTCGAGGAAGTTCAAGAGCCGATCCCTACCGCTATATTCCCAGAATACAAGTTCTTCGTTAACAATCCTATCAAAGTCCCCAATTGCTCCGTGAGCAATGGTACGTAGGGTGAATTCGAGGGCTTCAGAAAGCGCGGACATTCCACAAGACTCCCGCCAAAAAGGCTCTGCCGGATAGGTGAAGGAATCTGATAGATGCCAATGACGAAAACATGACAGGTTGCTTAGTTGGTATCCACGTTGCCGTTGGTGCAGGGCATCTCTGAGTTGCGGCACGAACCAGGGAAAGGTTTGTTCAATACAAACCCACATTTCTTCAGTGAGAAACCAGTCGCCTAAGACGAGAACAAGCCTGATCTGTTTCCGAAACTGGGCAAAGAGAAGGTAGTCGAAGCGGCCAGCCCAAGGACGCAATTCGGGATCGTAGACTGTGGAGACGGTAATGCTATTCAATGATAGAGGTAGGCCTTCGGTCTCTTGAGCTACCAAGCGGCAGGTATACGTCAGGGCGAGGTCAATTGGTTTGCCATTAGCGACAGCGAGCTTCCGGGAAGCTGGCTGGAGGAAATAGCCCTCGGCAGTAGTGTAGTAGTATTTGTAGATCATATGACGAAGCTCGGGGGGCAGACTCAAGAACGAGAACGAAGACATGACAGCGGGGTTCAAGTCAAGCCAGTGGAAGAGTGAGAGCGATTTGGAGGGGGATTATCGGGCAAGAAAGATTGTTAGTCAAGTCAACAGAAAATAGTATGACAGAGTCGTGCTTGATACGGAGCAACTGTACCAGTTGAGAAAGAGAATGACTGAGACTGAGGCTGGGGCAACGTATTTCGCGGTTCTGTCACAGGTGGACTTTCGAGCGGGGGTAAGGGCTTTATAATCAGGCCACGTCACATAAGTTGGCCACTGAGACTTAGTGACACGAGGCCTGGAGATTTGAGTTTGGGGCTGAACTTTAGGCAGCAGCCCCGCCGTAAGGAATCTGAGGCCAAGGTACGCGACGCGGCAGGATGAATGAAGAGGCCACGTAAACATGTCACAGTTGGCGCAAGAGGACAGAAGGCTTTTGGTGTATTCTTTTTTATTAAAAAGTAAAAATGTCTCTGCAGCAATACGCGAGGTATAGCCAATAAGGTCTCATAATAAGAATAACACAATATAATGCTTATTTTTCAGCATATCACATATAAGGCGTTATACACAACGCCAAAAAAACACAATAACTTTAAAAGCAAGTCTCGAGGTCATACGGCGCTGCTGCCTTCAACCTTATGATCCAACTGAACAAGTGGCCTCAATCCACGAGCATAAAAAGACTGCAAGCATGGTTAATCGGGAGGTTCTAGAACAGAGAGCGACTGGACACTTACTGTTTCCCCCGGCCTTGGCAGGCCGAATGCCTTCTCCATCGTCACCCGGTCAAGGCGATCAACACCAAGGCTCCAACCCCAAAGGCCCAATTCCAAACAAGCCGAAGATCGCAAAAACCAGCACACTGTAGGACGCATCAGTCAATTTCATTGCGGCAATGACTCGGATAGCAAGTAAGGAAAACTCACAGATGCAACGCTGCGTGATTGACATCAACAACGGCCACAACCATCCGATCGAGGCAGTCAATGCCTACATATCCTATGGTGTTTTTTTTTTTTTAGCTTTCTGAACAAGAAGTGTAAATAAGTTCATGTCATAACTGCTTACCGGCCCTTCAACCGAAATCCATAGCCTCAAGCTCAACACTATACCAGTCCTCCAATCCTTCCTAAGGCGTCGTAAAATCACAAGAAAATACCTGCCGCATGTCGATAAACTATCAACAATACAGCGAGTCACTGGAGATCATCATTAGCATTAGGAAGGCAGCCGGGAAATAGAGAAGACAAACATCTCGCAATCTTCGGCTGCCAAGTACGGCTGCTTGGTATCAACAGAGACAGAGCTGAAGACGAAGCCCTTAGCGACTATATCGCAGATCAGATGCACGCGTTAGAGGACTTGGCAAATCGCCTAGAACAGGGTCGACGCCTGTCAAGGCAACAGCAGGCCTTCGTCAACGGCATCACATCGGGCGGCGGCAACCTATAAATGGCGGTTAGCAAGAGTTTGCTAGTATGTGACTGCAGTAAACTTACGGTCGATATTGGCTGTGGTTCATGGAGTTGAGATGCGCGGTCGCAGTGGTCGAATCGTGGATGTGAATGCTGCGGGTGCTTGGGTCAGCAATGAATTGACGACGAGGACAGGCAAGCACCTACTTGTATCGTGGGAATCGAGGGCTATCGCAGCGTGAAGGAGGGGAAGTGAGGGGGGAAAGAGGGGTAAAAAGGCAAATTGGGAAATGAAGGCTGCAAGAAGAAGTTGTTAGTTGATGCGCGATGGTACGGGAATGGATCAATGACGAATGGACTCACTTTTGGCGTTGGGGGAAAAACTGTAAATGCTGGCGGGGCATGTTAGTTGGTAAACCACCAAAGGAATGAATTGGGGAATGGCTCACTTAGCGGGCCGAAGCTGGCTCGGTGGGTTAGTAATAGATTGGATCAGGTCGCAAGGCAACGCAGAGCAGTATGACTAGACGCGGTTAGCATGAGTGCGACAGAGAGGGACAGGCATTGGCAAATGGTAGACTTACGGAACACAAATTGAGGGTAAACACAGCTAATGAACACTTGGGTCATGTAAATCATGAAGCGCTCCCGTAAATCCACGCCTTGAGTTCATCAAGGACATTGAGTGGCTGGGAGGCGGAGGAAGATAACTCAACCGAATTGAATCGGGACTCAAGTTTGCAGTGCTCGAACTGGGGGATATCGAAATACATTATCGCCCAGTCGGCAGCGATCTCGGGCTTCTCGGACAGCATCCTGTAGAAGTCTCTGTGGCCGAGTGCAGTGTAGAGGTGTATTCGGGCCGACGCGAGGATGTCGCACTGGATGAACAGGTGGAAGACGCTCTCGGGGGCGCGTCCGCAATCGCAAAGTGTAGTATCGTATGCCTGAACCATGGTTAGAAGTGTTGATTCGTTGGGGAGAGGCTGGTCGGGTTGGCTTTGGCTCACCTTGAGCGTGTACAAGAAAGTATTCAAGGCGATGTAACCGGTTCGGCACTGTATCAGCATGGTGCTTTGTGCGCGAGATAGGCCGCGGTAGCGCTTAAGGTTGTGAGGTCCCCATTTGGCCTTGTCCATCAGGGCTGCGCTGCGAAAACTCGGAGAGTGCCGAGAGTCAGCATAGCAATCTTCGAGGTGTCGGTTCCACATCCTTCGCGACATGTCTTCCGCGTCCTGCTTGGCAATCCTCGTCATTGCCTTCCTCACAACGTTGAGTGACATGCTGCTGGCTTTCCTGTCCCTACACGACTCGTTAGCTCTCTCCAAAAGGGATCTGGCTGGGTAGTCCAGCGAGTGGTATGGATGAAGTTCGAATTCGGCTGGCCTCTTGCCAATCCGTCGCATTCTGCGAAGCTTTTCGTGATCTGGAGTGTCTAGAGCGCGAGCCCTCTGCAAGGTCGCGACCCTATCCAGATAGACAAGGATGTCTTCGACGTATGCCTCCTTGTTGACTGTTCGCCCCGAAGTACGATCCAATGCTCCAGTGACTATCCTCAGGCACTGGTTCTGAATGCTGACCAGAGACCCTAAGACCTTGCCCGGTACCTGGTACTTGACAATATCCTCGTCCCCGTAGATGAACCAAGCGCCGCAGCCGTGTGATATAATCGGTCGAACGGTGGTGATGTAAAGCTGTCTCAGGGATATCATGTCAGGACCTGCAGTGGTATTGCAGATTCGTGCGATGTCGTTCATCTTCGTGTTGGCCTTTGCAGCCAGCTGTGACGACGAGTTAGTATGCAACAAACAGGTCCTGCAATGTGTTGATCTTACCTCTCGAACGTGATTTTGCCAGTTGAGCTTGTTGTCGACCTCGACGCCCAGGATTCTCACCGAGCGCTCGGGCTCCTTACCCTCCAGCCCGGGAATCTTTGGCATTAGCTTGGAGGGGGCAGTCTTGCTTCCTGGTGGAGAGAAGTGCATGACGTGGTATTTGTGAGGCGAGAAAGAAACTCCGACGGAGTCGGCCCATTCCATGATCCTGTCGTGGCATTCCTTGAGCGCCTGGCAGTTGTCTCCGTAACTGTTGGAGACGGCGAGTAAGTAGGTATCGTCGACGTAAGCGAAGGGATAGATCTTTACCCTATTGTTGGTGTACTCGTTGGCTGCACCAACAATGGGCATCGAGAAGAAGAGGAAGAGTATGGGAGACAAGGGACTGCCCTGGGGAATGCCCATGTTGACCCAGAAGCTGGGTGAGGTGAAGCCCGGGAGCCTCATGTCGGTGCTGCGATCGGTAAGAAACGACCAGATGAAACTGAGCATCCATTCGGGTAGGCCAGCATCCTGAAGAATCTTCATGAGCTTGGAACGCTCGACTCTGTCGTACGCGCCCGTGATGTCAAGTCCCATGAGAGTAGCCAGTCGCCGAAAGTTGCCGGTCCAGGCGGAGTAGACGTTGTTGAGCAGATACTGGAGCGCCTTGGTGGTGCACTTGCCGGGAGTGCCAAACTGTACGTCGGGGAGAAGGTTGTGCTCGACAGCAAGCTGTTTGAGCCGATAGGTGAAGATCTTTTCGAGAAGCTTTCCCATACAAGGAAGTAGGGCGACAGGTCGCCAGCTCTTGGGCTGCTCGTAGTCATCCTTGCCAGCCTTTCGCAGCATGACTGTACAAGCCTGCTTGAAGGCAGCGGGATGATGACCGAACTTGAGACAGGCTGCAAACAGGTGGTGAAGGTAGCGTAAAAGTTCCTCCTGGGCCATCTTCATGCCCTCGTAGGCTAGCAGGTCTGGCCCTGCTGCCTTGCCAGTAGGCGCGCCTGCGATAAGCCTCTTGACCTCGGACATTTCCAAGTCCTGCGAAACAACCAAGGGAACTCTCTCCGGGTCGTTGGGTGGCCGGTCGGGAGGGACCTGCTGCTCGTCAGTGGTTCCGTCTGGCCACATGGCCTGTCTGAAGCAGCCAGTCATACCTTCGGGCGTACGATGGGTAACATTGTCGGCCCTGACCTGCCGGATGGGCATGAGCGCCTTTTTGTTCCAGCTGGCGCCCCGCCTCGCCCAAAAGTAGAGTCTTTTGCGCTTTGCGATATCTTGGGAGAGCATGCGATGGAAAGAGGCGGAACGCTCTTTGCGAATGACGTTTTGCGCAAAGCGTTTGACCTTGTAATGCTGCTGGCCCTCTGTGGCGATGTCAGAGCTGCGTTCTTTCTCCTCCGCCAGTCTCAGAAGATTCTGCGCTCGCTGAGCGACGAGGTTTGGCCGGGACTTGGGACGCTTCGAGCCTGGCGGGGACGCCAGAGGTACCAGCGTCTCAATGGCTGGACCAAATGCCTGAACGATCTTACGGGCGTAGTTGTCGATCATGGCGGGGCTTGTAAGTGCCAGAAACCCAAGGGGTTTCAGGGACGCGCCAACACACGCACGAAACTTGTCGGGATCGGCGCGCTTCCAGATGTAGTAGGTGCTGGGCACTCGGCTGAGCTCGAGGTTCATTGTGGTCATAATGACACGGTGATCGGACTCAAAGCCTGTTACGTCTGGAGACTGCCATTTGCGAACAAACGGGACAAGAGATGAGCTGGCGTAGGTAAGGTCAATTGTACTGCTGTACTCCCCAGCAAAACATTTTCCTCGGGCGTAGGTGCGAAAGCCACGGGTAGTCAAGAGTTCCATACCCGCATGATCAAGGCCGTTGGCGAGCTGGATGGCCTCGGGCTCGATCATGGTTACTTCGTTGCCGCCCCATACCGGATTGTGAAGGTTGAAGTCGCCGACAAGGAAGTCTTCACCTGTTGCAGTGACCTTCTGGAGAAGATCCGGGATATGGACATGCTTCAACTGATTGTAGACGTTGTGAATCGCTATGGTTTGATCGTCACTGATCCGCAGCAGCATCGTGGCGGCCAAACCAAAATTCACATCGTCATGGAACTCCACGTCCCAATCGGCAATTGGGATCGACTTGTGTATCAGGTAAGCAACTTTGTGTAGCTTCTCCTTTTCCAGATACTTGTTCGTGATGTGGATGGCCTTTCTTTTCCTGGTCTTGCCTTGTTCCTCGCCCTTTGGAGGGAGAAGCTCAGGGTTGTTGGGACCAAACGCAAGAATATGGTCAGGAAATTGGAAGGCTCTCATATTGGATGGGATATCTTGGAGGCAGAGGATGTCGACCCTGTGCTCGCAACTGTAAATCCAATTCTTGAGTGCCTGGACTCTTTCTCCAGCGTCCTTGACGTTGATTTGGACGATGTTGAGATCTGAGGGGCTGTCGATCAGACGAGTCAGCGTTTGCTTTCTCCGCTGCGACTTGAGTCGCTTTTTTTGGCCTTTTGAGCGTGGCTTCTCCATCGGGACGGTACTTGTCATAACGCCCAGAGGGAAAGTGTATAATAAAGTGTATGAATTGATGGTTTAGTTGATACATCGAGAAGACAGAATTGAGATTCGGTGTAGTCATAATGAAAGACTTTGTATGCATCAATCTGGACATTCATGGACGGGATGTAACAGACATCTAATTAGCAAATCTGACTACAAAGTTGTTATTGTTCACCACTCGAGAAAACATGGCATTCTGCCCAGCAACCTTTCCGTGCCAGGATTGATCAGCCCACCGTGAATACGCTATTGACTATTCCTTGCCTCATATCCGAACTCTGGAGTCTAGAGTCTTTAGAAATGGTTACATCTCTGCAGGGCCAAACTTCTCAAGCCTCGTCCACTTGAGAGTTATGACCAACAATCCCGCGGATTTTCTTTTTCTTTGCCATGCTGGAAGGCATCGGCCGCTGCGCTATTGCGAATATAATTGGGATACAGTCAGATTGATGTCGAGAAAAGTACGAATCGCGCTAAGAGGCTCATCAGCCACCACCAACAAGCGGCTGGAGCTATCTGTAGCTACCAGGGCCCAGTTTCAGCTGCTCAAGGCTCAAGGAGTAGTGGAGTTTCCCGAGACTACCTTAGGTTAACCTAGGTAATTTCCAGAATGTGACTAGTTAGCATGTACATACAGCTAATTACGAGACACATTTTGCTTTTTGCTCAATGGACCCTCAACCATAGGCGCAATTATTGTTTTTCGGGGCCGAGATCCTAGACAGCTGAACAATATTGTAATAAGCCATTGACTGCTAGTCAGGACACAATTTCTTTGTTCAACCCTTAAACCCTGCAAGCCCACTATCGTCTCTTGAACAACGCGTAATACAGACGGACTCAAGTGATACCGGCAAATCTCGCAGGATTTAGACCGGTTTTGTTTCTTTTTACACTCCATGCATGGCCTCGGGGCTTTCAAATGGCTATCTTTATGGCCACATTGTCTTACAGCCCCAAGTCTAGAACATGGTCTCTAATAATTTGCCTTGGCCAATGTCCATTTTCAGTCTTTTCGGTTCGCAAGCGGTGCGCAGCCATCGACCGTCCAGTAACCTTAGCGACCTGGAGAGATAGGTGAAGAGATGTTGACAAAACAATGGCGATGATGATCAATGACTGCAACAGAAGACTTCTTTGCATGCAATTACAACTCACTTCTCAATTTGTGCCACTTGTCAAGTATTTATATTTTGTGATTATACTCAAACAATCAATCAATAATCCAAACTACAAGCATTCATCAACTCCAACATCTCTTTGCTTCTTTCTATCATTCCTTGACTCACTTACACAAACGTTTCATTCTGCGAAATGTCCGATTCAGAGCCAGAGTCTCGGGAATCTACCCAGCCTCTCAATGACAGAGCTGACAGTCCCTACGCCCCATCCCCGCCAAACTTGAGGGAGTCAGACTCTGAGATGGACGATGATGCATCCTTTCCAGAGAACGAAGATCGAGAAGAAAGCGAGGCCCTTCAGACCAACGCAAATCAAGAAGATGTCATCATTCCCGTCAATCTTCCCCCCGCCGGAATCATTCCAGTCAATACCACCAGCCCTGGTCGTATTGCGAGCCCCGCAACCTCGCCACCCATAGAGGCCATGCTCGCAAATGTCAACACTTCCCTCGAAAACATCAATGGTCTACTCAAAGGTGTTTTGGAGATGGTCATCACGCAAAACATGCAAACTGGTATGATGATGCACGAGATCCTCCAAGCGCACTTGCATCAGATGCCGGATGAGGTCTTGGACACCAGGGGTAAGATCAGAATCAAGTTGGGCAACGGGAATTTCAATAAGTTTCAAAAAGACACGGAATGCGACTTCGCCATGAGGAGGTTACGTTTTGCAGGATCCCCTTGGAATATGGTGACAGATATCCGGGCTGTTGGAGACAACACCCTGTTGTTGACTGTCGTCGACGAGGTCTGGGAGGATAAGATTCGTCTCGAGGTTGGCAGGTTCGGCTCTATCCTTGAACTTGACCCGGGTTTCATGGTCAAGAGTAAGCGGTACTGTGTCGAGATCGTAGGGTATTATGCTTCTCGGCACAACCAGGATCCAAGATCGCAAAAGGGAACTTGGTCTCAATGGAATGGAGTTACCATTACAGATGTGTTCAGACGATGCAATGCACTCGTACTGTCCATGGAGTCCCGAAAGGATGCAGAGAAGCTCTGGAAGGGCAGTGGTGTGATAGTGGACGGGTCTCCTCGTTTGCGAAAGGTTACGTAAGTATTCATCCTGGTCCGAAGCCATCTTTACCTGACACTTCTCAGGCCGGTCGATCTGCGTGCATACGATCTCTGGTGCAACAGGTGCAACAAGCCTTCGCATCTACAGAATGAGTGCAACAATCCAGTACAGTGCGGTAAGTGTAGGGCAAGCCACCTTACAAGCGAGTGCAAAAAAGAATCCGGGCCCTATGAATGTGTCAACTGTCCCGAGCTACATCGTTCCACCTCAACAGAATGTAAGAACTCCGAAGTTGTGAAGATGTTGAGGCTGTGCGCAAAGTGGCGAAAGGCTGGCCCCTCATGGGCCAGGGATGTTCAACAGCCTCAGCTACCCGACGAGCTCCTCTTGAACAAATTGCGAGCCTACAGAAACACGCCAGCCGGACGAGCATTTTTGGATGCTTATAAGCCGGATCCGGAACCTAGGCAGTTTGTATGCCATCAAGCATCAGCCAACGCCGGAGCCACCACTGTCACTCAGCCTGCTACCAAGCCCACCACGAACGCGACAAAGCGCAAGCGGGATTGGGATAGCCGTAATGTAACGAAAGAGGACCCTCCCAGTTTCTTGAAATATTCTCAACAGAATCAGCGCAAGTTGGACGAGGCGAACGGCGGACATGGATCGGGCAGACGCGGACGCGGACGCCCTCGGGGAGGGTCTGAGAGAAACAATGCTTCCAAGAGACGTAGGGGGAACTAGGCAATTATGGAGACCTATTCTTTTGATGGTGGGGTGGATGTCTCGGGGCGATTGAGGGGCACCTGTACGGTGTTGTTTCGTATTTGATCTCCTTGTAACTCTTATTTTGTACTCCTGGGCTTTTTAGTTTGACGTATTTATCTATCGTTTGCTTCACCAAGAACGGTCCCCAATGAAGCTCGTGTGTTATTTGCAGCCATATCGTTGCTGTCCTCTGCGTGACTTTTCCCAAAGCCATTATGTCTCATGTTTAAGCCGACTTCAACAAATGGTTGCAGTCGAACGGTATCTGAGATATGACTTTCCATACCATCACCTCCAGCCATGCTACTCTGTCCAAGCTGTTAATCGAAACTGAGGCAAATTAGCACTTTGCTGCGCTGTAGCAACTGCTTGCCTGGGATTACAGAGGGTCTGATTGGCTGCAAAGCTAATTCAGAGGGAGTTACAGAGGTGTGCCGGCACGAAGAGTTGCGATTATTCCGTTTCAAATAAAGACCGAATTTCCTCCCCCGAGAGGGTAAACGGCGAAGGTGTAAGGGGTGACAGGGAATTATCTCAGATCCAATTGTGCGGGACGGATACGCTAGACAAGGTCAGGTAGCTAACAATACTCCTTTGACACGAGAAACTGACATTCTTTCACTAACTAACTATTATACACTAATATTACATACATATTGATGTCTCGATAGGCATTAAGTGTAACGCCGGCGGACAGTTACCGTAGACTGGACTGAAGAACAAGAGCTAGAGCTGCCGCTTCTCTTACGCTTCAGCGGTTCCACCCAACCATTCTCCCTCCATTCACTGAGTAGCTCTTCCTTGTCTTGGTCTGTAAGCCCGGTAACCCTGCTGAAGTCAACCCCCTTGGTAGGCCACCAGCCTTCGCCACCACGCGAATAGATCTGCTCCCGCTGCGTCCGAGAACGAATAAATTCATTTCTTTCCTCGCCATACAGGTCTCTTTCGGGAGGCAAGTCGGCCATCATTATCACATCAAGTCGTTCAGACAACAGTCTATCATTAGTCCCAGAGTAGTCCCACATGACGTATGCGCACTCCAGAAGCCGGGATGTATGTGTAGTAAGTCCATAATCGTCGAAGTCACGGTGGCGGTAAGCGAGCTTCCAACTGCGACATGGCTCCGACTCCAGATTATCAAATTCTCCATCCTGTGACCCCTGAAGAAAACCTATGGAATCGCCGAGCTCTCCGACCTGCATGTCCGAGTCGTATAGCATTTTCACAATTGCGTTTAATGGATAAGTCAAGTCTCTGAAGACCTGTGAGACTCGATCCACGTCCAATCGCAAACGGGGATTTGAGGGCGGTTTCAGTAGCTTCGATCTGGTCTCGTAGTCCTTTGCTTGTTTCACCTTTGAGTGGAAACAAAGACCTCGGGTGAACTATGGCAGAGATATGTCAGACAACGAGCGTATCACACAAACACCATGCGTTTCATTGAGAAGGTGTGAAGCGCAAAATACAAAAAGGAAAGGAGTGACGAACCAGCTGATCGTGTTCGAGACGACCCTGAGAAAGACTCCAATGTCTAATCTTCCAGCCAGCATATCCGACATCATTGTCAGCAATGTAACGAAAGGCTATGCAGTTGGTACGGTTAACTTGGCTCCTACGAAGGCTCCATAAGTGTACTTGCCAGTCACGATATTACTTTCAAGAAAGCGGTATACACTCTGCAACTGCTGATTGACCCACGGCGAGAAACAGGAGGAAAGCACTTCTGCAGGATATCTACCATGCCAGTCTTCATGTGGCATCAAATATTCTTCCTGGTTGAATAGCCAGCCTCCGCTAGGCCATACCTCAGTACAAAAGGTATCGCAGATTGCTTGAAAAAGGTAGAAGGATCTATCCAGGCGAAATCTCTCCTCAGTCGTGAGTGGACCTTTTTTTACGAAAGAGACCAAACTCATTCAATTTGGCAACGGACTCTTCAGCCATTGCCTGACGTAAAAGCGAAACTGCCTCGTAGTCTTGGATTAAGGAGACATATTCAGACCACGAGAGTTTGTTTAGCAACAAGGGAGGGCTGGCAAGGGCTGCTTCTGAGACCTCGTCCTGGTAGTAGCTCACATTAGGCGGACTGTTACCTTCATAACCGTTAGTTGGGTAGAACCGGGCGATTATCTCTTTCAGAGTTTGAAAGTCTCCAGGCCCTAATCGGTTGATCTCGACTAATAGCAATGCATACGGTAAAACTTTCTCGGGAATCTGCGTAGTAATGATAGCCTGGGCAACGCAGCGAGGGTATTCTTTGAATGCATTGTAAAAGATGCGATGACTCGAGATGGCTCGACCAAGCTGCCCAAGTGAATCTAAGTGCCCGAGAATATATCCGACAACGTGTAGGGGGACAAATAAGAGTGGTGAAGACGAATTGGAGGCCATAATGGCCAGCTAAGAGTCGGGAACGAATGAACAAATTGCTGATAGAAACAGAGAAATTCAGAGGCACTGCGGAGGCTTTTACGCATTATTTTGTTCAAGTTACCTAGCTACATGTAAATTACCCAAGGTATTCATCAAGAGCCAACCTGGGGCTCTGTTTTGGTGCTATTTCGGCCAGTGCGCCCCTGTTGTTGTTGTTTTCCAGCTCAGGGGGCGCTTTTCGTTCCCAGGGGCAACTGCGCCCGCAATTTAGTTATCTCGGGGGCGTCCAAAAACAACACAGGCGTCATCTACAGGGGGACGCGCCTAATCACAGCGGTCCACTGCGGCTGAAATTTATGGTCTGATCAAAGGTCTGGCCGAGCTAGAGACTCCGCGGGGATTACCAACTGCCAGTCAATCGGCTCCGCATATTTTTGACCTGTCATCTTTTCCAATAGATTCTGAACAAGCGGAAGTCGACCCCGACCCCGACCAAAGTTCCCAAGCGTAAGCGGGTATCGTGCCGTGTTAAACACTGATTTTGTTGAGAGGGATGTGTCTGTATTGATTGTGCCTAGCTAAGGCCTTTTCTTGGACCGGGTGGTCCAGCGGTTATACGAGGTATGCACCTCATGGACCTTCAAGAGATGTGTCCTTTCAGTAAAATGTTTTCTTTTTCATAAGCCACTGTAAGCTTTGCGTTATGCAATGGAAGGGTTATACATTTATGAAACCTGATATTCAGAAACACATAAGAAGGTACTAATGCGTTTCTTCCATTCAATATAAGGTACCTATCTATTTAAAACCGATTAGTCAACCAAGATTAGTTGTGGTGTGAATAAGAACATCACCGCCAAAAGTAAGAGAGCAAAGCTTGTAATTCCGCTGTGCGCATTTCATAGATTTACTCAACGGTCTATAATATTGCTACTGCGTTCCCTGGACTGGCAACACCGCCCGGCACCTTAAGCGGCACACTCGTCAAGAAGAATACCCAGCGTTTTCTCTCTCTGCATTTCTCTGCCAGCTCCTCCAAGTCAAAGAGCTCACCAATTGGCATTCCCCATCCTGCCAGAGCCCATTGATGTATACTAATATCAGGATGATTATACGCTCCTGTCGCAGGGCCTCTTTCGAAGCCAGCCGCATCCGAAGCAATAGCTGCGAAACCGCTATCCCAAAGCCATTTAAGGGACTCTTTCGTGGCTTCAAGCCCCAAAAGACCTCCAGGCTGGCGGTTGGGAAAGCTCTGCTGCTCTTGGCGGGAGAGCGCGTTGTAGTGTGCAGTGAAACCGACGCGAATGAAGAGGATATCGCCTTGGTGGAATTCGATGTTCTCTTCAGCGATAATAGCATGGATGTGAGACATTTCTACAGCGTTGGTTTGGAATGGGGAGAGTGAGATGTTGTTGCGTTGGGACCAGGAGTACCAGTCTATGAGAACGCCACGGCCGATGATGCCGCCGTTGTTGGCATAAGCTGTGAGCAGACTATGAGACAGAGACTAGAATAGATTGATGCTCGTAGGCTTACCATCGATCCCAAGAGACTGTGATCCTGGAACGAATTCCTCCTGTTTGTGGCCCATGTAGAACTGCCCAGTCCTTTGGTACCCTTTCTAACAGTCAGCGCTGTCAATTCACAGAGCATTCGTACTAACCATAGTGCCTGAAACCATCCCACTGTGTACTGCTCTGCGTATTCAGCGTGATGACGTCGTCATTCATCGTCATGGGAGCTTTGTTGAGTATATGGTGCTCGAGAGCTTGTCTCCCAAAAGGGGGATGTGAAATCTTGTCAAGTGGCCAGTCCAAAGATATTCGGATGCCTTCTCTTATCTCACTGGCTGCAGCGCGAACGGTCTCTGGTGTCAGCAAGTTGAGCCTACCGAGTTGATCGTCCGGCCCCCACAGACCCCATGCGTTGCCTGGAGGACCATTCTTGTCCAAAGGCAAGTCATCGAACGTAGGGAGCTTCATCGGGGTCATACTGATCTGCGAGAGGATGTCGATTCACAATATTTGGCCGACGGATATTGCTGGAGCCTTGTATAACAGGCTAGAAGTTCGCCGACGTGACTCAGATACAATCAAAAACTAGCCCCGCCACGGGAGACCAAAAACACCAAAAAGCATGAGCAGGGCATCGGCTGGAAGATAATTTACCCAAGTTATCGTAGTGATGCCAATCAGTGAGTTGATGCTGATCATCTACCCCAGCTTCCCCGCGTCCATCCCTTTCCGGGGTATGCCAAGACCTAAATTGCAGAGGGCAGCCAGACGCCATGCGGGGATAATGCAGTGGTGGATGAATGTTTGGATCAGATAACGGAAATAATCCGCAGAATTTTATGTCGCGTGCCAGATCCTCGGGTCGTGCATGGCCGAGGATGAGGATCTGTTTGCTCGCATTTAAGACGGGAACGATCCCTGTATTCAGTGGTCTTGTGTCAAACAGTCATCATGCGCAATCCATTGGCAGTAAGGGCTTCGTCGCTTGAGGGTCAAGACATTCCTCGCGAGATCTATGGCTTCCGGCCTTATCTCCTTGCCATCTCGGCATCATGGGCTTGTAAGTATTTGCAGTATTTTCCCCATCTCTATCGCCAACACTAACATTGTAAGCTGCTATGTACGGGTACGACAGCGCTTTCATTGGAGGTACTCTCAGTCTACCCTCCTTTCAGCGAACTTACGGTCTAGACACAGCCAGTGCCTCTGCGAAAGCAAATCTGTCGTCCAATATTGTATCAACCTTCCAAGGCGGTGCTTTCTTTGGATGTGCATCAAGTTTCCTTGTTGCTGAACGCTTTGGACGTCGCCCAACCCTTATTCTCGCAGCTATAATTTTCTCCATCGGCGCGGCCCTTCAGATGATTGGCCGACTCGACTGTCTATATATAGGTCGCGCACTTACAGGCTGGGGCGTTGGGTCCAGTGCAATGATCCTCCCAATCTATGTCTCTGAATGCTCACCTGCCCTGATCCGTGGACGACTGGTCGGGACATTCGAAGTCATGCTTCAGGCTGCATTGGTCTGTGGATTCTGGGTCAACTACGGTGTTAATAAGAACATCAGTCCAGAAGGTAATATGCAATGGCACGTTCCTGTCGCTGTTCAGTTTGTGCCAGCTGGCCTGTTGGTCATCTTCATGATACCCATGATTGAGTCACCTCGATGGTTGGTCTCCAAAGGCAAACTTGAAGACGCCAGGAAGAATCTCAGCTGGGTTCGCAACCTACCTCAAGATCATGCCTACATTAACCGAGAGATGTCTATGATTGAGGTGGCCATTGAACATGAGATGTCATCGACAGGACAGAGAGGTAATTGGCGCCAGATATTCTCAGAGCTATTCCAGCCTGGAGTTCGAGGTAGGATAGTCTTGTCTTGCGGACTTGTGTCCTTCCAAAACTTCACAGGGTGAGTCATGAAGCTCATTATAGGAGGCACAGCTAATAAGAGCAGTATCAATGCCATAAACTACTACTCCCCGACCATCTTCAAGTCCATCGGATTCACTGGTACCTCTGTTGGCCTGCTCGCCACCGGCATTTTCGGCATCGTGAAGATGGCTGCGACCATGCTCTATGCTGCGTTCCTGGTCGACAAGCTAGGACGAAGACCGCTGCTACTGATAGGTGGCGTCGGCTCTGGTATCGCAATGTTCTACCTGGCCGGCTACTCCAAGGTGTCAGGCTCGTTTGAACACATTCCACCGATGGATTCGGGAGCGAAAACTGCCGTGGCGATGGTATACATATATGCTTTGTTTTATGGTATGAGTTGGAATGGAATCCCATGGCTCTTCACGTCCGAGATCATCCCAAACAGAGTCCGTACTCTTGGAATGGCGTTCTGTATCTGTGTTCAGTGGGTGACTCAGTTCATTGTGGTCTACAGCTTGCCGCACATGGTGATTGGGTAAGTCAGGATCTTGACCTAGTATCGGTATAAGCTAACTGCTTAGTATCACCTATGGAACCTTCCTCTTCTTCGGTGCTTGCACTGTTCTCGCAATCATCTTTGCGTGGCTGTTTATCCCAGAGACAAAGGGCGTACAGCTGGAGGACATGGATCTGCTCTTCAGACTTGACGTGCCCATTCTCGCGTCTCGGGCGAGGGATAACTATTTACAGGGTATCGCTGCGAGGGCCTTAGAAGAGCAAGATGAGGGGAAAATGAAGGCAACTGAGATTGAACATGTTTGAACAGTGGACTTGGGCGCTAATTGTAACAGCTTCACATCGAAGGATTATCTGCTAGGCTTAGGAATAGCGTATAAGACCAGTGACCGGAAATAGGGAACATAATAGTAAGCGCGACTAAGGGGCTCTAGAATAGATCTATATACTCAGATAGTTCCCTGGCCCCAGAAGACACCACGCCCGTTGGTTCCAACATAGACCAATCCCGCCTCATTTCCACTTCCAGCCAGCTTAGCACTGTCCGCAGCACCAAAGCCCATGGAACCCTGGAGATCCGTCCAATTCTTGCCAAGATCAGAGCTGCCATAAAGCTTGCGGCCCGCAGACCCTGTTCCGAAAGCGTACACATTCCAGTTGCTTCCCGAGCCCTTACCGAGAGCAATCTGCTCAGTCTTGCTAAGACCGCTAATCTTGGAGAATGCGCTGCCGTAGTCTGTGCTGCGGAAGATACCAGCGTCTGTAGAGACCCAGACCTCGCCCGCCTTGGTAGGATGAGCGGCTATGTCTTTGACAGAGTTTGCTCCGTCGAGAGATCCACCAGTGGAGAAGCTGGATGCTGTGTTGTTGGAGACGTAGAACTTAGACCCTGATGCACCGTAGAAGTAGTCATTGTCTTGCTTATCGCTAGCAACGAGAGCGCCGTTCGGAAGACTGGAGACAGAAGCGAAGCTGCCTTCGTTCTGAGACCTCAAGACACCTCGGTTCTCGGGAGACCAAACAATTGTATCTCCATTCGCAGAGTAGGAGATGGAACCTCCCTTGGGACCTTGCTCAGCCGCGCCATGAAGCTTCCACGACTTACCGCCGTCGGATGATAGCGCAACTTGGGGGTTGCTGTCGCTATTTCCAGCTCGGACAACACTGCCAACCTTCTTGCCAGCGTAGTCAGCACTAGTAGATGTCGTGAACATTGGGTTGTCCCAGGCTGAGAGTGGAGATTTGCTAAGAACGCTCTTGGACGCAAAGGTGAAACCGCTGTCATCGCCGACGGCCGCAAGAAGCTCACTTCCTCCGGGTGCAGACTTGACGTCGAGAACTGCGGTCTCCTCGATACCGTCGGCAAGAGACTCAATAGTGATGTTGTGAACGGTGTCCCACTTGGTGAGATCATGGCCACCGTAGAGTGTCAGGCCAGTGCCGTACAACCAGTGGTTGCTGTCAAAGGGATCAATAGCCAGAGCTTCAACCATCCAACCCAGCTTCTTGGTGTCAACGGAAATGAAGTTCTTGTAGATCCAAGGTGCCTTTGGTGTAGAGATGCTGTAGTGAAGATCGAGGTTGCCCTGGGCGTTGTAGTTCCAGAGCGTAGACCAGGTCTTGCCAGAGTCAGTTGATCGGAAGAATTGGGCATCGGGATACCAAGAGTTGAGTGAGGCAACGACAAGAGTACCCGGTTTCTGGCGGTCGAGGGCAAGACCACCAAAGCCGAAGTAGATATCTCCAGGTGGAGTGATGTCCTTCCAAGTGTTGGCGGCAACATCGTAGCGGTAAACGGCACCAGCAGTACCATCATAAGGTCCACCACCATTGCTGTAAGAAAGGTACAAGGCCTTCTCCTTTGGTGAGAACTGACCTTTGTGGGGAAGATACTTCACAGGCTGGCCGTCCACGGGCTTCCACGTCTTACCCGCATCAGTGGTGACATACAAAGAAGCAGTCCTTGTATCAGCAACGCCGACAAAGATGCGCGACGTAGCTCCATTGACAAGAGATGAGGTAGAGTCAAATGTGACAAAGGACAAACCCTGAATGTCACTGTTGTATCCAGAGCTATCACTCGGATCAGCAATGTAAGTGCCGACGTTGGTGAACGATGTGACTTTGGAGAAGCTCTTGCCACCATCCGTACTCTTCCAGAGGCCGTTGCCGCTCCGGGCTCCGAAGTAGATGATGTTGGAGTTCTTGGGGTCAACGGCGAGACGCTCGCCCATACCGCGGCCGGGCATGTTACCGCCTACCTTGAAGGGGAGCTCGGTGAAGGACCAAGTGGCGCCTTTGTCATTGCTGATACCGATAGCTCCCTTGTTGGGATCCCTATAACAGCATTAGACTTCCGACCAACATGGGAAAGTTTGCTTGAGGTGAGTTACCATGAGTTTGTGTACAATCCAGCAGCAGTGAGAACCTTGTTAGGGTTACTTGGATCAAGGGCCAAAGCATCGATACCCCAACGGCTCCTACGAAAGTATCAGTACGTTCTACTAATTGCTGATTCTCAACATACCATGTGGCATCAACACCAGTGCTATCAGTCAGCGGCGTCCAAGAGTCATCCGAATTGAGACGGTAAAGTCCACCGATATCAGTTCTCGCATATGCAACGCCCTTGGCAGTAGGATGAAACTCAATGCCAGGAACGAAGCCGCCTCCACCGCCAAAACGGACATTCTGCCATTTAAGAGCAGCTTGCGCAACGCTTGCCGAAGCAGCGAGAAGAGAGAGCAATTTCATGGTGAATTCCAGCAAATAACGAATGACACTGTATTCAAAGAAGGTCTGAGCATCATTTTTGGCGAATTATAGGCCTACTTTATATAAGCGCTTTGAGGTGACGTGATAGTCTGGTTCCGTTGTCCTTTGCAGTTTTTCGGATACGAAGCCTCCGTGACGAAACAGGATGACGCAGGGGTACAAGGCTCACCAAGCCCCGAACATGCTCAAAATTGAATGGATTGCGAGGGGTTTTTTTATTCATCAGTGTATTTAATCTACGGCACTTGGAGATTTTCCACCTACCAGATGAGGGTTGTGCCTCACAGGAATGATTGGTGGTGGCATGTTCAGACGAGATTGCCAGTCTCGGGCCGCTATATACCGCCGTTTGTCCAAGTGAGGCAATGTTTGGTTTCGTGCCGCATCCGGGCTCAGGTTACGCCATTTACTTTCGGAGTCTCGGCACGAGTTGCAGTGGCTCACGTGTACGTAATCGATGTGCCAAAGGATAGTGGATGGATCGCAGGGTCAGAAAATTCGTTGTCCGCTGAGGTTACGGTATTTTATTTTTCATGGACATGACTTTCCAGATCCAGTTGATGTTATGTACAATTTGGCCCCAATAAGAAACAGAAATATAAGGCTGCAATTACTAGAGGTATCATTATCCTGTATTTTTAAATACTATAATGCTACTCTAAAGCTTAGGGTAGTCAAGATTAATTTGAAGTTTGTGACTGCTTGTCTTTCAATCCTTATATCATATTAGAATCCTATTCAAGGTTAATCATCCTCTTTTTTCTTTTAGCTGTGGCCTACTCGTACACAAATAGTTACGAAACGCCGTTTGTGATGTCCTCAGAAAATGAATCGCTCATTTATTCACTCATCTCTTCCCCGCGTTGAGGACTTTACAACCACGAGATATCTTCTTCTTAGTATTAGACCCAGCCTTTGCCGAGGCCATTTTGAACAGGCCCAACTACCATTAATCAAGACCACAGATGCAAAAGTCGCGACAAGTCAAATCATGTTTCATATCACAAGGAAGAGAAGGACCCTGAACCCGAGGTTGGCTGACAAGCTGCATGCATACCCCACACTTTGATCCTGCATCTCAGCATCAAGATGCCATTCTTGATCCTCGGCTTCCCCACTTCTTGGTTGGCCAGGCTTTGCGGGATACATCTCAAAACCTGGGGTAAGCATCCTTTCTGGGGTTCGCTGAACTCTGTTTGAATACCATTAACCAATGTTCGTGGCTCTGAGGTACAATTCGCAGAGAAGGCCCGATACGTACATGAAATGGGGTCGTGTGACTTGTGAACATCACAATTTGGACTGCGACGTTGTGGAGGCATTCAATTTGTCCCTTGTTCGAAGAAATACTGATGAAGGGGCTCAAGAGAAGAATAAAGATCGTCCCCATCATCAACACACTATATAGTACTGGACTCGCTTGGCTTAGAAATGAATTAATCAAGTTCTGCCCGTTGCTATACAGCTCAACCATGTCCAGCAAAAGTCTGGCGCTTAACACGTGATAAGAAAAGAACAACACTATACTGCACTTCTGACAAGCGAGACTACGCAGCCATGTGAATTCCGCATAGCCGATCAAGCGTAGGAATCCAAGCTATGCGAACTAGACAAGAAGAGGAAGGAGAATTATACACTGGATAACACTATAAGTATCTTAAGGAATACTGAAGGAGATCGATCGTCTATAAAAAGGAGGCAGCTCTCTAGATATAAGCCTGTATGCTCATACTCCATCTTTCTGTTCATTAGACAAAGCGATTGCTTCTAAGGAATAGCATACTGTTCTCAGTCTTTATATCTCGCTCTTCACCATGCGTGTCTCATTCATCCTTTCCTTCCTCCTGGCTGGTGCTACAGCCTTCCCAACAGCGTCCTCAAACAAAAAGAGAGCCGTTGCTGCCCAAGATGTCAACCTACTTGAAGCCCGAGACCTTCTCAACCGCAATGATCTTGAGGATGGGGATTCCTCCAGTTGTCCCCCAGCAATTCTGATCTATGCGCGTGGTAGCACAGAACCTGGCAACCTTGTTCGTTGCATGAGACCCATACTCCAGATTGTTAAAGCTAATCCAGTTAGGGAATCACGGTTGGGCCGATCCTCGCAGAGGCCATGCAGCTCGCTATCCCAGACATCTGGATACAAGGTGTTGGTGGGCCCTATACGGCTGATCTCGCGCCCAACTTTCTTCCGGAGGGGACTACTGATGCCTCCATTGATGAAGCTAAAAGGCTGTTCCAAATGGCCCACGATAAGTGCCCAGATACGCCCGTCGTGACGGCTGGTTATAGGCAAGTAATTCTCTTCATCAATTTACTGTTTCTTTGCTCATTCTGTCCATTAAACAGTCAAGGCACGGTTGTCGTCGGATATGCATTGAGTGAACTCGAAGGCGCGGTCCAGAATCAAGTTGTTGGGGCTGCCTTGTTTGGATATACCAAGAACGAGCAGCTCGGGGGCCGTATCCCCAACTATCCTACAGACAAAACTAAGATCTTCTGTCTGCCTACGGATCTAGTGTGTGACGGAACTTTGTTCATTCTTCCTGCTCATTTTCTATACGGTGCTGATGCGGCGGGTCCCGGTGCGGAATTCTTGGTTGGGCAGATTAATGAGTAGAAGGTTTTTTAACAGCTATTGCAGTCCTCCTCTATGATAGAGGCGAGATGGCAAGAATGGGTGTATCATCAGAAGATGGAGAGATGAGTGATGGACTTGGAGGAGACAGAGAATCAAGTACAGCAACGTGCATAAAGTTTATTTATGCTCCCCTTTCGTCGTCATGTATGTATTGCCGCAAACACTATGTTAGAAGAGCCCGTCCGATGCACCCGGCTCTAGCGTAGTGACCTTGGAACTTGTCTCTTTCTCCATCGCTTCCGTAGCGGGTGCTAATTCTAACCGCTTTGGTGAGATCGGCCCCGATGTGGTGTTATGCCGTCGGCCCAGCCAACGCACTACACCATTACCGAAAGTGACGTTAAGATAAAAGTGAGATGTCACATAAATGTTGAGATTTCGGAAATGGGATGCTCAATTCCACACTTGTCTATCTGTCGCTTATACAATTAGACTACTGCGGCATCCATCATGGCCACATCCAAGTTTCTTCCTGGCGAGGAAAATAAAGGAGAAATTCGAGTCGCAATCATTGGTGCAGGTCTCGCTGGACTTGCTGTCGCCAACGGTTTACTGAAGGACCCACATGAGAGTTGATGTCCAGATCTTCGAACGAGACACGATTGCATTTAGCTCAGAGCGGGGCGGCTATTAGCTTCGCATCGGCCTCAGTGGCCTGAATGCCATCAAGAAAGTGTCCAGCCCTGAAGTATGGCCCAAAGTCCGCAAGGTCTGGTCCAAAGACAAAGAGACGGTGCCTACGCTTGTTCACCCTGTTACCTTCAAGGCTCTCCTACGACTAGGCGAGCACAAGAGGTATCCCCTGAGCCGTTCCTTGCCAAGACTCGGACTTCGTCTTACGTTGCTGGAGCCGATGCTCGCCCAAGTGAGGCTTCACTTCAGTCATAATTTCCAGCGCTTTTAACTCATTTTGGGTGAAAGATGTGGTGCGCGGCTGCATTTCAATGGTCACGACCCAGAGGACGGCGACATTCTCGTAGCAGCAGACGGCAGCAGCAGCCAGGTCTTTATCGGCCAGAAAGTGTTGACGATTTGCAGCGATTCTTTGATAAGTACATGCTCAACAATGACAATGGCTGGGAAAAGACACCTCGCGTTCGATACACGCTTCTGGGCGAGCCCAAGCATAATCCACATGCCGGCTGATGAGTAACCACCAGCAAAGGTCAGGTACGAAACCTTCCTTAATGCGGCCAGTGGAAGTCTAGGGCACAGCAAGCCTTTGACTGAGAGCGTGCTCGAGTACCAAGCGGATTCGCCCTCTGACAATGGATGCTCGTTCGCCTACACCTTCAAGGAGTACACCGAGTTCTGTGGTATCTCCAAGGCCAGAGTAGTCATGTCGACACCAGATCATGAAAATATGGTAATTCTCTTCCCCTCAGGCCTCCTATGTGTGTACTTGAACATATTTGTCCCCAACCCAATTCTCTCAGGACGTGTACGTCGCGCTACGTAAACTTGACAAAGGCAGAAGAGACTTGTCGCATAAGAACATCACCATGGAAGACCTCCCAGAGAGTACAATAGTCGAAGATATTCCGAGGCATAATGTCTAGTAAGATTCAACTGCTTCCAATATATCAATCGCCTCCGGTAGTAACAAACCTTGCACAGGCGGTACATCGGACCCAACGGTCGTCTTCGTGCATCGCATCGCGCCATCATATATGAGTCGCTTGAAGACCGTGGCCCAGATGAATACGAGAAGCTAATAGAACCCGCGTACGTATATCATCCACATACAGCAACACAACCATTGCGCCGCGATCAAATTGTCGAGCTCGACATTAGTCTCTGGCCCGGGGGTATAATCTTTGATCCTGGAGAGTCCATGAGGCTTGAATTTGCGGGCCAGGGCCAAATTCTACAGGATCTTGATAGTGTGAATGAGCATCTGGTGAATTACAACGTTGGGCGGCATAGGCCGCATACAGGTGGGGAGTATGAGTATCAGCTCTTGGTGAACCTGTGGAGGAGCGGTCAGGAAGATGATATTACTGAGAGGGCTTAGGCTGGGTGTTGCAATGGTACACTATCGATCGCAAAACATGGTAGATGAGATAGGATGGCATAGGTTTCATTGACTGACTTTTGTGTATTAAGTCGTGTAGGCGAATTAGCTGATCTTAGCAACCCGCATAACTGCAGTTGGCATTGTCATTACGTAGTCCTCAATCTACGGAGCCATATCTGAAAGGAACTGCCCTGAATACATGTAGATTTTGCGTGTATTTCATGCTCATACACATCTTAGCACGACCGTCGATAACACTGTCACTGAGTACTGGCTATAGGTAAAGCTATCAAGGCATGGAACAGCGTGGCACTGTATACAGGTGTCTATAAGGCTAAGCTTTAGTCTGGCCTTGTGTTGTTGTGATCATTCTGCTTGACATTCCTCGCACTGGTCTAGATTCATGCCCGCTATGTCTGGTATGTGACTACCAGACGTACCGTTTGACGCCTGGAAGCGGACACACAGACTTCTCCCCAGTCGTCCCTACCTCAGGCACATGATTGCTAGAATGGTACCTAGCAGCGAAGGAGATGGTCTCTGCGGAAAAGCTGGACTTCTTCGCATATTTCCACGCTTATTCTCGGTATATCATTCCGATCGTCTTAGTTGTGTATGCCCCTGAGGAGAAGGAGCAGGCAAACGAACTCTGCCAGAAACTCATTGATGATGCTGTCCATCGTGTATTCACCACACATCGAACTCACGTTGAATTTATGGATCAAATCAGAGGTCACTTCTCATTCAACGGACATGCCCTTGCCAAGCTGATTGATAGCTTCAAGGCCGTGATGGATCCTAATGGGATTCTGTCACCTGGCAAATCGGGTATTGGGGGAACCAAGTAAAGGTCATATTACTAGCAAAAACTCATATTTAAGAATTCATGAGTTCCAAGTCCTTGTTTCTCCGTCGCAGTTACACTTCCTTGCCATGGTATCATTGAAATCGATAGAAGGCATTGTATTCAGCCATAGAACCCTAACATCTCAGATCAAAGGCTCAACAGTCGATGTGAAAAGCATTTGGCCTTGCTTTCCGGTAGCCTTCTATATTCACGTATCAAAGCCCCAACCGATCTGATCACTCGACGCCCCAGCAATACGCATCAGACTCCTCGCACCATTAACAGCATTGAATCTTCCGCCCTGGAAGGCAGCGGCGGCAACTCCCATAGCAGCCCTCGTATCAACACCTTCATTTCTCGTGTTCGCATCTCCCCTCTCTAGAACCTGATTCAGAAATGCATCACCTGCCAAGCCCTCATACCGGTCCAGACAAAGCTGCTTGATGGCGGGTCCATACAAGTCCACCCATTGCTGCTCACTAACAGTGGTATAGCGCTTCTGGCCATTTGCATCAGTCAGAGAGAATGGCCATTCAGCACAGACGACTTGATACCGCTTCGTGATGAAAAAGAGGATTGGCCATGAGAAGATCCAGAGAAACGTGAGGTAGAAGATCCAGCAGATCCAGGTCGTCAGGCGCCACGTATTTAGGCGGTTGGACGAGTAGATGTCGACTGCTCGGTCGGCGACCGGGAATTCGATGGTGAGATTTCCTTTGTAGTTGGAGCTTCGGACATAGTTTTTCAGACTGTTGCGGAAGAAGGTCTCATCCATGCCAGTGACTGTTCTAGTTAAACGGAACCTGCGACTCATTAGAAAGGGCCTCAAGTCAAGAGGTGAAACATACACTTTGGTGCCAGCTGCTTTCGCACAGTATCGGTGACACCATTCCTTCAGGGTCGGCTTCGCATGACCAACTTCGATATCGCCTTTCACGCCGTCCTGACGTTTCTTCAACACCGTGCCGCGATATGTCTTCTCACCACTCTCGACAGTCTTGAGCGTCGAGTTGCCAATAGGATTTACGATGAAATTGGGATACAGATAATTCTGCAAATTCACCATGATCCTGAAGTCAGTGACTTCCTCACGCTTGCTCTTGCCATCGCTATCGCGCTTGGTTTCCTTGTGAGTTCCGGTTATGTTGATATACGGCGAAGGAGGAAACCTTGCCATGGTTCTGACCCAGTTCTCGAGAAATTCTGGATCTGCATCTGAGCGAGGATCGCGCACTGCATTCACTTCGTTGCCGATGCGAGTGCGCTTCTGACCGATGCGGTTGGAAGTGAAGGCGATGTGAGACTCGGGCTGGGTGACACCTGTTTGAAGAAGTTCTTCTTCAATGTCGGTGCTGCCGATGGGAGCCATCGCTGGAGTGCTTGAACCCAGAGTCGGTGTATCATGGTATGCAGGCGGTGGTGCGTCATCGCCGTTGAGAACGTCGTCCTCTATGTGAGCGTAAGAGGGTTCCCCCGCAGTCGTGTGAAGCGACACGGCGTCAGGGTCATCCCGATAAGGCTTTGGCGACGGAGGATTGCCCATGGTCGCGAGATTGAGTGGAAGTACCAAGAGATGGTGGGAATGCAGGCCAGTTTGAGTATTTTAGTTCCAGCTTTAGCTTAGGCAGCAGCCTTGTTGTGTTGAAAGAGGAATTGACTTGATCTCACGCGTTCACGGCACGGTTTTTGTCAGATTTCATGCCCGAATACGGATCGAGTAACCGCCGATCCGGCGATTTCCGATTTGGGGATAGCGGCTGGCTACCTTGGGGAGTCTTACAAACAATTCAGCATGGAATATTATTTTTATTAACCAACTGATTACCGAAATGATGCTAAATCTAAAAATGAACTCGTATCGTAACTGAGCCATGCGGTAATCTTGGGTGTCGTTGTTTACCAACTCATCTTGAGTGTTTCATTTGGGACCAGTCCTCCATCAAAGCCTTATCTTCCATTGGACGAATTGAAAGCTCTTAGAAATGAACATCGTAGTATTACTTTCTTTCGTCTGCATATCAGTGACGCTATGACCTGTTGTTCACTTCTACTGACTATGAGATCCCGGTCAACAAAGATTGGTGTTCAAGAAGTGTCAGGCATTTACATGTTCAGTAGTCCTGTTGCACTGGAACTCATGACACGCTGTGCGTTTTGGGTGACCAACCAATCAGTAGTTCCTACTCAGGCAAAGCATATTAGCTATAAAGCCATACAATATCCCTGGATGATGGCCATTTTTTCCATCTTTATTATTTAGAATTCAGGGTTTAAAGGTACGTTCCAACCACTCCTCAACCTAACTCCAACAGGTCTTCTTTCATCAGAACCCTCAACCCACCAGGAACAATCACTCTTAGAAACTATGTCTTCAGGTGTCCGCTTTACCTCTCTCCCTGAACCTTTCGAGGTCGGTCGAATTTGGCAGGATCTTGAAGACCTCATCTGCTCACTCCAGTCTCGACTCGAGCTTAAAGAAGAAAAGTATTCTGAACTCGCTGTTGATGTTGTCAATCGTCTTGAATCGGGTCTTCGAGGCGAAGAGCGTCAAACTCAGCTTTGCAAACTTCGTGAGTCTTGGGGGCATATTCAAACGCTGGAGCGTGAGCTGCGCTTTTACCTAAAACAGCTGAGAAGACTAGCTGAGAGTTCCATGTCAAGGATCGCCGAGCAGCTTGGGACCCTTAATGTCGATTCAATGGCTAGAGCTATCCAGGTGAGTGAGATGAGTCAGACGTGCTATGAGAGGCTTGTTGAGCCGTTGTTTGAGACAATCGTCGAGTCGCCTGATGAGCATACCTCAGACTCTTGGCAGTGAAGAACTAGTAGGGCATCCTAGATAGGGAAGCCTCCAAGTGGAGTATCAGTGTTTTGGTAATTAAAAAAGTAAGTACTTGCATTTTAGTATAAGAAGCTTAAGTACAATAAAGTTATTGAACATTAATATAAGCAGCTCGACGTTTGTGCATGTGAAATGGGGTTAGACGTGAGTATTTCCCATTGCAGATTCTCTATCTAGCGACATAGCTACAAACTAACCCAAGACTCTATACACAGGGTACTCATCCCCGACATTGACCGGCAAGATGTTGAACGTAGCATACGAATCGATATTCTCAGGCTCAAGGACAGTGAACGCATAGCCCGCAGCAGCCTGTCTCGTCGGCACCCAAAAGCTCCCCGCCGGCATCGTAATCTCCTTCTTCTTAAGCTCAGTAGTGACCTTGTTCAACACAGTGCCCTGATAAACAGTACTAGCCAACTCAATGCTCGTAACATTATAAGCCTCAACTTCGCCACGGAACTCGGAGCGAATATTCTCGACGGTAACACCGTTGAGGCGAAGACGATCAGCGGCTTCTTTCCATGCTTGTGGGAAGATGTACGCTTCGGGGCGAGAACGGGTGAGGTTGGATTTTACGGGTGTTGAGCTGAGGAATTGCACCGGGATTTCGACGAGTTTGCCGGTTGTGAGGTCGATGAAGTCCCAGGTGCGGTTGGTGTGCTGGAAGGAATCTGTAACGACTACTTCGTCTACGCCGTCGATGAATTTCTGACGTGCACCTTCGACGACTTCGTACACCTCTTCAGCTTTATCGGCGGCTGTTTGAATGATGGCTTCGATCATGGTTAATCCTGAAGCAACACGTCGCTGGAAGTGCTGGCTTCCAAGACCGATACCTCTGGTTTCAGTGAGGAAAACCATAACCTGAGTCAGCGCCAATGACACATCACCAGCTCGAGCCTGGGTATCAAGCTGGGTAAATACCAGAGGCTCCTCCCTAGCGTTTCCAGTGATATAAGGACTCCATCGCAGATTCAGCTTATCCATCGCCCCAGCAATTCTAGGCACGAAAACCTCCTCGGAGTATTCCCGAATATCCTTGTGAATGTTCAGATTCTTCATTGGATCGAATTGACCATCCACTGCTTGCGCCCACTGATCTTTGAGGCCATAAGCGCGATTGGCGCTGTATTCATGCGCGTCTACCATGACATGAGGAGCAAAGTCAATAATCAGCGCCTTGACCTCACGGGTCTGCTGACTTGCGAAACGAATGTGATCTCTGTTGGGATCGTATCCCGTTGCCAGGAACCGCTGGAAGTAAGCGACGCCATCGGGGTTGTAGCGGGGCAGGATCATGATGTCCATTTTCTCAAGGATTGACGCTGCCCATGTTGAGTTGGCGTCAAATTTGCCGAGCAGCGCGAGAAGAGCTTGGTCGCCGCCGGGTTCATTTCCGTGGACGCCACCTTGGAGGTAGACGCGGAGCTTCTCAGATGAAGATGAATTGGCCTTGATTTCAGGCTGCGACGACGTAGACAAGTAAACATAGGGAATTGAGCGGCCTTCGTCGGATTTGAAGGACGGGTTATTGTACGTCAACCAGTCATTGCGCGATGCAAGACTCTCGAGGAAGTAGTCTAGGGATGTTAGTTCATGGATGTTGAAGATGTTTTAGCAACATACTCAGACCAGCGTCGCTTGTTGGCCCGCTCGTTCCATTGTCAAAGCCAGCGGGGATGCTCTTGGGATCAAGGAAAGCAGTCGACTGAAGATCAATCTGCTTGACCTCAGGAAAGTTCTTGGCAGCTTCTTCACCGTCTTTCGTAAGAGCAACTTGATTATCGTTGTACCGAACTGCAGTGGCCAAGCCAGCGCAAACAAGGCCAACAAAAGCAGTGCGAAACGTCATTTTTCCAGTGGACCTACAGAATAAAGAAGAGACATTGGAACCAGATCATGCGGGCATTTCATCTTTTAAACAACCTTCCTAGTCCGTGACGATCATCATACATGGGGAACAAACTTCCCCGCCGATCCGCATAGCTTATCAGTAGCAAAGTTAGCCGATGATAAGCTTAAACCGTTTATAGTAGGTAGCTATGGGAATTGGCTCATTTAGCCCCGACTATGTTGCAATCAACAGCGGGGAATGGATCTGCCAAGGCTTGATGGATGAGAAATTGTTCGCCGGTCTGTGGAAAGCCGGTTTATGCGTGGGCTGTTGCTCGGCGCTTTAATTGTTTGCTGGGGCGCGATAAGATAAGATCTGAATAAGAGAAAGTCCGGGCTGGGGCTGTAAACTAGTGGGGGAAATGTGGATGTTGTAGGGTAACTTCTGCAGTTGGTTATTCACCCAGAGATGTGAGTTCGGATGATGGACCTCTAACACTTAGTAGTAAGAATTTTTTGTTTCTTCTCTGCTTTAATATCTAGCATTTATTATAATAATGCTAAGTAAGTACGTATCCTACTGTCCAATGATGAACAAGGTAACCTCTTCCATCAAAAGCAGCAAATTGGCGATTCTCTTGTACTCGCTAGTCGGCAATTACATAGCACTGAGGGTGTTGCTGCTAAGTGGTTTGCAACTACCTAACTTCAATACAGCGCCAATTTCCCCTCTACTCACTGTTTTGCTTTAATAATATTGTTAGCTAAACTAGTCAATGCGAGACAGTCAATCAACTTACGCATCTGAAAGACATAATGTAGTCCGGGTTCAGACCTTCCAATATAGATCCACACTCTCCAGGATTCTTGCTGATACTGAGCTCATTGCAGTCTGGTGCGGGATAAAATGTGCAATAGGAGTTTGTATCTAGCTTAGGCCTTGCCGAATGAGCCTTGAACAAACCCTTGCAGCCTTTTCTGTTACGTCCACCTTCGACGAAGTGGACGCAGTCCACACCGTCCATGCTGGCGCCAAAGGTGTTGCAGTCGAATTGGTCACCTTCGAGAATCTGGTACTCTGTATTGTCGTCGACTTTGCAAAAGTTTGTGTTGTCGTAGAATGTCACTGGAAGAGTTTAGTTAGAAGGACGAGAAAGGACGAAGGACCACTTACCATACCACGCTGTCACGGGCGAGGTAGCAGCAAGAGTAGCGATGGTTACAATTGAGAGCTTCATTATCGGCAAACAAAGATGCTTCTAATTAAGAAGGATGTTAAGGGTGAGACGACGAGCTAGTGGGATGGGAGTGAGAAGAACTATATAGCTTATCCACCGACACCAAAACAATCACACGTTGCATCTACAAGCCTTGTGTCATCTTGGTCCTATCATCTATTGAGTTACAAGACTTTTGTCGCCATGATTGCTTTCAGACATGGGTATATCTTGTTTGCCGAGAGCTGAAGGATGGGACCGTCGAAGCTGAGAACCAAAATAGGGCGCTGATCACGTATATTTGTCTCGAACAGGCAGCTTCCGCTGGGGGCCAAAGTGTAGACAGTCTCAGATGACTATTGATCTTCAATGGAAATTCCCTGGAAAAGTTAAATAGTGAAACGAAGGATGAAGATCCGCTCGTGGGGCTGATCCGAGCTGAGCCGGGCGGTCCGAGCCCAGAGAGAATTGTTCTCCTGCCTCGACTATGTAGACATTGATTGCATTATCAAGAGGAATACATGAACTCTATCAATGTCAGACAAACTCTCAATTGTGAAGGTGAATCTCGTCATGTGAGTGAGTCTCTGAATGCTGAGCGACCTCCAACTGCTGCCGGAGGCTGTGGATGAGCTGTTAATCGAAGATCATTATGTAATGAATGCAACACAAAAAGAAATCTGTAAAGTGACGGGATGGGCCCATGCCGTCTACCACCAATCGAGAATTAGCTAGCGAATTGCTGTGTGATGAAGAAAAGCAAGGCTGACCATCTCGGTACCTGAGTCATGCCTAAGAAGTTGACGCTGTCATGGAGCCGGGTCAGTCGCGATGGTTTACGGGTATGGTAAACGTTCAAGGAGTCAAGAAACTAACCAGACCAGTGCTGGATAAATAGTGATGTGACAAACTGATGTCTTGATATTATTAAGAACATCTCTCGTTCTGCAGATCAAAGCGACATTAACTCGAGTGAAAATGTAGTACATAGGGCAAAGATTGAAACCGTCTGACATAATCAGAAAGCTCAGACAACGTGGCCGAGTGGTTAAGGCGATGCCCTGCTATCTCTTCCGAGACATCATAGGCATTGTGTTCGCACGCGTAGGTTCGAATCCTGCCGTTGTCGATGTTTTTTTGATCTTTTCGCATTTATGATTGTATTTATCTTTTGCTAGAATTACAATCTGTTGTTGTCGCGAAAGTTGCCGACGTTTGGTTTTGGTGGCGCGGTTCAGTGCTGGGAGCGACAGCGCTGGACCCACTAAAAGCTCGCGCCTGATGCTGACTGTGACTCAGGTATGGTTACTTTGCGATTTACTAGAGTGATTCAGATAGCTTGGACCTCTTGTGTCTCTTTTGCCCGTGATAAGCATGCTGTGCATTGACTGGCAGTAATTGATACCAGCTCAGAGTTTCGTTTCCATCACGATCAAAGCTCGCTCTGACTAACGACTTTACCTACAAAGTTCACAATGACCGCTGACCACAAGCCTGCACGATCGGCAGTAATTCACCCGCGACCGTTCTATATGACAATATTGTTGACTTTGCACACGATTCAATCAACGGCTTGAAGTATGCTCCAGGAACACGAAATGAATGATTACAATCTGGTCAATAATCGAACTTCCTGTAGGTACGATGATGCGAACGTAAGCTGTAATTCGAATGGCATGTTTCAACAAATCCCATTCCGGGCGAATGGTTTAGTGGTATAATACTCCCTTAGCATGATTCAGTCTTCTGAAGAAATCTGGGAGTGGTCCAGGGTTCGATTCCCTGTTCGTCCAACTTCGGCGGTTAAATCCCGCTATTATCCTCCCTTTTTGCAGTTTCGTCCTTCAACTCTACACCTCCAGACCAGTAATGCAGATAGACAACATACTTTTTATTAAGTACAGTAAAGATGATGTAACTTCCTTATGACCAAAGAACTGTGGCACCTTTTTGGTGTGACTCCCTTGCAAGCTCAATGACCCTCAAACCATCACGTGATTGCGTTGGCTTCACTTCCAGCTTTGCCTTGCCATTAATTGCATCGGCGACATTCTCATACAATCCCATCCATCGACCTGCAAAACTTGGATATCGGCCAGAGTACTTCTTGATCTCAGGATCATACTTCTGAACTTTACCGTCGAACTCTTCGTATGTCGTGAGAATACCCCGCAGTTCATCGGATTCAACGCCAAAGCCTTCATCAAGCGGCTTGAGACCAGCAGCGATACCGTCCTCTGTTGCGCAAAAGCTATGCTTTTGGAACTAAGAAAATTTCAGTAAAATAGATTGATAAAACTCATTGATTCTCACCTTTATGAATGATCCCTTTGTTCCGCGAACGAGCTGCTTCAATTGCTGTGCCATCGGCGTCGTCACAGCTGTTTTAACGGTAACGAGCAGATCTTTCTGCACACCATCATATTGTAAAATAATAGTAAAAGAATCTTCAACTTCACTATCGGCGTCACGTTGCACGCGGAAGAACCCCGTCACTGACTTGGGGCGGCCAAAGAGGACAAGCGCCTGGTCGATGCTATGCGTACCTAGACTACTGTAAGCTAAAACATTGAAGGAAATTGTCACAGGAGACTTACCGAGACCAAAGGCCATGCCGGAGCCTGGAGTGTATTTGGCTCCCATTTTGGACAGCCACGGTGGTGACTCAAAGTCATAGTGCAGCTCAGCTTCTTTGATGTCGCCCACTGCACCTTTGTTAATGAGGTGGCGAAGGGTCTGAAAGTCTGCATCCTACCACAGGATTAGAATTCGATACAGAAGAACTAGATGTGGAGCGTACCCATCGTCGGTTCTGAAAACAAGTAAGAATGAGACCCTTCTCTTCACCCAATTTGATCACCCTATCAGCCTCTTCAGCTGAAACAGCAAAAGGCTTGTCCACAATCACTAATCTCATGTTAGTTTCATCCCAGCCCCGAGAAAGGCTACTCACCATGCTTTCCCGCGTTAAGCGCCTGCTCTGCAAAAGATGCGTGTGTATCATGCTGCGTAGCGACAACTACAAACTGAATATCTTTGTCGGCGAAGAACTCCTCGGCTGTGCGATAATGTCTGATGCCAGGAAAATCAACGGTGCAGTGCGAGCCCTTCTCAGCGGACGATGGATCGGCAGGTGCTTCTTTTCTCTGAAGAATAGCAACGACTTCGTAGTCTGGGATAGAAGTGATGAATGGCAAGTGGAAGCTCTTGGCTGAGTTGCCGTAGCCTACGACACCAACTTTGATAGGTGCCATGATTCAAGAGCTGTTTACACTACCTTTACTTTACGAGATTAAGGAGACTTCTTTTATTTGACCGATCGCTGGGACCTTCGATCTAACGTTGACTTACAAATCAACCCTCCATTTTTACCGCATCTTGTTATTCACCCGGCTATAGCGTCATTGATTGCTTGTCCCCGCATTGATTTTATCCTTGGTGGATCGGAGATGGTATCATGACACAACCCCGCTCTTCGGGGAGTATCGGTGATAGATCCGCTACTCCGCGAGAGACCAAAGAGCAGCACAAATTGCCTGAGTATATAAATCTTCGCTCTTAAACGGCCACAGGCTATTAAGCTCCGAGGTTGGATGAATTAATGCATAAGCGGATTGAATTGTCTAACGTCCCAAGGCTTTGAACACCCAACTGCCGCACTTCGGTGACCACTATCCCGAATAAATCAGTATTTGCGGGTCCGGGACAACGACTTTAAATTGACCACTCACTCCATATCGCGCATTTCTGAGACTCTGAGTAATACAGCAGTTTTCATATCATTTTTCAAAATGACCAGCTCAGCAGACTCTCTACCTCACCTGCGATGGGGCATCCTAGGTACGAGTCGCGTTCACTTCACTCTCCAAGGCTAACCGTCCATCTAGGCACAGGATGGGTCTCCTCAATGTTTCTCCGCGACCTCCTCACCACCCGCCCCGACGCCAAAGCAACACACACCATCACAGCCATCGGGTCCTCTTCCATCGAGAAAGGTACTTCATTCGTGGAGAAGCTCTGGGAGAAAGCGCCGGATAAGCCCCAACCACATGTCTACGCGGACTATCAGGGTGTTTATGATGATCCAAATGTGGATATTGTATACATCGGAACGCCGCACTCACTGCACAGGATGAACTGCCTTGATGCTATCGCAGCGGGAAAGCATATTCTGTGCGAGAAGCCTTTTACGATTAATGCGAAGGAAGCAAAGGATATTGTTGATGCGGCGAGGAAGAGGGGTGTTTTTGTTATGGAGGGTTTGTTCAGCTCCGCGTTCGATTGAGTGCTTGCTAATGTTTGTTAGCTGCCTGGGTGAGATTCTGTTCTCTGTTTGAGGCGTTGCGTGAAGAGATCATCGTCAGGAAGTCAATCGGTGAAGTGCAGCGACTTTCTATTGACTTTGGAAACAAGTTTGATCTTGGCAGCCTGCCCAACACTCATCGTCTCAAAGACCCCGCGCTTGGAGGCGGTGCTCTACTTGACATTGGATTTTACACACTAACGTTTGCTTCGATCATTCTTGGTGATTGGAAAGTTGGGAAAGATCATCCGAAACCAACAAAAGTTCTATCGTCTCTCGACATTGTGGATGGTATCGACGCAGCGAATACGGTCATTGTCGAATACCCCTCCGCCAATGGAGGTGTCAAAACAGGAGTCTGCACATCAAGCTTTCGCTATCGAAGCCCCGACGAATTCGGCTACATTCAAGGTACCAACGGAAGTATCACCCTCTTTGGTCCCGCAGTTAGTGTCCCCGGTGGATTCCGCGTCACTGAGGGAGAGCGCCCGGGACCTCCTGCAGCCGATACCCGAACCACGCGCGTGTTCAACGTGGAGCGCCACGAGGGAACGTTGGGATTCTACTGGGAAGCTGATGCTGTGGCGCAGGATATCGCAGCGGGGAAGACGGAGAGCGATGTTGTTCCGTTGGATGAGACTATTCGTTTGATGGAGTTGATGGATGACATTAGAGCTGCGAATGGGCTGAAGTATCCCCAGGATGAGAATTAAGGATGTATCGTGACTTGAAAGTTGAGGCAATCTATTAAACCGGCATTTAGTCACTCGCTATTGAGACGAATATAGTTGCAGCCAATTATAAAACGTCAAATACACGAGGGCTAATTTTCTTCATTCGTTGACTCACGCGACCACAAACGGGAACAAAAAACCTCAGTACATCAGAGTTTTCACTTCGGCGGTGACAAACCGACAATAATTGAATCTGTTTACTCAAACAGATGCAGACGCGATGCACTGTCTCGCAAACGTCAGTTGGTCTACACTGAGTCACCCGCCGAAAGCAACTGCCCATCGAAAACGCATTATCTCGTCCATGATTCCTTCCATTCCTCATTTTTCCCTCCTCCATCACCGCCTCGCTTTTGAAGACTCCAGCGAAACTTGATCTTGAACCCGATTGACTTGATTCTGTCTCTTGCGCGCGACGATGCCGGCCTCAGGATCCGGAGCCTCACTTCTCGCCGACGTTTACTTGGAAGACTGCAATCTCGGCTTCACCCCGCGATGGGACTTCCAGCCCGATCTTGACAAGATGAGAATGACGATCCAAGCGCTTTTCCATACCGACAACGTCCGCATCAAACATTTTGCTGAGGGTTGCTTCAACAAACTCTACGAAGTGCAAGTCAACGATCAGGCCCCACTGTTGCTGCGCGTGGCGCTCCCCGTCGATCCGCAGAACAAGACCATGAGCGAAGTCGCGACGATCCAATGGGTCTCCACGATCACAGACCTTCCGATCCCTAAAGTCATTCATTACGATGCGTCGCGCGACTCTCCCGTCACTTACGAATGGATCTTGATGAGCAAGCTTCCAGGCGCGCGGATGCAGGAGACATGGCGGCATCTCACCCTCCCTCAGAAAACCGACACAGTCCGCCAGATCGCGTCTTTTATAGCGTCTCTTTTTCGCCAAAGGTTCACGAGCATTGGAAATATTTACCCGCCTGTATACGCAAGCAAACTACCGAGGCCTGGCCCGATCGTGTCGACTTGCTTTTTCTACGGTCTCATCAACAAATCCGACATTAAGCGAGGACCCTTTCGGAACAGCAGCGAGTGGTTTGCTGCACGGCTTGAGGCGACCAAGAGGGATGCGACAGCGACGATGGCAAAGTGGTGTGGAAAGGGTGACCTTGCTTGCGCTGCCGTAAAGGAGATTGATAATGCTGCTCGAACGTTTGGCATCGCCGAGAGATTGCTGCATCTGATCCGGTACATTTTTCCATGTCACGCTGAAAGAGAGACTACCGTTCTTTACCACGATGATTTACATGGGAACAACATTCTTGTCGATGATACAGGCAATGTCACAGGTATTGTCGACTGGGAGTGTGTATCCATCGTTCCCTTATGGAAAGCCTGCGGCATCCCCCAATTCCTTTTCGAACAACCCCGATGGAGCGAACCTGACCGCAGGCGATACCGCCAGGACGCGAACGGCGAAATGTCAGAACTATACTACAAGCATTTACACCAGTACGAAACCACGCGCTTGCGAGATGTCTTCTTGGGAGAAATGGAGCGGCTTGACCCGCGATGGATGGACATTCATAAAAAGACACAATTGCTCAGGGACTTTGACTTTGCAGTGCAGTTTTGCGACGATGTCGCCGTTTTGAAGCATATCGTCAAGTGGGCTGAGGCCGTGGAGGCTCAAGGGGATGTTCCGAGGATGTGGGAGCTGGTATGGGCGAATGCGCTCAAGTGGTATTGAATATCCGTTCTTGAAGGTACCAGCGACAGTCAGCGAAGTGGCGATAAGGCAACTCTAGATAAATCTTGCTTGTGTATAATAATTGAAATCATTTCCATCTTGATCATGACTGCAACGTTCGGCATAGCCGGGATATTACCGTGTGACGTCTCCCGTTCGATGTCAGTTCATGCGACCGCTCGGAAGATAACGTTTACGTACTAATCACAGTCATTTATGACTAGGCTGAAACCGTTCGATCGCGATACAGACGTGAGACCGCCATTCTCACGTAAGAGCCCTCGGACGCCGGGTCGCAGCGTCTCACCAACCTGAGTAAGCCTACTATGATAACGACCACGGAGCCCACGCTCACCGCCCAGAGAGATTTCATTATCAAGCCTATACCGCGCGCCGGTATTGACGGGAGCTCGACGAGCACGGCTCTCCTGGATAGCCTATCTCAACCCGTGACACCTCGTATCAGTCATGCTCAGCCTCAGTTCCTCAGCCGTAAGCAAGGGAGTGATTGGATCAACATCCGCCCTTATCCAATTGGTCTACCTCAAGCCTGACTGTGCCCAAGAAACGCCTCTGGGCGGTCGATTGGTCTCACCTAATTCATTACCAAGTTGTACGACCGTCGGCGTAATCACGGGGTGAAGTTCTGCAATGATGGCGTTGTGATTGTGAGCCGCGGTGAGACATGACGGAGTCTAATCGTGTTAGTCATCTGTACAAAGACTCGGATTGGATCGTTGGGTGAGATTATAAGTCCTAGGGCTGAAACATTCCAGTGCCAAGACCGTGATCCTTGGCCAGCTGTAACTCGTATCGCAGCGTGGCTTGAAAATGGGAACATGATTGGATTCAATGACTGTGACGGGAACTTGGTATGTGATTGCCGTCAGAAGCTTGCATATTCGCCGATAACAGGATTGAGATGACCGCGTGACGAACGACGAGGCGTTCTTATTTAAATCCCGTCTCACAAAGCACAGAACCATTGACCCCAAACCACCAAAAAAACATTCTCAAATGGCTCTCATCGAGAGAGTATGGCACGCCTGCGTCAGTATAGTCGCATGGCTTACAATGTGGCCCACATCCCCATCCAACTCCTACCAACATCCCCTCCGTCCCAACCATCCTCACACTCACATTGAAGACCCCAGCCCTGGCTTCCCCATCTTTCATCCCCCGCCAGGTGATCATGAGTTCCTCTGCGAGTACCCCGAAATGACAGGCTTTGTGCAATGTTCAATCCCAGAGAACAGAGAATGTTGGCTGAGACATCCTGATGGGCGAGAGTTCAACATTCATACTAACTATGAGAACTTTGCGCCAAAGGGGATTATGAGGCATTATACGCTTAATATTACGGAGAGTTGGTATAATGCTGATGGGCAGAACTTTACGGAGGCGAAGTTGTTTAATGGGGAGTATCCTGGGCCTTGGCTTGAGGCTTGTTGGGGAGATGTGAGTTTACACCTTGACAATCGCGGTACCCACGTTGACTAACTATGGTACAGACGTTCAACATTACCGTCATAAACAGTATGAATAGGAATGGCACAAGTATTCACTGGCACGGTATTCGTCAGAACCAGACCATGGACATGGATGGTGTCAATGGCATCACTCAGTGTCCTATTGCGCCAGGTGATAGCTTCAGCTATATCTTCAACACGACGCAGTACGGGACGTCGTGGTATCATAGCCACTACTCTGTGCAGTATGCAGATGGTCTCCAAGGCCCCATCGTAAGCCGTTCACAACCCGCCCAAGGGATATTCCGCTAATGACCTAGACAATTCATGGCCCTCAATCTGCACCTTATGATGCCACCAAGAGGCCGCTGCTCATGACAGATTGGTGTACGTTCCTCCTAGCCCTTGTCAAATGTCCCATACTGACCAATGATACAGCTCACGAGAGCGCATTCAGACTGCTCTTCCCAGGCTCCCAATTCTCCAACAAGACCATCCTTCTCAACGGCGCAGGCAATGTCTCCCACTACGGCTACACCCCAACTCTGCCTATCCCTGATAACTATGAGTTATACTTCAACAAAACTCCAACCGACAAGCCAACTCGCCCCAAGAGATACCTGCTCCGCCTGATCAATACTTCATTTGACTCAACACTCGTCTTTTCCATTGATAACCACTGGCTTCAGATCGTCACTTCAGATTTCGTTCCCATTGAGCCGTACTTCAATACGTCGGTGTTGATAGGTATTGGACAAAGATACAACGTCATTGTTGAAGCTAATCCTCTGGGCGGTGATGTCAATGAGATTCCAGATGATGGAAACTTCTGGATAAGGACATGGGTCGCTGATGCATGCGGTATAGCCCCAGGAGGAGAAGGCTATGAAAAGACCGGTATCCTACGATACAACCACTCCGACAAAGCTCTTCCATCTTCTCAACCTTGGGTCAACATCAGCAAGGCTTGTTCTGATGAGACGTATACTTCGCTGAGACCCAAGATTCCGTGGTATATCGGCCCAGCGGCCAATGCTCAGAATGGCGAGAGGTTCAATGTTACTTTTGATCCAAACGCCAAGAATACGCCTGAGTTTCAGGAAGAGTACCCAGTCGCTACATTTGGTCTTCAAAGGCCTGGCCAGAACTTTAGACCCCTGCAGATTAATTACTCTGACCCTGTTATGTTTCACTTGGACGAACCGAGGGATACTTACCCGCCGAAGTGGGTGGTGATCCCGGAAGATTATACTGAGAAAGAATGGGTATGAGTCCAGCGCCTTCAAAATTTATTAGATAACATGACTAACTATCGTAGGTGTACTTTGTTCTCACGATAGAAGGAATCAGTGCGCGTACTGGCGCTCATCCGGTAAGTACCCAATCCCGGCGACATGAACCCCACTTAACCAGATCAGATTCACCTTCACGGCCATGACTTCGCTCTTCTGCAACAAGAAGAGAACCAAACCTACGACCCAAGCAGGCTTAACTTGAAGCTTGATAATCCACCAAGACGTGATGTCGTTCTGCTACCCCGCAATGGCTTTGTAGTGATTGCGTTCAAGGCCGATAACCCGGGTATCTGGCTGATGCACTGTCACATTGCGCGCCATGCCTCTGAAGGGTTGGCTATGCAGGTCCTAGAGAGACAGGGAGATGCGAATAAGTTGTTCCCTGTTGGATCGCCAAATATGATTGAGGCGGAGAGGGTTTGTAAGGTTTGGGAGACGTGGATGGATGGGGAGAAGGATTTCTTTGAAGGTGACTCTGGTATTTAGTTCTGGATAGACAGCAGTACACTTGGCAGATCTGTGTGCTAAACAGTTTGGCGAATCTACAAGATCTCATGGGACTACGTTCGTAAACGGGGTCACGAACCCCGAACAAGCAATCAATAGCATGCCCAGAAACACGGGCAGAAGACCGATCTCAATCCGCGTCATCCACGGCAGATGAACCTCTCCCCTCCAACCCAAAGAAACTGTCCCTGATTCGCTAGCCAAATACCTCCCAAGACGCTGGTGCTTTTCCGCCACGGCCGTCATACCGGTTTCTAGCAATTCCACCGGAAGATCTCCTACTCTATCTGCCTGTCCGCACAAGCTCCTACCACTCTAATCCCAAAATCACCAATCACAATCGTCAGATTGAGCGTTACTATCGTCATTTGCCAACCTTGTTTTTTAAACTACGCCGATCCCCCGCATCTCGTTTCCCCGTGGGGGAGTCTTGGCGTGGGAGCCGGTTTGCATAAAAACTGGCCTCTGCTTCTGTCTTTTGACTCGAGATCTTACAGAAACTCTTTGTAACTTTTGATTAGAAGTTTTTGAAGAAAATGGCGACATCAATTTCTCAAAATCCAGGTGGTCATGACCACAAACCCGATGATGCAGCGCGCAACGAGCATATTGAGCGTGCGCTTGACAACATTGAGTCGAGACAGAACGATGACGCCATATTTTCCAAGTTTCCCAAGATGGACAAGGTAGATGAGTTTGGAGCCCATGCGAAAACGGACCCGAGAGAGATTGCGCTTGTCAAGAAATTGGATAAGTACATTCTCGTAAGCATCCCAGTCCAATGATTGTTCGTTTGTTCTGACTTGTGATCTAGCCTATGCTATGGTTCATGTACCTTTTCAATTACCTCGATCGCAACGCCCTCGTCAATGCGCGGCTTAACAGCCTGGAGGAAGACCTTGGTCTTGTTGGGACGCAGTATAACACTTGCGTTTCAATTCTGTTTGTCGGGTACATGTAAGTTCAATCACCGTCACTCAAAAGAAAAATATAATTAACGGTTTCAGTGCCGGTCAAGTCCCAAGCAACATGCTAATCAACAGAGTCAAGCCATCTTGGTACATGGCGGGCTTCTGTCTCGCTTGGTCTGTCGTCAGTCTAGTGACTTTCTTGGCGAACAGTTACGGAAGCATGGTTGCGCTTCGCTTCATCCTTGGAGTGACCGAGGCACCGGTGAGTATTGCCATGTACATTCGAGAATCATGTCTGACCATGAGCAGTTTTATCCTGGAGCTTTATTCATTCTCAGCATGTTCTATACCCGCAAGGAACTTGCTGTCAGACTGGCCATCTTCTATACGGGTAACATGATAGCTAGTTCCTTTGCGGGCCTCATCGCCGCTGGAGTCTTTGCTGGTCTTGACCAAAAGCATGGTCTGGCTGGCTGGCAATGGTAAGTAGCACATTCACCATCCCTTGGCTACGCTCACCCCAATACAACAGGCTTTTTATCATCCAAGGCGCCTTATCTATCCTTACCGCCATTCTAGCATTCATCTTCCTCCCAGACCATCCCCTCACCACCCGCTGGCTCTCGGAAGAGCAACGACAGCTGGCATATAACCGCATCTACACAGATACAACAGATGTCCGCGAAAAGACAAGCGTCTGGGTCGGCCTCAAAGAATCTGCCTCTGATTGGCGCACATGGGCACTATGCCTTATGTACAATCTTCACCTCTCATCAGTCGGCTTCCAGAATTTCCTGCCAACTGTCATGAGGACTCTCACCGACAGCAACACCATCGCTTTAGTCCTGACATGCCCACCGTATCTCCTCGCCGCTGGGATTGGAATCGCTATGGCGTGGACATCGGGGCGCTGGAATGAGCGCACGCTGCACATCACCATCTGCAAATGCATCGTCATGGTCGGTTTCATCATCGCTGTCTCAACGTTGAACATAGCAGCTCGGATGTTCAGCATCTACCTCTTCGTCGGTTTCAGCTTTGGTATCAATAACATCATCCTTGCGTGGATCAGTGCAACTGTCGGACAGACGAGCGAAAAGAAAGCTGTGTCTCTTGCGATTTGTAATACCTTTGGGAATTTGGCTCATGTTTACACGGCTTATCTTTGGCCTTCTTCTGATGAGCCGCGATACACGACTGCTTGGGTTTCGAGCATTGCATTTTCGCTTGGTGTTGTTGTTATTGCGTGGGGGTTGAGGTTCCATCTGAAGAATTTGAATAAGAAGACGAGGAGGGATCATCCTGAGGTTACGAACTTTTATGTTTACTGACGAGGAGTTGTGTATATTATGCACGTTATGCAGGGCAACGTGTGGAAGCCGATAGTTATGCACCGTGCACAAATAATCTCGATTTGCAGTTAACTACCCTAAGGTACATCTGCACTGTAAAAGATGGATGCTTCCTTATCTTATCTCATGCTCTCAGTGACGTACGTCAGTCTTGGCACCATTTGCGCGAAGAAACATTTACGCAAGAGACGCGACTCGGGGTAAAGCAACAAATCACGATGCGCAGCGACGACAGGTAAAACACCAACTCCATGCTTGATTCTAAACGCAACGCTATACACAAATCTATGATGCTCCGCTAATTCTATACCATGTATTGAATCGTCCGTCTCTGTCGTCTCTTCTCCTGCTCCTCCCTCTCCCTCTCATCATCCTCGGATAGATGATCCCCCGAAAACACAGCAAACTCATTCCTCGCCAGAACAGCAGGTGGGATCTCACCAGGCAGTATCCCATTCTCGTCGACAGGCCTGCTGAAGCGGTTGAACGCGATAAAGTTGTCTTCATCAGCGGCAATCGCGTTGACGGGCGTCGCTGAGGTGAATGACTTGCGGCGGATGGAAATGGCGTCGTCTTGGATGGGCTCAACGCCTCTCTTGCGGTAGACAAAGTCGAGGAGAGGGATTGAAAGGCCGTGCACGACGATGGAGAAGAAGACGAGGAAGTAGATGACTGGACCGAGAGCGGCGAGAAGGTCGCGCTCTTCTTGGTCTGCGTCTTCGGGATGAGGAAACAAGTGCTTCATGTGCTCAAGGTAGAAAACGGCACCGACACCAATAGGCCCGAAATAACCCATGAAGAGTGCCTCCTTGTAATCCTTGACAACAGCAGGCATAGCCTTGTACAGCAGCAGAATTGCTGGGATGCGTCGGAACGCAAGGACCATGAAGCCAAGAGCGATGAGTCTGGGCAGCGTAACACCGGTTCCGTCAGGGTCATGGAATGATTGCCAGGGAAGAACCATTCCGATAAACATGAACCCGCCAAAGTTGAGAAGCACGTCAATGCAGTGGTTGACTTCATCGTGACGGCGGTGTGTCTCGGCGAGGAATTCGCCGTCCCAGTTGAGCATGTTACCCGCGACGGTGCAGGCGACGAGATCGTTTGTGCCGATGGCGCCCGTCGTGCCGATGATGAAGAGGCCGAGGGCTGCGGGGAAGAGGAGGTAAGACTCTTCATCGACCCATCCTCTGTGAGCTGTTAGCAAGCTTATTCACTGTTGATGGAGTGAGTGATTGAGACCTACCGACGCATTGCGTGCTTGATGGCCTTGCATGAGGTGAAACCAACCACTGCACCGTAGGCGATACCCATGGCGACGTAGTAGAGCCAAGTCTCGACGACCCAGTTCTTCATGGCTTCACCAATGCCACCACCAAGACGACCAACTTCCGCACTGGCGCGTACAGCAAGATGCGCGGCTTCGGCACCACTTTGCTCAGGGTGCTCGTATGCATGCCGCATCAAGTAAACAGCGAGCATGAGGAACGGGAAGCCTACAGCCCGTCAATAACCCGATTAGTCACCACAACGAAATGAACATACCGAATCCATCGTTGGCTCCAGCTTCAGACGAGATAATCTCCCGAAGATGTCGAGGAACATACTTGTCCGCAAAAGGACCCTTGGCAACAGCTTGTGAAAGGACCGGGTCGGTGCATGTAACGCATGATGCGAGGGCCAGTGCAGCCAGAAGACTAAGCTTGGGGACGGTAGCCAGAATACAGCCTGTTGTCAAAAGCCACATGAGGGTCATGATTGGCAGCAGGCACATGAGCAACTCTTTCCAGCGAGTCACATTGTACTTTGCCGGTAGCGAGTAACCAGCGATGACAAGCTGAACACCAATGACAACTCGCATCAGGCCCTATAGAGGTCAGTCACAGGGCATCATAGCAGCTTCGGTGTCACGTACCAGAGCGATGTCCTCAGTCTGGCCAGGCTCTGCCGAACCCCATCTCTCACTATCGAGAAACTTGGCTGATACGGGTCCAAGAATGATGCCAAACACCATAGCAGGTACTACGCAACACCATCAGTGACCATCTACAGAGAATGATCAGTATAACTTACGAGCTTCTCCGAGGTACCATGACTGTTTGATCTTTACAGAGATGATACCGTACAACGCCATGAAGCCACCTGTGAAAACTCTGTTAGACGCCAAGGTTCGCCAAGATCTGGGCAAATCACCACCAAGAAATGCCCAGGAAGAAATCGTACTGACCCAAGACGCCCAACACGATGTTGAGCTCACTGAGGTTGAGGACTGGCATTTTGGCGTCAAGGATATATGCAGAATCACGTAACTAAATGTTGGGGATTCAGAAGTATATAGTCTTGCTGTCTGCCGGTTTGTTTGCTGAGATGTTGGTGATGGTGCTGTAGGCTTGATGACCGAGAAGATTTGGGGAGGATGTGTACCAGACACTATCCAGAGAAAAAGTCAACAAGCCCTTCGAGTACGAGAACTCTGCAACAGCGACTATGTTCTTCACCAAAAGAACATAGGAAGCAAGCAGAAAAGAAAAAGGTAGCGCAGAGTCAGGTCAAGATCAGAAGGAAGAGGTTCTACAATAGTGGCGTTTGGGATACAGTATGTAGGGCGCAGAAAGCCTTTTGTACAAAGAGGAGCGCGGGGGGAGAAAAGCGAGTGATCAAGTTTAAGGCTGGGAAGCTGGGGAAGGAGAAATGCCTCAGACGCTTCTTCTAAACAGAAGCCAAGATTTACTGACGGCAGAAGACAAGGGGAGATGATGAGAGACAGTACTAAAACATGAGATCTGCGTGGGTGATTCAAGCAGGTCAAAGCTGCCCAAGGCGGAAGCTCATAACAGGAATATCGAGGGAGGTTGTAAGCCAAGACTGAGAACAGGTGCTCAAGTGCTCCACTACCGCCGCGGAAGAAGGTGAGGGAAAGCCTAAGAGGGAAGGAATACACGCCACCTGCCAATGTGTCAGGCGCTTTTTCCGCTCCGAGAGTGCAAGCTGCGGGATTTCTGATGCCGATGACGATATCCAGCTGAGTGGGATTGTCATGGCGTTTACGACAGCTCGCGCTAATCTCGAGGCTGAACGCTTACGACGATTCGATCGTCCCTTCTAACGCGTAATGTTTTTAATCAGCCTCAGCATTTCTCACAACAATCAAAATTAAAAAAAGAAACAGATAAATAAGATCGGCAGGGCAAAAGAAAAGACAGCGAGGGATGGGGAGACACAGGCCGCTTCACAGTCGTAAGCCCCAAACGGTGGCCAAGTGCACCAAGACCTTGGCTGTATTTGGTGCACTTGGCTGTAGAGAATGATTCGGCCAAAGCGAATCATCGCCATATGAGTGTGTGGCCAAGTCACCTGGCCAAGATATTGCAAAAGGGGGCGGCTTTCTTGGCTCGAGGTTGGCGGAGCGTTGAGATTGGCGCTTGGCGCTTGGCGGCTACTTGGCGTTTAAGGTTATTTGTTAAGCATGCTCGCGTTATGCTTAATTAAAGTGGGCATGTGGTGCCGCCAAGCAGACTGCGAGGGCGAACAGGTTATGGATGAGAAAGTCGGGAGACAGGGAGACCGGCTGGTGATTATGTGTCGTGTTTTATCGGACGCTGGGGAGCGGTCGGGCTTTGTTGCACGAGTTGTTGGACTAGAGGATGGTGATACCGACCAAGATGAAGCTTACGAGGATTGAAGACGGAAATACAGATTGCCGGTTGTTTTGCCGGCTACTTGGAATGCTATTGATAGAATTCCAGATATGTCCTTAATACTGGTAAGATAATGGAATTCTTTTGATGATGAAATCAGGTAATCTGTCTTTGTCTTCCTGATGATCAGTGACTCAGAATTTTCAAGGAAAAGATTTAGGGTAAATGACATCAAAGCTCCATCAAAGAATGGATGAATCCACCTTTGCCATTCCCAATCTCGCTGATCACGAGAATATCATGTTGACATAATTTGAGAGGCCAGACAGGTTGTTCAAAATCTTCGTCAGGCTCACTGGAGTAGACTCAAAGACAATCAGTCCCGATCGTGAAAACTGCAGATATGATCACTGAATATCATGGCTGCGCCGGTGAAGAGGCGGGATGTCGCTGATCGGCAATTCCGCTCCGCTCAGCGCGAGTTGGATCATCGTGTGGGGACGTAATCCACGAGCCGCGGGATAAGTGTGACTCAGTTGTCAAGAGTCGGAGATAAGCCACTGATAAGAAGAGTGGTCGCTCCGCTGTTGTTCCGCTGTGACATCTTTATCGATAATCTTGCCAAGACTTTGGCGGTTTTATCTAATCAATAATGTCTTCAGATAGCCTTATCTGATGTAAGACCATCCTGGTGAACATACCATGGCGAGGTATCGTGGTCAAAATATCATATATTTACCGTGTAACTTAAAGCGTTCTGTCTTGCTAATTCCTCGCACGACCCAGAGGGGCATAAGATTCCCTGGATAAAGATTGTTATCTACTGGTAAACACATACATTAGCCCCTTCAGTTTCAAGGTTGTCAATGTAGGATAGAAGTGCGCCTAGCTCCACCATGATCACGATTAGTTGAGTATTGAAGCGGTTCTCTCAGCATTTGCAAGAGTGAAGTTGTCAAAATGGGAGGACCTCCTGTCGGAAAAGCTATCAAGTTGCCCGTGACCTCAATAAACCTTCACGGAGCAGGCTAGCTGGAGGGCAAAACTTGCATGTATCTGTTCTTTTATTGTATTCTGTCATCGAAACCAGGAGGAGATAAGCAAATGCAATTGATTGGGTGCTACTTTCCTTTAAAGATTCAATATTGAACTGAGCGTATAAAGCTTCGGGGAGTGAATCGGCGATTTTACATATGATTTTGAACTGGGCCTTTGCATCAGTACTTGGCTGATGAACTCTCCGGGCCCGTGAGGCGCTGCGACTGTAGGTCAGCCCTCTATCTCGCGAGGTCAACCCCTCACCATCGAAGTCACCATCACCAACAACGGCACCGGCCCCATCACCTTCTGGAATGAATTTTCTCCCCTTAGCAGCGACGCCTCTGACCTCAGCTACTCCCACTTTCATACAGACACGCCCGGTGTTTTGTTTGGCGAGGGTTCTCGAGATGATGCCAGCGGCTACCGACCAGTCTTTTCCAGCTTCCTCACCGAGGTCGCACCTGGTTGGTCGGTGAGCTCAAGGATCAAGCTGCCCAGCGATCCGTGGCTCAGGATGCTCAAAATGTCCGGCACTGTCACGATGGAGATGTATGGAAGCTGGTATGGTATCTGGGCTGGCACTAAGAAGGAGGTCATGGCAAGCGATGTGAACGCTGACATGGGTTTCTGGAATGATATCCATATTCCGTGGGACGCCAGAGTCTCTAAGGAGTCTCAGAGGCACCCCTCAAATTCTGACACTGTCATGAGCCTTGATCTGGACTAGACCTGTCTTGCAGCATGGGTTACCTTGATCGACCGAAGACGGCAATCCTTTTGGAATGTCTCCCAAGACACGGCGTGAGTTCGAGGAGTGACTACTCGCTGCCATCCCGCGAATTGCGTTTTCATTTTGGTTGTCAATAAATGCGCCCAAGACGGTCCAAATTCCAGTATTTGGCATTGTCGCGAAAGCTAGGCTTGCGTTTAGCAAAAAGGATAAAGTTGGACCAATGATGCAATTATGAGAATTTATCTAGCTGTTAATAACCATTTCCCCACAAGGTCTTTAGCACCAAGGAAAAAACAGTGCTGTTAGTGATCGTGAAGTGAGTCCCGTCCTGAATGGAGTACCAAAAGCCTTAGCAAAGACACCATAGCTAGGGGCCTCAATGGACTTCGCAAGTGTTATGAACAGTCGTTAGCATCAAGATCATAACAAAGGAAAGTTAATGATATCAAGGTTTCAGTTTCTGACTCTATCAAGCGAATGCATTTTGTTTATTGACTTTTGCTCTTGAAAACGAAATTGTGGTTCATATTATCGCGATCCGTAGTTTTGCCGATTCTAGGCCACTCCCTTGGTTACCCCTATTTTTCTCGTATCCCTTGCGTGAATGACATTAATCTCTGGGGCCCCCATCAGGTGTGTTGAAGTTTATTTTAACTTCATCTATGCAAACAAGATATGTGGCATCACCTTATAGTATTATTTCTTCGGCGCTTTTCATGAGACTAACCGCCTGTGGCCCATCGCCGTATCAACTTCCGATAAGGGAAGCCATAGCGGTGAATCTGCCTGACAGTGTCGGCGCATGAAGTAGAGAAGCCTGCCGGGTTCCTCAAGTGACAAACCACGTTCCAAGCGCAGTTTCGTAACATGCGGTTTCGGTTCTATCCTTGATATTTGGCCAACACTAGAGTGAACGTTCTCAAAACATATATAGGTAAGCCTCAAAATCTAAGATATACCAAACCCCTCATTCCTCAGCCTTTTGAATCCCACGATCACTTCGCTCCCTGCAACAACAGAAGCCTCTGTCTCTCACGCTCGGCCTCAAGCTCCGCTTCATATTTTGCCCAGCACTTCTTACAATCCCTCCAATTGCCAACTGCCATTGACCCAACCTCATAGCAATCCGATGGGTCGCACTTTACGACCTTGTTATCTACTGCTTTCTGGCAACGACTGACGGAAACCTCGGCAGGGAAGTTGACGTAGCATTTCTGGCATTGCTTCCTAATGATTCTGATCTGGCACATAATTTCGGTTGTAGGTTAGGTCTTTTACTAGGGAGCTGTTGTTGGTGTGTAATTGTAACAGAGGAGGAGAATTTAGAGATATGACCTTAAGGAAATGGGAGGGGACTGCGAGGATGTGTAGTATTTTATACTCAAAGATATGAAGTCCATCACTCATTATTATAATTCATTTGCAGTGACAGCAACTCCTATACTTGAACAATCGCTCTGAAATAGACCTTAAATAAACAGAATCATGTTATTCAGAATTTAGGGTCTTATCTCTGACAGTACGACATCATTCAGGGCATAAACGTGTTTCTAAATCACTTTCATTAGTTTCAGAGCTATCGGAGTTGAACGACGTCAATTTAAGGTTATGGATTAAAATGAGTTCATTAAAATCTTCTGCGGGTTATCGGTGCAAGACAAACCCTAAGACAATTAGGTTCCAGAACATCACGGCCGCACGAATAATTGCCCCACTACCCGATACCACTGAACCCGACAATGCAAATGGCAGGATTTTGTTGCTAGCGATTTCAACGACGGAGACCAGCATTACGGCGAAAAGAACCGTCATTGATCAAAACGTTGCTGTCGCCGAATTGCCAGTCGAGCCAAGCCAGAAAATCATTAGCAGACTTTTGCGTCCGTAGGCTGGCAATTGACAGGCTCTTGTAATTGAATAGGGGAGCCCTGATGCCGGCAAAACGGGGACCAGGTCTTCTGTTAGTGTTAAGCTAAGGATTGTAGCCAAGTCGACTACTCCGTAGTGACGCAGAATTGATATTCAATCAATATGACACTGAAACTATTGATGACTCAATGCCAAAGCTTGAGACACCCAGCGCTCGGTCTGCAAAACATCACAGCCTCTCGATTGAACGCCAAAGTATACAAACACCATATTTAGAGAATGCCAAGTGCATTGAATCACTTCTGATATGGAAAGCTATACTATCAACCAAAGACCGTCGCTCAAGCAATCCATCGGAAGTTAGGGTTCTTCCAATCAAGGTCCTGAATCTCCTGCTGCGACAGACCAGCCAATTCAGCTTCAGCCGGTCGACTAGCCCGCTTCCGGTTATCGCGCTTGATCCACCAGAGAGTTGCGGCACCAAGAACAAGAATCGTGCTCGAGGTAGCCAAATTTAACCCATTGCCGATGGGATAGTTGGGCGCGTCACTCTTGACGAAAGACCAGGTGGAGATGAGACCACCGATGTTACCGAACATGACTGTGAATAGTTAGTGTCTTTTCAATTGCGAGAGTGATGTCTTGATGGACATACCGTTTGTTCCGATGGCTGCACTGCGCGCTGTGTCGCTGAGAACATTGGCGCTGATATGAGAATTCGTCAAAGGCCCCAGTGCAAACGCCGAACTGGCAACGAGGAACGTAGCACCATATCTCGCATGCCCATTCGTCGTCCCCAAAAAGATCGCATAACCCACCATAACCATTGGCGCACAAAGAATAATAAAGATCTGCCTCCTATCTAACTTGTAGCTGATTCCCGGAATAAGCACCGTGAAAAAAGCACCGACGACATATGGCGGCACAGTGAAGAGCTGTTGGGAAATAGTTGTTCGCTCGGGGTAAATCGTTCGTACGATGGTGGGCAGGAAGAAGGCGAGGCCTTGGACGGTGATGTTGTCGAGGAGGAAGATGATGGATGTCGAGAGCGTGAGGGGGCTGCGGATGCCGGCGATGATCTTGGCGGTGTCGATCTTGTCGAGGACTTCGGTTGTGCCGAGACGTTCGGCCTTGATGCGGTTGAGGGCGAGGGCTTTTTCTTCTTCGGTGAGCCAGGCGGCTGATTGGGGACGGTCGGTGAGAGTGACTGAGACATGTTAGCGATGCCAGAGCATGAGAAGTAGGAAGCCTACCGAATGAGATGATGGACAGGCCGACGGTGATGATACCTTCGATGGCTGGAGGAAAGTCAGTGTTTGATCATGCGACGAGACGTGAGACGACTTACCAAAGATCATCTCCCAGCTGGTGAAGCGTCCAAAGTTAGGAAGCTTCAAAATCGCCGATGCCAAAAGACCGCCAAACGCACCCGCCAGCGGCGCCATGACGATATACAGCGACAGCCGAAAGGTGAGTTCTGATCGTCTATACCATCGCGACATATAATACGCAATACCGGGTAACATACCCGCCTCAAAAATCCCCAGCACAAATCTCACACCACAAATCTGATGGACATTTGACACAAACGCTGTAAAAATAGAGCACAGACCAAAACCTAACGATGTCAAGGGGATGAACCATCCGGGACCCATGTATTTGCACAAAAGGTTGGCGGGGATCTCAAAGACGATGTAGCTGATGTAAAATACTGATAGGACGAGGTTGTAGTCGTTGCCCGTGAGCCCGAGATCTTCTTCTAGGCCTGCGAGACGGGCGTTTCCTGACTCGTGTTAATTTTGGAACATTCAATGAGTAGGGAAGGGATCGCGCACCGATGTTTGCGCGGTCAATGAAGCAGAAGAGATAGAGTAGACAAACGGTCGGAACGATCATCCAGTCAATCTTTCGACGCAGCCGAGCCTCTGCTTTAGGATCAATGGAGAACTGCGCGTTCTCAATGCTGCAAACCGTGAGCCATCTAATTGAAACAGCGCACGGAAGACGCGTACCTCTCAACAGTCGCGCCGGGAGTGTCGGTCATGTTGGACGCAGTATCAGCGCCATTCTGCAATTTCTCGTTCTGCGCGCTGGTATCCATTTTGCTGATGAAGAAACGATGATGCAGAAATAAAGACAGCCCAAGATCGACATCGGTCTCACCCCCTTTATACCCAATCTCTCGATTCAGCTCTCTCTCCCCCAGCGCTAGTGGGAGCGGGGTTTGTGTGTCTTAGTCCTTATCGGATCCGGGGTACTGGAGTTCGCCGTTTTACCTGGGGTAGCAAATCTGGGGGAGAACGGAGACTCTTAGCAGCTGCCGGCATATGATGTCGGCTTTAGAAGCACTATGATTGGTTCAGAGTAGGATTAGGGTTCCTTGCGAAGATTGCGACTATGCCAAGGTGAGACTTGGGGCCGTGGGGGGAGGGAGCTGATAGGTTGGTGTTCCGAGGAAGATGAGTTGGAATGCGCTGCCTTCCGAGGGATGATGATGTGCCCAGACTGATCTATTTTATTAGAGTGTTGCGTAATGTTAATCTGAGTGTTTATTTTGATGCTTGTTTGGTGGGCCACGTGGTTGGGAGGGAGGTCTGGATTGATCTCGGTTGAGGGATCGATCAGACCAGTCAGATTCGCTTCCGGGGGAACGTCTGGGGTCTTTGATCTGCTTGACAGCTTTGAACAGAGGGGTTTACTTTACTATCCGAGGAAAGCAATAATTGCATAGCGGAAAGAGGGTTTAAATGAGGAGATGGCGCCTCGACGGGGAAAGGCTCTGTCAAACATATCATGATGAGTCGCCAATTGAGATTGGATGGCACTACTTTTATTGGTCAAGCCGAAGAGAGTCTATCACGAGAAATCCGACAATGCTATGCCCAAAATACGGTACATATCTCACAGGGTCAAATGGAAAAAAAGCCGAGCGCATTATAGTCAGTATAAGATAACCAATCTCTTCTCAATTGACTTAGAAATTGTTCAATTGCATAAAGAGGAAGAGGATTCCGCTGCCAGCCACTGACGTGCAGGGTAACTAGCTTATGTTGCTGAGCGTCATCGTTTAAATGTTGGCTGATGAGAACAAGATGCGATAAGGATAAGGATAAGCTTATCTCAGTCCCTGCATCTCGTCCCACAAACCAGTTATTGGCCATCTCATCTCAACCGACAATCGGGTAATTATTTGACCCGTTTACTAAGCCAAGATGAGTTCAGCCTCATCAAAGCATCTCAACATTCTCATTCTCAGAATTGATGACATACTATTGCAATAATGGAGATCAAATTCAAGGTCCAAAAAGTCCCTACAATTCCGGAACTTCACCCGAGCAACAACACACAGCCCTCCGCACTCGCATTCGTCCAAGTCAACCCCGCGAAAAAAGATAAAGCAGCCCAACGGAAAATCCGCCAACATGTAATGAAGGACATAGGTCTCTCCCGACGAATGGGCACAGTGCGCACACCTCATCCAACAAGCGAGTTGATATTCATCCCCACATACTGGGGCGACGCGCAAGTCTGCTATAACTTCCGAAGATTATTCCGGGCGATGGATATGGTCTCTGAAGGATTACTATCAATAGCTATTGTCGACCCTGTTTTGAGATGGAGACAGAAATTTACAGCGACATTTGAGAGTCCGCCGACGCTGGAGGAGGTTCAGCAGTATACTGAGTCGTTGAGCTTGGTGAGGGAGGGGATTGAGGTGGAGAGTAAAGCTTGTGAAAATGCTGTTATCGGGACGATTATTTGTCTCGCGACCTTTGATGTAAGTCCCCGAAACAGTTTTAGAGTTCAGCATGAGCTAATGAGACAGATGCGCTCCGGGAATTCGGAATCGTGGATGGTTCATATGACAGGCCTGGAAAGAATAGTTGAGATGGCTGGGGGCGTTGAAGAAATGGACTCACGCCCCGTTATCCGACAATCTCTGTTTATGTAAGTTATCTCCCACGGAGCGATCTATCTACTGACCTTTACAGCTGTGACCTTTTGGGCTCAATGGTGGAGGATGCCGAACCGAGATTCCCTTTGCCTCGAGACTTACCGACCTTGCCCGAAGCTACCAGATCGCGATATGTCCAGAAGCTTTGTACTTCATTGAGAAGTGATGATCAGGGAAGCAGAGAACCAATTTCTATCATCGATGGCGCTCTCGCATCCGCGAGTCAAGTCGCCGTCTTACTAAACGAAGTATGGCTCGACAGCCCATTCGCCCTCGATCTCCTCATTCCAGTCTGCGCTCTCGCACATCGAGTCTTATCGCTACAAAGAATTAATTCTATACCGAAACACGACGGCTTTTCACAAGCGAAATCTACTGGAATTATCGCAGAGGTAGTGCGCATCTCGGCTGTTTCTCTGTTCGCATTGGTCATGACACAGTCGTCTGGTGATGCGCTGTACGTTGCAGCTAGAAGGAATACTTCGGTTGAACAACTTATGGCGCAATTAGGTGACAAGTTCTGGGAGGGGAAAGAGGAGCTGAAGCTTTGGGTGTTGGTTGTCCAGGTCTGTATGGGTGTTGGTTCTTTGAAGCCCTGGTATCTGGATCAGATCACTCAGACCATGTCACGTATTCGGCTATGTGCATGGGAAGACTTGATGGATTGTTTGCGAAAAGTGGTCTGGGTAGAAAAAGTCTCTCCATTAGAGATGACGCAACTTCGGTCTGATATTGGAGAATGGCTATCCTAGTACGACATTTCACAAGTTAATACGAACGGCCTAGTAAGTGACGCCGCCACTAACACCAACATACTGCCCCGTAATCCACCTAGACTTCTCCTGAACCAACAAGAGAACAGCATCACCAATATCCTCAGGCGTTCCAGGCCGATCAGCAGCTCTAGTAATCTCAACCTCCGCCCTCATCAACTCATCCTCGTGTCCCTTGGGATATAACTCCGTCCTCACGGGGCCGGGAGCCACTGAATTGACAGTGATACCTTTACTGCGACCAAGCTATACATGTTTGTTAATATCTATCAGAAATAGGGAATATGCTGGGGTACGCACCTCTCCAGCCCATGTCCACGTCAAGCTATCAAGAGCGGCTTTGGAAGCTGCATACGCAGAGACAGCGACATTTCCTCGTTTGGCGTTGGTGGAACTGATGTTGATGATACGGCCGCCGGGAGGCATGTGAGCAATAACGTAGTGGACCATGTAAAAAGCTCCAAGAACATTGAGCTGGAAGACCTTCGTCAATTGCTCGACGTTCGGTTCATCAGTAATAGGGCAGAAAAATGCCGTCGCAGCATTATTCACTACAACAGTCAGTTCCGGAGGCAGAGTTTACACGAGGAACTTACCAAGAATGTCAACATGATCGGTCCCAAACCCCTCAAGCGTCTTATCAACGAGATACTTTGCTCCCTCAGTAGTATCTACTGGAGCCTGGATAGCTATGGCCTTTCCTCCTGCCTGACGAAGAGTGGCACACACGTTTTCGGCGCGATGCTTGGAAGAGTCGGAGACGTAGTTTACTACGACTGAGGCACCGTTTCGAGCGAGGGCGAGGGCAATACCAGCGCCAATGCCATTTTCACGGCCTGAGCCGGTGACGATGGCGACTTTGCCTTGGAGAGTGAGGGTATCGGGCATGATGAAATTGTTTAAGAAGAGAGAGTCTGAAGCTTGTAAAGAAGATGCTGATAATGTAGAAATTTCAAGACTGGAAGCTCGCTGTATTTATACCTCTCGTGCCATATCATCATCTTTCATCCGAATAGCCAAGTCGGACCCCGACGGCGTGTTGTCCACGACAAGACATTGCGGTAGCCTATCATTGACTCTGAAAAAGTTCGTCACTGAGTTCCCGAGTTATCCGTTGGCAATCCTAGAGTTGAGAATTGCCTAATCAGGAAAATGGTGTCTCATGCCCCACCGGACACTGGCCACTAATGATACGAGTTATGGAGCCTGAGAAGCAGAAACCTTGCTTTGACCTTGTTGTGCACGATGGTGTTAGAAGTAGAAGTTCGGTCATGGCTTTATTTTGTTGTTGAATTGGTCCAGCTGAGTAATTCAATCCTCAACAATGCCGACGCGACAGTGTTGAGCGAATCATTTACCGAGTTTTGTTACATGGCTAACGCGTACTGGCACGCCTTACTGTTTAGTTGTCACAGTTGGTCGGCCGTCCAGAGATATGTGCGTACTTATCCACTTCAAGATGCGATTATCTTGTCTCGTCCACCACGGGCATGCTAGTATGTATCTTCAGGCTGTTGAGTACGGCTAGGAGAGCAGAGACGACGATAAAGATGGCTATGATATTGGTATAAGGAGCCATCTGATAGTGAATTTCATGATTGAGACAAGGTACCTCACTTGGCCTGATGTAATTGATTAAAGTCTACTGCGATGTTATCTTTAGAGTGTTATAGTGCGACTGAGTTGACAACGCGACAGGATCAATTTATCACGTAGTCTCTCAATGCGCTGCCTTGGGTCGTCAACAGGATATGAGCTTGGTGCACGTGAACTTCATCTGTCGATTCAATTTGGGACTAACTGGGCTGCCTCAATTTTAAGTCTCTTGTTCAGTCGCAGATTGTTGATGGACCTGTCGTCCTTTGGCGTTGAGACGTGAATTTTTATGGCCGAGCTCGGCCCGGCATCGGAGATCATGTTGTTTTTACTCCGAGTGAGCTTTAGACCGCGTTTTCTCTTCAGTGGATGAAACCACTGAAAAAAACAAAAATGCAATGACAAAAAGCTCTGCCGGATTAGAAGAAAAAGGATCAGGGGTGTCTCCAGTCAGATAAGCAATTCGACTATTCATCTTACTCGGGATTGAGCGAAGCATAACAATTGTCGTAAAGGAATATCTCTATTTTGGCCCGGGAGGGTATTTTAGCTCTTATGATCTATATGTAAAATATAAACTCTAGTGCCCGTTGACGCCGTTTGTACCATTTGTCCCGTTGGTTCCGTTAAGTGCATGGCCCTGGGTTCGGACGTCGTGAATTGCCTTGGCGACATACTGTACGTTCCTCTTGTTCACTATCGTATCATTAGCGCACTGTCTGCCAGAAATACGGAAACAGACTCACATCCAGAGATAGAAATACGTCCCGAGTTGAGCAGGTAGATGTGGAATCGCTCACGAAGAACCTTGACCTCGAACGGAGATAGACCAGTGTATGAGAACATACCAATCTATAACGTCAGCACTTCCTCGCTATCACCGTAGATCTTCGGCTTACCTGATCGACAATATGGTTCCATGTCCCAGGTGTCTCTAATCTCACCAACTCATCATAAAGAGCCTGTCGCATGCTCTTAATGCGACTACTCATAACCTGCAGATCCGCCATCCACGCCGCAGTCAACTCCTCACTATCCAAAACGGTCTTGACAATAGTAGATCCATACTTGGGCGCCATCGAAATCTCAGATCGGAGCAGGTACGATAACGTCGAGTATGCGTTATCGCGGATCTCCTTGGACGGCTCTGCGAGAACAAGATGAACCGCGCCTGTGCGGTGGCCGTACAGACCAAAGTTCTTGGAGAAGGACTGCGCGACGATCATGTCGGGACGAGGCTGCTGGTGATAGAAATATCGAATCGCCCATGCGTCCTCGGCGGGAGATCCGGATGCGAAACCTTGGTAGGCTGCGTCGAAGAAGGGGAAGAGCTGTTTTCGCTGGCAGACTTCTGCGATGGCCTTCCACTGCTCCTTGGTAGGGTCGAGACCAGTTGGGTTATGCGCACAAGCGTGCAGCAACACAGCATCGCGGGGCTGAGCTTGCTCCTCCAGGGTCTTGATCATACCCTCAAAGTCCAACGAACAGTCTGACTTCTTGTAGTACGGGTACAATTTCGGCTTCATACCAACAGACTCCCAAATCATATGGTGGTTAGCCCACGTAGGATCCGACACCCAGATATTCTGCGGTCTCAAGTAATCAGCCACGAACCTCGCACCGATGTGATTCGCTCCGGTTCCGGAGACAGTCTGCACACTGGCGATGCTCAAATCATCCTGTTCTGCAAAAATCAAATCCCTCGCAACCTTCAAAAACTGCTGATCGCCCTCAATGGGGAGATAGTCATGTCTGGTGAGACTAGCCTCCTCAAAGAGCTGCTTCTCCACGCGGGTGACTACATCCAAGGGCCATGACTTGCCCTCATCGGTGCAGTACACGCCGACGCCGAGATTGACGCGGTCGGGGGAGGCGTCGGCGCGGTAGAGGGCGAGGAGATCGAAGATCTCGTCTGTTGGTTGCGCGGGGAGGGATGAGAAGCACGAGGGGGACATTATGGGCGTCTGTTTGATGGGGTTGGGGTGAAGTGATGGATGAGGCGGTGGAAGAGGATCGGAGGAGGGAAGTGGGTATTTTTAGGAACGGGGGGCTTTTCAGGGTAGGGCTAGTTTTTTTAGCGGTTGAAGGGCGCCACTTGGAAAAAAATGGGTGAAGTGTTTGTCGCTAGCATTCGGGTTTCTTTGTCGGCAGGTGTCAGATGATGGGAATGATATCAGGTGGTTGAACCAATTGACAAATCAGAGTGAGAGATGTGAAGATTCATCAGGGACAATGGCGACATACTTCAACGAGGTTACGCCAAAGCACCGACCAGTAGCTGATGTAGCTTCATCAATTAACATGTTTTGTATATATCCTTAACCACCCCCTGTTCAATCCCATGTTAACCCACAGTAGACAAACTGACAGAGTTCCCAAGTCGTTGCAGTTTCGAGATTGGCTGCAAAGTGAAGCATCCATCAAGTGCCAAATTAGCCGTATCCAGACTAGCCTCAGGTACAAAGAGTGATTATTCCCGAAGGACCAATCATGTTGCTCAATTGGTCATACGGCTGCATTGAGGTGACAACGCTTTGACGAGCGACTGATTGATGAGAAGTGATCAATGCGACTTGATTGGTATTGAGTTTTGAGCATTGCGACGTTTGTGCGCTGCTAGTAAAGGGGCGGAAATAAAAGGGGGGAATTTAGCTGCGACACCCGGATAATTCATGGTCCGTAGGGCGTTTTAGAAGTCAAAACTTCGGGGACGCCGAGTGGCGGTTCACCATAATTCTCATCAAGGAATGCAATTGCATTGCAATAACCAAGAGACGTGTATTATAGGGTACTGAGAAGTAATAGCGTCTATCCGTAATTTAACAACTGAATGTACATACGCGGCTTGAATTAACTCAATGTCTTTGAGTCTGCCTCGGCACTTACGCTGGGACCATGATAGCGTTTCAGTTGCAACACTACGGATAACGAGACCAAGTCTGCAAGTCTACCCAGACCATCCCAGACCAGACCATCCCAGGCCATCCCAGACCAGGCAAGTACCAGCAACTTAAATGGTTCGACCCACGTAACGCACCGTCAATGCTTGCGCCTCCCTCCAACCTCAGGCATCAACAATAATCCAATTTTCCCTTTCTCAATTTCTTCCCAAAACAGCCGAGATCTCATCCTCAGCCGAGACCTCGTCTAACCCCATTCCATTCCATTCCTTCACCTTATCATTTTTAATTCAATCGCAAATGCACTCGTTACCAATATTGTCTTTTTTCACTCTTTTCTCTTCCGCGCACGCCTCATACGTTCAGTTCAAGGACTGCAGTGTCCCATCCTCATCAGCATATTCCTACTCCCCAGACAGTCTAGACGTCTATCTTGACCAGCACAGCAATGGAGCTACAACGCTTAATCTTGCAATAGCCGGGAATTATCCAGACTTGGCTTCGTGTCGGAGATCGCTGCTTGGCAACGCCTCTGTCGAGTTGAGCCTCGAGGCCCTGGGCGGGACGACGCGCTACAACGGCGAGGTTCGGAATGCGACGTGTCGGACCAGGGAGTTTAAGCAGATCAACAGGGTTTGGCACTTGCAGTATCTTGACGTCCTGTTCTGGATAAATGATCCGAAACCGCTGGCGGCGTATGAGTTTGAGATCAACATTGATGCTCCGGATCATTTCTCAGTGGCGTGCCTGAACGGCTTCCTGACGCCGGATATTGGATACAGTGCCCAGGAGATTTCATTCTGGATACCGGCGCTTACCTTTATTCTGGTTGTTTTGGCAGCTGTCGGGAAAGAATGGTATAATCTCGTGCATCCTTTACGAGAAGATGATGAGTCTGGGCAGGAGAGGAGTATAAGCCGGTCTCATCTCACGCGCATCGCCGATTGTTTGGCGTATATACAATTCATCTTCTTTTCCAGCGCGCTCAGCCTCCGACAGCCTGGATTTCTGCAACCGGTGGTTAGTTCGACGAGCTGGTCTACCCTCATGACCCGACGGGGTATTGTTTGGCGACATTCGCTGTACTATGGCATTCGCGACGGGATCCACGAGATCAACGGCACGTTTGGCGGGACTTCGGGGTTGGAGCACATGACGCAGGTGATGGGAGCCCCAGTGACAGTGGAAACCTGGACAAACATCGCGACGCTGGCGGCGGTCATTCTCGTGCTGTTGTACGCGGTAATTCAGGCTGGTCTTCATTTACGATGGACGCGCGATTGGTTTCAGCAGTCAGGAAGATGGATGATTGACAGGAGTTCGAAACCGCATAAAGCTACGATCTGGGTCGCTTTACGAGTCTACCTGAGTTATCTACTTCTCCCGCTCACGGCTTGGACGACATATCAACTTGACAGCGCGAGCGCTCGCCCCGTTTACTATACAATCCTCGTCATCGTGGTGGTTGCGTTGTTGATTATTGGGTGCTGGTGGGGAATGTCGCGGAGTCCCCAAGACATGGGGTATTTACTGGTCGACAATCTTCACAAGCAGACACCCGAGGAACCGTCACGAACGCAGGACTATTACAGTTATGTCACCTTCATTCTTCTTTTCGCTCGGGGCGTTATAATCGGTGGATTGCAGCGTTTCGGAACCGTTCAGTTGTTTTCGCTCATGGCTTGTGAGGTCATTCAACTGGGTTTCCTTGCTTGGGTTGGCGCGACATCTGAGCTGCTTTCTAAACCAGTCTTGATCGCTGGCGCGCGACTTTCAGTGCTTCTTCTCTGTTTGGGAATGATTCCTGATTTGTGGACTCATATTGCTGCGAGTGCGCTTGGTTATGTTTTGCTAGCATTCCATGCTCTGTTCTTGGTTGGCATGTTTCTCGTCCCCTCAGCCTACGAGTCTACCCGTCTCGGCGTCACTTGTTACAATGAATGGCAGACTCCTCAACAAACTGCTGGCGACTCTTCGCTCGAGCGACCTCAGGTATGTCATCACCACTACCTCCACCGACGTGTACAAGCACTAACTCTTACAGGTTTACGGCCTTCGCCAACTCTCAAGACGCCCAACGACAAGAACAGACTTGACGAGCCAAAGCATCATGAATCACGACAGAAGCAGCAGCCTCTCAAGCTCAGCAAACTCCTCCTCCGACTCCGCCAACAGATCCTCCCGTGGTTCAGAACCCGTATCCCCCGAACTCCTTCGCACATACTTCCGCTCTCCCCGCCCCGAGCGATCCGTATCAAGCCTCTCTGGCAGAAGTCAATTCGACTCACCACGTGCATCACGCTCTTCACCACGCCACCAACAATTCCCATCTTTTGACACCACGCGCCCACCGACAGTTTATGAAAATCCTGCCGAGAGGAATTCTGTAGGTTCGAGTTTGAGTACGGATAGTGGTGATTGCGGAGAGGCACCGTCTGCGTGGTCGGCAATATTACCGTCGAACACGAATGTGGATTATTCGTTTAGGGAAACGGATTTGTATTATCATAAGCCGAGGGAGGTGTCGTTTGGGAATAATAGTGGTGGTGGTGGTAATGAGAGCCGGGGACAGGCGTCGGGTTGGGCGGGAAAACTCAAGTTTTGGTCATGATAATCTATGTAATTTATTTTTCTTTGGGTCGGCTGGGAAAAAAGGCATTGGGAGCGACTGAGATTCAGGAATACTAAAATTAATGAGTACTGATTCATATATCGACTTTGCCGCCGTGAACACTTGAGCTGGACGAGACAAGTCTGACGTAGATGTCAATTTGACCAACTGTATAACGTCGCCGAGGTTACGACGATGGCAGTGGTAAGGTAAGAAACAGAATCCGTGAATGGAGTGACAGGAGTCGACGAGCAACTAATCACCACGCATGATGACTATAAATAATAGGAAGTCTTCTTGCAGACAGGGACAACAAACCACTCCGCCAGCTGTAAACTAACGAACTAATACGAAAATTTGAAAGTAGAAATGACGAGAACACTCCACGAACTCACCGACGAAACTGAATTCTGGGAATGTCGCCAGACCAAAGGTGACGGCAAGACATGTTTCAAGATTAACGAAAAAGAGGACAAGGTGTGCATGGCGTGTAAGGCGAGGCGTGACAAGCGAGACAAGGCTCTTGATAAAGACGGAGTTGAGATTGGGGAGTTGAAGAAAGTTGAAGGCGGCAAGGAGTTTTGGGAGTTCAAAAACTGATGAAGGTCAGGTTTGGCTAAAGTGAATCAACCAGAGAGACATTACCATTCACAGTATCATCTTTGCATTGTGATTAGCATAACCCGTTCGATCACCGTGAGTGTTTGTAGTAAAAGTCGCTGATTTGTGATGCATGCTGGGACAGTCAGTTTACTGCCAGCGACGTAGGGTAACTTTGAGCTGAATCACCTCAGTTGAAGCAACACTTCCTAACAGTGACTTGAGACGTGGACATTATGGAGAATGGATACAAAAGTAGTGGTATCGCCCCCAAACAGAGATGGTAAACACGCGAGCAAACAAACAAACAAGTCAACTGCATTGGCACCGAGATCTACAACCCCAAAACATATTAAGCCTGCAAACTTCCACCATGACGGAGACATACGACAAACCTCCTGAGACGATCCTGTTCTGGCAGTGCAGGCAGCGGATCGACACGAAAACAAAATGCAAATATCTCAATAACAAGGGAAACATGACTTGCAACGGCTGCAAATCAAAACGGGGCAAAGGAGATGTTGCCCTTGATCAGTATAAACGCAAAGTTGGTGTTCTGCAGAAGGTGGAAGGCGTGGTGGAGTATTGGGAGCATTTGGAGCCAAAGGACTCGGTTCAAGAGGGAGGGACTGGAGTGTGATTTGATGGAGCAAGATGGTGATTGTTTTGAACTGGGAAGACTCATAATCAAGTGTCGTTGGCGGCGAAACCTTCGGGCCTATATCCCAAGTGTCGAGGTCCTATCTGGACCCGTATAGGTGGACAATGCAGAGAAGACCAGCAGCCTTGTAATAGGAATACAAGCGAGACTTGCTCCAGGGCAAAAGGAACCAAGAACCCGATGTCTATTCCCAGCGCAGTACGCAACGACTTTGACTTTATTGGAATGTTCTTTGCGAAAGGCTGTGCTTTGGTAAGGTTGAAAGGCTGTAGGGTATGTGGATATTGTCCTTCAAAATCTAAAGCTAATCAGGAGCTTTCAGTGTGTTGCTTGATATATCTCGTTGAGATGCTATAAGCTTTCAATATCAATCAAGCTGAAGAGTTTAAAAAGGGAATTGGCCACAGCGCACAAAGGTCACATAGCATTTAGGCAACATACATGTGGCGCTCACTGTTGCCCAGTATTTTGCGTTTGGCTGGAAAGCTAGTTATCCTAGTGACTGACCCAAAGCTGTATTAAAATGACAGGACATCTCTTTTCGATTCAGCTCTTAAGTTTACTTCCTTCTTTGATCAACTCCCCTTGTCAGTGTAAATGCTCGTGAGTGAAAACAGCCATCAAGTGATACATGTTGAGTCCTTCACTGACACCAAGCACAGCAATAAAAGTAGCAGCTTCTCCTACGAACATCCACCAAACGCCTCAACAATTACTCTACAACTTAAAAGCAACATCCGAAACGCGACAGCGATGGCCGAGACGTACAACGTACCTCCCGAAAAGAGTGCCTTTTGGGTATGCAACCAGTACAAGGGTGAGGGAGAGAAATGCGGTAATCTCAATGATATAAAGGATAAGCAATGTGACGATTGCAAGATGAGACGAGATAAGGGAGACTTGGCCTGTAACGGAAGAATGCGAGTCATTGGCAAGCTGAAGAAGGTGGAAGGATTAGTGGAGTTTTGGGAGTTTATTGACGTGGATGTCTCAGCTTGGTAGTGTGGAAGAGACTGCGGTTGGTTCCAGGGTAATCAGTGACGGGTGGGAACAGAGAAGACTGGTTTATAAACAGGATCAACGCGTCTCTTCTTCATGTGGGGTTCTATTTACGTAATGAATCGCCGTCCTCATGAAGTGATTTATATTTTCTCCGATCACCGGTCAGAGTGACACCACCATTACTGTGAGGCGCTCGTCGCAGGGTAAGTGACACCATCCCAGCATCGCAGTGAACTTCAGCCAAGATACAAGGGTCATTAGCCAAATAACTATAAATACCACAGAAAAGAACCCTACAATATCAACTACAACACGCAATAATTCATCGTCAAGGAAATCATCAACAATGCCTATGGTAAACAGAATTCGAGAAGACACCGAGGTCTGGAAGTGCATGCGAACAAACCCCGACGGGACAACATGCCGTGGGGCAACAGAGCCAGCGCAAATGCTTTGTGAGAAATGTGGGTTGAAGAGAGACGTTGGAGCAGTCGCTAATAATGAAGATGGCAAGAAGATTGGAGAGTTGAAGAAGGTTGAAGCTACTGGGATCGAGCATTGGGAATTCAACGATAATTAGCTTTGTGTAGGAAAGGACCGACAGGTTCCGTAGGCAAAATGAATTGAACACAGACAAACATTTTTCGTTACGATTTGAGATCTATGGTGCCTCGATCTTTGTACTACTACAACTGTGACAAATTCCGCCATGATAAGTGAACTGCCGAGCAACTCACACCAAGTTTGTATCTACTACTACTTAACCTCCAACCTCAACGCATCATACTGCACATAAAGAGTATCAGGCAATAGCGCCGTCTCAACACTAGAAGCATTAAACGGCAAACTCAACACAAACTCATTCTTCCCCACTCTCAGCCTCTCAGCCGGAAACTCAAACTTGTGCTCAATGTTCTGACACGCAACCGCACTACGAACAGCACACGAGCCGCTTCGCCAGTACGGAATCACCCATGTATCCTCATACCCGCCGTTCACGCTAATAGTCCAGGGTAAGTCACTATTGAAGCGATCGTTGACGGGCGTCCACTTCGCGTTACCGTTGCCGGTGCGTACGCCGGCGAGTTGCACTGTGAAAGTTGCGGTCTTGACGTTTTTGAGTTGTGGTTTCGTTAGGTCGAATGTTATGGTCCAGTTGTTGACGTTGTCGTAATAATTCTCTGATCGGAGATGGTTTCCTTTTGCGGCGATGAAGGACCAGTGAACGTAGTTGAGATCTTCGGCTTCTTGATCCTTTCCGACGTGGAAGCTGACGCCCTTGGGGAAATCTTCGACAAAGTCGTATTTGGCCCAGTAAATGCGGTATTGCTCGGGCCGAAGAGGCTTTGAAGTATCAGGGGCGTATCCGTGTAGATACTCGCCTGAAGACTTGTCAGGTGTACCAATACGCCAGAGCTCTTTGCCAGCGTTCTCCTCTTTCCAGGTGAAGCTGCCTTTGTTGTGGGATTTGGAAATGCTAATGTCGTCTCTAATGTACCATCCAAAGACGTCATCAGCGTAGATGGTGACTCTATACACTCCGTCCACGACCTGAGGAATGCTGAAGCCACCAGACTCATCAATCTCAGCCCAATATTGAAGTGACTTTGTACTGAACACATTGAGCTGGAAGTCTTGCTTGTTCTCTGAAAGAACAATGATCGGCCTTTTTGCGCCCTTAGGAAGCTTCACTTTGCCACTGTAAGTAGTTCGCCTCGATGACGGGATATAATTAGGAACATATTGGGCAATGCTGTCATAGAACTTTGCATTCCACTCTGGATCTGCGTACTTGGCGGCATCAGCTCTAAGATCGGCAAGTGCTGCGTCTTTATCGCCTTTGTTGAAGTAGTAGAACTGAGGACCCCAGGTCCGATCAAAACCATGAGTGATGTTTGGCATTGGCGCGCCATGATGGCCAGATACGATGTAATTATACACGATACCGTCAACAACGAGATCAGAGTGCAATGGACCGCCATAGTATGTCTCTCGCGTATTGTGAACAAGCCATGCACCGAATGTACTTCCATCTGCACTGGTAGAGCCATCGCTGAACTGGCCGTGGACATCATGGTTGCGCCAACTCTCCGAGAGATTGTACTTTGTCCAGTAGTCGGAGTATTGCTCAACGTACGGATCATCGGTTTTATTGCCGACATACCAAGTAGCATCTTGGACTGTCAAAGCACCCGAAGCATCAGGCAAAGGACCATAGTTTCCCTCACTGGTGGAAAAATGAGTCCAAAGCTTGGTATTTGGCCTGAACAGTGTACGCAATTCACCGAGGTCTCGCAAGAATGGCTTCGACGCATTGAAGTAGGTAAGACGAGTAAACGTATGCAGACCTGTTTCCTCACCCCTGAGGAAGAAGTACTGCGACAGAGTCTGGTTGGTCGGCTTGTAGGTGTCGCTCATAATAATGCCGCCATACTTCGTTCCAGTAGAATCAGTACCTTTAACGAGGCGGAGATCTGCGGTGCTACCAGGTGTCCAGAAACCAGTTGGGATACAAGAGCAGTCAATATATGGACCCTTGCCGCTATTCCCGCTCAGCGGTCCGAGAAGATCTTGACCATCGAGTGTAGCATCGATGATGTGTCCACTAGACTTGGCGAGAACAATTGCGAAGCGTATGTTGGAGAGGGAGATGTGGGTAGAGTTCTCAGCAGTGGTCAATTCGGCTAAAGCATGGCTGATTAGCCCAGCGGCCAAAGCTAACGACTTCAACGAGAGGAACGCCATCATGATTGTGTGCCGATGTCCACTTGGAAAGATACCTCAGAGGGTTTAAATATAAGCATTGTCACTCGGCTCAATTATACCGAAGACTTCGGCGGTAAATGCACCAGGGAGAAGATCTCGTCGTTTGTATGGATGGGATAATTTAGCCGCTTGAGTCCCACCACTGGGCCGCAGGACGCGGGGAAGACAGGGGCAGATATGACGATGCATTTACCGCGAGAGGCTAAGATCTGCGTTGGCAATCCTATTCGAGCAGTTCAAAAAAGTCTTCCGGAGGAGTATGTACAGTTCAGTATGAATTGCCATAGTCGACAATCTGACCCCAAATCCCCCCTCAAGTTAACCCCAAGAATGCTGGTAGCACTATCATTGTGGTTGAGACTTGGTGTAGCCGACGTTGGACCGATACTGGTGGCGGCGGAACACGCTCCTTCTGGTTGTCTTACATTGGCGTTCGGCGTGACTCATCATACTGACTACTTCTCAATAGTCTTTAAACTCACGTTTGTAAATCTCTGATATACCAGTAACATCTCACGAAGCCGAATATCCCACCAAGAGGAATCACGGAGCCGCCTGTTGATATGAAAGACCGCCTTCGTGCATCATACAACGCGATTGCACCAGCATACAACACCTGGACAGCGCGCCACCACAAACTTCGTCTCAAATATCTCGACAAACTTCTGAATTCCTGCCCAGAACTAGAATTAAATGGTGATACGGCGAAGAAGCAAGTCCTCGAGCTTGGATGCGGTTCTGGAACTCCTTTCACGTCAACTCTGCTTGCTCGAGCACCGTCAATCCACGTACACGTCAATGACCTTTCAGATGTTCAATTAGATCTTGCTCGACAAAACCTAGCTGTGTATCAGGATCGTGTCGAGTTCCATCCCGGCGACATGATGAAACTAGACTTTGAACCTGGTTCCCTCACAGCAGCCGTGGCTCTGTACAGCATTATTCACTTGCAACAAGAAGAACAGAGAGAGATAATACAGCGAATTGGTAGATGGCTTGCGCCGGGTGGTGTCTTTTTGTCTACTTTTGGTACTGATGAGGCGTCAGTTATTATTGATGAGAGGTGGCTAGATGATAAAGGCTGGATGTTTTGGAGTGGACTTGGGAAGGAAGGGGTCATGAAGGCGTTGACTCAGGAAGCTGGGTTGGAAGTTCAACATGCCGTTTTGGAAGAAGATGCAGATGACAGGTTTATATGGATTATTGCAAGAAAGGGTAGTGTATAAGTACTAACTTCTCTTGGCTGATTCAAGCTCTCAGCTACAAGTCTCAACTGCAAGAATCGTGTTAGAAGTACGGATCCTGAATCGTGAGCGCGCATATGCTTCAGTCTACATGCTCATTCATCACCTGTGTTCGCAGCTTAAAGTTTCACCTTATGGGCCACCGTAATCCATAGCTCTCATAAGGTCTTCGATGAACATGCGCCTGTTATCCATGTCGAAGTACATCGACGCTGAACAAAACCCACCAGTTGTGCAATGTACTGTTCATGACTGTCTGTCTCTACGCGCGATCAAGGTGATTCCCGGAAACAGGCGATTGCGAACAGTGCACCACAGTATCATACGTTCATAGCCAGTGAGATCTATTACGATCACGGTGCGAGGCGACATAGGCTCATGTGGATTATCGCAAAAAGAACATTGGCGCTTAGCATATTGAAAGTGATAGAGCTTCAATACGGAGGTAAAAACCGAATCTGATCCTTCTAATCCCTATCTATATACACAGAGTTACAAGCTCTATCCTCAGGGACTCTCAAGGATCTCATTCAATGCCACCTCAAATATTGACAAGATTTGTTGTTGATGTTTGATGTCTTCTTCCAAGCCCCACATTTCTGGTGTCTCTTCTGTGTCTGCAACAGGAGCCGCTTCAGCAGAGTCTTATAGCGCCTAGCTGTATCAATGACGAAGTATGAGGAAATCTTTGTTACATCCAAAGCCGCTTGAAGTTCCCGAGTAATGCGAAAGTACCCCACACAAGCTATACGATCTTGAACCTTTGGGAGCTTAATGTGGATCCTCTCATCGTTGCTATAAAATTCCACTTTGAACTTCGCCATGTGTTCCTGGATAGAGAACTCGAGGGCGCCCATGGCTTCTGCAGTGAGAGGAACGTTTTTGCTTCTGACGTAGAAGTAGTGTCTGTATGCTCCATCGAGTTCCTTATTCATTTCCTTGCGATTCTTTTTCACTTCTTCAGAGTCTGGGGAGCGCATAGTGGATTTGGTGTTGATCAGGTAGGTTGACAGTTTGTAAGGTGGCCTGTTTATGGGTTTTGACTGAGCAGGAGAGAGAGGATGGTTAATAATTATTATATAGGGAGATAAGGATGTACGCATAGTTTGTGATGAAGGGATCCTAGCAGATTCAACAGACTGTGACTCTCGTAGGAAAATCTGTCAGCATCACGATAAGCGCGATCTGTGAACGTGTGAATCTGTGCCGTTGTCTGCATGAAAAAACTTCTACAATAAACATCGCACCAGTGCTGACCTCTGTTGTCTATGACGATTGGTCTCTGCAACTCTCCGAAGTGATTAATAGGTTGGAGCAACTGTGGCCAATGGAACAAAGGCTTTTTGGTTTTGTTCTCAAATTACATATTTGCCAATTAGTAGTATTCAAACGAGCTGTCCCCTGCACTAATACGATGATTGATCTCTACCTTGATTCTTCTTTGCTATTCCAATCACGAATAAGAGTCATATGTTGTCTGTTATAGTCCATTCATTTCGTTAAGATTTAACGACCGGCTATGATCTTTATCTACAACGTTATGGGCATAATTCCAAATATAGTCTTTCCCTTCTTGCTGCCTCAAGAGCTGCATAATCCTCAACAATCCGTTTAGTAATGTTCGCCAGTTTCTCCAAATTCTTTGAATGTAATGACTTCCTTTCCTCGACGAAAATGGAGAGCTTAGTTTTGTGCATCGTTTTTTCCAAATCCCGGCGAGTAACATAACGCGTGTCTAGGCGGAGGTAGTTGCCACGAGGTAGCCTCACCATCGAAGGGGCAAACTAGCTACACGTACGTCCAGCTCTGCCGATATGAGTGAGGCCGGCTTCGTGGCCTCCACCATTCTGAACTCATCGTCCTTCCCTAGCCTTTCTTGGTACTCGTTCCTCAGCTTAGCTTCTACGATTACCCGCTTGGCGTGATCATTTCTTTCCAAATCAATTTCCCAGTAGCGAAATAGCATTCCCCTTACCGCTGCATCTGCCAGCCTTTTGCGTACCTTCCGAAGCTCTTCAAGTTCCATCGACTTGTAGTAAGCGCTGGGTAGCATGATGCGAAGATTTTTACCATCGTCGTGAAGCTCAAACGTGTAATTTTCATTCTTGGCAAGGAAATCGGCAAGAGTGGCCTTCCAGCTATCCTTCCAGTCGCGAAGGTAGAAGTATCTGAACATCTCGTTGAGATATTCTGCAGATGGGACTTCAGGATATGGAGGGGGTGATGCGATCTCTGTATATGGCGGCGCTGGGTCGCTAGAATTTGTTGGCGGTCCTTGTTTGGACTGAGGAGGTTTCATTGTGTTTTTGATCAGATGTATTGTCGTAAGTTGTCTGTGGCATGGTGTGATCAGTCGACCGAAAGCGCGGGCTGGAATTTCCTTCTATATAAGGATGCCCATGGAACTAAAGGTAGTGAATAAGAGGATCCAATGCGCAATTCAATCACTTGAGCCTCCTTGATTCACAAATAGAAGGGCTCCGCCGAAGGTTCAAACAAGAGGAACCCCTCGCACCCGCTCATACTCTTACAGGTCCTTCCGGTTACAACTTTGGTAACTATGGAGGATTTCCTTTGCTGTACGTAGCTTACTTGAGCCCCGGATGCCTTCTTTTTGGGTTTCCCTCTTAGCTAAATATCCTCCAAAGACATTGTGACTCTAGTCAATAGATGGGTCTTTCTGTTACACTGGTTATTTAAGTCTCTCACTGGGGAGGCCAGTCTTGAAGTAGTTTGAGATGATCTTAGCTATCGTGGGGTTGTGCCATAAAGTCAAGAACCATGCTGAGGAAGGGAATTCGTCTGGATACGCTATTAAAGTTGAGAATTATAGTGAGTTCTAATGCTTCTCCCTTCGTTGTTCAGACCAGCTTTCGTGAAATTCATCTTTTCCCTCGTCTCTGGACTTCGGCCTCTTCCTCTTGGTAGTACTCTTCCACCTCACGTGTAAAGCGATCTTCCATTTCTCGGTGTTTCGCCTCATCCTTCATCCAATAGCGAGGCATTTCCTTTGATATAGCTCTCTCAAGCTCATTTCTGATTGCTTTTTGAGTCTTTACGTCTTTGTGATAGTAATCGTCCTTGGGCAATACAATGAGCAGAGTCTCCTTCACATTGTCGAAGTTGACTTCATATTTGCCTTTATACTTCGAAGCAAATTGGCATAATGATGAATAATAACCATTGTTCTGTTTAACGAAGTAGTAGTGTCTGAAGTCTTCGTTCCATCTTTCAGACCATTCTCGGAATTTCTTGGCAGTCATTGCACCCATGGTGTTGGCAGTCGTTTGTTGTAAATATGTTCGTGTAACGCGGTTGTTGATTGAACTGACGTGCAATGCCTAGGTTGCTGTCTGCTATCTTATACCATCCAGTGGGCGCTAGGAGGTTCTCTGTGATACGGTTCATTGTTAAACAGTGATGTCAAGACCGGAAGGTATGCGAAGTATCACATACATATCAGAGCTATCATCACTGCCGTAAATCTCTGGGCTTTCAGAGGCGCAGATTACAGAGAAGATAGGTAGTTGCTGAACTTTTGCTACAGATCGACTGATTAAGTGCAAGGAATCATGTCCATTGATGGGCATACAGAGATTGTGAGTGACCTTAGCAGAGATATCTGCATCTCAAGTTGAACACTTGACCAGACGGTACAGGGACATTATGAGTTATTTGTGACTTAAAAAGAAATATAAATGATGAGAATTCAACTGAGTTCACTTTCAATATGACCAGAAGAGCTGTCCGCGGTATCACTATTGGTGGTCACTGGAGCCAATGCCTTTGACTGCCTGTCCGGTAAAGCGATCCTCTTCCTTGTCCGCACGGCCCATTACCCAGATAAACTAATACGCCGCGCGGGTTGTGTAGTAGAAAAAATTACGAATTATTTGCGACTGCTTCCTTTTGCAAATCTTGATCATTCTTGTACACCCTTGGGTCGACATTGTTCGGATCGTCGGTATGAGCCTGCGTGACATACTCCCAGTACTTATCCAATCCTTCATCTTGCATCAGAGCACAAAAGTCCCCAACTGTCTCTTCTGGGCTCTTGTTGCTGGGCAGTTTTATTGTCAATCGAAGCTTGTCATCCCACTTGCTGTTCCAGCAGATCTTATGCTTCACGATGAATTGGTTGAGTTTCTTTTCTGGGTTCTCTGTGGCCTTGCTGAGGAATTTTTGTGATGTGCTTAGTTTCCTTTTGCGCCATACGGTATGTATATGCGTGGGTCTGGTGACGGAAGTTGGTTCAGACATGGTCTTTTGGAGTTGTGTAGGGTGGGTTTGATCGGTAGGCTGAGAGGGTGATGGCGGTCAATTATATATATTGAAATCTTAGACAATTACTGTGATTAGAATACTCTCTTCACAGCTTCTGAACAGTGATGACGCCTGAAGAAACCATATCTTGTTCACAAATCAAGGAGCAACCTTGAGTATCCAAGCTCTGTTCAGACTCACTAACGAATTTCGTTTAGCTTTGATCTGCACGAATGCTCTTTTGACGTTTTGCACAACGGGTTCTTCTCCGTTATCCTACGGCTTACACCTCGAAGGATATGTAGATAAAAATTTATTAAAAAATGTGGCAAGAACTACCTCCTCAATCGTTATTGGTGCTCAGCGGATCGCATCGAAATCACCCGCCCTGATCGCGAATTGCAAATTAAGGAATGTTCTCAACGACTTACCGGTTCTTTTTTCCTATCGAATGTAAGAAAAACGATAGTAAGTTAGGAGAGAATCGTGGTGAATAAATTCAGAAACCGCTTCTGAGACCTCGTGCGTGCGAGGCGCGTGATGTGAGCCATCAGCTGTGCGCTTTTGAGACCTCATGTCAAACCAACGTGACTAGTCGATGATACACACCCCTCGATCGAATTCTTCCGGATCGTTCGTGGGCGCATACGCGACAAATTCGTAGTACTTGTCGAGTTTCCCAATTTCCATCAGAGCAGCCAGATCTGCAAGCGCTTTTTGCGGCGTCTTGTTGTGCAATGGTATCGTCAATCGTATTCCATCATCCCAAACACCTATATGGCGGAGCTTGTGCTTCTCGATGAACTCTTGAAGCTGAAATTCTTCCATGGGAACGAACAGAGCGATCAGGTTTTTGATTCTGCTCATGGGCCTTCGGCCCCATATTGTATGGATATGCGTGGACTTCGCGGTGGGTGGTTGTGACATGGTTTCTGAGAATTGTGTTGGAATATTTGGTAGTGTTGTTTGCAGTCGAGACTTGTTGTTAAGACCTTAAACCGGCCTAGAGAGCTTCGAGCGGATTGAGATGGCTGGAGGCGTAGCTATATATGGAACTGTCGCTGGCTTCATCTGTGATGAGGTCTCGACGAGGCGGGTGAACAATCACAAGCAAACAATCGTCTTTGTCACACATCAAAAGACGATGGGGCCTTCTTCCAGCGCTGTTCAGTTTAGCGCCAAATGCTCTGGTTCTTCATGAATTTCCGTTGCCTTTGCACAATTGAGCTCTTTCAGCTTTTTGCGAAATGAACTTTCTTCCGATTCTGACGCCAGCACGGCCAGTCAACACAAGTGTCATACGGGGACTGAGACAATGCATGCCGCGAGCCACTAACTGTATTGAGTGGACTCTCAAGAACTACTAATCTTTGGTCGATTCTCACTACCACGAGTTCCTCGCCAAGCGTCCTTTGGATGAGTCCAAATCCGGGACATCCACCAAACCCAAAAGATACCAGTCAATCATCCAAAGGCCGTCGCAATTGATGTCTAGTTCATCTTCTTTCCAGATTTCCTTGTGGCCATCAAATCTCCCAATCCTCCAGGTCCGCAAGGTTAACCTCGACACGATCTGGATGGCAGCCAGTCACAGTGAGCTTTCGCCGCCAGTATTTCTTCAACCCTCTCTTTCTCATCGCCTTGAAAACGTCGTCGATTGTATCCTCCACGCTGTTGCTCTCTACAAAAGCCCGCGTGATTTGAAGGAACTTCTTCTCTTCATCCAGAAACTTGGCTTGGTACTGTCCTTGTGACTTTTTAACGAAGCGGTCGAGCCTCTTGTCGTTGGGTGGACGGCTCGGATCCCGACGAAAGAAATTGTGTACGTACTGAATCGCCATTGTGAAAGCCTCGATAGTGTGGTCCTGGGGCGTTGGATTTGTGGTGGATGTGATGAGGATCGTGCTCTCGACTTTGCGATACATGAAGACGGAAAGGGACGGTGGTGGAGAGCATGTTGTCGGCGGCCATTTGGGCGATGATGCTGCACACTCGAGATTGTGTTTTATTCACTGAGGTGCGAGGTGCGTGATACTCAGACTGTCATGCGTGTCCACAAAGGAAGCTGACTCGATGTAGATACCGCTAGTCAGTGAAATCACCGACCGAAGGGGGTATGCACTTCAATCACAGAGCGAAGGTGCCTCTGGAACTTGGTTGGGTGACGTTGGGCATCAGCGATTCACTAATTCTTTGCGCTTCAGTCGACAACGAAAGATTGCTCAGGGTAAAACGTTTCTGACCCACGCAAGTGACACAAAGATACATTCAAATCTAGCATTATTCCGTTGAGAGGGCGGAATGAGCATTTGAGTCTCACAACTTAGTGCTCGGAGGTACTCACTTCAGAATGGCAAGTAATTAATCCAAACGGCATTGAGAATACACGCCGTTTTATCTAAGTCTAACTAATAATACTCATTTCGCATCCTTGATGATAAGCTCAGCAGCAATCTCAGCAATGCCATAAACCGCAGTCTGAATATGCGCCGAGATCAACAGAGGAATAACACTAGCATCAACAACACGAAGATTCTCCGTCCCATAAACCTTGAGCTTAGCATCAACAACACCACCATCCGCCTTAGGAAGCATAGCGCAAGTACCGCTAGGATGGAAAATGCTAAGCGTCGTTCTCAAAACATAATCCTTGAGCTGCTCATCAGTCTTGACATCCAGACCAGGTTCATACTCGTCCACCCAGATTGAGCGCATGGGTTCGGTGTTTGCAATCTTTCGGTTGTACTTGACTGTTTGGAGGACAGCTTCGACATCGTGAGAGTTGCTGAGGTAGTTGGGATTGATGGTGGGTTTGCCGGCTGGGTCAGAGGGATTGATGTGCACGCTGCCGCGGCTGAGAGGATGCATCACTACACCGATGAGAGTGACGAAGCCCTTGCCGAAGAGGGGAGATGTGGCGGCGGGATAGCCCTTTACTCCAGTGTAACCATCAGAGAAAATGACCTCGACCTGAGGAACAGAGGTGTCTTTGAGGAAGTCCAACTTCTTCTTGTCAACCTTGCTAGCATCCTTACCAGCAGCGTCTTTGGCAAGCGACACCAACTTGGCATCGTTACCGAGAGCTTGCTTCCATGTTGAGAAAGTGTATGCGCTGCCGGTGTAGTCGTACAGAGAGCGCTTGCCAGTGTTCCAGAGAGCAAGCTGCTCAGCCGCAAAGGTAGCATTGCTTCGAAGGGCGTCGAATGAGAGGAATTCAGGCTTGAGTTGGTATGAAGTCATGACGCGGAGATGATCCTGAAGATTTTCTCCAACGCCAGGTAGATCGATGATCTGCTTGATACCAGCGGCAGAAAGGACCGATTTACTTCCGATGCCAGATTGCTCGAGAAGACCAGGGCTCTGAATTGAACCAGCAGAGAGGATGACTTCACGACGCGCTTTGACATAGGTTCCATCCTGGAGAGTCACGCCAGTAGCGATGGCCTTCTTCTTCGCAGCAGGGCCAGAGACGTTGATCTTGGCGACGATGGTGTCGGCAAGAATCTCAAGGTTAGAACCCGAGATTTCCGTGTAGGCGTTGGCGCTGTAAGAGCGGTTGTAGTTCGAGGGATCAATGCTGCTGGGCTGGTACATGACACCAAGAGGGTTGCCACCCAGCGACTCGAGATTCTTGCGAACTCCGAGCTTATTGAGAGTTGGAATCCAAGACTCTTGATGCTTGGGGATGATCCGATTGACGACAGCCTTGACGGGGCCGCTGTCGCCAACGCCCTTTGAACCGTACGTCGCAGTGTTCTTGCCAGTAAATGTCTCAGACTTCATCATCGCCTTGATCATTGTCTTCCAGTTCCAACCCGGGTTACCAAGCGCCTCCCAAGCATCGTATTCAGCGACTGCAGCACGATCATAGGTCATGAGATTAAGAGCCGAGCTCCCGCCCAAGACCTTACCCCGGTTGATCGGCCAAACTCTATTATTCGCGCCCGCCTGAGGAACAGTCGTAAAGTTCCAATCGTACTTGGTGCCGAGGGTCGAGCCCTTCATACCGGGGATGTTGATCTTTGGTTCATTGTCGACAGCGGGGCCGGCTTCGATGAGGAGAATGTTGGCGTATGGGAGGCCTTCGCTGAGACGGGCAGCGACTGCGACACCAGCTGTGCCACCTCCGACGACGATCTAAAAGAGAGTCTAAGATTAGCCGAGAGATCCGAGGAATTGATCGATGTAAGATGAGGAATGCGACATTTTATTGGAGTCAAAACGTATCGATGTAGTATGAGACAAATGCCGTGTTGGATTGGCGACAGAATTTGACTCCAAACGATGAAACTCACATAATCGTAGGTGTCCTTTGACGGAGCCGCTACTGCAGCTGCAGCAAGGCTAAACCACAAATGCAACTTGACAAGCATGGTGACAGAAACTGCAATGCACGGTTATCGCCACAAAGCTGCAGAACACAGACAAAAGAAGAAAAAGAGGAACATCCGCCCGGGAGCAGAGGAAAAACCCTTTATTGCGTCGTCCGCTCCTGCATCTCGCCCCTGCAGAATAAGGTAGTATTTAACTGTAAATTTAATTGACAAGCGGAAGACTCATCCGCGACAGGGAGCGGAGCGAGGCCTGTTTAGGGCGACCAATACGTCCTTGGCGGGCGATGAAACCCCGCCAATGCACACTATAAGGTTTTGCTTAGACCAGGGACCACGGGGTCCTTCGCTTAGGACGACAAATAAGACGAGAGAGAATGGGGAATAGTGCTGCGGGGGGTGGTTATACAGGCCTGAATAATGCCATGGTCTGATGCGAGAACCGCGTATAAACCCAAACAGTCAAAGCCACTGACTCGAGCAGTGGAAAGTTCGTGATGAATGCAGCAGGTGGCAGAACCTGATGCTACCTTGTTAGAATTAAAGTTTCGGCAGCGACTGCGCCGTGTGGGACGACAGATCTCACAACAGCCCCTGTCCCGTCGACAAATACCGCGCAGACCGTACATAAACAAAACCTCACGCTACTAATTACTACGCACTTCATGCACTCCCCTCTTCCCTTTCCCCCTCTTTTTTTTTCTTTGCACTCAGATCCTTTCGTCATATCCGCTGATCATGGCATCCGTGCAACCACCAAACCCATTACCGCCCGATCAAAACGTCGGTCCAATCCTCCTCGGAATATCAGGAACATGTCTCGCCCTGGTGATCATCACCACTAGCGTCCGGATCTGGGTCCGCACAGCCCTACGATCGTCAGGCTGGGACGACTACACCATCGTCATCGTAACGCTCCTCGGCATCGCGCGGTACGGCGTGCAGGTTGGACAGGTCAGTATAGGGAATGGAAGACATAGATGGTACATTGAGCCGGAGGATTATGTGCAGAATAATAAGTTGGGATGGGTAGCGCAGATTTTGCTCTTTGCGAGTATTTGTCTGCTCAAGATTTCGATATTGTTGCTGTTGTTGAGGATCAAGGACTCGAGGAGGGTGAGGTACGCGGCGTGGGGGATCATGGCGGGGTTAGTTGTTACGAACTTTGGATGCATTATTATTTTGCTTTCGGAGTGCAGACCTATCAGTGCGTATTGGACTGGTGTTGGGGAGTGTTGGAATCCGAGGATTCGAATCTACTACATTTACGCTACGATTGGTATGTATTTCGAGTGCGAGTGCTATAGTCTGAAATTGGCTAACGGAACCGGGCAGCATTCTCTATTCTCACAGATTTGATATGTTCACTACTACCAGTCTTTGTGATATGGAACACCAGCCTTCCATTGAAGACAAAGATCTCTGTCTGGGCCCTGATGAGCTTGGGGCTAGTGTACGTTGGCCCATTTATCCTCTTCCTCATTATGATTGAGTCGCTAACACTCAGTAGAGCTACCGGTTTCGGAATCGCCCGTGCCACTTCCCTCGGCGTCGTAACATCAGACCTAAGCTGTAAGTCAACCTCCAACTATCCCTCTCAAACCCAATCCTAACAGAATCTAGGGGTCTACGCCATAACAGCAATCTGGTCAAACCTCGAACTCTACCTCGGCGTCGTCGGCGCCAACCTCGCCCTCAGCCGCTCGATATTCGCATACTTCTTCCGCGAAGGCGGAACGACAAAGGGATCGTCGTACGGGGGAATGCCGCGATCAACATCGGCGTCGAGAAATCTTAGAGTACCGAGCTCGAGTGGATTTCGGTCGGGGCAGAGTAGAATTCAGTCGAGGGATCAGGATAGTGAGATCTCGTTGGTGCAGACGACGAAGAAACAGCCGAGTACGTGGTATACGGAGGAGGGGGTTAGTGATGAGAACTTAAATTCGGGGAAGGGAGGGAGTAACGAGGGGTGAGGATTTTAGATGTAGGGAAAAGTTATGGAATTAATTGCGTTTGAATAGAATGACTTGCATGATTGAAGATTGTTCAATTTCGAGGGCCATTTTGGGTGAATGGGCTAGTGAGTTCTGAAGACTCCTTGGTAGGCCGTACTCACTCATTGCTAAAGATGATTAAAATCGATAACGTCCATCGTACATTGCGCATTCAATGAATCATCCTCATATCCAGCAAAGTCCACAACCTATGATCCGTGCTCAATAAGATGCAGGTGGTGAAGGACAACTTATACGTGGAGCCACTACACCAGTCACGATGTTTGGTCAACTCCGATCCTAAGTCCGATGGGCAAACCTGGACCTGCATGAACGATCTTAAGCCCGTCAGGAGTTTAAAGGAATTAGACATTAACTTCTAGACCGTGCATGAGTCACCGTAGTATTCGCATGCGGAACCCGCATTAGTGGTTTGAGATGCGAGCGACATCTGATGTAAGTGATGAGATCGCGAAGATGAAACGGCAGTAGGAGCTCTGAATGAGTTAATATAAAAGTAGCTTAACTTATGGGCTTAATATGTAATCGACTAACAACATCTAAAAGAATTGACTTCAGCAATCATCAACATCAAAAGGGCCGCAGTTTCAGCTACCGAGTAGCTCAAGCAGCTTTTCATCAACAACGCATACGTCCATTCCAAGTTTAACAAAACGTAAACAACCTTTCTTTCATTCTCTCTCGCATCACAAAATTGATGCCCGACTAGAATTTCTAGATGTTCTGTCTACAGCCCAGCCGATGTTTCCCTCATCGCAGACGGCATCCAGATCGCCGGCCCCCAAGACGTTGACGCCGCAGTCGACGCCGCCGAAAGGCCTTCCCTACCTGGAAGAAGATTTACCCAAAGGTTTGCAAGGCGCTGATGCTTCAGCTCGCTGAGTTGATTGAAGAAAACGCCGAAGCTATCTTGGCTCTTATGACTTTGAGGCTTGGAGCGCCCAAGTCGATTACTTGGACTATACAGTGTCCTCGCCGCTCTTGCGCTATTTGGCTTGGTAGATTGATAAAGTCCATGGAGACTCGTAGCCAGTGGACGATGGTTATGTAAGTCCATCTCTCAAATCACTCGGTAACAGAACACTAATGAGGTTTGTAGATGAAGATTGTGCGAACGATTAAGCGTCACCGTCTGAATCATCCCATAGAACGCCCCGTTCCCAATAGCAATCTACAAAGCCTCCGCCTCCCTCCCAGCAGGAAACTGCTACATCTGCAAACCCTCCAAAAAGACGCCCTTCGCCACTCTCAACTTCGGCACGCTCATCAAAGCAGCTGGCTTCCCCCCGGCGTATTCCAATCCTCGCCGGCGATGAGTCAACCGGTTCTGTGCTCTTACACCATATGTGCGTCAAGAAAGTCTCCTTCACAGGCTATCGGGAAGGAGATTCTCGCCGCTGCTGCGACTAGCAACCTTAGGCGGGTTAGTTTAGAGCTAGGCGGTAAGAATCCCGCTGTTATTTTATGATACCGATTTGAAGAAGGCTGTTGTTAAGACGGTGGAGAGTATTCTGTAGAATGCAGGGCAGGGGTGTATGGTTTGTAGTGGGGCCTATGTGCAGGAGGGTGTTTATGATAAGTTTGTTGAAGCTTATCGGGATGCGATGGAGGCGAGGGCGAAGGGGATGGTGGACCGAGCTTTGGAGCAAGGTGATATGAAGCTTTTGACGAGCGGAAAACCCGTAGGCGACAAGGTATGTCAACTGGATAACCAATCATTATAACTAATACTAAAAGTGCTTAGGGCTTCTCGTTCCCTCCTGCAGCTTTTATCGAAGGCGCCGGAGAATCTGAGATCGCAACCAAAGAGATCTTTAGCCCGGTGCCTGTTATCTAGAAGTTCAAGGACGAGGACGAAGTCATTGCTCGAGCGAATAACAGTGAGTATGGATTAGCTGCTAGTGTTTTCTCGCGCGTTATCAACCGAGCTCTGCGCGCTGCGGGTGAGTTTGAGGCTGAGATGTTTGGAAACAACTGTATTAGTCGCTTGTTTCTTGATACAAATTTTGGGGGACACAAAGAGTCTGAGCTGGGGAGGCAGTGTGGTCTTGTGGGGTTGGCTTTTTGGATGGAGACGAAAACTGTTATATGACTTGAGAAGAGGTCACGTTTACTCATAGGCAAATACAGTATCTCAGAAATAGTTAAAATTGTTAGCCATCGATCTATTTTCCCTCTGATTCAACGAGCTTTTCCAAAGTATTTTTATATCCTTAGTCCACCTCTAGTTGCAGGGTACATAGGGATTCGTGGAACCTGGCTTATCACACACAGTACGTCAGCAATATGGACTCGCGCGCTCTCTGAAGCCAAGATGCTGTAACTGATCGCAAGCGACTGAATGAAGGAAGCTATATTCATTCAAGCGGAACAATTGCCCTTAAACTACGTATTCCAATATTTGTACATTCATCATCAAATTGTGCAGGGCGTATACCCTGGTTAGTTCAGACAGCTAATAAGACTCCACCGGTAATTGTTGTCCGATAGCTCTGAGCTAGCGCCGGACTCACACCGGTCTTATCGGACACTCTCCTGATCTGCACTACAGCTCAAAAACATGCCCATTCCTGCAAAAGGTCGTTGACACGCGATTATCGACTACGCATGCAATCACAATGGATGTACCTATCTTACCGCCCGGCGCATGGAATTCCCATATGCACTGCTTCGACCCGGAGCACTACCGTTTCAAAACAACGCGCGCTTATACCCCGCAGCCAGCAGTACTGAAGGACCTGATCCAGAACTCAAAGGCTGATAATGTGATGCTTGTACAAGCGACTATTGAAGATGGGTATACAGGCTTGCTTGAACATCTGCAGCAGTGCCGGGACCTGTATCCTGCTAAGCATGTCCGTGGGACTATCTTTTGGGATCCTGGAAATTCGGGATTGAAGAGCCTCACTGAATCTGAGTTTGAGAAGCTACATAACGCAGGGGTTCGTTCTGTGAGGATTCATGGATCTTATGGCGGTTCTGGGGACGATATGTCTTGGGTGATTCAGCAATTCCTGGACGTTGCTTCTCATTGCCCTCTACGTAGATACAACTGGAGTATCTCAGCCCAACTACCCCTCGCAACATGGTCTTCAATTGCAGAAACCCTATCTTCCCATCCAAACCTCAAAGGCATCCCCATCATCATCGATCATAACGCCTCCGCAACACCATCCTCTATCAACACCCCAGAATTCGCATCCCTTCTTAATCTCCTTTCCCCAAACATATACATCAAACTCGGCGCCCTCCACCGAAGAAGCAAGCAAGTGTCTCAAATGGAACACATAATAAAAACTATCGCAAACACCGCGCCTGACTCGATCGTATGGGGAAGCGACTGGCCGCACTGCAACGCTGCGATCCGAGGACTTACCCCGACGCCTCCGCTTGAAGTAGACACGGACCTGGAGCTTGGGCTTTTGAGGGATTGGCTCACGGATGAGCAGTGGGAGCGTATGCTTGTTTTGAACCCCGAACGGGTATTCGGCACGCGAGCATAAGGCTAGTGAGTGTGGGGAGAATCTGGGGTCGGGATGGGGCCGATAGTCTTTGAGTCGGGGAAGAAGTTGGGGAGTTTGATGTATAAAGAGTGACATCCTCATGAGCATCATCAACAGATTCATTACAGTTCAAATCCAATCTTTCTTCTAACAACTCATTCATAAGATGGATAATTCTAAACTCCAAGTAGACGACGTCACCGTTCTCAAATCCACAGGTGAAGAAGTCGAAAATGTGCCTACCAAACAACTCACCCTCCTGGACACCTACCGCTCCTACACCCCCGAATTCTCCAAAGAAACAGAAGCTCAACTCGTGCGCAAGATTGATCTTCGGCTTCTTCCCCTGATCGTCACTATTTACCTCTTCAACTACCTTGATCGCAACTCCATCACCCAAGCTCGTCTCTATGGCCTCCAGGAAGATACGCATGTTAAGGGCGCGACGTACCAGACGGCCATTTCTATCTTTTCTGCGGGATACATCATGATGCAGCTTCCATCTACAATGATTATGACAAAGATGCAGCCTCATATCTTCTTGGTAGGCCTCCTTTTGTGGGATTTGTGACGTGGCTAATTTGTATAGCCTGGTTGTATTATTCTTTGGGCTTGTGTCAGTGCATGTACAGCTGCAACGTCCAGTCCAGCGGGCCTTCTCGTCGTTCGTTTCATCCTCGGTGTTGTCGAAGCGCCATTTTTCCCTGGAGCTATATACTACCTGAGTACGTGGTACACCAAAAAGGAACTCGGTATTCGAATGGCGTTGCTAGTCTGTGGCATCCTCTTATCCAATTGCTTCGCCGGTTTGATCTCAGCAGGTATTCTCTCAGGCATGGCTGGCAAGGGACATCTCGCTGCATGGAGATGGCTCTTCATCCTTGAAGGCCTTGCTACTATCGTCATTGGTGTTGTCGCATTCTTTCTTCTGCCTGACTACCCTGGTACTACGAGCTGGTTGACTGAGGAAGAAAGAGTTGTCGCGCAGGGTCGATTGGCTGTTGATGCTGGAAGTGAAGAGATCCTAGGTGAAGAGGAGATCACTATGAAACAAGCCATACTCTCAGCCGTTCGTGACTACAGAGTATGGTTGTTTGCCTGTCTTCAAATGTCTACAACCGCATCTATTTCCTTCTCGCATTTCTTCCCTACTCTGATCAAACAACTCGGCTTCAAAAATAACACCATAGTGCTTCTTCTCACCGCACCGCCGTATCTCTTCTCCTTCATCTGGGCCCTTAGCTTCGCATGGGATGCCGATTGACGACAGAAGCGGTCTCCCCACGCTGCTGTCTCCGGCCTCGCAGCCATCGCCGCTACCGTCGCACTCGTCGCTATAACAGACCAAAAATGGCCTCGCTATGCCTTGACCTTTCTCGTCAGCGCTGGAACATTTGGGATTTACTCTACGACATATCCTTGGTTATCTTCGACCATCGTTCAGCCACGAGTCAAGCGTGCGGCTTCAATCGGCATCGCCAACACACTTGCGAACAGCGCTTCACTGTTTGCAAACTACTTCTGGCTCGACCAGTATGGCCCTGACTTTCGCGTATCTTGGGCCTGTATCTTGGCTTTCCAAGGACTGGGGTTTGCTTGTATCATGGGGTTGAGGTATTCTCTCCGGCGGGCTAACAAAGCTTTTGATGAACTCAGTGCAACTGTGGATGAGAGTAGTGAGGAGAGTGTGAACAGACTGGATAAGGATTCTCAGAGAGCGGTTCTGAATGGATTTAGGTTCATTACTTAGAATAGTTACACTCAAAGACACGCGTGCCCACTGCCGGCTAGATGCGGAGAGCGTATCCGCAACATATGATGGGCGAAGAATTATAGCTAAATATAATTGATCTACATACTTAGTCATCTCTTTAATAAATTATCCTTCAGAAGATCTTACAGAATGATCACCGCGGTGTCAAGAGCTTCTAAGGTCAAGCTAGAGTTCCGCCCACCTGAAGGTCTTAACCGAAACGCGTCTCATCGCTGGATTGGAACAAATGCAACTCAGTAATTTAACCCGGTTAGTGTCTGGTAATAGTTCCATACTAGTACTTGAAGTCTCAGCTAGGATTCCTAATCTAGCATAACAAGCAGAGATATGACCTAATCTCGTGCTTTACCTGATGTCAGCTTTAACGTGTAGCCGCACACAGTCTAGCGACCATAATTGGAGTGCTTGCACAGCTGCAAACATATTATTGCAGTCTCGATTAGTCAAGTCGTTTTCAAGACACTCTCTTCCCGTCCTTCATCCATAGGATGCGATAACTACATGCCGCCCTTGCGGATCAGGGAAGCTCTCAGTTTGAACATACTCAGGTAACTCAGCCTGCTCCAACAGGCCACAATATGGTTGAGTAATCTGCCGAAGATGGTGGACAATGGCATGTTCTGTTTCAAGATTCAGAGGGTCGCTATGGCAATGAACCGCTTCCTCTAAAGAGTTAACGACGATCACGTCCTTAAGGAGCCTTCATGAGTGCATCAACGAACGTCGAGTCGAGCGAGATTTTAGATCATCGCGGAAACTTGGACTTGAAAGCTGCTGCCGCGCACGTAAGCTTTCGACCATGATATTATACAAACAGGTTTCTTCGGACCAGCCTGGTTTCGGATACCGGCACGAGCCGTCGTAGCCGATCCCCACAGCGGCAGAGAGAGACGAAATACGAGGTTTCGGATTACATCCAATGACGAGAAATGTTAGGACCTCTGGGGTCTACAATTAATAGCTCACCGAGATTCCAGATTTCTTAGCCGCAGGTCCGCCCACCACCGTACTTAGGTATACCGTAGGACTTTCGGAACTCGGAATGACAATCCTCGCAGGCTAGAGTTCGGATAAAGGGGCATTGTTCATTGTTCAAATCACTTCATTCGAGGTCCAGTGCGTATAACATGACGCGGCGCCGGGTCGAAATATGGGGATAGGACGGTATCGTAAAGTAGCGAATCGGTAGTTGTAAGTGGCAAAGTGCAGCTGATACACACTGCGTGATGTTAGGATATAAGATCACCTTGTATCCCCCATTGATCATTCCCATTGCCTAACTTCAGTCTCCTCAATTACATCAACACTACGCCATCTAAAGATTCTTTGAGCCCTAATCTCCAGACGAGGTGAGACCTTTTGAGCACCATACATTTCCAACTTACTAACCCGAAGGAGTCATCATGAGATTCACCACCGCCATCACGTACATTATGATGTCCGCATCAGTCGCTTTGGCTGTTCCGTCGGAGAAGAGGAATGCCGAGGCCGACGAGCTCATCGTGAGAGGCCTAGAGTTACGCGGCACTTGCTGCACATGCCCTAATGGACAGGCTGGTTGCGGTGGGTATTGTTACAGCAACTGCCCTCAGTGTATCTGGAATTCGTGTTAGACGGTTCATGTACTAGCTACGATAGCCTGGATCCGAAAGCGGTTAAAGAGATTGGCGACTTACTCAATCCTATTGCCTATGAAGAAACTACCACGTCATAATTATCATGAGTATTTTGTCTCTCTGTTTCATGAGGTTTATACGAATGCTGGATCGAGTGTGTTTAGTCTCTATCTCAGGGCGATCCACCGATGGTTCATAAGCTTTACTCTGAATTTCGTACAAGATGTAATGGCTGTTAGCTAAACACTATCTTCTTGAGTCTCACTCTGGCATACATAGATAACAACGTAAAGAAAACACAACCCTAAATCCGTCTCAAATCTGGCTAGTTTCTCTGAAAGCACTCAGGCAGACCAGGAGCCTTTCGTGTGGGAGTCTTAATGAAGCAGAGAGGCAGACCTTGGTGTCTCCCCAGTGCTTCTTTCTTGCAAGCCACCGGTCAATATCTCTGCTAGTTGAGCGGGAGGGCCTGAGGGAGACCCATTTGGTAGTCTATCCCTACTGAGTAAGGTTCTCTGAGGCCGTGGCGGAATTGAAGGTTGCTCATATCCGAACCGAGGCACTGTAGGTGCCGGTCGTGTGGGGGTAGCCGGCCCAGACTGAGTGTCTTTATGGCTAGACTGCGAGGATGTTGGAGGAGTTGGCGGTATGAATGATGGAGAAATGGTCACGCTGTTTGTGGCTGTGGTCTTACTTCCAGCCCCTCTGAAGTTCATGGCAAGTTTGGTGAATCGCGATCCGAATTTGAAGTATTTCGCATAAGAACCGTCCCCTTTGCCCTTTGCATCTTGGATAATGTTGTCGGTAAGTTCGCCAGCTGTATCGAGAATTTCTTCAGCTGTAGCTAATTTGCTTGACTTCTTTGCTGTAGTTTCGATTTGCTTTGTGAATTCTTCCCACTCAAATCGAGTCACGTAGTCAGCTCTGGCAGCTTCAAGCTCAGCCTGCTCCTTCAGACCATGGATTGTTTCATCCAGCAGCTTCTGGCAGGTGACCCGCATGAGTTTCATTTCATCTTCAGCGAATTGCTTCTGTTGGTCTGTGAAATTGTTGAGGAGCTCGATCCGTTCCTCAGGTTGGCCAAGTCTCCCCCAAGCGAGTTCAAGGATTGACTGATCCTCCCTTCGGCGGCGTTAACAGCGCCCTGGATAAGGTCTGCTATCTCGTCTGGAGCCATCTCGATTGTCATTCTGCGAACAGAACTTAACGCAAGACACTTCAACAGCTCCGCAGCACAAACTGCTGCCGATAAAGCTGCATAGTCGTGCCATGAATCATTTTTGTGCCCATCAGAGTAGTCTGAGATGCCTCGAATCGAGATGCAGCGGTTTAGCGCTTGGTTGCCAGCTGCTGCTTCCATTACAGCCGTGGCTTCCATCTCGAAACAGATCACGTCTTCCTTACGGCCTATTTCATCTCGCTTTTTCGCATTCTTCATGACCTGATCCGCTGATCCAATGATACCGCAGTGTGTTTGTATGAGCTGCCCAGTAGAAGGCTGTTCACGTTGGATTGATCTGGAAGTATCATTTGGCTGTTTGTGGAGGCAGGCACATTCGCCGTCTTGATGTATATAATCGCTCCTCCATAGGTGATCGATTGCTGGGCGGCGATATTTCCTCCCGGGGTCATGCTGCGAAATCAGTCGCCGCTGAAGCACATCCTCCATGCTCTGTTCCAACGATAATCCATGGTCCAGTTTGTGCCTAAGCTGTGTAACAACACTCAAAAGCTCAACCGGGGGTTGCCTTGTCTTGCCGGTGATTTTGAAGCTTTTTTCTAGCTGCTTGCCCGTCTTGTAGGGAAGGACTGCCGTGCCGAGGACAACATCACCCAGTCGAATATCGGCCCTCTGGGATGGAACTCCTCCGCCAATTCCAACAAGCATCCAAAAGCGCATGTGAGGAAATGTACTCTTCATACCGCTCACGATCTTGAAAGCCGAGATCTGACCGTAGATCCCAGCTGGAGGAAGGTTGATAACCACATAGTGCTCACCAATGCGGCCCAATTCGTATGTATTCGAGTCGCCCTTGCCTGATATGAAGCCGGCTTCGTGGTCCGTACCATATCTTTTGTCCAAGACATGCCGAACTGCAGAATATTCTTCCTGGAGAATGCAAACCCATCCGACAAGAAAGTGAGACTGCTTTACGTTCGGTGGTAGCGGCATGATGAATTCATGGAGTATAGATAAGAAGATAGTGGAATAATTGTGTCAAGGCGGATTGTGCGATTGAGAGCGCTCTGCTCTTTCTAGGCGCAGCTGGCTTTAGTATAAGTAGGCAAGCCAGGACTTGACAATTGTGGCTCGTTTCAGCTGCCAAGTCCGAATTGCATTTTCCTCCACACCCAAATGCATCACAGCCGCTCAGCTCCAGCCAATCGAGCATTCTATTCCACGTCACACATATGCGGAGTAAGCAAACATTGGAGGTTTTATTAATAGATATTCTGTTCATAGGAGCTCATAGGCTGAGTATTGAAACAAGGCTCCGTATAATTGCACAACTACGCGCTTGGTCTGACTTAGGCCAATATCCAGGCCAGAATACAGTTGAAACTGAAACATATTACTAACCGAGTATATTGTGGTACACTTGACAATCTCAAATCGAGTTATTGTTTGCTGCCTATGCGAATAACTGTAGTCTCTGCTACCTACATCGCCGTAGTCTAGACGCCAGCCTTATTGTCTAAAAGTCCCACTCGCCAAGCTATCAGTATGTAATGTTGCAGTTACAATGACATTTAATCAATGTGAATATCTATCTTTGACAACCACTACTAGCCTACGTGGATCAAAGAAGTTAATAGTCCTTTAATCCTACAAGCGTTCTGAGCTCACTAACTTTAGGGAAGCTCAATCCGTCCAAAAATACATTCCGTACTGGACACGGCTGGCATTCCAGTTTTGTTCCGGAGTGGTGTCATTCGCTGCCCAATCATCATTTACGGTTCACACCACATGTGTTTCTACGGCTGAGTTGCCAAATATGCTATTTTAAGTAACACTCCTGACCAACCATAGCCCCTAACTTGGCGTTTGTAGTCTGGGGGTACATAAAGGTACGTTGTCTGTATCTAATTTATTGACTGGGCAAACTACATACACAATCCTGATGCGTCCGCCTGATCTAAATTAGGACTGTAGAATCCCTTCATACCATGAGTGAATATGAGTGGAACAGTATCCCTTCATGTGTATGATAGAGCATGCGAAACGGCTCAATTTATACAGCTGATACGACAGCTTGCATAGCGATTTGAGAGAGGATCAAACACCTTTTATAGGCTAGGGTTATTAGTGAGTTATGGAGAATGCCCTGCAGCATCTAAGCTTGCAAGTGCTGGGGGTGAAATGAAACTACTTCCTAGACTTAGACTCATAGTGTTCGAAATGGGGTCGAGGCGGAGCTCTTCATGGACAAACAAAAGAAGATAACAGATGCGAGCCACAGGTACGTACCAAAGACCAGCCTCCTGCGTGAGAAAAGGTCAAATGGGTAGAAGAGGTCATCGCGCATGCCATTAATCTATAATACATATCTAAGCCACTAAGTATCTATATATCCATAAATATCACTTCTATCTTGAGCCTGAGTTTGGTCTAAAAACCGGCCTCATTTCTGTGAGCTCCAGTCCATCGTCTTTATCAAGACTGCTTGTCTCCTGCTCAATGGACGTTGTGATTATGACTTTGCTACTAGACGCGGAAGACATAACGGCTGCATTCGAGTGCACACGCGTTGATACTCTAGTATCCATGTTTCTGGCTGTAACGGTCTCTGTAACGTCTTTATCGCTGGACGCGAAGAGGAGTTCGCGCCATCGACTGAGTGAAGATTCATTGACACCGTAGATTATCGCGTCGACGAGACCTTGTGACACAATGCAGGCCTACAATTGTCAGTTCTGTCACAGGCTGTTGGTGAAATTACTAACCTTGTCGACCGTCTGCAACGCAAATGGAGCTGGAGTATGCTTGATAGTCTGGTATAGCCGAATAGCAGTAGGCAGTGTCCAGACCAGCATATACACAACAGGATACATAATCATCAATCGTGCAATCTATCTCTTAGTTAGCACTCTTTCGTGCGCTATTGGAAACAGAAGTAACAAACCCTTTGCAGTCTTCGACGACCAGCGGCATCTGACTCGTGATACCGCCAGATATCATGATTCGACCGCGTGATAGTCCTTTCTCGAGAAGGTTCTGATGTCGAGTTTGAGTTTCCAAGTGAGATGAAGCTCTTGTGTGATTTCCTAAGAATGAAGTACAGACGGGCGTACATGGAGAGGATGGTGATGATGATGACCCATCGCGGGACGAAGTTGGCGAGCAGGCGGACTTCATCAGAAGTGAACCAGCACCCTGATAAAGTCAGTACAACCCCCCACTTTAGTGTTTTGTGCACGTACAGGCTCCAATATCACCATATCCCGCCAGTTTCAGTCCAAGACCAGCCCATAGCAAACTGAGGGCCCATGGTAGACACGAAAGGAAGATGCGTTGATCTTGGACCCACGACGATAAGGATTTGTAGCCTGCTAGAATGACGTAGGTGCACAGCGCAATAGTCAATACCCAGTAGTCGGTCTGTATGACAAAGACTTGGGTCATGAAGCCGTTGAAACTGCAGAATGTTTGGTGTTCTGGGGCGCCGATCTCGTTGCCGTTGATGTTCATGGCAGTCGATGAGAGAAAGTTGAGAGCCATGAGAAAGTCACTGGCGGCGAGTCCACTGGAGCTTATCAGCACATAACAGATTGAGAAAGTGATACTAGAGGTACGAACAGAATGAGTTGATGGCGGAATGACCGGAGACTTTTGAAGACCTGTACATCGTAAGCTAATTGTCTCACGGAGAGGTGCCTTGGGTTATTACACAAAAACTAACGATGATCCAACCAGCTCCAAGGATGGAAAGAATCGACACGACCAGGATAACAATACTTTGCAGGACCATCTCTGAGCGATCAGCCGGAGCGGCTAGTGCCTCACGACGATAGATATGCATTGGCGACTCCATTGTCGATGATCAGACGCCTAGCGAGGCGCTACGACTGGGAAAATTAGATGCCGCGATAGACTTCGAGCTTGGCAGGACGGACGCAGAGTAAGGTTACAAATTCAGGAGGGTGAAACGCTGATCTTAAGGGTCGTTGATTGCTACGGCGGGTACCATTTCCGTTATCATCCCAACTCAGCTCTTATGTCCAGATATCCCCGGACATGGCACGATGCACAGACATAACGGCACGTCAAAAGCGTTCTAACCGCAACGTGCCAATGGACAGCTATCTTGTCGTGCTTACTCAGTATCTCTTATCACCTGTCAAGACTTTGCTCTTAACCAGAGCTGGCAGGCAGGTCAAGTACTGAACGTCACCCAAATAGGAATCTCGAGAATCTCGAGTCGTTAGCCCCTGTAGAAAGAACCGTTAGTGAAGATAAATACGTTGGTGGCTTGCTTCAGCTGGTGGTTGTACCTGTTTGAGACCAGGGGTTTTATCTTGATGCAGAGAATGGGGTTGTGTAATTGGTTGAGGCTCCGTCAGCTCCGGAGATGCAGAAATCGAGTGGCTTGCCCCCACACGGGAATTGATAAGGAAACGTTACAGGGTTCGACAACGAGGTGAGAGAGCAAGACTACAGATTGAGTATATAGGGAGTGACGAGAGAAGAATCATGATGGTAGTTATAATGAAGTGATGCTTGAGGGTAGAAATGATAATTGACATTATGCTTATGCAGATTGTCTCGAATGACTGTGGGGAAATGAGTGATGGAAGACAGATTAAATGCATCGCCAGCCTGACTCAATTGAAGACTCAATTGAAGAAAACAATTATACTCCGTAGTAAATCCTGAATACGTAACACGTCATACCTATATTGATATGAGATCAATCGCGGCTCAATTCTGCTTTCTTCACCCATCATTGAAATCATTGAATAACGCGCTTCTACGCGTCCCCAACGCGTCAAACCCTCATGACGTCGCAACTCCACCAGCTCCATCACCAAGCGAGAATAACCGTCCCACTACCTAAACATCACGAATACGAATTCATCAACTGATCTCAGCCAATCTTATCAATCTCATCAGCTCATCTCTCCATCCCCAAAAGCCCAAATGTCTCAGCCGCACAAGAGTCGGTGAACACAGGCAAAACCTTGTTCCGCTCCGCCCTCCTCCTTACCCCACAAACCGTACGTTCTCTCAGACCATTTATCAACTCCTTGCCGCACGCGACACAACTCCCCCTCCAAACATCACCGTCAAAATGGCCAATCTGGGTGTTTTCGCGGTTGTTTCGACACTCGTCGTTTTACTCCTCACCTACGGCATACCCCTCTTTCTGAAGGAGTACTTCCCCTGGCAGAGTCTCTACAAGCAGCGCCACGGGAGACCTACCGTGACTACAAAGTCGTACAAGGGACGCACTGCGCTCATCACCGGTGCGAATGGAGCGTTTGGATCGCGAGCGGCCAAGATTTTTGCGGAGAGGGATGTTGAGACGCTTGTGCTTGTTGATGTGAGGGATTGCAGTGGTGTAAAGGAGGAGATTGAGAAGGAGTTGGGTGAGGCAGGGAAGCCGGTGCCCAAGATTCTGGTCTGGCAGGCTGATTTGATGACGTTCAAGGGGTGTCAGGAACTTGGGGCCAAGGCGAAGACTTTGGAGCATCTGGATCATGTTTTGATGACTGCGGGAATTCTGGCGTTCAATCGTCGTGAATCGCCCGAGGGCTGGGAAACTTGTGAGTTCAATTGACTCTAGCTTGGAGATATACTAACCTGTGACAGCCATCCAAGTCAACTTCCTCTCCGGTGCACTCCTCTCTCTTCTCTTCCTCCCCCTCCTCAAGTCATCCCCATCCAACCCCTCCCCTCCCGTGCTCACCTTCGTCACGACCTTTGGCATCTACCCCTCCTCCTTCACAATGGGCGTACCCAAATCAGGCTCTTACCTCAAGAAGCTCAGCAACAACAAGGAAGGCATGGAACAAGCTCATCAGTACGGTCGCTCCAAGGGTCTTCTCCTCTACTGGGCCCGCGAACTCGCCTCCCGCGTCTCCGCAACCGAGAAACTTGCCCGCAAAGTCACCATCAACAGCGCTGATCCGGGTTCTGCATGGACACCTCTTACGAATCCCAACCAGGCGAAGCTCATCCCACGACTGATTATGAACTTTGGAGCGAGAGACCCGCAGATCTGCGCGACGGCTTTGGTGAATGGTGTTTCGGCGACGGAGGATGCGCATGGCAAGATTATGCAGGACTTTGACACTGCTGAGTAAGTGATCTGCATGATATGACGCGTTCCGGGTACTGATTTGAGATTCTAGGTATCCTCCTTTCATGGTGAGGAAGAGTGGGCGTGCTGCTCAGGCGCGTGTTTGGGAGGAGACGAGGGAGGAGCTTGAGACGAAGGTCCCGGAGGTCAAGGCCATCTTTGACATGCTGGACCAGTAAAAGCTGCGATGTGAAGATTACGACAGCTTTGGGATCAAGTCTTGCGTGGCGAGGTCACACTTGGGGGGGCGATGAAGTTTAGAGCATTGAATTGGCCTGATGAGGTACTGATCCGCTGTAAAGCATTGCGCGTATCTTGGAAGGGCAAGTAGTGATTTGATGAGCATGTAATATGGTCTCGCTAGCGCACCGAAAGCAAAATTAAAGGTTAAAAATTAGTCTAACTTAAATGCCGGTCTTTCAGCGACTATGCGACACGGCAGTTAATTCATTGGAAGAGTGACATTCACATTTACCGTCATCCCGTTCCATGCTGACGACTTTACGTGGCTTATCTTACACTTCAGAAAGCCAATAAGCACAAGATCAGGCGTTATCGTTATCTGATCTATGCTACTACCGGGGATATCAGCCCTACTGGGGCCAACCACGAAATGCTAGCATAAACTCAAATGGCGACATGCGCCAAATAAGCCCTCACAAGCTTGCGAGTCATTTCAGGCGCACCAAAGAAAAAAAGTCACGCGATACAAACATCGCATTAGGAAACATGAAGTGTGACCTGTGTGTTGGTAGCCGAATGGCTCAGTTGCCGAATTTCCAAGCGATGCTGTTTCAATTTGCCGGCGTTCCAGGGTAGGTAAAGTGGCATGCACACAGCCTCAATTGACATTTTGTGATTTTTACCCGAGGTATCGAACGGGGCGAGACTTGTCGTTGGTGAGGGGAAGCGACGGCGCGAGTGCAAGTGGCACGCGATAATTCTTTGATTTGTTCGGTGAGCGAAAAAGAGAACAGTGGCGATGGGATAATTGCGGGGAGATGAGCGACGGCAATAAAACATGTCACTGCAATTCCGCTTCACTTTGCGTTGATCACCACCTTGGTCCATAATTCATTAGAGACCAAACCTCAACAATCTCGATGCTCAAAAAACGCTCCCAACGTCTCTGCACATGCTGGAAAACTCTAATTTCCTGATCGGCATCTACCGAGTAAACTTAATCAGCACCGCATGAAAATGCAACGTCCAAGCCTCACTTTGAACGCGTAAAATGTCAGGTCAATTAAGCTTTTCGACTCGAAGCTTAACTGAGTCAAAAAAATCAAGCAGAAGCACTGGACCCCTAAACTCAGGGGCTTTGCTCGCAGTCCAGACTCCACGTCTCGCCCACGATTAACCAGCCTTGGCTAGATCTTCGCTGTTGGTGCCGGGGTTGGGATTGGCTAATCCGTAACGAGGCATCATTTTCGAGATTAAGACTCCACCCGCAGAGTCGATATACGGTAAACGAAAATGGATCCTTACCCAACAGACTCAAGGGCGCAGCACGACACAAGCCCGCCTAGCCGCTATGCCGCCGACCAAGTGCTAACTTTGAGATAGGGGCGAAACAGGAAGGCCCTGTGGAAATGGACCCTGAGTCGAGGCGGATGTCTGTTACACGTTAGGTCGTTGGTGGGAAACGGGGGGCGCTTTTTGCGGCGCGGGCTGGGGGAGCGTTATTTATCGGGGAGACGCCCAGTTTTTTGCTCTTGTGTCCGCCGTCGTATTCCCCTGCCTGACAGTTCTGACCATGTTCTGTGAATAAAAGTAGCAATCAAAACTGGGTGTAACAGTGTTAGGGCCGACTGCGTGGTAGCACCTACCTACCTACCTACCTACCTTCCACGCGCTCCTCTCAACAGGAACCTCCGCCTTCTCTTCCTCTTCTTCTTCTACTATTCCCTTTCCGGATAAAACAAAACACGGTTCACGATGGTTTGGTTTCAGAAGATCGGTTCGCTCATCTACTCCAAGCTCGCCAACAGACGCTTCGCATTCGCTCTCACGACGCTAGCTGTATGCGCCGCAAAGGGCGTCCATCTGCACAACCACCGATCCAGCGTCGCCCCCAAGCGCATGCTCCTCTTCTTCTTCTCCTTCTTCACCCAAGACATTCTTCTCCTGCTCCTCATCCGCCTGCTTCTGAGCCACTGGGTCCCCAGCTTCCCCGGCAAGCTACGCACACTCATCACAGCGCTTGCATTCCTGCTGATAACGTACAATGTCGCCCTCTGCGTTGTTTCCGTCTCTTTCTACATCGTCGCTGGATCTGAGATCCACTGGCGCAACATTGGGTTCATAGCTGATCCGTCGGCGCGGGCGATTATCTTTTCGGGCTTCACTGCGTTTTTGGGCGTTTTGTGTCTTTGTGCTTGTTTTAGTGGCGTTCTTCAAACAGCGTGCTATGGGCTTTTTGGGTGGGGAGGGGATATTGTTAATTGGCCGATTAACTTTCTTGCGAGGAAGCTTTGTTGCTGTTGTTTTGGGAGGAGGAACGCTTACGATCAGTTGTCGCAGAGGGATAACGTGCAGTGGATTGACAGTGAGAGCGGGTCGAGTAATGGTGAGTACTCTGAGGATGAGTACAAGGACAGGTCGAGATCGTCATCCAAGACACCGCGACACTCGGCCCGAGCGCTCAAAGGCGATTCACCTGCCCGAAGATCCAGATGTACCCGATTTCTACGCATATTACCGTATCCCGTCGTCAGCATCCTCCTCACAGCGCTTTTCACACTCACGTTTCTACGACCCAAGGATCCGTCTCTGATTTTCCTCTCATGGACCAGCGGCCTTTTACCTTTTGTCGACTTTGCTTCAACATCGCCATTCCTCGATGATCTCCCTTCTGTTTTCGGTAAAGGCATGCAACGAAGCTGGGATGAGCGCACTGCTCTTGCTCAGCCTCCGTCTTTGAGCTGGCTCCCAAAGAATGCATTGCCAAGAGGCTTCGAGGACTGGTACGAAGAAAAGACTCACTACAACGCTGAATCCGACCCACTGAAGATTTCGAACCTGGATGAACCTCTGCGAGAATCCCTTCGCGGAAAGTTGAAGAACATCAACATTCGTCACGTGGTGATGTTCTTTCTCGAGAGCACGAGAAATGACGTTTTTCCCATCAAGAAGGACGGGTTGATCTGGAATCGATTCGCCGACACATTTCCCGACAAGAAGCTCCCGCAAGAAGTGCAAGACAAGCTGGCAAGTCTGACACCGACCGCGAATTTCATTACTGGAGATTACGACGATGGATTTGAACATGCGGAAAAACCGAAACGCGGTGGAATTCACTTTACGAATGCGCACACAGCTGGGACGTATACTCTCAAGAGCATGACCGGCACAGTCTGCGGTATCGCCCCTCTGGTCGGCGACTTTAACCTCGAGCACAGTCACCACATTTATCAGCCCTGTCTACCGCATATTTTCGAGGCAATGAACCAAGCAGAGGCACTAAACGAAAACACCAAGCGCGCTGGACATTCAGGCACGAAATTGAAGTGGAACGACAACATGAACAAGGAGGACAAGTGGAACTCTTACTACTTCCAAGCTGCGACGCTCGATTACGACAACCAGTACAATCTCATGTCTGCGATGGGATTTCCGATGAAGAACACGATTGGAAGGGAGTATCTGCGAAGCGACAGTGCGAAACATGGACCCGTTACACTACCGAACATCAACGAGTTTGCATTCGAGGAGGATCCGTTGGAGGATTACATCACCGACATTTTCGAAGACGCAGCCAAGGCTAAGAGCCGTGTGTTCCTGACTCATCTGACGAGCACGAGCCATCATCGATTTCACATGCCCAAGACAGAGAAATACACGCCTTTGGCAAAGGGTCTAGACATGATGTCCCGCTACGTCAACACGATAGGCTACGACGATCGCTGGATCCGTAAAGTCCTCGACGTTCTAGACAAGCAGGGCATTGCGAATGAGACGTTGGTTATTTTCCAGGGCGATCATGGCACTTCGCTTCCAGAAAACGACTACGCTTCACCGTATTACAACCCCAACATCGGCGTGGATCACGTCCCGTTGATTTTGTCACATCCTCAATTACCCCCGTTCAACGTAGACGACGCAGTCCACTCGACACAAGTCCTCCCCACGATTCTCGACATCCTTCTTGAAACCAACTCCCTCAGCCCCAGCAGCCACGCCGCAGCATCATCCCTGATAACCAACTACGAAGGCCAGTCGCTCCTGCGACCACTACGCACACAGACCAGCGACAACAGCACGGGTCAGTGGCAGTTCACAGTGACGAACCCCGGACGCGCGATGCTTACGGTTCGGGACGCGAGGTTTCCGAACAGACATCTCGTTGTGCCGGTGATAGAGAACGTGGATTGGAGATTATCGGATTTGGAGACGGATCCGCATGAGCATGAGTCCGTGCAGGCGCTGGACTTTGTGGAGTTTATTGAGAGTGTAGAGGGGAGGTTTGGGAGGGATGTTGCGGAGTGGGCGGAGGAGGGGGCGTTTGTTACGAGGTGGTTTGTTAAGGAGAATAGCAGGCGTTGGCGGTTCGATCACCAGGGGTGATGTCATGACTATTATGGATGACTAGATATTTTAATATTATGCGTTGACTTTCTTCTTCAATTGCTCTCGTTATCTGTGAGCGTTTGCTAGAGTGTCTGCGTCACTCTTCTGCCATGGATGCATCCGCTCAATTGACTCGATCAATTTACGATGTTGAGAAGATCGCGGCGTGATTGCAGTTTCGAAGGGCTTCGGATGGCTGACAACTCCAGATGTAAACTCAGCCTTGGGCATCTCACCTCCCTCTTTCCCTGTAATCTCAAATACAGCCAGAGTCTGCGCCATGTTGAGAAACAGCGTCTTGTCAGCCATGCCTTGCGCCGGGCAAATTCTTCGCCCAAAGCCAAAGACAAAACGACCCGGGTCTGTCTCAGCCTCTGGACCAAGAAAGCGCTCTGGTTTGAAGGCCATTGGATCGTGGTAGAGTGCTGGATCATGACAGATTTGCCTCAGCCGCGTTAGTTATTCTCTGAATATGCGTGGATGATGAGCTTACCAGATATTCGGAAGAATCATTGCGCCCTTTGGGATGAGATGTCCGTCGATGATGTCGTCTTGGGAGGTTGTATGCGGAAGACACATTGGTCCGACGGGATGCCATCGAAGAACTTCCTTCACAAGCGCATTGACGTATGGCAAGCTTTGTCTATCCGATAGCGCTGGTAAGCGCTCACTCCCGATGACCTCGTCAATTTCCCACTGCGCTTTCTTCTGGGCCTTGGAGAAAAGTGTCATGGCGAGGAAGAATGTTGTGATCGCAGAGACAGTCTAGTTCAAGCTCAGCTCGGTGATACACCCTACTTGAGACTCAACATACCGTATCAGCACCTGCAGCGTAAAGAGATGCCGCTAGCCATTTATTCTCAGAAGCTTCCTCATCTGTCAAGCCCTCATTCTGCATCAGCTGAGACAAGAATGATTTGTTATCCTTGCCATTTGCCATTTGATGCTCCACGAAAGCTGCGGGGTCTTCAACTGAGCTCTCGAGGTTAGACCTCCACTGCTTTGCCGTAGTTTTGAAACCAGCTCCAGGGAACCAGTCGGGGATATGTTTCACTGAATGAACGTATTAAAACACAATCTCTTATCGGAATTTTGGTAACTTACGAATCGGGATGAGGTCAACCATAAAGGCCCCAGGCTTAGCCGCGATGCCAAACTCATCTACGACCTTTCGTACAGTACTGAGTAGAGGATCAGGTTTGAACTGCTCAGCGGTGTATCCATACACCACTTTCACGATCACAGAACCAGCTTGTCTACAGGAAATATCAGCACTGTCACCGGATACGGTTGAACCAAGATATACTTTTGAATGTGCTCAACCAAACGGCCAGGGTCCCGCAGTAAGTGAAGCAGGAAATGTCCGACTTCAATCTCCTGTAGAGTGTCGTTGGACCTGATGCTCGCTTCGGACTTGAGGCAAAGGTTAGCTTTTCTGCGGTGTCTACGAAGCTGTTCGTTGTATGGCAGGAAACTCAAGGTCTTGTCCCAGCCAACCCTGATATCTGTGAGCAGGCGAGTTCGTGGTATGGGAATTGAGATGTGTGCACATTTCACCGGCAAAAGTCATCTTTGATCTGCTAGAATGTTTGGCTGAGCGATCATTGAGGGTGGTCTGAGCCAACTTCGCATCATTAATTATGACGAGTGTTTGGCCGAAGACAGTAACGGAACTGATATTTCCTGACATTAATCTGATTAATACGTGAGGAGACATTGGGTTGAAGCAACCATACCGTACAAGCCTTTATGCCTGGCCCAGTGATGCGCCTCGAACTGTCCAGCTCGTGGGAGATCTAGTACATTGCCGATAAGAGGAAAACCCCGGGGTCCAGGAGGAAGCTGCGCATTACGTGATGTCTTGGCAATGAGCTTGGTGACGCATATGATCACGAGGGTTATGACGCAGGTATAGGTAATTAGTGAGGCGAGCTCCATGGTCACAGAAGTCCAAGAACCAGAAAGGTAAGGCAATTAAATTTGTTAAGGGAATTAACAGTGAACGTGAAAACCGCTGAGATCTGGTGAACCCGGACCTTTAATAGCATCAGATCTAACACAGAAGCGTAGTCTCTTTACCGCAGACACTAGCAATCTGAAGAATGCTCGATTAGGCTGTTATACCATCAACCAACAACCGCATGAACGAAGACTAATCAACTGCCCCACGATGACGGGGTTCCTGCTTGAAGTGACGGTGAACCATGCGCCAGGTCAGCTTTGCAGACAAACATTTCCACTAACATAGCGCTGCCATCTGATTGTGTTACATGAAGCCCGCACTAGTGTCGCCGACCAACAAACTGGCTTGCTGGGGAACATTTGATTGGCCATTTCAGCACGCTACGAACAAACTTACAGAAAAGTTGAGGTTCGATCTTGAGATGAGCTGGCATAGCTTCTATTGTTTGTTTGATCCGGATCACATTACCTACGACCTGACTGGTGGATTGGCGAAGTGGCTTGATCATTGAGTCGTGGTAGGAGTGTAATGAATTTTATGCCGTTCATCTGAGTCATGTTACGATCTGGTTTCCTAATTGGTTCTTGAAAATGTGACAAGTTCTATGTTACAAGGGCTTGATTATGCCTGGAATGCCTACGTCACAGGACCAGTGTGCAAATTTGTACAGCAAAAGGATGATCTGACTCGGAAAGCCCATGGCGCGAGTTAACCTTTAGGTCTCAATTTATTTAAGCCCGAATCAATCTCAGCGAACTATAGCCTCCGATATTGGCCCTATTCTGAGTTCTCAGAAGCCAGGAAAAGGTATTTGCTCGCCAACTCTCGCCTTGTGCGACACTGCATATCCTTCCAAAGCCAAGGACCAATTTGTCAAAGGAGCGATGCCAATCCTCGGTTGTATGGAGTACATATCATCCGACACGTAGTCAAAAACTGCCAAAACGTTACGGAGAAACGGAACGCCCAATATCGAGTCAGCTAATGAAAGGCTCTGTGCGTTGACGGAAGCCCGACACCTGAAGCAATGTTAGGCTTGGTCAGTCGTCATTACATAGTGCAAGCTTACATTTGTGTTCCATTTATGGTAAACCAGTCTCCTGGAGTGATCAAGTCGAGGGGATCTATATCAATCCATTGGCCATTTATTTTGATCTCCAAATGCTGTGGTTTCGAGCAGTCGAATGAGACAACTAGACCCGATGATTGCGATGGGCCAATGATATTTTTTGCGATCTGGTCGAACACTATGCCACCGACAGCCATAAATGAAGTCCCACTGTCTATAGCTGCAATATACGGCGATCCTGAAACAATACCTTCTTCGTATTAGTTTTGGCTTTGCATGTCATCAGACCAACTGGGAGATTGTAGGGGACGTACCACTTGCCGGTAGGGAAATGTTCTTGCCATTGAACCTCATCCCATCAACCGTGATAGACCAGAGCTGCGGTGCCGGAGGGGCCCCTGGATAATTATAACTGATAGTATTTAGCAAGTCATTTTCTCCAAAACAAGCAGTAAATACTTACTTGGGGCTGTCTACTATATCGCTGTATGTTATCATCCGTCCGTTCGACGCTTCCTTGTCAATGCCACCCATGGTCAGACGACCTTCTTTCGGACTGTTCGGATCCGCGTATCGCGGAAATACTGTTGAGAACTTGGGTGCAAGTAGCCTTTCTTGTGCTACCAAGGTGTCGAATGGTGGCAAGTTTTGATACTGGTAGAACTGCCGAGAAACATTTCGGAGACCCATGCCGAGTATTCCAGAAAAGCTTCCATTCTGAAACTCCATTTTCACAGCATTATAAACAAGACCTATTATCATATATCAGATTTCGTCATTTCATCCTTCTTCTCTGTATAAGTAACAAGGAAATAGCTTACCGACACCTAAGTCTTTCGCAACAATGTCCTTTGTACCAAATTGGACATCCAAGATAGACTGATTGCCAAATACTGGCCCAGTCCCAACAATTGTAAAGAAACTTTGGTTCGCTGGCATATTTGTCGTTGGCTATAGACATGTAAGTTTATCGGTTACCAGCCAGACAAACATGGTTCCTTGTTCTCAGAGAGGAACTTATACCTGGATCTCGAAAGGCGTGCTGTTGTAACATCCACTGGTTGGAGTGTTCGGGCACGCGTTGGATACAATAAGCAGGTCTGCGGAGCCAGTATCAAGCATGACAGGCATCTTTTGGCCATCGCACGTCAGCTCCACGGAATAATAAGTATCCCCAAGTTGCGTCACGCTGGGAAACTTGATTGGCAGTGTCTGCACTGATCCAGGCCCTGGACCAGCTAGAGCCTTTTCTTGATTGTAGGCATTACTCCCGGCAACGACATCGCTGCCAATCTCTGTATCCGGGAGACTTAGTGGATTAGACCAGAGAGTACACTTGATGACCGCTGTCTTATCATTTGACGAAGTTTCGGGGTGATCGGGCTTGAAGTAGATATTGAAAGCAACACATTCTTTGTTGCCGTTACACCGTTCCGCACAATCGTCAACGTCGTAGTCGACCAATGTGAAATCTTCCAGATAACCCTCTCGGCTAGCTAATACATCAGTGTTAATAAATGCCGCAGCATATCCGAGTGGCGTGAGAGCAGAACTGGCCGCCTTAGAATAGGCAGAGTCATGGTCGGATGCACTCGCTCTCGATGCCAACTTAGCTGTGCCGGCTACTACTCGAGTAGCCAGAAACAATAGGAGAAGTGGATGCATATTGAAAGTCTGCTTTCAGAGACCTTGGTAGCGATCACCTAGAACTTGTGAGTCGAGGTTACTGGATCGTATCATTCTCTAGTTATAGATTTGCTTTATCTACGTACAAACCAGTTCTACTCCGCATTATCCGTATCCCTTGCACATTTTGTCTCTCATACTCCGTATTATAAGGAGTACCCACAATCGTTACAACGCTGCTGTGATGAAGCGGGGTTCCGGATAGTCGGACACATGTTCAAAATGACTTAAGAGCAGTAATTGGTAGGCTAATATAAGGTAGATAGCGATCAATGCTGATAACAAGGGTCGCAATACGAACTTGGGAAACGGCATTCTATTTATAATTCAGATGCGGGTATACGGCAAATAGGATTCTTTGCCCTACGCCCCTGCTCGAATAACGCTGAATGATTGTGCACCCCCATCGATCGGATTCAATGCGCCGGTAGATCTATCGGAAAGCACGTTGTATAATGAAGACAAAGATCAAGGTTCTTGAAGTTTCTGAAACGACAGGCCTTTTCGGCAGAGGTACTCGACCCCAGAGCCTGGCCAATGCGGAGGAATCAGGTTCTCGGCTGTAATAAGGTTTAGAGAGCACCAATGCCCTATTTCTATTTGCTGCAGCGTGTGTCAGTGCCAAGATACAGTATGTGCAACTACCGACTACAATGTTGGCAGAGCCTCCGCCCTTCGGCTTACGACCCCGCTCTCGTGCCGAGTTAGTCATCGCGTCAGGCACGGCAATTGCCTTGCATCTGATCTGATGTGAGAATAAGCGATCTGGCGCGCAAATGAGAGAATTAATAAAGAAGCGCTTAGCCATTTCTCCCAGCAAGCATATCTCATCCAGAATCAAACTTCACCAAAATGATCCCAACTGAAGATCGGCCTGTCCTCATCATAGGCGCTGGTATAAGCGGTCTGCTTCTTGCACAGAGTCTATCACGCCAGGGCATTCCCTTCCGAGTATTTGAACGCGACACGGATCTTGAAACACGTGGTGTTGGATGGGGTCTCACCCTTCTCTGGACGCTGCCCGTCTTGAAAGATCTTTTGCCTCAAGATTTGTTCGATCGGTTGCCAGAGGCCTATGTTGATCGAGAAGCTGTTACCCAGGGCTTGTCGTCGAGCTTCCCGTTCTTTGACTTGAGTACAGGAGAGCTCAAGGCCTCTGTACCTAAAGCGCCAGAGGCAGAACGTGTCCGAGTGACTAGACAGAGCCTCAGAGCCTTGCTGGCCACCGGGATTGATATTGAGGTACGTTGCTTTGCCGAGTCTAGTTTCGTTCTGCTGACACTTCTGGATATTAGTGGGGTAAAGGTGTTACTGGAATCGTGTCGACGAATGACTCTGTCACTGCTTCATTCGAGGATGGAAGCTCAGCGACTGGTAGTTTACTCGTCGCCTGTGACGGAAGTCACTCTCGAGTGCGTCGCTCACTGTTCTCTGAGTGGAAGCTCAAAGACATTCCCGTTCGAATGCTAGGCATCAAAATGGAGATGTCGCCTTCGCAGATCAAACCAATTCGCGACCTTGATCCGTACTTCTTTCACAGCACAAACTCGAGGAATGACACCTTCGTATACTTCAGCGGTAAGCCAACTTGGTTCTTCCTAAAAGCGTTGCTTATGGAAATTAGTTCTCGACGCGCCAGGCAATCACGCCGATACGAACCGCCCGTACATCGGACAACTTTGTATCTCGTGGCCGTTTCGCGAAGGCTTCCTGAATAGACCTTCCCCTATCGAGATCCCGGATACACCAGAGGAGCAGTACAAGTTGGTTCAAGAGTTGACTTCAACCTGGGCTGAGTGCTTTGGTCCACTTGCATCCGCCGTTTCGCTAGACAGCGAGATGAAAGGACTCAAGATACAAGACCTGACACCGCCGAAAGACTTCCAAACCACTGGTCGGGCTGTACTAATGGGAGACGCTCTCCATGCAATGGCAATGTGTAAGACTCATTGCCCACTCTTGCTTACCTATGGCTAACAATCAAGACCGGGGAGAGGGCGCAAACCATGTCATCTTTGATGTCAAAGACTTTGTGGAACGAGTTGTTCCTGCTCTCGATGGCGATGGCGATCTTAGATCCGCGCTAGATGAGTATGAACGAGCAGTCATTACGCGGACGCGTCCAGCAGTGTTGGCTTCTAGGCGAGCTTGTCTTGATGCACATAATTGGAAGAGGATTAGCAAGACTAGCCCATTGTTGACAAAGCGTATGCCATACATAGAATTTGAGGAGACGGAGGAGGTTGAGGTACACATAGACTGTAGGAGAAGGGGTAATGCAAAGTTCTAATTCTCGTAGCATTGATCCTCAACAGCCGTCTTGCCCTTAATCTGATTACGTGTGGTGTGCTTCTCAGACGGAACATTTCATCTCGGAGGACCGCCTCTTCCACAAGCAAGGAGTTAGAATGCTCATCTTCCGTAGTCAATATATAACCTAAATCAACTTAGTGAAGTATTTCTTTAAACTATTAGATCTAATAGGCAATGCTTATATTCGAATCTCTCCGTATGGTATAGGCCGGTCCTCAGGCAGTTTCCGCCACTCAAAGTTCTCCATCACCATCGGGCCCCATCTGGGGACATGACTGAATGACTCAAAGTCGTAGTCATACTCCATATCTCCAAAGACAAGTTCATCTATGCAGCGCTCCAACCCAACTCTCCTGTAGTGCGCCATCAATGCGTCTACGTTATCCAGATGCCCAGGATAGAAATTCGACTCGAAGAACGACGTCTTATTGCAGAGATGCCCCAGGGCGCCGGCATGCCCTTCGAGGAGCAACCTCGTCTCGTATAAGTAATCGTCCGCCCAAGCGCTATTGGGATCTTCTTTTAGAGCACGGTCCAGGACCAGCCGCCTAGCCTCTTTCTTTAGGACCTCTTGTTGGAAGAACGCAGAGCACAGATCCCCGGCATCTTCCCCATCCAGGAGCAGGGTGTAGGAACCATCAGGCATACCAGCGTCTGGGAGATACATGGCTTCTGCCAGGCAATTACCAACCACGGCGTACAGATTCATACCAGCGAATCTGAACATGATCTCTGAAGAACAATTGTCCTCCGGTTCAGATTCAGACTTGTAAGCACGCTGGAAAATATTTCTTACCATGCTAAACTTGTGTTTGATCCGCAACCGCCCGTTTTCTTGGCAGAATGGAATAAGACCTATAGCATGGCCATCTGGTTCGCCTGCGGATGTGCGATCTTCGCTAATGGTAATATTGCGAAGAGATGACCTCTTGTTGATAGGTAGGGCATCAAGGAAACCTATAGCCGTTGAAACTGCAGAGAAGCGGTAGCGTGAGCGATACTGCATGTTATGGAGTCCGCTGGTCTCCCACGAAGTCATTGAAGGCCATGCCTTGTGATCTCCAAGCCTATGCCCCATCTCTTCAAGATCGGACAATAATGAAGGGAAACGCCAGGGCTCGTAGCATCTGTCGAGAAAGTTCGAGAGCCGTGCACCGCCGCTATACTCCCAACCGACAAGGCTCTCATTGGTAGTGTCTATAAATTGTTCACCCGAGCCTTCACAAAGAAGCCGCAAAGTGAACTCGATAGCTTCTCGATGCGCAGATCGAACTCGGTTGTTGGGGCAGATATCGAATCGATCTCGCCAATCCAGTCCTGGGTTGTTGTGGTAGGTAAGTGCGCTGGAGAGACTGGCAACAAACCATGGAAACCTTTCTTTAACACGAAAGTGAATTTCTGGTGTGATAAACGGGCTTAACTGAACGAGGAGTTGAATCTGCTTTTGGAACTGGGCAGCGACTAGCCAATCGAAACGGCATAGCCATACGCTAAGATCTTTTTGATAGAATGTCTTGAAACAGATGTGATTGTACAGAAAAGGCATTTCTTTGGTCTCTCCAGCAATGAAGCGGCATGTATACATGAGGGCGAGGTCGATAGGCTCGCCGTGGGCGGCAGTGAGCTTGCGTGAGGTAGGATTGAAATGGTAGCCTTGCTTCGTGGTGAAGTAATATTTATAGATCATGTGCCGTAGTTCGAACGAAAGACTGAGAAAGGATCGAGGAGCCATGGTATCGATGGTGCAGGCAGCGAGGGGATTTCTGTTTTGGGAGGTCGTGTAGAATCCGAATTCGAGAGGTTCATGTGAGATGGAATCTTTGGTGAGGTGAATCCAGGGTTGGTATGCGTTTTGTGTCCCCCGAGCTGGATCCTAAGGAAGAGCAGCGGGGACTTATTTATACACCATTTGGCAAAGCTCTCATAGCATTTAGCTTTTTTGCCAGAAGCCAGATAGGTGGGGCCAGGCGTGTATGAATCTATGTTCTTTATCTTTATTTGTTGGAGGGGGCATCTAAGTTCTCTCTGTTGCTTTAAGCTCTCAGGCATAAGTGTCAACAGCAAATAACCTTTAAGCCTCTAAATCGTATCATAGAAACCAGAAGGGATACGCAGTGCAGCTTCAGTAGCAGTGATTAAAGTTGCGGAGTGTAGTCACTGGGCTACACCACGCATCACCAAGTGAGTCCTGTCGGCAAAGAGTTCTTGATGCCTGGCATTTGAGTTTCACCGATTGACGCAGCAGGCTCGCCACATTTAGATCCGAGGATTACAGCATCTCAGAAACAGACAGATAAATGATTGCGATTTACGCTGTCTATAATCAGACAATGAAGGTCCGCCACAAGGAGCCGAGGTCCAGCAGATGAGTTTGTAGATGAGGCCCTTCGGCCAATTGAGAGGCTCACTTTACGAGTACATTAGTAGGCAGAAGTCTCTATTGAAACTTCCTGATGTGACATGTGTATTCACCAACTAAACCCTATTTGATCGGAGTATTTTTGGCTACTGGTTGCGATGCTTCGACGTATTGTGAGATCTTGGCAGTTCAGCTTCAATATGATGCTTGCAAGGAGGACTACAACTGATTGATTCGGAAGGCGTCGAGAAACATCTACCTACTTTCTCTTCTCCAGAATATCAAGCATTTCCAATAGTGACGGGAGAAACTCTTCCGTCTCACATCGAAACCCCTCGTGATGCCCAGGCACCGTCATCCTAGGGCACTCCAAGATCTTGGCCTGTTCCTCAATCGCTCTAGCGTAGAAAGCATCTTTACATCGTACGCCTCTCATCACACCAACACTGACACCGTGCTCCTTAATCCGAAACATATTAGGACAGTATCCAACCAACGGCGCCCATTCATATTCCCAAAAATTCTTCTGATTTCTTGGGTCGGGCGGTCCAGCTTTGGGAACACCCTCATCATCATACCCAATGAGGCATTTCTCAAACTCATTCGCCGCAGCTTCTTGGCCCTGAGTTTCAAAAAGGTCTAGAAGACCGTACATCCACTCAAGAATCTGCGTTGCGTCTGGTAGAAGCATTGCAAGACCGGCTTCATGAGCGATCAAGTGAACGACCATTTCGGGAAAGTCATGGGCGAATTGGTATGCGAATATACCACCGGAACTGCTACCGAAGAGAATAGCTTTATCGAAACCAACAGCCTGGATGACAGCGCGGATATCGCGAGCTTGTTGGGGAGGGCTTAGGCGCTTATTGACGGGGACTTGACTTGCTGACATTTGGCGACGATCGAAGGTCGCGCAGGTGAAGCGGTCTGAGAGGGCGGCTATTATGTTGTTGAACTGCATTCCGTGGCCGTTTCCACCGGGGATGAAGATGATGAGAGGACCGGAACCTTGATACCAGTAGTGAAGGTCACATCCTTCGTTGTGGACAATGCTTCTAATTGGACTGAAGTTCATTGTTAGCTATTATGTCTAACTTTGGTTGACGACTAATAAGAGGATTGTTCAATCAAATTTTAGGAAGCAATAGGAAATGTCTTTCGCTTCTTATACACTGAGCTGCAAGTTGTGCTCGGTCAATTCTGAACACCGAGGAGACACTGAAGGAATTAGCCTAAAGGTAAAGACCGGCGTGAGTCAGGCTGTCATCATGCGATTTATAAGCTGTCAGATTGATTGCCAAGGCCTTTTTCAAATCCAGGGCCTCATAACGGCATTCTCTCATTATTAGAGTGAGAACCTTGTGAAAAGGCTGGGACTGAGTCTATCATGGATAACGGACCACTATTCACCCCATGCGGCTGATGAAGTCTTGGGCCAACCTTGATTACTGAATGTGGCTATTTATCCCGCTCAAGCTTACGGTCGGTCACTTCCGATCCATTCAGGTCAGCTCATATTTCGATGCTGGTCTCGCCGGTACGAGAAGCATTACCCATAATCCTCACGGTCTTTGTATCCCGAAGCCACTCAACAGTCAATTCACCACCCTCCTTCGACTGCTGCAAAGATCGCAGCGTGTTTCCAGTAAAGTCTGGGTGATGCTGCTTGAGCCGGGTAGTAGTCTCGGCGTTTGACAGGACATGGGGGATGATGGCGCGGTGAGCAGAGCCAGTCTGTTGCTATTAGTAATGCCCCTCTGGAAGACGAAGGTACTTACCGCCGCGTCTTCATGATTGTTACCTGCTATGCAATTAATAACTCGAGTGTGGATATGTTCCGAAGGGCTTGTCGAGACTTGGAAGATGTAGATGAAACCATTCAGTGGAGCCTGCTTACAGTAGTTAGTTGTGCGCTGTCAATGATAGCGATGTACTGACCAACTTGGAAGCATCGAACTTCAAAGCTTTCAAGTCAAGCTCAGGGCTAAACTCAAGCATGAAGTACTGATCTTGCTCAAATACAGCCACTGGCTCTCCTGTGCCCTCCCACTTCGAAGCAGAAGCCGCTTCAAACAAGCCCTTCAACTCATCCCATCGCTTGCTATCCTGTGATACGGCAGGAAGGTCAAGTAGTTCCGGAAACTCAATACCAACCAGCTTCGCATCTTCAAATGGGCTCTGATTGAGAGATGCAGAGGCAACACCATGAAGCCTAGTAAGATACCTCAGCGTCTGCGGCGCATTGGGAAGAGTACTGAACAGGTGCTGCGACAAGGCGAGAGTCGCATGGCCACAAAGCGGCGCTTCGTTGACGGGATTGAACCATCGAACGGCGTAGTGAGCTTTCGCCGACTCATTCTCTGGGTCAAGAGGGAGCGCAAATGCTGTCATTGGGAGATTGATGCCTTTCGCCGTTTCTTGAAGCTTTGAGGCGGGAGGGAACAGGTCGTACGGAAACTCTCCGTTCCCATCTTGTGCGACCGATCCGGGCTTCGGCAGGATGATCACGGCTGCCGGATTGCCCTGCGCCCTCGCCGATGCAAAGGCTTGGTACGTAGTTTTCGTAAGAGAAGTCATCGCGATTTGCTTGTAAGGGTATTCAACTGGAACTGATGGATGAAAATTGAATGACTGACGAAAAGTATTTATTAGTTATCAAGATATCATCTTAAGGGCGTAAGTGACTCATGCTGACCCCGCAAATTGACTATTTGGTGATAGTGTCATACCTATTAGTGGACACTGGGGGCATTTCATGAGCATGCAACGACATGCAACTACTCTCTCCGTTTTCAAACTACATCACAGTTCTAGCAGATATCTTCCTTCGTCTTAAATGGTTCATGGTCATCTGAAGGTCCGGTCAGCTTGATAATCACCGCTTGATAAGCCATGAACCTCTTTTCGGTATAGGTATGTCGATCCCGATGCTAACCAACAATGCTTTGCAGGCTTGGAGCAGGTTTCCGCGATAATATTATACCCAAGTCACGGATATGATGGTACCATTAAGAGTGTGCTCATTTTATGCGCCGGTCAATTATTCTGCTGATCATTCATGACGAATAACGACCGGATGTCTCTTTGTTGGCTGGAGATTCTAAGGGCTAATCTAAATTCTTTTTCGACGTCTCCCCGTAACTCAACAGCCTAAGGCCATGCCAGAGTTGGATAGTCTGAGAGTTGGCTCTCGTGAGGTAGTTGGTAGATCGTCTTCGACCCGCAGTGCCAGCGTGATGCAGCGCTCAGATACGGAGCAAAACAGTTCTGAACGGCGTCTGGAGAGATGTGTCCGGTGAGATGGGTACCCTAGACCAAGCATCAGGGCTCTGATTAGCTCTGTCAGAATACAGAGATTCTTGAATCACTCACATGTTGATTGTGACCGTCTTCGGTACCATGCATGTAGAGCGTAAAGGGTTGGCGGAAGAGCAACTACCAAGCTGACGATTGCCACAATAATCTCAGGTTTCATTTTGGAGAAGGCTTTGATAAGTGTGTGATCGAAATAACCAAAGTCTTAAAAAAGCTAACTTATGGTATTCATTTAGATGAAGTAGTTAGGGTGAGTCTGGCTTGCTTATATGCCAAGTCAACGGCGGAGATCAACGTGAAGCCTCATTTGTAAATCTACACTACACCCGATCAAAGTTCATTGAAATAAGTGAAACGATCCAAGATGTCGGATTTTGGTAATAGCCTATCGTATGGAGGCAGGAAATCACAGTGGAGTCGGATTTCGGACAGATCCAATTGAAATACGGACGGCCAAGTGACGTACTGTCCAAGTAGAAGCTATGGCTGCAAGATTCTGGTCTGGACGAATGAGAGCGGTCAGGTCACGCTGCCGTATGCAAAGTAAGCCCCAGCTGATGAGATTCTGGACACAGCCAATGAAAGAAGACTGGGCCAAGCACTAAAATTGGAACGAGACTTGCCAACTTGGCAAGCCACTCAGATTCTGGATTAGACGAATCAGAACAGCGAACGCAAAGCCTCGTTAGGCATATAAGGGGCAGCAATTCCTTCACCGAATCTCCAATCTTCCTCCTTCATCAACTAGACTCTGTCTACCGTTTCGCTATACCTCAATTGTGCTCATCCCTAGCACTTTCGCAGTATTTCAACCCCGTCAACATTCCCATGGGTGCGACAACAACATCATACCCCGCTGAGGGGGACTGGCTGAAACACCAAAACATGATCAGATATGAATATCTGGTCAAAGACACGTCGCTCAAAGATTTGGTGATTTTGCTGAGAGCTCAGGGATTGCATGCAACGTTGGTTTATTATAGCCTTGATTTATAGGAATGTCTCTGACCAGATACTAGAAAAGCGCAGCTTGAATATAGGCTCAAGAGCTGGAATCTCAGCAAGAACATCGACAAGGAGACATGGCAATACATTGATCGGAAGATTAGAAAGCGCAAAGATGAAGGAAAAGACAGTGATGTCATACACTGTGGCAAGAGGTTGAAAAAGCTCAAGGTCACGAAAGAGACGAATCGTCATCGAGAAACCAATATTTTCGCTCGACTCAAAACGCGTTAGTAAATTCCGCATTTGATCATCAAGTTTTAAGTTAATCATATGCCGCAGCTCCGCCTTCTCCTACAAATCTACAGCTTAGCATTTGCACTCCACCGGCATTGCAGATGAGCTGTGACTGGCCGTTGTCTCTCCCGTGGATCAGCTTGCAAAATAGCAAGTGGAACAGTGAGTCATCTCAGAAGCAGCGTATGAATCTATCTTATAGCTATTGTAATAGTCACGATCAACTCTGTCGCTTCCAAGTGTATGGCATTGCAACATAATCATCAGGCTGATATTGCGACGTCACTGATGATGTCAATGTTGGCACCTGCCGAAGCTAACCACTCTGTCGCATTGTCTAAGCTGATAGCGGGTGCAAACAATGCGATACCGGAATGGTACCCTGGAGAGCACGAAGAGACTGTTCAGAATATGCTCGCTGGTCCCTCGTCCAAGTCTGCCTCTGAATGCTTCAAACTCATGGTATATATGATGTCAAACTCGATGCTGTTTCAGGATAGCAAACACCTAGAATTCATTTACAGCCTCGTGGGAAATGGAATTTTAGACACCTTGGCCGAATTCAAGAAACTCCGGAACGAGAGCCCAACCATCCGAGCATTTCTTGAAAAGCTCTTTCAATCAGCGATCAGAGAGGTCACATTAGCCACCATAACTAGCGACGGTATCGGCCTCTCAAAACCCCTGGCTCTCATCGAATGGCTCTTAGAAGTAGGGATAGACCCTAATTGCCATTGCCGTGGCGTCTTCCGTCAAAGCTCAGTCTTGGCCACGCCTATCCAGCAAGCAGTCAAAGCCGGTTCAATAGAGCTTGTCCAATTGCTTCTACGTTATCGCGCTCGGGCTGATATACCTCAATGCAGGACGAATGAAACAGCTTTCGTCAACCTGGTTCTCGAAAGCAAAGGTAGCGATGCAGGGAGATTACGGATGCTGAACTTGTTGTTTGATCATCAGTTCCTCAACAAAGATGAAATGCTCCGAGCAGCAATTAAATTGGGTGATACGGCATTGATGTGTCAGATACTGCAGTACGATCCCGATGTTACGAGTTACGAAACGGCATCGCTGCGCTGCGCTTACCGATTGGGACAAGCCCACGACTATAATTACTTGACAGACTCGTCAGCTCTTATGATGGCCGTTGAAGCTGGAGGTAGAATGGCGGATGTGATGCTAGATTACTTGCTGTTGATGGGCCAGCCTACACCTGCGACATTGGCAGACGCCTATATAGCCGCAGCCTATGGGGGCCATTATTCCATCATTTTGCGACTGGACGAGTTGAATTCTTTTGGAGCACCCTGCAACAGGAAAGGAATTACGCCTCTACAGGTAGCGGTAGCTGGTGGCAATCTAAGAGTGTGTGAACATCTCCTCGAGCGATACGGGGGCTTATCAACCGAGTTGTTGTTTATCGCGGTGGAAAGTCTGCACACAGATGTGCTACAATTACTGATCGACTATGGAGGCAACCCCAACAACCCAATTTGTGAATACAACTTCGACTTGTACCATTTTCTTGACCTGCCTTTTGGCCAATACGAATTGCCGAGCACCATACTCAGTATTTTGATTCATGAGAGCATCGAAGAACTTCCTGTGAATAAAAGCATCCTAACACTGATCCAGAATGGAGCCTGTCTTTCGCGGGGCGACGTATCGGGGCTTTCACTTTCTGGTCTTCATGAATGTTTAGAAGCTGCCCTTTCTGTTGGTGGCAATCCGAACGATGAAGATGCAGGTAAGCGCACCGCACTTCAATGTGCTTTGGACGATTTGCGGTTCAATGGTACGGAATTTCCCGTTGTTGAGCTTTTGATCCAAAGAGGAGCGAAGCTCAGTGGCGGAGAAGTTGTTAGAGCTATTGAAATTCGAAATAAAGATCTAATACTGTATCTTTTACGTCACGGTGGAACTTTGACTGATGTTGACGGAGCTGGAAGAGGTTGTCTCGAAGCCGAGATAAAAGCACGAAATGATCCATTCCTGCAGGAAGCTCTTGAAATGCAAGACTTCGCTATTGACGCCGGGCCATTCTGTGCGGCGATATGTGTAAAGGACTGGGCACTTGTTGGAAGGCTCTTTGAACGGACTCATAAGCCGACAAGCTGCCACGTATTGGAGGGAACTGCCGTAGGCTTGGCCGCCAGGGCGGGCCAACTTGAGATCCTGGGCAGGCTTCTCAACCGATTCACTCACTCGTCCGTATTATTTTCCGCAATCTTGCCCTTCGAGCTCTATGAAGGGCATATCACACGATGTGGGCTGTTCAGCCTAGGTATTGGTTATTGGCGCACAGCAGAATATCATTCTGGGTCGATTATTATCGAGGCAAGCCCTCTTACGTTGGCCGCTCTTGATGGTGATACATGTGGTTTCAGGGAACTCCTTCGCCGTGGTTGCCGTATGGATAGAGTGGCCTGGGATGTTATCGTGGACAGTGATAAGTCTTCTGGCTATGTGAAACTACTGAGAAAGTTTGGCTGCGGTCTTGGGTCTTCCACGAAATACGACTCAGAGTTGGAATCGGCATTGTGCAAGGCAATCAGAGGGAGAAAGACTGACATGGTGAAATATTTGGTGGAAATGGGAGCAGATGTCAACGAATTTGACATACATACAGCTGCACGCGTATCTCCCCTTCAGTGCGCTACGATGGAAGGGAATATAGATATGGCCATATATCTTCTTGACAATGGAGCAAATATAAATGCCCCCCCAGCATACAACAAAGGCGCAACTGCTCTTCAATATGCCACCATACACGGCTATATTGGTTTTGCACGGCATCTGATCCAGCTCGGTGCCAATGTAAACGCCAGAGGGTCGATCAGATTCGGCAGGTCTGCTTTGGAGGGAGCAGCGGAACATGGGAGGCTTGACATGCTGGCACTACTTGTCCATTATGGCGCTGTTACGACTGGTATTGGTCGTCAACAATTGATCAATTCAGTGGTCTTTGCCCAGCAGCAGGCTCATAACACTGCAGCTGATTGGCTGAAGAAGGAATGCGGTTGGTCTGACGAAGATCAGCATCATTTGTTGTTTGTTGACGCCGCTGCTGATTATCCTGTGGGAAAATGCATCAGGGCGTATTGTTGCGACCAATACCATGACGGCGATACTCAGTGCGTTTATCACTATACTGAGGAGGAGGAACAAGCCCATTATGATGACTGCGAGCGCTGTGAGGAATTTGAAGATGACTTGGACGATAGCAACGAAAGCAACTTGTCAAGTGAGGACGAGGATATGGATTCGAGGTTAGGGGAGAATGATCAAGAGACTGGGCAAAGCCCGGATGTTATGGAACCATGCAATTAGATATCACTTATCAGAGTCTTTTTATCCAATTTGCTGATGTTTCCCAAAATAGTGGCAGTAAGGTCACGGCGGCGCAAAGAGGCTTGAAGTCTCAACGCAATCGATTTTAAGCATATCTCGTCAATGATACATTTCGCCCAAACCTTACTGGTAGAGTGGCTGCAATGCGCCATAGAGGGGTATCCCAATAAATGACTCGCCTCATGCCCCTCAGTTTACCATCCTTCTGCCATTCTCGACCTTGCCGCGATCCTCAGCAGTATGGTAGCCCTGTGGCTTCTCCTGGGCCTTCTCGCCCTAATCGCAGGGAGCACTGCCAACGACCCCTGCGAAACATATCTTGGATCAAGTGCCACTGATATCATTCGTACCAGCACGACGACTCGGAAGGGAACGATAACAGTAACGGATAAGATTATCATTGAAACCTTTTCTCTCACGAAGCCTAATACTAGACTGACCCGGGTGAATGTCACGGATGGGACTGCCAGTCAACGTAACAGCACTGTCTTTATCACCACTACATCTACCATCACAGTGACATCTACGAAGCTGGCTAAAGTCACTGCAAGCCATGAAGCCAAGATAGCCACCATCACGGTTACCAGTACATATTACAGTCTACACTTTTGCTCATTATTACTGACGTCGCATCAAAGATCCGAACTTTATCAACCGAACAGAAACCGTGACAAAGACAGAGACGAACAGGAATACCGTCACGGCCACGACATATTTTACCACGACGATCGGACGACGGCCTGGCTTTACCGCCATTAGAGATAATATGGAAAGGATATCTTCTGAGCTACAGGAGACTACTACATCGGTCGGGCTTGCCGCTAAGCTGTTCTCCCATGTTGTATCAGTAACCTGCACTGATAATCTACCGATAAAGAAGACCGTGACCACCACGAGCTTCAGAGCGCAGACTCAAAGGCTTCCTAAGTTTTCTACTTCGACAACCACGGTGATGGTCTGGACGAATATCAACGAGACGCAATATCCTCCTGGCCTTGCTACCACGGTGACTACTACTGTTCATCCCACCCAGACTGCACTTATCAACGTGACTAAAACTATCACAGTCGATGGGACTGGTAAGTATGACATTACATATCATCCTCTGCATAGCTAATGTGCGCAAAGTAACACTGGAGAGATGGATTCCCCAAAAGACGCACTACCAAGTCTGCGACCGGAACGGTTCCAACTACCTCTCCTGGGTGCCAGGATCGAGTCAGTCAGACAAACGCATGATCAACGAATTCTCCCGCCAAGACCACGAATTTAACCCCACCGAAATAAAAGTCGACGACGCCATCGCCTGCTGCAACGAGTGTATGAAGCGCAAATACTGCCGCGTCAGTTTCTGGGGACGACCCCCGGGCGCAAAACGCGTAGCACCGCCTTCATGCTACGTATACGTGACCATCAGAAGGGAGCAGTGCATGGACAGGGCTCAGCCGCTGTATGCAAGGTACTTGGCCGACAAGCAGGTGTCGGACTCGAGTGTTGAGCCGTGGTTTATTCTTAGTAATGGGCCGTGTGGACAGTTGAAGTTTGGCGGGGTGAAGGGTGATAAATGGCATAAGCCGATGAAGCATGATGGCTTTGATAGATGGAATGTTCAGGGGTATGAAATGGAGAAATGGAAGAATACGGATAAAGATTATGTATGAATAAATCTGCATTAGCTTAGCGCCAAACATTGAGGCTGTCACTCTGGCGCAAATCAACAGTCTCGGTGATCTTCAACATGCGTAAAATGAATTTTCGGATATCCGTAGTATCGAGGGAGTCAGCAATCACAAGCTTATCATGACGCACTAAAGTCTCGGGAAACGCCAAGAAGACCGAAAGGATTCTCCCGTGGCCAATCAAGTGAAGCTGACGTTTCTGACAGCATTCCCCGGGCGCTAGAGGAATCTGTGCTTACGCTGTTCGACGGATATCCGATTCCCGCGAATAGGGCTGACTTTAAGATGATAATTGTCAGAAGTGACAGTTATGAGTGCGAGTGAAGTGGTATTAAAGTGAGGGGTATCTTCATCGAAATCAATATCATCATCAACAACCTCATCGACATTCAGCATCTACAACGAGACTCAACACCAAACTTTACTATTTATAACTACCAATTTAATACATCAACATATTCACAGCAGTGAAACATTATCCAAAATGGTCGCAATCAACACAATCAAGAAATCCAACCGATCAGTCCTCCCCCAGTCCCTTCCCCAGAATCTCACAGCGGTTTTCCTCGGCGCCACATCCGGTATTGGCCGCAGCACAATCAAGCAGCTCGCCATCGCTACCGATAACAAATCACCAACAATTTACATCGTCGGTCGCAGCACTTCAGCCGCTACGCCACTTATCGCAGAACTGAGACAGAGTAACTCATCCGCCACAATTGAATTCATTGAACGCGATATTTCTCTCGTCAAGGAAGCAGACACCGCGGTGAAGGAGATTGCCAAGCGTGAGACCAAGGTTGATATTTTGTTCATGTCTGTTGGATTCATGTCTTTTGAAGGTCGAAAAGGTAAATAACCTCCTCAATCAATCACAATGGCCATTTACTAACATTTTCCAGAAACCAAGGAAAGGCTAGAACCATCTCTGACGACCCGCTTCTACAGCCGCGTCAGAGCCATCCAAGTCCTCCTCCCTCTCCTCAACAACAGCCCGAACCCCCACGTCACCAACATTCTCGCAGGAGGCCAAGAAGGTCCCCTCATTGAAGATGATCTCGATCTCTCCAAACCAGGCAACTTTGGTGTCGCGTCAGCCGCTCAACAAGCAGCCACCATGCTCACCCTCACCCTCGAGCGCTTCGCCAAAGAAAACCCCAAGATCAGCTTCGTGCACGCCTTCCCCGGTTTGACAGCTACACCACTTCTCTCTCGTGGTTCAAGTGGTATAATTGGATTTCTGCTCCAGTGGATTGTTACGCCGCTTGGAGGGTTGTTTTTTGCTAGTCCTGAGGATGTTGGTGCGAGGGCGTTGTTTTATGCGACTAATGCGAGATATACTGTTGATGAGAGTGAGAAGGGAGCGACACCTATTCCTCAGGGGTTGAGTAAGGCGGCGAGATCGGCGGGTGGTGTGTTTTTGGTTGATAATAAGAGTGAGGCTGCAGATAATGAGAAGGTTTTGGTTGGGTTGAGGGAGGAGATGGCTGAGAAGGTACGGGCTCATGTGGACTCGGTCTTTGAGAGAGTGATTCAGGAATAGTGAGAAGAGATTTGTGGAGGAGAATGATGATTGGGAGTGATGGAGTTTGGATCATATCATAGGCGCAATTAGAATGAATTTTCTTTACTTAGCAATAATAACAGTACTGGCTTCTAGAATTCTCCTTTGCATACATACGAGTAACACAGTCTCTAGAATTGTCAAGTAATGCAATCTGGAATGAACTACATTAGCTGTTTGCAGTTTGCTAAACAATATGGCGACACTTGAGATTGTCGCCCTTCGGGTCCGGGGGCCCGTGGAGTCGATGCCGAGGAACCACGGTGGCGCGGGATGTCTACATGCGCCTTAACAGCACGTCACGTAATATGGGCTGATTTCTGTTAGAGGTAGAGTCTCGGTGCCGCGGGGAATCTAATCACTATGAATCATCAAGGCGATTACCCTAAAACAGCCTAGATCCATTCCTTTGACTCACCTCAATTGCCCAATCACATTGGCCGAATTGGAGCTGCACTTGCGACAATACCTACAGGCTACATTACATGATTCTATAAAGGTTGCATGCTCTGCCTGTCATTCCAGTCATTAAAACACAATCAGCAAGAACACTCGCAAGACTCAAGTGTCAGAAAGCATCAAACAGCCTTCATTTTCAACACTCGACTACCCATTCTCATGCTAGGAGCAACAGCCACCACTACTGCAACAACTACTACCTCTATGCCCCTCTTATTCACCGAAGAAATCAGCCCTCTAACACCATACATCATGTCTATCAACGACTCTGCTCCGGCACCTCAATCGTTCACACCAGGGCAATGCCTCTTCTGCCCCTCTGTCTACCCGACACTAGCCGAGAGCATCATTCACATGCAAACTTCACATGGCCTCTTCGTCCCATATAAGCAACACCTCTTGGTAGATCTCGAGACATTGTTTAGATATCTACATCTTGTTATCTATGGGTATCGAGAATGCATACACTGTGGAACAAGCAGGACAACAGCCCAGGCAGTGCAGCAGCATATGATGGGTAAAGGCCATTGCAAGTTTGACGTGTCGGAAGGATCAGAATTTGCCGACTTTTACGACTTTTCACGCCAAGATCTTGATACAGAAGATGATTTTCTGAGTGAAGATGATGAAGACGAGTTTGAGGGCGCAGGACCGAAGCTGGACCGGAAGCCCCTACAGGTTGATCGGGACTCGATCCGTCTTCCATCCGGCCGGCTCATCTCCAAAAAGTTATCAGCGCAAGTTGAGCCATCAGTCTCACAGATACGCGAGCGCAAGCGGACGTCTAGATCTCAATTCGAGTACTCTTCTGTCGAAGCCGGAGACGAAGGTCCTATGCATGAGGAGTCTGTACCAGAGACTTCCGACACAAGGGTTTTATCGAGACGAGAAAGACGGCAGAAGGCTACTGTTACATATCAGCTTGCCAATATGAGTGCCGGCGACCGTAGCGCTTTGATGCACCTGTCTGCATCCGAGCAGCGTTCATTGATCGCAACTCAGCACAGATTTACGGAAAAGGTTCAGAAGGAGGAGAGTCGAAGGCAGCGAAGGATTGATCGCAAGGGGAACAAGAATCTGTATGCTTATTGGCATACAGAAACTCCAGTGTATCAGTGTGGATAGTCAAATCAGCTGAACGTGATTTTATTTCAATCTAGTCAAGATCTAAGTGGTCTACGTTCACATGTCATAGTCTCCATCGAGATGATATGCATCAATCCTCTATACAGACAACTCCTCCAACATTTATACAAGTGACCATAAGTACTCCGCCACAGGATCCTTCCAAACCAAAAGACAACCCGTCTCATTAATCACTGGTGTAAACGGCGGCTGCGAAAAGATCGCACGAGTCTCATACCCCTCCATCGTAAAAATAGACCCGGGCCCGCTGATAAGAGAAGGCATAAGAACCAGAATAGTCGGCATAATCATGAGCATAAACATCATGAAAAGAACAATCATAAAAGCCAGCACTACCAGGGCAGCTGGGATGATGGTCCAGAGAGTATGCAGACTTTTAAAGCCTGGTCCCTTGTACGTATTCGAGATAATGAAGAATAATGCGAAATAGGCTGCAACGAGCAGATAAAATACCGGCAATGAAATCTGGAGTGAGAATACGCCGGTGAATTCTCTATAGATCCCTTGGTATGCCTCGGACAGGAAGTTCAACGGTATAGACTCGCCTTTGTATGTTGACGATAAAACGCACGCTAGCCACGTAGCAGCTGATGTAGCGGAGCCAATATCTGAAGCGTAGAGGATCTGATACCAGCTCGGACAACGGCGCGAATCACCGCGGCAGAAGATAACAGCTGGGTCTGGTTTGTACTCTGGGATGTACAGCGTTTCCGGCATCTGTCCAAAGCCGGGAAGTTCGAGGAGCAGGGCGAGAGATAGTATCGAAACAGCGGCGCCGCCGACGGATAGCTCGAATGTTCGATGATCAAGGACTGTAAGTGCATCCCAGCCATGAAGATTCTTTCGCCGCTGGTAGAGAAATACCGTAGCGGCGAACTGGAACAGTGTTGCAAAGATGGCGATGGCTCTGCCAAGTCGTATCCAAGCACTTCCAAAGCGAGATTGCGCAGCTTCCAATGAGCCAGTGGGCGTTCGACGTGATGAAGATTTCTTTCCGAATAGTGTATTCCATCGTCGAGCGTAGGTTTCAAGATGAGGAGAAAGGGGTTTAGGCGATAGAGTGGCGTCGTAGATAAATGAAAGGTTGATAATAACGACACCGAGAGCTGTTTGTGTGGTTACTATCAAGGGCGATAGAAGGAATAGTACTGGCTCGATGGTGTCCAGCCGTTCATTGCGTAGGGACTGCCAATTGCAGAATGCGACGACAGCAGTGAAATGAGCGACTATGAGTTTGACGACCATCTCTTTTTCAGTGCGCGTATCGCCATCGGGACAAATATCGGTATCCATCGCGGCAAAGTATCACTCGTTTTCACAGTTTATATAAAGAGGAATGAATTATTGAAAGCTCAAAATGAAGAATCGAGGCATTTATTTAGGTCCACTGCGGCTGTGCTGTGAAACATGCCTACAGGCTGACTGACAGGCTGAATTGGTGATTCTGCAGGGATGATCGCTAAAGAGGGGTGCTTGGCATTATCATCCAGCCTCACTGTCAAATGTATCCATATCTCCTCCCTGCTTGACAACATCCGAGCGAGTAAAAGCGCGATACTTTTCCTCATCAATAGTACCGAGACTCGACTCAGCGACCTTTTCCGGTGCAAGACCGTAGAATTCCTGGAAACTCATAATTAACGGCCTCCAGCGATCAGGATCAATCCTATTCTCATACCCCGCCATCCTCAGATCATTCTGAACATGCGTTCTAAGAATCTTGACCTCAATAGCTATCAACATCCCCTTTCTGTCTGGAACATCCTGCATCAAATCCATACTATTCGTAACCTCCGCTTCCATCTGCACAGGACACTCTGAGATTCTAGGCGGCTGCACAAGATCAGAGGGTTGTTGGGTGAGACCTGAAACGGCGAATTTGTCTTTGCAGTGTGTGTAGCCGCGGTCCTTCTTGCTGGGAGGAACGGTGGGTGTCCCGGTGGTTTTGGCGATGGGGTTGATGTAGTGTGCCATGTCGGCGCTGGCAAGGTTGATGACGCATTGTTTGGTGCGGAAGATGTTGAGGGTTGTTTGGCATCCTGAGGCGAAGCCTAGGAGGCAGCGGTGGCCGAGCCACCATACTGAGGAGATTGGGCCGATGTTGGCGGTGCCGTCTTCGTTGGAGGTTGTTATGAGGGCGACTGGGGTTCCCCAGTACATGATGGCGGGCGTGATGATGGAGTGCGTGCCTGCCATTTTGTCTACTGTGAATGATAATGAATCTAAAAAAGGCTTTCTATGGGAAACAATTGAGACTGAGAGTGGATGGTGTTGAATGTTTTACTGCACTGCCTCCTGGGCGCATCTTCCTTAAGTATATTCTGGAAATGAACAGCAGTATCCCTCTTGCTTTGGATGTAACAAATTAGACAGCTATTTGAGACCCTATACGTTTGAACCGGGAACATCTGTAGCAATACATTCAAGAAGCGGATCGTTGCTATCTATATGGCCAATGGAGAGTGCTGATCGGGCAATATGGAACTGAGTCAGAGAGGCTGACCAGCGCCCTCAGCTTTCGTTTATCTCGAAACTCATATTGTTGCTATTGAATTCGCGAAATGCATTCGTAAGGTATTTCTTTCAATGTTGACATCAACGTCAAGGCACTTGTATCACATGCATATTCGGATGTTGAGGCTGATCTGTGTACGGAACAGCCAATCGAGCCTCTCGCGACAGGGATCGCCACTAACGTTAGTGAGGGGACATCTTATTATTAGCGCTGTTCTCAGGAACAAGATGATCTGCCGACGGACTCCGATAAGGCTGACTCATTATCACCTGTTCTCGACCCAGATTGGTTCCTGATCGTTCGACAGTGCTGACCACCAATTTCGTTTTGTTGAGTAACCTCCAAATTTTCATCACAACCTCTCATCGAGGGCATCATCATGGACGCGCTTTACACCAACTGGCGGTCTCTCCCGCTCTCATTATCAATCCCAATAACAGCTTTTCTCATCATCCTCATCGCGACAATCACAAACGTCATCAAACAGCTCTGGTTCCCGAACCCTCACCGCCCTCCAGTCGTTTTTCATATCTTTCCACTCATCGGCAGCACAGTCCAGTATGGAATCGATCCGTATAAATTCTTCTTCGACTGTCAAGCCAAGTATGGAGATTGTTTCACGTTTATTCTGCTGGGTAAATCGACGACTGTCTTTTTAGGGCCGAAGGGGAATGATTTCATCTTGAATGGGAAGCACGCGGATCTTAATGCTGAGGATGTTTATGGGAAGCTTACGACGCCTGTTTTCGGAAAGGAGGTTGTTTATGATTGCTCTAATGCGAGGTTTATGGATCAGAAGAGGGTAGGCTAGTCTTCGCGATGTCGAGAGCGAAATGCTAATGGTTCATCGGTAGCTTCTTAAGCTCGGTCTCACGACTGAGTCGTTGCGATGCTACATCCCCAAATTCGTCAAAGAAGTAGAAGACTACATCGCCACATCACCATACTTCAAAGGTAACACCGGCATCGTCAACATCACCGAAGTAATGGCCGAGATCACAATCTACACAGCTGCCGGCTCCCTCCTCGGTAACGAAGTCCGCTCCATGTTCGACAGCACATTCGCAACGCTCTACCGCCACCTCGATGATGGTTTCCAGCCCATAAACTTCGTCATGCCAGGTCTTCCCTTACCACAGAACTTCCGACGCGATCATGCGCGAAAGGTCATGGAAGAGCTTTTCAGCGATATCATTCGCAAGCGTCGTGAGATGGGCAATCAAGGTGATGAGACTGATATGGTTTGGACGCTTATGAATGCTAAATACAAGGATGGTGAGGATCTGCCGGATCATCATGCCGCGAGGATGTTGATTGCTATTCTTATGGGTGGACAGCATAACACTGCTGCGAGTGGTGCTTGGCTACTTCTCAACCTTGCGCATAAACCGCATCTGGTCAAGGAATTGTATGACGAACAAGTTGAGGTTTTGGGATCACCGCAGGAGCCCTTGACGTGGGAGAATTTACAGAAATTGACCCTCAATGGACAGGTCATCAAGGAAACTCTACGTCTTCACAGTCCAATTCATTCTATTCTCCGACAGGTCAAATCACCTATGCGAGTTCCCGGCACAGACTGGGTAGTTCCTCCATCGCACACTCTCCTTGCTTCACCCGGTACACAAGCACGATCTGAAGAGTTCTTCCCTCGACCTATGGAATGGGATCCTCATCGCTGGGATAAGATCGAGTCTCTTGATGACGCCAAGAATGGAGAGACAGTTGACTACGGCTTTGGTATGATGAGCAAGTCTGTTAGCAGTCCGTATCTGCCTTTTGGTGCAGGGCGACATCGTTGTGTTGGGGAGAACTACGCATATGCACAGCTTGGTGCGATTATTGCATCGTTTGTGAGATTGCTTCATATTGAGCAGCCTGATCCTAAGGCACCTCTTCCTGCGCCAGATTATTCTGTAAGTACTCTTCCCGTTATTAAAGTGTTCTGGCTGACCGTTGCTCCAGTCAATGTTTTCTCGGCCTATGAACCCAGCCGTCATCCGATGGACTCGCCGTAACGCGGAGACTGGTTAGAATAGAACTAGAAAGTTAGATAACAATATGACATCTTCTAACGCAGTACAACAGGAAGCAAGTCCTCGGCTGTGTCAACATGTTCTTACACCTTCTACAACGTTATGCTGTGCCATGGATGGCAAATGACACTACAAGTGAGATCTAGCCAAAAATGAACATAGGTTTCATAAGCAAAAACATACAACAGCGGGTATTCGCTGGTCATCACCGAGCCAACTACTAATCCGCCCCTCACTGGCTTGTCTATGGGAGAGCAGACGGGATCCCGAATTCTCCAGTGGGTATGATCGTATGTGACAGTCCAAGGCCGAAAGCTCAGTCATGAATGGAGGTAAGAGACAGCCGTGACTAAAACATACCTGAACAGCCCGGCGCTAGTTCAGGGAAAGGATATGGATAATCTTGGTAAGTGATGGCCTTGCAATCTGACCGTCTTTCAAGCCAACCAAGTGGAGTATGTCATGATCACTAGTGGGCAAAAATATGATCATGCTGGGGATCGAACCCAGAATCTTCTGATTCGTAGTCAGACGCCTTGCCATTGGGCCACACGACCGTATCCAATTGTTGACCGTCCAGATCCTCAACGGCGTCTCTGTGCGCTGCCAACTTTGCTACGGCGACGCTCTTTCTCTTGGAACAATCATTTTATGAAAGCAGTAGGAGAGCTTTGTCATTCAGTCAAGGGACTAAAAATGCTCAAGTTTAAAGCGAGTTTTGCTTTGGAGCTCTGTGCAGGCATTGATGCATGCAGTACTGTTTGGCGGCGTGGTTGGCTACACTAATGCAAGGCGCTGATAGCTTCGTTGCCCACATTGTATCACAATCTCACACCGGATTCATCTCAACATCGTTTGAAGAGTCTTTATTAAAGAGACTTCATACTAATGATTATTCCACTTCAGTAACTTCTCCCCTCGACTCTGCCGCCATCTATTCGTCGTCTCTATAAGCTCAGGACAACCCTGGAGCAACCAGCCCCATTTCCTCAGAAACCAAGGCGACGCTTCCCATGAGTTTGGCACAGACGAATCTCCCCATACAATCAGGCTTGGCTTCTCAACATTCTCCCAGTTAATCTCTGATATATCCTCACATAGCTCCCCATCATCCAGTAACTCGGCATCCGCCGCCAGAATGACGTTATCTCTGAACTTAGGAAAGGGAAATATGTCGAGCCAGGGGTGATGCAGCACCGCCTTCTGCACCTCTGTAGGCTCAAGTGCCCTAGGAGGATTATAATCTGCACCAACAGGACCATTGATATTAAAAGGTGATATAGCTTCCTCAATGCACATAAGCCCACGATCAAATCCCAATAGTGTAGCATTGTTAGCTACCGCTATTGTTACATTGAGACTAATTAGTAGTGGAAGCTGTGATATTCGAGGTGCGTTCATTGTATAGTCCATGTACGTTTTGCACGCAATTGCAAACACCCTTTCGCTCTTATCTGGTCTCTCGTAAACTTCGCATGTTTGACGAATGACTTCGAACATGGCATCGGGCAGACCTTGCAGAGTCAGGGCTATTGAAGGCATGGACTCGGCGGGTAGGCCAGCTTGGCCGACGACGTTGGAAGCAAGCCGGTTTTGTTCCTGTTGTTGACGCTTTCTGAGATCTGCCAAGCGAATATTATGTAAGATATCTCCCCAGAAAGCAGGCTAGAAGGGTACACTCACATTGTGACCTCTTGTTCAGTCGATTCTGCAGCTTTCGTCGTTGTGCAGTACTAGTGACCCCAGTCCAGTCCTCCCCAGGTTTCTGGACAAGGAGCTGCTGGGTCATTGGTTCAATGGCAATCTTTTGTGGATCTGACATTGTGCTGTGTATGCCGGTTGCTAATAGATTAATGTATACGGCTGATTATGAGAGAATTATGTGATACCACTCGAGAATCGAAGGGAATAAATCAGGAGAGAAATTCGTTGGACGCTGGAGGCGTCATCACGGCATGCACGTGAATCCCTCCATCGGAGCGTAAATGGCTAACTCCACTCTGTCAGCAGGTTGCATTAGTGCGTCTAAGATAGGTCTAGTTTGACCTTGCGGGCTGCTCATTGGAGGAGTCTGACGGCTGGGGAAGTCGGTCCGATGAGGGAGCGTGAGAGCTTGAGGTTTGACGATATCATCTCGCATAAGTACGCATTAAGTGCATGCTAGATAGTGGCGAAATGGCGCTCAAGAAGTAATCTATAAGGTTTAATAAGATAACAAGGCAACATCTGCGAAAAAACAATTCCGTCATAACCCATGCTCACCAGCGTCTTCACACCTACCGTTACCGTACACTTGAAGAAGCTTACAATCGTTCAACTAACACGTAGTTTACTGTCGTTATGCCTCCATATCATGGGTCGTCCACAGTAAACTGCGACATCGGTTTCTCCAAAGACCAAATCGCTGGAAAAGTTGCCATCGTCACTGGAGGTGAGCGTCAGCAAAAATGATGGCGAGGTATAGGGTAGCTAACTTCTCAGGTGCCAGTGGCATTGGGGAGGCTTATGTACGTGTCCTGCACAACTCAGGGTAAGCAGAGTTCCATAAAACTCCACATGTCATGAATACTGATATTTACCAGAGCGAAAGTTGTAATCGGCGATAAGGATGCTGACTCTGGCGAGAGATTGGCTTCTGAAATGACCGGCTCCAAGTTCGTCCAGTGCGATGCAACCGTTTGGGAAGATCAAATTCACTTGTTCAAGGAGGCTACTCGGCTATCTTTGTCTGGGAAGATTCACTACGTGATAGCCAATGCAGGGATGACGAAAGACGACCAGACCTTCACTTTCGACGGTAAGAGCTCTTTACCTACGGTGCCTCAGCCAGCTCTCTGATACTCACTCGGGCAGGTAAACACCAAGAACCGCAGAAGCCAAACTTGCAGATCATCGATGTGAACCTGAAGGGGGCGCTTTATACCACCAAACTGGCCATGCACTATTTTGTGTCTCAGAATGGTACCGAAGTCAACGAGGAGCAAGAAGATACGTGCTTGATCCTCATCAGTTCAGGCGCTGGCTTTCTTGACGTTCCTAGATCTCCCGAGTACAGCAGCACGAAGTGGGCGGTCCGCGGAATAATGCATGCTTTGCGAAGGACGGCTTTTTACTACGGGAGCAGAGTGAATATCATTGCACCCTGGTAAATCACTCTCCATTCGGTGGCTGTTGAAATCATGGACTAATTCGTTCTGCAGGTATATACGCACAGGTATTCTCTCCAACGACCAGTTCGATCAAGTTGAGAAATCAGGAGTCGAGTTCGCAACAGCTGAAGATGCTGGTGAATGCGCGTTAAGGATCCTTTCTGATACCAATATTAATGGAAGGACGCTCTTTGTCTGCGCGCGAAAATGGGCTCCTCGGGGATACATCGATCTTAATATCGAGGATTATCCTGAAGGTTTGATCCAGGAAATACAGGAGGATCAAATGCGTAACGCACCAGTTGACCTTGGGCTGTTTCCATGAGGCGGCGTGCAGATGTACAAAAGTCTAGAACACCACAATGATATTTCAGCCCAATGAGGGGTAACAGTAACATGTTGGAAGTACCAAAGCCGGCTGAGCAATGCCACTCACTGGTTGGACAGCGCCAGAAATGCAGCCCTCCATCAGACGGCTGAGCTGAACACTAGCACCAAACTATTGGCCTTTATCTCAAATGGCGCTTTTTAGTAAACTGCAGCTGGGCGTTTTGCCGTTTCTTGGAACTGCGGCTGAGAATCGCCTTATCGAGCCTTGTGCGAACCAGAATGATAAGAAAGCCTTTAAGTCCCTGCCCATGGCACGTTCTATGGCGTTTTCTTCAATTTCATGTCTTCATTTCCACTGCAGCTGAGTTCCACATGGATCTCATCATGGACGACGATTTATGTGCAAAGTGTGAAGAAAAGCCGGGCGATGTCCGCTGCTCCTGCGGTGAACGGTTTTGCGAACACTGCTTTTCTAAGAAACATTTACCGCGCAATCAAACCCATAAACGCGGTGGTTCGAAGAAAACCGAGACCAAATGGAATAAGATCAAGGGGGTAGTTTCTAACATCGCGAGTTCGTTTTCTCCTGCCTCGCACTTCCAGAGAGATGAGACCACTAAATGGTTTGGCCTCCATATCTCGTCACCCCCTGGACGCAAGGATCGTATTGCGACGTTGGTTGAGACTACACGATTCTCGAGCCTTTTGGAAGAGTCGCTTCATTTTAACAAGCGCAGCCCTAAGCGACAATATCCCAGTATTTGCTCGTTTGTCGGAGATACCGGCGCAGGAAAGTCGACTCTGAGTATGTCCCGCTCTTTTTCACCTCATTTAATGGTAGGTTGATAACAAATACAGTCCGAAGTCTGATCTTTGACTCCGAGCGGTCACTGGATTTTGATCCTCTTGACGCCCCAGTTCCTGGAGCTCAGACTGGATCATCTGCCATTAGATCGACCACCGGAGAGGTCAATCTCTACCTAGACCCTTCAACCTTTGGCACAGTCGCGCCAATGTTCTATGCAGATTGTGAAGGTCTTCTCGGGACTGAGCCTCTTGCAGCAGAGCATCAGACTGAGTGGGCAAGGTACGGACAGCGTTACCTCATTGAATCCAAGGATGGCAAGCCAGTGGATCGACGAACGGCCGTCAAGACCATCTATCCTCGCTTTCTGTACATCTTCAGCGATGTCATCTGCTATGTCACCAGAAACCACAGAGCGTGGGCTGAATCTGCCTTGCGGCTTTTGGACTGGAGCAAGGTTGGTGTGCAGAACACCATCAATCAGCATGCACTACCTGCCCTGATCATCGTTCTCAACGGGCCTACTTTGGAGAATGAGGCGTGGCTTGGGGATGACCATGAAGTTGTCACTGATGCTTTCTTCCAAGCCATTGAGAAGGAAATAAGCGAGACAACTGAATTTCGAGAACTTGCCCAAAAGGTTCGTGTCTTTAATCAATGAGAACAGCTGAGTTGTTATGCTGACACATTCCTAGCATGGAGACAAGACAATGAGGCAGCTGTTTGCAAGGAGTTTCTCTAGTGTCTACGTTCACTACATCCCACTTGAAGGCTTTGGATCCCTCGGGACTAGTCTAGAAATCATCAATCAGACCAATCGCTTGGCAAAGCGAGTCAGGAGAGACGCAGAGCGCGTCCAAGCCCAGAGAGCCGAATCATGGACCCGCTTCGACACGACGCAGATGTCTCAGGTGGTGCATTACGCCTTCGCCCATCTCGCATCTGGAAGCCCAGAGCCATTTGATTTCGGCCAGTGCCGACGACAGATATCGGTTCCGGATACAACCGAGGGCAACTTCTCTGACTTTCTTGGATTATCGCTGAAGAACGAGATGGAGGCGCGGTTCGATGACACGGCCGCTGTCATCGCGACGAGCTTGTTGAGGAACTCCTTGAGCGCGAATAAAGATGGTACGTAGTTCTAGCCTGATATGAGAATTCTACTTGTTTCCATAACTTACATTTCCTCTCGTCTCATCAGATATCGTGCTCCTGCCCTCAGTCGTCTTTGACAAAGACACCCAAGCTATCTGCACACGAGCCATCAGCCAGTTCCTGGATAGTAAATTGCCATGTGCATACATCGACCCCGACTCTGGCGAGAAATGCGTAAACACAAAATCGGGTCATCGTATAGGCCACCAGAGTGCGTCGGGCGATCTTTTACGCGATGGCAACTTTGTAGTAGGCGACTTTAACTCTGCCAAGTTTCTGCTTGCGGTTCAGTCAGAACTTGAAGCCACCATGCGAGAGATCAACTCAAGCGGCCCCCCCAATCATTGCGACTGGCGACGCCTGGCAGCGGTTCATCATCGTCTGAACATTGACGCCCTCAGACGGCGAGGTGGCTATCCGGCACTTCATGTCGAGGACCGTCTATTCCCTTGGGGCAAAAACACCAAGGAAAAGCCGCTAACACTTGCAATGTCGTTTTTGTCTATATATACGGGCACTTGGCTTCACGGAACCGAAGAAAATACATCATTTTGTCTCGGTTGTCTGTTCGGAAGACCGGAATATCGTCTTCCCTGCGAACATGTCATCTGCGAAACATGCGTGGAAGATTTCGATGACACAGCTGTTGATAAAAAATATCCGGGGCGGGTTATGCATAAACGCTGCATAATATGCGATAGTAGATCATCCGGCAAGTGGCCATTCGTCACTACCATCAGACCGCCACTTTGCGGCCTTCGAGTTCTGTCGCTTGATGGAGGAGGGGTCCGGGGCATCGTTGAATTAACTGTCCTGAACCGCTTGGAGAAGGAGATCGGGCTTGGCATTCCGATTGGAAGTTTCTTCGATCTTATTGTTGGTACAAGTACAGGTGAGTTTCTCAACTTGGACAGCACACATGAAGCTGTGTAGGGCATCTGTTTGACTTTCGCAGGCGGCATAATCGCACTTGGTATAGGTGTCCAACGAAGGAGTGCTACTGAGTGCATAAGTTTGTTCCGAGACATTTGCAGAGAAGGCTTTGAGGCCAAATTACTCACCAAGTCTCGATTCTTCGGTTGGGCCGCCCGATGGTTCCGCAGTTCGATATACAAGACGGATGTCCTAGAGACGGCCCTCCAGGAGGCATTTGAGAACAAAGAACCAAAGTCCCTCTATGCTTTGAACAGCTCATGCCGAGTTGCCGTCACGACCACAGCTAAAGAAGACTGTCACCTGATCGCGAATTACAACACGGGTGGTAAAGATCGGTACCTTGACTCCAAACTTCCGCTCTGGAAAGCGTAAGAGATGCTCATCCAATTTCTGGGGCTCGGCTAACTAGTATTCCAGTGCTCGATGTACGTCAGCTGCTCCTATGTACTTCGAACATGTCTCCCACGCTGGGCATGAATGTCGCGACGGCGGCCTAAAAGAGAACAATCCCATCCAAGTAGCGCTCAACGAGTCACGAAAGATATGGGAAGATCCCACTTACGACGTGATCCTATCTCTTGGATCAGGACAGGCTAGGTATCCAGCAACGGAGCCAGTTTCAACCGCCATCATACCAAAGTGGCTTGCTCATCTCTTCTCAACCCTTGTCAGCACCATGAACGGCGAGGACGCATGGGACAGGTTTCGCTCCAGCCAGGATAGGCGTATACTAGACCGTGCTTCGCGATTCAACTTGCGGTTCGACGGGAGCACTGAGCCGGCGCTTGACGATGTAAATGCTATTACGAGCATGGAAACGGCGGCGAAAAAGGCCAAATTCTATGAAAGACCTTCTAGATCACCGTTCTCAGCAACTTCTGGCATTATTCAAGGGGACGCACTTGATCGCATGGCCGACAAACTACGAGCTAGCCTCTATTTCTTTGACCTTGGGAGTGTCACTAAACACGGTCCCGTCACAGTAATTCATGGGTGGATTTGCTGTCGCTTGATGCCGAATGACCAGGGTTTCAAAGAGCTTCTATCTCGAACTCTGCAATTCCTTGTTCGAGGGAAGGCATACGAGTTCAAGAGAATTCCGATTGACAAACCGCTTCGATTTGCAGTTGAGTTTCAGCACCAGCATCTCGATGAGCCGATTCGCATTGATGTGAACTTTGGGGCTACACATTCAACGACTATCAGTGGCTTCCCACTGACCTTGAAGGTGACTAATACACTAGAGCTATTAAATAGTGTCATTAATAATTACCTTAGACTTTGTTCGCCCATGCGGAACAACGAACGACTTCTTCCGCACTAGTGCCACTGGCACAAACAGAGAGCAATCCAAGCGACTCTGCTCCTCCTGCTAAACCGAATCCAGGTAAAGCAGTCCAACTACTAACTGCAAATTTGTTTCTCCACAGTATCGTGACTGACCAGTCTTCTTCGAACATTCAGATCAAAGCACATATCTAAAGCAGGCAATAGCGACTGATTTGTCAACTAATACAAACGCTAATGCAAGAGAAGCCCTATCTACACAGACAGCTAACGTTAAACAGACCAGGCCAACAGAAATCAACACTAAGACCGTGGAGGATCTGGTTTCAGCTGCAGCAAAGAATGATACAATGAAGTTGCTGGAGCTCCTTGATCAAGGGGTTCCCATTGATATCAAGCATGGCGGCTGGACTGCCCTTGGTTGTGCAGCGCACAAAGGACAATTGGATGCCGTCCGAGCTCTCCTCCTTCACGGTGCTGATATGGACATACGAATGGATGTTGGTTTCGGTTTTCTCCCCGGCGACGGCAGTGCTATCAACTGGGCAGCTTACGGTGGCTACCTCGACGTCGTCAAGATACTCTTTGAGAAAGGAGCCAAATCAAATTTCTGCGCGAAAAGACCACTGTCCTTTGGCACTATGGGAACGCCTGTTACTATGGCTGCAGGGAAGGGCCACATAGAAGTCGTTCGGTATCTCCTTGAGAATGGCTGTGATGACGATTCCGCAGATGGTATTCCCGGCTGGGATGCTTTCATCATCGCATGCGAAAGAGGACAGCTCAGCATTGTCAAATACTTGATCGAGGAAAGGAACATCAATGCTGACAGGAATGGCAGTAATGGCGTTACGCCTCTGATTACAGCAGCTCAGAGTCAGCAGACCGCCATCATGGAGTACTTGGTCAAGCGCGGAGCGCACATAGACGCGGTTGACAATGATGGAAGCACGGCCTTGCTCCATGCTGTGACTAAGAAAAGAGCTGGCGCGGTAGAGTGGCTGGTGAAGCATGGTGCAGACGTGAGGAAGCAGAATAAGAAGGGGATCGCCCCGTTGAAGCTGGCAAAGGATGAGTTACGGAAGAACCAGGATGACAAGAACGGGGCAGCTATGGTTAGATGGCTTGAGACTCCGATAAACGTTGTATTTCACACAAAGACTTAGACTTAGAGTATATGAGGAGTCAATTTCCAGGCTGGCCATGCACGTGGCTCAGAGGCTGTCGAGCAACTCAACTGTACCAGGCCTGTTATTTAGAGTTGATAGTCCCCACAGCTGATGGCTCACATCACGCGCCTCACACTCGTACCAAGGCTGTAGTAGACATGCTACTTACGGATACTCCTTGGGAGGCCAGTGAGGCGCTAGCCCAGTTTGTGTGATGCTAAGTTGCTGCAAGTAAGTCAACTACTCAATCTTTTATCCCATCGCTGTTGTTAATCTAGCAGGTTTAGCTCACATGCATTCATAGGCGTGTTCTCTCAAACAGCCAATCTATACAGCAACCCTCCAGACTCCCACGCCAGCAAACGCCAGATACAATAGAAGAAGCCTATGATGTAATGAAACCTGCCTTGGCAGTTTTTGATCAATGTCAAGAGTGCTTTCTTATCCATATAAACAGAGAGATTTTTCGCAGTGAGTATCTTACTAGGATTGCTGTACGCCTTGGTTTGCAGGATAATATTCTGGTTGTCTAACATATGTTAATCAGCCATAGAATCAGAATGATGGGGAGTTGTCACTCACGTTGAGGGCATCCGAGGCTGGCACAGACTTGACTGAGATCGAAAATGGTAGCCACCTACACAAGAACGGTTCGTTAAAAGGACTCTAGTGAGAAAGGATATATTAAGGCGAAGGTGTCAATATACGTTTCCGGGTGTTGTGAATAAGGAATGTTGATGATAATATGTTGAAAGCAGTTTGTGAGGATAGGTAAAACAACAAGGAACCAGGGACTAGTAGATAATTATACCGCAATGTTATTTATTGACATTATCAGTAGGTATCATTTATCTCTCATTCTTTTGTTCATTCTCATTATTAAAGACACCAACGACATAGAACTTGGACAAAGGAATGGATTAAGAATAGAACAAACATTACAAACAGCGAACCTTTTCTCGGCATTAACAATGAGCTATCTTGCTAATGCCTTCTTATCCTTTCATTCAAGGACATGACAATAAGGAGTGCTAAGAGTTCTGAAATAATATTCAATGCCTGAAGGTGAATATATCAAAGCTTCATACACCTAGATTGAGATATAGACCCTAATTGACAGAAGGATTTTAGTTAGGTAGAGGACCATTGGATGAATATTCTCATTCGCCTCTATTTATCTAAATCTACCTAAACTCTTCTTATTTGAGATGAATGCTATCAGTGGCAGACAAGAGACCTATTACTTCTTCTGCCGCTTATTCTCTCGATCAATCTTCTTGAAGAAACCACTCTTTTCAACCTTTTTTCTCTCTAGGCCATTATTAGCAGATGAGTTCCGTTCAATGTACGCCATGTCTTGCACACCACTAAGTTCATCAAGATAACCCGCGACGCGCCTCACCGTATTCTTCCCCTTGGCTTTTGCACCTTTTCCACCAGTCTTCTCCCCGCCCCAGAGATCATCCGCAGCAAATTCATCATCAACTGCGGTTTCGTTGTCAACCAAAGTGCCCTGCAACAATTCTCTTTGTTCAGCAGGAGTAGCAAATGCGAGATCGGGTGTTTTTTTGATGCCATCTAGCTTGGTGATGACTTTGAACGCGTAGCCTTGATCAATAAGGAATGCCTGCCGTTTTGACGCAAAGTGCATTTCGGATGTATCCTTAGAGACGAGGGAGTAGAAGAAGGCGTTGAAGCCCTCGTCGTTTCTCCGCTTTGCTCGCAAGATGCGGCCGAGGCGCTGTGCCTCTTGACGGCGGGAGCCGAATTGTGAGGATATTTGGATGAGACATGTTGCTTCGGGGAGGTCAAGCGATGTATCGCCGATCTTGGACAAGAATAGCGTATTCACCTCGGGGTTGTGGCGGAAATGATCAAGAACCCTGAGTCGCTCCTCTTGACTTGTTCCCCCGTAAATAAGGTATCTCTTCAGCTTGTATGCGTAGAGTTTCAAGGAGTAGAGCTCATCGGAGAAGACAATGATCTTATCGCCGCGTGCTTCATGATAGTTGATAAGATATTGGCAAGCCTGAAATTTGGAAGGGTTGATAGCGGCTAGAGTCCGCTTCATCCGAGACGAAACATGGAGGTATTGCTCGTAAAAGACAGTCGGCATCGAACACCAGACCTCCGCGCACTGCACCTTTGCGATATGTCCCTGCTGCGATAGTTCCATCCAGTTCGCTTCGTACAGCTTCGGCCCGATGAGAAAGTTGAGATGATCGATCTTGTCATCCTCACGAAGCAATGTAGCAGTGAGTCCAAGCTTAGAGTGCGTTTTAATCGACGAGATAACACGTCGAAACATATTAGCTGGAACAACATGTACCTCGTCGAGAAGCATCAACCCCCATTCCCGTCCCGCTAGAAAGTCCATCATCTTCTTTGAGTCATGAGCGCGCTCGCGACTATTCGTAACCATTGAATACGTGGTCACAATGACGCCAGTACTCCCAGAGAACTTCTCTTTACTGTCAGATGTAAAAGTAGTGATGTCCTCTGGGCTAATGTTTGACCATTTGAGAAACTCGTTGCGCCATTGAACAGCGGAGACTGAGCTTGTACACAGAACGATGACGCCTTTTCGGATGGTGCATGCTGCTGTGATGCCAACGAGGGTTTTGCCGGCGCCGCAGGGGAGAACGATGATCCCGCTTTTGGCGCGACCGTTGCCGAACATTTTGCTGAGACTCTTCTCTTGGTACGGTCTGATTTGCGTGTTTGGGCGAAGGTCTATGTCCAAGTCGGGATTGATGTTGTCACAGCGAAAGTCGTACTCTTCTAGGATGGGGTAGGACAGCTCCAAGCAGCGCTTTTGCACGCTTTCAACAGCGCTGTCGGGAATCTCAAAGGCATGGACCGCTTCTTGCTCGTCATCGTTGTCTTCATCGTTGAGAACGGCTTCAATCTGGTCCGGCTCTGAAGCGTCTTTGTTCGTATTTTGTGGGAGGTTGGCTTGCTTAGCCCCCGCCGCGTTCTTTGTCCCCGGAATGACCAAGCCACCCAAAGCTGGAGCGCGCGTCGTAGTAATTTCATCAGACCCTATCACTCGAAGAGGTCCGATAATGCTGTCTTTGAGCAGAGTCTGAAGTACATCTGCATCGCTGCTCTCGACGAAATATTTGTTACTCTTCAAAACAAGCTTGACCTTTCCATAGCTCTTGGTACACGACCTGATGAACTCTTTGATACTCTGTGGAAGCTCTGTCTTGAGAAACTTGTCAAGCGTGCTGATGATATCTTCGCCATTCAGACCGACGGAAACAGCGGCATAGAGACTATGCGGCGTGATCTTGTACTCATGGAGAAAAGCAGGTCTGGATTGAGGCTCCGCGATAGTGACGAGAAAGTCAGTTGCTAGGTCTGCCAACGGATGAAAGCGTTCAAGAATGATATATCCTTTGTCGGGATCAATCCATAATGGACGGTTAGCGCTATCGGGATTGGTAGCAAGATACGAGAAATCACGCTTGACGATGTTTCTGAGGTCAATAGTCGCTTTTTGCGCCTTTCGTTTGAGCGACATTATGATGTTGTAGAAGAAGAGAAAGCTATGGGGGGATTGAGAGAGGTGAGATTGAGCTTTAGGCAGCCGACACTGAGAACAAAGAGCGTCGCGGGAGAACACGGATGACTAACGGTCATCTGTCACGTGAAGTGACAGACCAACTCATCCGCGACAAGACGGCAATAAAGGGAGACGTGACTGTTCTTTATTGTGATAAGTCATCTTTTTGCGTTGCTTTCTCACTATTCAATCCATTAACTTGAACAGCTAGCGCAAACCTGGGGGGCACGTAAACTTGAGACTAGGAAATACAAGTTCAAGAAGTGCCTTCCTGAGCTTAAATAAACTTGAGCCAATTTTCCTTATTTTTGAGGATTAAAACCCTAAATATCTTGATCACTAAAGCAGATGCTTGATACCAGTTTTAGTAATTGGCATATTATAGTTATTTACAGATCCTACGCTTATTATATCTACTACTGACCTATTGACTTACTGTATTAGCTGAAGATTTAAGTATTTAATTATATATTATACAATATATATCTAAAATGGGGACAGTCAGGCTCAGAACTTTTAATAATAAAGGACTTATATTCCAAACCCAGATATTACATCCAGTGCTATGCATGTTATCAGTAAGCTTACCCGACACTAAGACTTTTGCTTTATAAATCTCTGTTGTCTTGTTTAGAACTCAAAGTCAATCCTGTAAAGTTCCTCGTCTACGCCATTGAACAGAATCGCGCTCAATTATATGCCAGTGAAATACAACTTTAATTTACTTTAGAAGTCATCTGAAACTGTGCATTTTTGGGCCTCAAAAACAGAGGGAGAAGGCTACAAGCTCCGTGTTGTGCAGCTAAAAATTGTTAGTGTTGACTGGTGACGTGGATCTTTCGCTGTCAATTAAAACAACATCATTTGCTGAGTCCGTTGCAAGGACCTGCATGAGCCTGTACGACATATCTGTTATAAGCATAAGCTTTCCAAAGTCGGTTAGTGTCTTATGCTTAACTTGATCATTTTCTTAATAGCGTCACGAACTATTGGCAATAGCCTCTTTAGCGCCAGGCCTACTGCGGCCAGAAAGAAGAGCTAACAATATTTGTTGGTAGCCAATAACAAAGTAAAAGGGGGCGCCTGGTACTTGGCATTTGCAATTTAGACTTGTCTCTTGCAACATCTCAATAATTACATTCGTTAACCTCACGCTGCGATATCTGCAGTCGTATCCACTCGTTTTTAACAATTTCGACATGGTTCGTGTTTCTTTGCTCAACCTAGCAGCCATTGCTACGCTGCTCCTCGGCGCCGAAGCCGGTCCCTGTAAGCCAAGGACGACCGCTGCGACAAGCCTTGACGAGACCACATCGACGGTTGCTGCTGATACTACCGCTACTACATCAATCGAGACGACTGCTGTCACGACCGTGGCGGAGCCTACTACTACAACTGAGGCAGAGTCTACTACAACTAGTGAAGCGGCAGGCTGTGTCGAAACTCAGCTGTTTATCAACCCAAATTTCGATGACAGTAACAACGATATTGCGCCTTGGACCAGCAACGCCGCCCTCACCCAAAACCAACCTCAATCCGGCACCAACGCACTGTATGTTTAGTTCAAATCAGCATCTTTATCTTTCCATGCTAATAAGTCACGAAACTAGTTCCATGACATTTGTCAACGGTGTACCCGATTACTACATCAAGCAGACCCTCCAGAATCTGAGCGGCCAGTACAAATTCTCCTACTATTACCGAGTCGTCAGCGTCAGCGAGAATGCTGATTACAGTTGCAACATTCAGCTCACGGCTGGATCTGTAAGTACTTATGGCGAAATATATGACAGCGTCGGTGGCTGGAAGACATACAGCGTCATCATGGATATGGGTGCTGCTACGGTTGCACAGGCAGAGGTGCAGTTTGGTTTGACCTGTTATGGCGAATTCACCGGAATTGAGGTCGACGTGGATACGCTTGCGTTTACGCGAGTTTGCGACGCTTAGGAGTTTGCAGTATTAGAGCAGCTTTAGGGGTCATGGGGCGTTGAGGCTTAACTTGTGATAGATAATAAGTATGTAAACTTGTGAGACTTATCCGTGAGCGGGGGCTTTTGGACTAAAGCAGCAAGCATCTCATTTTTTTCAAGTTTACGTAGGAGGGTTGGGTGGTTTTGGGCAGGAAGCGGATGCAGGTAGACTGCTCCATTCTCACATGGCACTGCAAATTGACGCTGAGAGGTCGTGGGGAAGACTTTACAAAATATAGCGAGATCTCAGCCAAGTCCTAAAGCGTGTTGGGTTACATGAAGTCACGCTTTTCAAAAGACATATCCTCAATCTCTGCTTAGTTAAAGATGTTGCTTGGGAATACGGCACTGAAAGCCGGTTGCACGGCCGCAAAAGCCAGGACCGCTACAGATTTGAACGGTACAGAAGCTATACCTGAACAGGGTTCTTGAGTAAGAATAGTAAATGGTGGGAAACACCAACAAATGATACTTCATAAACGCACATTTGATGCCAAAAAAGGGACTCAGGAACAATTGTTGGCCACTAGTGACTGCACATCCTGAAGCAGGAGATTCCGCTGACCTCATGGGAGCTATCTATACCAAAGAGGCGGCTGACGAATCAGTCCTAGAGATGTTTTGTCATTTTTAAAGTTTCAAGGCAAACTATCAAGTCAAATAGTCGGTAGTGTTTGACCGGGCCGAGCTTTGCTAATTAGTTAAAGTAATATCTGTGCTGAAGCTCACGCAGAGATTGCAACCCGCAAGTCCAACAGCGAACCAATACCGTATAATTTTAACGTTACTTGCCTGAGGGTGGAAAGAGGCAAAATATCTTTCTGCGCATGGCCAACTTTCCATAAATCCTGTTGACTTTGTAGTATTATCGATTACTTCTGGGAGACCTGGCCTCTAATAGCCTTGAAGGTACGCTGAGCCTTCTGACCCTGTTAATGATGTTTGAATTACCGAAGCTCTATCCGTATGGAGAGTAGACTTTGCGTTACCTAACGCCAACTTTTCAGGCCTGTCGTGCACGGGACCGGTTCCAGTCCAGGCTCAAAGGCCCCCAAGGCGGTAGACATTCCACCAATGTAAATACGTCTGACGATGAACATTATAGTACTTCGAGAAATTATGCGGCGACCACTACGGAGCCAAGGAATCTCATAAACAGCACAGCAGCTAACTGTTCTTTTGTAAAAGCCCTCCATCAGCTATGCCTGGGTCAAAATAGCGAAATCTTATTAACAGAAGTGCTTATCTAAAGAACAGTGACTTTCTTATACTAAGTATAGTAAGCAATAGCCAGTTGACACAACACTCCAAGGTCAGGTACAAGCAAGACATAGATATCATTAACATTATTAATAATATAACGCCAATAGGCCGAGAAGTCTCACATCACCTCAGTTTATTGAGCTTCCTATTTAAGTATTCCACGAGCGATGGGTACCTACTATGCCTGGGACTACCCCTGTCAAACTTTCCCATCGGTGATGACCGAGAGCGCTGCTGATCATAATGGTCGCGGAATGGGTTTCGCGAAAGATGCACAGTATTATCACATAGCCTATGAACGGAACCTCCATGACATGATATCAACCCACAATTTGATTTCAATTCGAAATACAGGGAAGGGTCGCGTGATGTGAGCTATCAGCTGTAGGGTCTATGAACTCGAACTAAAACTTTTATCAAAATCAGTCCGGGCAGTATACCAGCTACTCAACACAATTGCCCAAGATAAGCTTTACAAGCCTATCTACAGGGAAGCGTCGGGCTACCGGAATTGGGAAAAGCTTCTGGTTAATGTGTATATTTCATCTGCCGTCTCCATACTGAGGTATTTACTACCCTTAACCAAGCGGTGAATGAAACTATAAAGAACTACCGAGTGGTCAGTGACTAATTTTAACATGCAAATAAGGAATGCAAGAAACGAGCTCTAACTTCACTTTATTTACCTTTAATACCAAGCGGATTAGTAAAAGAAATACCGCAGCAACTTATAGAGTTCAGTAGCGCCCCTTAAGCAAACTTTAACCTAAGTATAGCCAGCGTCGCTTGACTAAGGGCACTCTGCGGGTCTTTTGCGTTCCCTACATTATAGACCTGGGCATAGGGAAGTATGGCATGCCAATGAAGTCATGGGCTGACGCCAGATATAAATACCGACAGGCTGATCGCCCTTAACCAAGCCCAACAACAACACATCAGTCATCTTACCACAGGAGAGCCTAGACATTGTCTGATTATTCCCCTGCTGCATCAGCTGCTTGATTCTTTCCCGAATTCAACTCAAATTCTTTCGCTTTTGCGCGGCAGCAATGAAATGTAGGTCACGAAAACCACTTTTATAGGGCACTACTCACCAGCAGCATAGCCTTCTCAGCTCTCATCTTTACGGCAAGCAGCCTGGTCCTCGGCACTGTGGCGGCGCCAGCCCCCGAACCTGCTTCAGTCGGAGCAACTGTGTCCCCGTACAGCATCACCTGTGCAGGCTTTAACAGCGGCAGTCCATTGTCGATTGGCGATATCGAATGGGCTCTCAAAAACAGAAGGGACGAGTTGGATCTCAAGGCTGGTTGGTGGAATCAACAGGCACTCACTTGCGTCAGCAAAGATGGACGTAATCTTCAGCAATATGCGGTCAAGTTCACCTACAACCATGCGCGTAGCAATCCTCAGGGTATGACACGACTGGCGGAGGATCGTGTACTTTGCACTGTTTCAAGCGACTGGAGACTTGCCTGTTCTCCAGTGTAGCTGTATACAAGGGACAAGCCATGATATTGGGCAGACGGATGTGGAGCTTACCATGAACTGTAGATGAGGCTAGGGCACAATCAAAATCGATCTCGACAGCTGTGCATTCACGAGCGTTTGCCGCGCCTAGAGCTTTCTCGGGATATCACTTTAGGCTTCCCAAGACTTTTCAAGATTTAACTTCTCATGTTTATATTTAAATAAAGTTGTCAGACCCGACATATCATAATCAGAAAACAATTAGCTGGGGTGGATCCTTGGACGTGCCAGTCCAACAACCTTTGAAGCTGACTGACTCCAGTTAACAACCCAAAGATGGGGTATCCGTGCAGGCCCGCCTCACTTTCATGGGCTTGAAGAAACTTATTGCAAAAGACGACATCTCTTTCGGATTGAACTTTATTCGTGGCTATCTGTGATATAAGGGATACATCATTTGGCAAGTAGAACTTGTCTAGGTCTCTAAGTCCCTAATTGTACCCGCCATCAACCAAATTCACATGCCGATCTAACGACTCATCCAGCTTATTTGTTGCTCTTGGAAGACCAGATGGGAGTAGCTCCACCATCTCTGTACAGGACAAGATTTCCGTCGTCTTGGACAGCGACAAAGGTCTTGTTGTCACCCTTGGGGGCAGCAGTGTTGGTGTGCCAAGTGGCCTTGCCATTCTTGTCACTACGGAAAAGCCAGCGTTAATACTTCCTCAGAGAAAACTTGATAGACAAGAGCTGGACTTACTAGATGCAGAAGTTGCCGTCGCCCTGCATGATGGCGCCCTTTGCGTTGCTGATCTGCTGGTCGGTGCTCTGCCAGGCGCAGCGGTTGTCGTAGTAGATGGCGAGCTTGCCATCATCTTGCATGCGGAGCTCGACGGAGCGATCTTTGCTGAAGATGCTCATGCCGACCATGAGCCAGTCGCCGTTGTCGAGAGTGCCGTAACCCATTGTGAGTGAGTGATATTAAGTGGTGGGTCAAAAGAGTTGATGAGTGAAGATGTGCTGATGTGTGTTGAGAGTTTGTGTTCAGGATGAGGGACATCGGTGGGTTTTTATAGACAAAGACCTGACCTTGGAAAACGTATGAGTGAATACCTTGTGGATCAGCCTATGCGTACAACTGTTATCCTGTCTCACAACTGTCATCCACAATCCACCCCCATTGTCCAATTATCTGCAGAATTACTGCCCCATGTCACCACGCATGATGTAGTTGCACGTATCAGTCGCAGTTTACAGGATACTGACATGATCTTCTCCTCTCCGGGCCATCGGCACATCAAATTCCAGTCACCTACTGAGACACGGTAAGACGGTGATCTAGCGGTAAGTCAGTCCTCCGTGATGTGCTCTGAGAGAAGAGATACCATCTGCATCATCCTGTTGGGCGGACTGCTGATCTGGCTGTAGGCCTGGGTTACGCAATCGTGACGATGGCTCCGGCGAAGACCTGGATACCTCTCTTCCCTTCCTTCACATGTCTAGATCCCTGTAGCGTTCCCCTAAATATTTTACTGGCCAGTCATGTTATTGAGCAAACTTCGTTTAGTTGAATGCTACATTGATACCGACCAGAGACTGGGCTGGAGCCAGAAAACAGATCATTTTCTCTTGTGATGACCCGTCAACGGGGAAGCGGGGTTTGAGCAGATATCAATTGTGAATTTGTGACAGGTTGTGCTGTGCCTGGTTGCATAGTCTGTATGTCTCACCTAAAAGAGCAGCGGCCCGTCCGAACCCCTCTCTAATGTCTGAGATTCAGCCCGCCACAGAACTTCCCGTGTCTCAGTACTCGGTCTTTTTTTGGATCGGAAATTAGCGACGTCATTGGTCGGATTCATATTTGTTTATTATGCAACCTGCAACCAGAATCCACATTCTCCGTTCCGACAAGCATTGTGACTGTCAATGATGCACCCGCTACTCCTATGTAATGGTAGTTCCAAGCTCCGACATTCACAGACAAGTATGGTGCCGCGATGACTCTTTAGACTCCGTTGTGAAGCTCACAGCTCAACGAGGCGGGGTAGTGAGACATGCAGCATAAGGTGCCGCAGATGCATCTTCGAGGCACATCTGCCCGGCACATGTTACTTATGACAACAAGGCTTGCCTAAGAGCAAGCTATCGGAGGGTCGGAGTGAAGTCCCGTCCCGTCCCATCTTGCAGCCGCAGATCTGTCTCTTTAGTCTCGATGCATATTGCGGTGAAGATTGCCGCCGCCACTGACAAGACATGAACCTGGTTATCCGGGTATTAGCGGCGCTAACAAACACGGCTCGTGCCTAGCATGTGAAGGTTTCTTGTTTGATTTCATCATCGGGCTGGAATTGAAGCCGCTGGCAGCCGAGTGCATAGGAATATAGGATATGTGGCTGCAGGTATGTTCTCGTATTGTGATCCCAGGAGATGGCTTGCCTTCTTCCTTTGATCTACGCTCGAGAAAACTTCAGTGGCTGCTTTAGCGGTGTGCAACCTCTCACAGCTGCTCGAGGACACGTTTCACGAGACCCCGCAATGCACAACTGTTTGCTCTGGACCTAGGCAAAAAGGGAGGAGATTACAGATATGAAAGAGAACATCCTACCTGAACGATATATCAACGCCAACCTTCCACAGACTTCCAACGGTTTCCTTGCCGCAACCTCTAGTGCACTGATCATCACGAAAGGTTGTGAGACATTTGATATATCTACCTGATTTCATTCTTCAATGGTTGAACGCCAAATGAGTCGTAGGTTCAATGGCCGTTTGTTCATAATGCCAATGCCGCTGGCACATCGTCAATGATTCACTGCACCATACGCAGCATAGCTCGTCTTCGCAGAATAGTACACTTTAGAAAATGTTCAAGCACCATTAATAGCTAACTCAAATGATAAAATAATGGCTCTTATCTACCCCAACCGAACCTTCTTACTGTTGGGAAGTCTCTCATATGGGATCATTTCGTCAACAAATGGCTTTGCCTTCCCATCATTAGCCCAATCCCAGTTATCCATGTAACTAGAAAAAAAGCAATTAGCACCAACTCAGTCTGAGACTTCCCGGGTAACTTACGACATTAGCGCGAAAAGTGCATAAGACTCAGCCGTGAAAGTGGCTTTGCTCGGGCCGCAATTTCCTGCGTTGGGGCCCTCGTGGGAACGCGCCAAGTTGGAAACCCACATAAAGTTGTCTGTTGTAATTATATTGTCAGCAACAATGATTTTTCGTAGGAAGTCGGAACTGAAAATAGTGCGCAGAGGGGCTTACATGTCAGGTATTTCTTGAGGTCCGCGAGACTCGCATCAGTGGTGCGTTTGCCGTCGGGCTTCTGCCAGACGAGGGCTCCCTCCTTTCCGACAGCTTGTTGATCAGGAACTAGATACGAAGCAGATTAGCGCTGGACAGAATAAAAAGAAGAGCATCATTAGCAATACACGTACTATTGCGGTTCTCAGGTCCACCAGTCTTATCACCGCCAAACCAATGGGCAAGCTCGTGGACCATGACTCGAGAAAGGCTAGTGGCTGAGTATGTATCCAGCATATCGTCCTTCTGAACGCTGTCTTTAGCATCAACAGCAGACTTTGTACCAGCCACCTCGTCACTGAACGATGGAGGACAAAAGATGATGAAGTCGTTTCTGGTCAGGGTGATGGCGAACACGCCTGGTCTGCAGAGGCCCGTGCTGGCTTGCTTGACGCTATTCACCAGGTATCGCTTTTTGTAGACCCAAGCTCCGGCTTTGTTATCCGCCATCTCCTTGGGTCTAGACTCGCGGAGGGGGCGTCCTGCTGGATCATGGGGATCCTTGTCGTCTCTTCCGACCCAGACAAACTTGCTTTCGTCGCATAGGAGAAGAGGCTTAAGTCCGCCGTAGCCATTGGCTGGAGTCATCTCGTCGTTGTGAAGGGTCTTGACCATGCGATCATATACATCTAAGGATTGATCAGCAACGCCATATCTGGTTTGGTAGTGTTAACTTACATCTAACATTCGAGTAATGCTCCTCGTTGGGATCATGGCCATCTTTATTTGGCACAAAGCCAAACATGTTGGTCGCAGCCCTTGCGATGCGGTCCCAATTGGTTCGCATGTTTGACACAAAGTCTGGACGCGCGCTTTTGAGCTTCTCAAGGTCTTCTTGAGCCTTGACTGCTAGAACTTCTGCATCGCTGTACGCCTCGTCGAAAGCACCTTTGCGTTCGGGTGTTTGGCAAGAGTCGTCGAGGTCCCAGACATTCATGTCTGCGGCTAAGCCAAGCCCAGCGAGGGCCATGATAGGTAAGAAGACCTTCATGGTGGAGAGTAAGTAGGCAGGGAGCAAACGGTAGAAAGCGGTAAAAGGTAATGGTGAGACCAAGTCAGAATAGAGAAGTAAAACACCGTCAGGGGAAGAGAAAAGACTTTAAGATATGCTTGATGGAGTAAATGAAAAGAGCCTGCAGTATTCCATGCTTTTTGGGTAGGGAAGATGCTTTCCGATAAATCGTAAGGATAACGAGAATTATCAATCAAGCAATGTCTCCGTCTAAGCCTTGCGAAAAGGCACAGACAACCCTTCAAGATCACTGTAATTAACTCTCATTCTGACCTAAGAAACCCGATTCATTCAGATCCTCGTATCGGTCCTACTGAGCGCTTATCCCATAGCACGGAAATTGCCGTAAACAGATCCAGCGTTACAGATAGATATGGATCCGTAGGGCTATGCCGAGGCTGTGCGGCTCGGGCCTAGATCTGTATGATTGGCCTTGTTACGGCTCATCATCAACCTTGTAGGATCTGATTGGCTCGTCTATCAGAAATGCCTCGAGTAGCTCTATCGGATTATTCTTAGAGCTAACGTTTGACGCTAACACGAGCACTGTTGTAGAAAAGCTTACTTTTAATTTTAAACATGTAAGCATGCTCATGCATTCTAATCCTTCAGCACGGAATCCTGCTGCGGGCGGGAGATAAACTCCCGAAGCGAAGAAAATCGATTATGAACTGGAGTTTACATGCCGAAATGGGTTGTACTTCCGAAATAAGCGCCACAATTGGTCCATAGTGCTCCGCCGGCTGTTCAGATCCTACAGCTTACTTGTTTGCCCTGCCCTGAGCTTGGATAATTTTGGGTGAGGCAGTCTAGGTCATGCAAGGGGACTTTCTATCCACCAATAGTTACAAGACTACCAGACCTTTCAGTCATTCCTTCCGAGCTGTATATATCATGTTACTAAAGCTCTAGTTACCAAATAATATCAGGCTTGACTTGGCATCAAACTCTTCTCATCTCTATCCATTCGCGGCTGTTCTTGGTGCATTGTCTTCTTATCTTTCGTTGTCAACACGACCGCCATCATGACGGTACCCTGGAAGGTCAGCGCCATTGCAGCATTATGGCTAGGTGCTACAGCAATTGGTGCAAGCCTTGAACAAGAAACCTCCTCTGGTGCAGCTGTATTCACGCACCCAGTCTATCCCAGGGTATTTGTTCCAAGGCAAGAACAAGAGATCCCAGCTGAGGACCGCAACCCTCCTCCAATCATCCCAAACCCTCAACCAAATCAGGCCGGAAGCCCAAACACGCCTGTACCTGTTCCTGAGCCAGAGACAACAGTTGAGCCCATGAATCCTCCCGATCCAGCTACAACAATAGCGGCACCCGAGCCAGAGATAACAACGGAGCCTGAGAACCCTCCTCCTCCAGCTACTACACAGAACCCTGATCACCCAGAGAATCCGAAAACAACAGATGTAGCTCCTGTGCCTGTACCAGTACCGGTTCCAGTTCCGAACAAACCTGATGATCCTAAAAACCCTGACGATCCAGACAAGCCTGATGATCCCAAAAAGCCCGAGGGTCCTAAGACTCCGGACCTTCCAGATCTCCCTGATGTCCCTAAGATTCCTGATGTACCCAAGGTTCCCGACACGCCTAACGATCCTAAGAAACCTGGCAACCCTCAAGAACCCAAGGATCCCGATGACCCTAAAGATCCTAAAGACCCGAAGGATCCTGAGAACCCAGACCCTAAAGACCCTGAGAACCCGGATCCCAAAGATCCAGAGAATCCTGATCCTAAAGATCCCGAAGATCCCAAGGACCCTCAAAATCCTCAAGACCCCAATGAGCCAGATGATTGTGAGAAAAAGGATCCGGCACCATGCACAAAGACCGTGTCTTTCTTTTCAGAGAGCGAGACGTATACCAGGCAAGTCTCCGGCCCCAGCCCTTATCCCGACTATGTTCTAACGATAGCGATACAGTACCGTCTACGTAACATGCCCTGTGCCTATCGACTGCCCCGCCAAACAGACCCCCACCGTCACCACCAGCATCTTCCCCGAGGAGTCCGTTCTCTTCGGCGAAGTCCCAGCGGACAACGAAGCTATTCCGACAATGGAAGCTATCGAAGACGACACCTCTCGATACTTCCAGCAAGTCTTTGATGACGAAAACATCTCTATTAATGATGCTCAACACCCAGATGTTCAATGCCAACAACAGAGTAGCGACGACGTTCCTCGCGATTGTTTCATGTCGGTCTACTCCAAGTTCTGCGCTGATATTAACGGACACGAGGGCGATGAGCTAAGCAAGAACCTCACTGGCGCTGATGCCGAAAGCGGGTCTCAAGAGAAGCGTGCGTCGCTGAATATGAGAAGACATATGCTTCGCGAGCGAGCTGAGTTTTGTGAGGGCTGGGTGTTCGAATACGATTGGAGCGGTGCACAGGGCGATTGCCAGATTCCATGTGGTGACTCAATGTACGCTTTTGGTGACGAGTGCTTTGACTCTGAGAACAGCTTTCTCGAGGGTACCATTGATGTAGGATGCGGCACCTACAAGTACACCGCTATGCCTACAACATCAACAACAGCACCACCATTCCACTTGACTGGCCTCCCAACTCTCACCGACGTTCCAGGACCTATCTCTACACCTGACGGTAGTTCATGTGCCGAGACAGCGACTAACACCCAGTGCGCTCAGGGCGGCGGTGGTAGAGGCCAAGCCTGCGTTGAGAACACATACTGCGCATCATGGGTCTCAACTCAGCCTACAGAAGCCCCAGAACCACCAGAGGAGAAGATCACACCTTTGGAGCTGGGACCAGTGTTTTGCAAGAACAGAGGCGGTGACCATAAGGATGTCAGCCCAGGCGCCGTGAAATCTCTAGCAGATGCCTACTGCGAGGCCAATGTGCCCGCCGACATGAAGTCAGACAGCCCTGCCGCTGGTATCACCAAGAGTGATCTGTATTACTACGAGGTTTCTTGGGTTGAAGGGTGCAAGACGACTGTCGAGTCACAGGATCCGTATTGGCCGCTTGGAAAGGATGGCCCGCTTTGCAAAGATTTATTTGTCAAAGCTTATGCAGGCTGTAAGTACTCCGTCCTATGTTTCACTAAATGTGTACTAATCTGTTGGCTTGTAGGTGACAATGGCGGTATTGGAGGATACATCGATGCTGGCTGTGTACGATACATGTTCCTCGGCGCTCAGTAGCAGTTTTCCAGGTAGTCATTTCAGCGCCTATGCTCTCTATATCCAACAAGTAATAAAGTTCTATTCTAAATGATGGCAATTTCTTTCTCTTCCCACTTTTGTGCTATGAGATACCCAGTATCCTTCTCCTCATCGTCATCAGCCGAACTTTGTGCTTCAAAGGAGCCTATTCTGTAATATTCGCCCTCCTTCTCCGCCGGATACACCATCAATCCGTACAGGTTTTCAATCTCACTGCGTAGCTCATACAAACAAGTAGAGAATGCTATGACCAGAATCTTATCAGCGAGAAGCCTCGGCGTTTCCGTGACATCAACGTCCCAGTTCCATTTGATACCGCAGGCAATCTGGCTGCTATACTCCGGCGTAAACAACATTTCCTTCATCAGCTCATCGTCGTCTCCCTCGTGGTGTGCTGCGACTTCTTTCAAAGATGTCACTTTTGTTGTCACAGCTAAAGTGCCGCGGGTTACTTGGCCAAACAAGTTGTCGCCAACTTTGTCAGTGGTGATGTCGAGGTATTCGCACTCGTACTCCCAGTCTCCACCATCAAACTCTAAAGTCTCACGATTCACGGACGAGAAGTTCGAATCCCAAGAGACTCCACCTCTGTGCCCAGGCCACGACCATGTAGGCCCTATGGCCAGGTGCCTATCCCGCAGCGACTCAACGTACTTCTCAAGCCCCCCCTTGTCACGAGTATTTCTCTCAAATATTAGATCTTTGAAGATGTCATCGACCCATAGGCCTGCAGCATATTGACTACCCGTCGCTTGAGAAACCTGCTTGGCAACACCTGCCACTGCAGCTAAGCGATCTGATTCAAAGCTGATATCCATGGTCGAGATGCTTTCCACGCACGTTCTGAAGAACGCAAATGGCTGTGCATCTTGGTATCGCTTACTATGGTACTCATTCAGTCCTTTCTGGATAACTGCCGTATCATTTCTTGCGCCGTTCTCGCAGATCAGAATCTCCGGACACCGAAAGAAGACAAACGTCGGGCCGAAGATGACCAGTCTAGCGGAGAAGTTGACTTCCTGCCATACCCACGCGCGGCTGTACCACTTGGAGTCTGTGAACTCAAAGGTGAACATGAAAGAGGGTGTGATCGCCTTGACGTCGTATGGGATGATGGAATATTCTCGACTCTCGTTCTGGAATACGGCATTTGAGGTTATTGGCGTCTTGACACGGATTCCAGGGTGAAGTTTGCGTTGACCAAGAAAGCCTTCTCGACAGCCGTTCGACGACGAGGGGCAAAGCGTAACGTAGGCGTTGCGAAAGATGTCGTTCATCTTCTGGCTTTCCACCTCCCAGTCCGCTATATCAGCCTTACCCTGCAAAATACAGAGCGCATCGACCCATAAGTAACGCATCTCTAACGCGTCGCAAGTTATGATAGCATCGCGAACGACGGGGGACATTGCGTCAATGCCAAATCCGCCGAGCCTCTCTGATAGGTTTGCGGAATTTGTCTTGGGCTGATACGCTGCATCATCTGCATTTCCCCAGCAGTAGCTTAATGCTGCGTATCTCACCCTTGGCAACCCCTCCGTCTGCATGAGCTTTATGCGTCCATTCGCTTTGTATTCGCCGATATCCAGTAATCGCGCAGGAGTAGAGCCTGAAGGCTCCCATGGATGGCAGGTCGATGCACAATGATCAATAGACTTTTTTGCGAAATTTAACGTTTGGTCTGATAGAACCTCTGTAAGAGGAGGGCGCAGAAACGGCATACTATCTGCTCATAGTTAGTGCATCCTCATTCTCCAAAGACAAAGTTATACATACCGTCGTCGGAACATGGTAAGAGCTGTGCATACGCTAGTGTATCATTCAAATCCGTGCCTTCACATATGGTGACGGAGTAATCGGAAACCTTTCTCGGCTCCACATGAATCGGTGTGGCGGACCTTGACACATAACCACTAACAGGCCCTTTGTACTCGGTCGAAGGATACTGTGAGACCAAAGTGTCTCGAGTTAATTTGCATAAGCCACAGCCAGATTCGGCGGAAGCCGCGAAGCCTGGTAGTTCAGGCCAAGTGTCTTTAAACCGGTACAGAATCTTGCTTGTCTCGTACGGACGATAACCTTTGTTGTTGATGGGGTTATGATCTAGCAAGAAGTCTATATCAAGAACTCGTGAGCAGTTCTTGCATAGCTGCGAGATTGATGGTGTAGACATTACAACCTATTTAGACGATAGGTCGCTACCAACAAGCTCATAGAGTCAGATTTGTTCTTCATGATCTTTTCCGATACCCCTCCTCTGATCCCTGTACGGAACGGGTGAACAGTCAGCCCGGACATCGTAAAGGCATCTGAAACACCGACTTCGATCAGGCCAGAAGCGCACATTTTATATGAAGCTATTCAAATTCAGCCACCGCCAACCGCGACTCATAGTCTCATGGGTAGATTTAGCAGACATTATCCAAGTTGACTAGGGAGAGTACCATGCTGACGACGCCGTGAGGCCGTGATTTGATTAGATTCTAGTGTCCACTGGCTGGGTTGCGTCTAAAAGCTTCGTGAAAGCTCCAGAATGTTGATGGGTGACCAAGACATGAACCATTCCTTTTAGTCTGGGTCGGGTACAGTTTTGACCTTTGGAGTCAGTCATCAGACCATCTAGCTTTCCAGCCAAAAGCAAGACCTTAGGCGATTGTGAGGGTAATGAGTATATTGCCCGTATGTGTTTATTGGTGTCCTTTACCTTTGTGGCCTGGAGGCTGAAGATTCTTTTATAACCCGAACCTTACTGCAGAACGTGATGTCATTGCTGCTTGAGATAAGGGGGCTGGAAGCATTTTTATGAACGAAGAACCTAACGCTCCGCCTGACAAGCTGCGTATATAGTTTACTTTTCGTGGTTCATTCGAAGCTTCGCAAACAGTCTCAATATCTCGCTGACATCTTTCATTTGCTTCTCAGCATTCCAAAAAGCCTATTGCGTTATTTTTGTTGTGCTGCCCAGACTCCACGGTCGTCGAAATCCTGTATTATATATTACACTTTACCTATCAACCTTAGAGTAACGGACAATGTTAGCTTTTGCCTTCGGAGACCACGTATGGCCACTGGGCCCTTGTAAAGTTCAAACCCTAATCTAGGCGCAAAGCCCACTGGCTTTAAGTTTAAAGACTGGCTTTTATCATAAAGTTTATGAAGTTCAACCTTTCTATTAACATTTCTGAAGACACACATCATGGAGCTTCAATATTCGCGCTGGCCCATTATTTAAATAAGTGGCTTTCCCGAAAACTGGAGTCTTGCCCCAAACATGTTGCTGTACACAATAGCGTTTGAGAAAGGAAGAGGGGAGACCGTACGCAGATATCCAAGATGTTGAAACTCTGGCTATGTCCTCTCTTTAGCTGCTGCCGCAGAGGTATGCCTTCAGACTGTCCAGGTAAGACTCAGAACCGCTTTCTACCATTGCTACTAACTCAAATGGAAGGTGAGGTGGAAAGCGGTCATCCGATGAGAACGGATGAGGTAAACAACCCGATGAGTGTGGAGATGCCCACGATAGGCACCGCCAAAACCTCGACGCATTCGCTAATCCAGGAGACGACTTTGGACAACGATCAAACAAAACAGGTTAAGCCTGAACCGGATGGCTTAGTTTCGCCAAAGACCCTGGCGGGATCGGAAGAACCACATATCGAACGTCCAGTCACTATTATACAAGACGAGTTTGAGGGCTTAACTAGATTATTTACACAACCAAAGACCATAAAAGGGGTTCTCCTTACTGGAATTAACTCTCAGCCGCAAGTCTCAACTGCAAATAACACATTTAGCTTGCAGCTTGCCATAAAGAAAAAGCTCGACAAACCTTGGACTGCATCGAAATTGGCCGTTCTTCCAGAAGAGATCATCTTACATATCATTCGCCAAATATATGAAGGCACTGACCAACAGTCTCGGTGTGCATTCTTTATCCTTCGGCAGGTATCCCGGCAATTCAGACGTCTGGCTAGAGAAAAGATTTTTCTATCCCATCCTTTTTCAGACAGAGAGTGCTGTGCATGGTGTGTCGGTTATAAAACTGACTCTACTATTGCTAGATCGAAGCACAGGAACTTGATATACAGAAAAGCCCATTGCTTCGAGCGCAGGATAGGATGTGAAGACACAACAGAACTAGCAAATCTTGTCAGAAAGGGCAAGATCTGCGAAGTTTGCCAATTGGAAGTCGAAAAGAGACAGAGACGTGGTGTTTCATTGACGTGCAAGTTTGCCGCCCGGGACGACCAAGATTGGGTTTACTGCCGTATCTGCCATGTTGACCATCCATCTTCATGTTTTTCCCGTGAAGAATTGCAAAAGAAATCAAAGCGAGCATGCATTGCCAAAACGGGTTACGTTCGTCTTTGCCAACACAAGGTCCTGTTTTGGCATGACATAAAACACCAGGCTATGCGAGTGGGTGGGTTGACAGAGGTTCATACCTGCAGACATCCAAGTCATTTGGAAAACGATCTCAGTCATTACGAAGTCCCCAGGGCCAAGATAAGTGGCTCTAATGACGGCAGGCTTGGCCTGTCCCTGTCACTCACTGTCGTCTCGGCGGAGAAATGTCGGAATCTTGTGCCAGGTCAGAATAGCAACATAGCAGCCGACCAAGTACTCGAGGCTATTTAGTCCGTTCGCCGGCAGGGAGCGCAGTGTATCATCCCAGAGCGCAGCACGAAAACTCCTTTTGAAATGGACGCTTTCTTCCCCGCAGACAACCCTGGATCAGAAGAGAGGATGTGGACACCCATCAGCAAATGGCCCAAAGACGGCGAGCTCAAGGACCGCGACGATTGGGGAATCGTGCTCACGGCCTGTCGGTATTTTGTGAACCTCGTCGTTGCGGGTCCGATAAATCGATCACTCGTCTTTGCTTTCGGTATGAGAGAACAATAGATGTCAGAAAATCCGATTGGAATGGACCTAGTCACGACTGGTACCATGCAATCAGCCCAGAATCATATGCATGTTCTGGACCGTCAGGCGTTCCTGGGACGTGCACTAATCCTTCCTGCCGAAACCACTATCCATTTACAACGAATTCAAAGCGCCGCAGAGTTAGTTTGCGGAGAAACGATAGGGTGCCAGTACAATCGAAATGGCACTGAGAGGGACGATGCAAATCCAGAAGTTGTATATAGCTGTTTTAGATGAGAGCGGTGAGGGTGTTGACTATAGTCCTTACTATGTGGAAGCACGTGTTTTGGATCGACTTATAGGGCTTGAAGTTTATCACGCATATATAAGGATAAGAATGAGCAGCTGTACTTGAAATCCATAGCTAAAGAGAAGATTTATACTTTTATGCTCTATTAAGAAATGATTTAGATCAGATAAGCCCCCAATCGGATGCACATATTCTTTTTTCAAGCTATTCGGTAACTGCAGCCGGCTATAGTATGTAATCTTATAGCTAGAGCGTATTGTACAGATTGGCTTGCCTTCGGAGAGCTATGCAGCCAGACTAAGAAGATAAGGCCAATCAGTTTACCATTCTACTAAAGACCAGTCTGTTACCAAGTCTTGAAAACTAAGGGAAGTTAACTGGAAGGTTGTTCTAGCTCAAGTACGTTTAGGGAGTAAGAAAATATGGAACCTAACTTCAGGGTGATAAAATAAACTCTATAAAAGGAATCCTAAACTTATCCTAAGTTTATACCAAGTTACCTAAATCTTTTAATTTGCTAGGCTTAAGGTCCCGAGTTTTATTAAAGGTGTGTCTGGGTTAGAAAAGCTATCCAACACTTCTTTGGTGGCTGGCTTATTCCACTCTGAGGCCAGCGACGGCTACAATATAGAAATTCATGTGCTAGGCATTACCCAAGGCGTAACGTATTTGTGTTTCATCTGTTTGCAATGCACGTAACTTGGCTCGGTAATTTGCGACTCTTGGCCACTGGGAACGTTCTGCGCAATCGCGCATTGAACACGCACCAATGAAATGATGCCATGTCATACCGTGAACAGACCCTTGGGGCTGTGGTGAAATGTACATTCAATGTCACAAATCAGGCTGTGTCTGTTTTCTGAGTAAAAACGCAAAGACCCTCCGGGCAATCTTCCCTCATTCATCAGCTCTTTACCGTTGGAATATCCTGTTGAGTCTTCCATGAAAAGTCTCTTCCTTACTGCCTTCGTCCCATAGTCAGCAGCCAGTATCAGCGACCATGGAGCCCGTGGGTGCTACCGCCAGCATACTCACGTTTGTGACTGTCGCGTTTTCCGCTACCAAGTCAATTTACGGCGCCCTGTCAGCAATCAAAGACGGTCCCGAAATCCTTAGCTCTATCAGCGATGAAGTCTCCCAGCTCCAGAGTATTCTTCAGAGAATATTGCAAGTGGTGTCATCAACAGCGAGACCTGCCGATAGATCAAAGCTTGAGCAAATGGTCAAGAAATGCAGAGATGATTTGCTCGGATTTGAGGCCAAGCTTCGCCAACTCGATGTCGCAGGAGCCGATGGCCGAAGAGGCCAATTATGGCGAAAGTTCAAGATCTGCTTTGAAGAGAAAGACCTCGATCGGATCCGTCATGTGATCGGGAGGCATGTCCAACTACTCACACTCTATTTGGGCACCATGCAGGACCAGCAGGCGTCGCTCATCGCAGCACAATCAACCGAAATACTTGCCGGTGTCCAAAAACTCCAGCAGTCATCACCTGCAGCCACACAGTCAAACGAGATACTTACTCGTATCCAAGAACTCCAGCACACATCTCCTACAGCAACACAACTAAATGAAGTGCTTGTTTCTCTCCAACAGCTTCAACAAGATATGGCAGTATTGCAAGTATCCAGCACAGCTGCTCAAACTCAAATCGGGTCGTCAGGCATTTCACCAAGGGTTGTAGAACTCGACGACGAGAATTCACCAATTTCGCAACAGACCACTCTGGATGATACCATCGGTCGATTGATGCAGTTACTGGAAAAGAAGCCCTGCACTATTGAGTTCGATGACGCACAGGAAATATTCGACGACCTGGAGCGCCTATTGCAGTCTATTCGGGATGATGCACAGTCTACAAAAGCCGGGGAAGGGGATCAGGATAAAGATACAGACGTCTCAAAGGAGATGAAGCTATTTACAAGTCTGATTTTCTCGGCCCAATCTTTGAGAGTCAACCAAGCCGGTAAGTCTATCTGCCATATAATAAACTAGTGCCTAACTTGAAAAGAACCGATGAACTCCTTCGAGGTTACTGAGCCAAGAGTTGGTATCCTTCAACAAAGAAAGCGCAGAGAAATGGACACCGGCGACAATGTCCTTACAGTCACGACAGCAAAACGACGGAGACTAAATTTGCCAGAGTCACAAGACGGACCGCACAGCACAGTAAGCGGATGGGGGTTCCGTGGAAATCTAACCGTAAAGTCGAAGACCAAGAAGAAAATGATCACCGTATCTGTGAACCGGAGCCAGCTTTTGTTCGACCAATTTACAAACGTGTTGCCACGAGTAATAGTTTGCCAGATTCTCCCCAACAACTCGCACGTTTTCCAAGTGGCATCAAATGGCTCGGTTCAAGATCTTATGAGATTGATAGTTGGGAACAAAGCTAGCCTTCATGACCACGATGAAAATGGCTGGTCTTTACTGCATGTAAGCATTCCCTATGCACTGATCTATGGTCTACAATATGTAATGTATTAAGCTAACTATCCTTCCCCTCATCTCAGCACGCGGTTGGAAATCTTCCAATGATGAGATTTCTTATCGAGGAGGGGTTAGATGTTGACGAGGTTGCACAAGACAATAACCAAGATTACACCAGGAAAACGTATTCTCTTTCCAAAGTCCCTCAATAGAACTCAAACTAATGGTTATCAACTGAAGGAACCCTCTGACGATAGCATACTATAAATGCCATCATCACTATGATAATATCAACTTTTCAGAAGTTCTCCTATGTGCTGGAGCTGATCCGACTGTTGACTTGGAGGGTGAAGGAATATTGACCCATACCTTGACCGTCATGCCCCACATTGAGGTGAGATAATCATTGCATGATCAGGAACGAGCTCATTGGTAAATTTAAAAGAGCAGGAACATACTTTACCGCACCTTTTGTATTAGCCCATTCGTGCTTCCAGGCCCTCGGTCTCATGATTACAGACTAATGTTTAATTTCTGTCACGCATGGCCAGAATTCAAGGCAGAGGACTTCAATCCAAGGCAGGAGCGGCAAACTTTGGACCTTCTAATCAGCCACAGCTACAACTTACCGACTTTCAAAGGAAACACGGGCCTTCACGGGTTCTTTTCAAGCAGGAGAAAATCATTCTCAAGGGTAACGGAGCGACGCGATCTGTTAACTTATCTCATCTCTAGGGGCGCCGACCATTGCATGGCCTTTCTCAGGAGCGTAACACCCTCATACCTCGCGTATGGAAGCATGTGTAAGCCCTGCTCTATGTCGCAGTCCTCTTTGATGGGTGATCTATGGGACACTGTTCTGGATATTTGTGGCTACGACATTTCAACGTTCCGTCGCAATTATCCGCGGAAAGCCAGGTATAGGAATGGCTATAGCCGTGAAATATTCGAAGAGCTCTGGCGCGGTCGGGAGGAGCGTTGCCCTTATTGGAATGATGAGCCTTGGCCAGAGTTCTCAAATAAAGAGGCGGAGTCCACTTTTGAGTGGACACTAGCCCGGTTCTTGTGCACAAATTGCAGTATTTGCTTTGCTGGTGGCTATAGTGGTCCTTGTTATAATTGTGGAATTTGTCTTCTGACCTTTCAGTACTCCTGTACTGAGAAACTTGACGTTGATCATGCACACCACTCGGGTTGTCCACGCTCCCGAGTTGGGTATTTGGAGCGTTTCGAAACCTGTGGCCACTATTATTTCAGGCCGAAGAGCGGTTCAGATTTAGACTCGGATGATCAGAACCCTGATTACGACAACGCTTCGTCCTCTAGCGACGAATCTGAAGATGAACAGTTACCGTCAGGTCAGGCAGCCACTAAATATCAGGGTTATGATGCTGAGGAAATCATTTCAGAAGATGAGTTGGATGGGGGAGTTCCATTATAGCTTTGGATAAGAGATACAGTTCTTAAAGGCTTACTAAACAAGATACATCTTACTTATTATGTTATGAAACTGTTAGGGTGATTTGTAATCTTATAAAAGCTATAGAGAGTAGTCTTTCAAGCCTTAACACAAACGTAACAAGCAATTCATATTCTATATTTCTATTTTAAACAAAGCGTTATAAGATATCTTGGTCGCGGGAAATGTTCCCAACAAGCTTCAGTTAGAAGCACTGCATAATCCGATGCTTCCAAAGAGCGCCGTCGACCTTCGTGTCAATCATCCATAGCGATAATTTAGCAAGTTCGACGACGTTGTCATCAGCTCGGAGACAAGCTTATCAGGGCCAAGGCCGAGCATAGGCATCTTGTCCTTCAGGCTTGCTTTTTTCTCATCTACTGCACCAGACGCAAGAATGCGTATGCCCGAATAGTCCGAGTTTCGCTGCTTGGGGCTCTTCTGCTGCCAGATCCACCACAAACGATCGATCTGTGTATGATGCAGCATGAAGAGAGGGTCTGGATGAGAGGGTATGTTAGTTACAAAACAAGCCGAGGCTCTATTTCTTTCGTTTGAAGCTTACCGTTGGGTGATGTGGATGGAATGAGGTCTCCCCCAACGGCTTGATGGATAGCACCATGTGGTCCATTCTCAAGATCTGTGGCAAAAGTACTGAAATTCAGGGAGGTGTTTATTATCTTCGACACCACCTGTGGCGAATAAGAGTCGCCTTGAAACTTGCCGGCCTGGCCTAAGCCGTCGTTGAATCCGCGATTCAAGCAATGCGGCCTCGGCGCATTGTCATAGTATTGCACAGTGAAGTTGTTGAATGCGCCGTCGAGGACACACATCGTTAAAGGGTTCGGTCGTGCTGGGCTAACAAAGCCTCCGTTCAGGCCGTTACCGCCAAAACCACGCGTCTTGTCGTTCGAGAACACTGGGCTTTTGGACATGTCTTTAGAATCGAGGGTCCAGTCCCAATAGGGCATAGAACCGCGATATCCGCATTCTCGTAGGGAGGTCTCGTAGAGATGCACAAAATATCGGTGCCAGGGGAGGAATTGAGCCACGAAATGGACTAAGCAGGGTCAGCATCATGAGCCTAAAGATGAAGGATGTTGAACTCACTCTGGATATTGAGCTTTGTATGAACATAAGGGAAGTCGTTGTAGTGAGATGTGTTCAAGCCAATCTTGGAAGGAAGCTTATCCAGACATTTCACGGCGCTGATGTAGTCTGCTTGAGCTGATTTTGACAACTTCCGCCACTCGACTCTGGTCTGTACTTGGGAAGGCGCCGCATACTGGCTTGGTGCTGCGATAGTAAATGCGACCAGCAGCGCAATGGTGAATATTACCAACTTCATGTTGATGAGAAATCGAGATGCATAGAAACCCAAGAGTCAGTTATCGAGCTTGGCTCGCTGTGTTCTTATATTTATTGCGCATTGATGTGGGTATTGTGAGCGGCGTCGCCGAATTCCAGATTGATAACCAGGGAAAAGTAGCTCTTCGTATTCGATGACTTTTGAGCCGATCAGACATTGATTGTGCTCTAGCTTCGTGCTAGCGCTCCGGCCATTCAGGGATGTGGTCTATATTTAGCAGTCTCAGTGTTTTGAATCGGATCTAGCGTCGGACCGCTATTTCGTCTCGAGATCTCTTATGCCATGGTCTTTACCAAGACATCTGTTTATTACTAGATTATCCATGGCTTAGTACGAAATAATTGGCTGCTTGTAGTGTGCAGTTGCGGGTGCAGACTTTCTTAGGATCAGTATTCATCTTACCTCAGTTGATGAGTAGGCACGAGACTGGAGACATTGAACGTAGGTGGCTACTTCAATTAATTCCTAACACGAAGGACTCATATGTCAGTATAAATGTACTGAGCTTGGGCCGGCGTTTGCTGAATGCCGGGGTTGCGGGGTAGACGGGACTCGGGGTAGTTAGAGGCGGCGTTGTCTATTACCGTGGTCTGCCGCGTCACTCGTTGTTTATTCTCTGATGAAGTTTATGCCAGATAGAGTCAGAATGAGTAGAAATCATTTTCTAATAGATCTAACAAAAGTCGAGATAGAAATAGTAGAGAGCATGGACACAGAAACTTTACGATGCCTGGATCGAAGTGAACTGACTTGTTCGTGAGAACGGAACTCCACTCCACATCCCGATTATTTCACGGCCATGAGGGGCCGAGTAGCCCCTAGCTAACGGTGTTTGACCCCGCAATGCCCCCCGGGCTTCCGATTATTTAAGAAGACGAATAGCCATGTTGGATTCACATATGCATTCGCCATTGAAAGTCTGGGCATAGAATTCAATAGTAGTCTCGATTTACCGTTTTGCCATCTTCCTGCTTGTCGCTATGAGCGGCTTATTTGATAACATTCTGGGCCTCTCTCGAGAAGCTCTCCTCGCAGTGCTCTCTGTATCGCTATGTCTGGTTTATGTGTCAATCAAAGTCAGTTACCGTATCTCTGCTGGTATCACCGTCTAATCGACAGTTTTGCAGATCGTCGGCCGTTTACTCTTCAGTCCCCTTCGACATGTCCCTGGACCATCCTCTACCAAGCTCAGTGGAGCAGCAGTTTGGCTGAGTACCATACAAGGCCGTCGCGTTTACGTAGGTGCATCTTCGGCTATCCCATTCGAGCTTATGCTGACACCAGAACCGAAATGTAGAAACTGGAGGAATTACACAAGAAGTACGGCCCTATTGTACGAACTGGCCCGAATGAAGTATCCATCAGTGACTGGCGACACTTGCGCACCATCTATCTCAATAACAAGGGAATGATCAAAAACCCGGACTTCTATGAAGCTGCTACCTTTGTCGGTAAAGACAATATTTTCCAGATGATGTGAGTATAGTTGTCCTTCATGTCATTCCTTCCTGGATTCTGCACTGGCTTCATATTGGATGGCCTGATAGCTGACTTGACATGGCAGAAATGTCCAACAGCATGCCGCACGAAGAAAGATGAGCAGTCCTCCATACTCACTGCAGTCCGTTGCGCTGCTAGACCCCTTGATCAAGGGCAACGCCCGACGTCTCGCCCAACGACTCAAAAGCGGCACATCATCTCCCGTCGATGCCTACACATTCTGCGGTCTTTTCAGCCTCGAGGTAATTTGCCAAGCTGGCTTCGCGAAAGACTTCTCCAACGACACCAACGGCGCAGCAGCTCTCAAGCTCCTCCAAGCAATGGACGGAAGCGCACTCACCCTGCTCTTCGACGGCGCTCTTCCTTTTGTAGCCAGGTTTGACATCGGGACCAAATTACCAGGTGCCATTGGTGACTCATATCTTAAGCGAGAGTATTGGCGCAAGAAGTCTTATGAGATGGTCGATCATTTTCTCGAGAAGAGTGCTGATGATGAGAAGTACTTGCTTACGCCGTTGGCTACTGGTGTTGATGGATACTTGGGACGCAAACTTACTCATGAGGAGCTTGTTGAGGAAGCGATGGGGTATATGTTTGCTGGATCGGGTACTACATCATCGACATTGACATATCTACTGTACGAGCTCTCAAAGTCGGAGAACGCCGCTATTCAGGAGCGATTGCGAGCTGAAGTGCTGGCCATACGCGATCATGATATCGTGGCTATCAGAAACAACGCGTACATCAACGCAGTAATCAAGGAAACGTTCCGCGCTCATCCAACAATCATCTCGACCATTCCCCGCCTACTAACCGAGCCCTTAACACTCGGCCAATACACTCTCCCATCTGGCACCGTTATTGGAATGCAGAACTGGCTTCACCACCATGATACCTCAGTCTTCCCGGATCCAGAGAAATTCATACCCGAACGATGGCTTAACGAGACTCCCGAGATGAAATCCGCTCTTACTCCGTTCAGTCTTGGTAAGAGAAATTGTATCGGGCAGAATCTAGCGTGGCAGGAGCTTTATTGGGCTGTAAGCGAGGTCATGCGCTCCGGTTCAAGGTTTAGAGTTGCGGAGGAAATGAAGGATTGGGAGATGGAGATGGAGGATCGGTTCAATATAGCTCCGCGCGGGAGAAGGCTCATGCTCAATGTTTCGCAGGTCAATTAGGGCGGGACGTTAGAAAATGGGTGATGGAAGGGAATGGAAGGCGATTGACTGGCTCCCGCTAAAATAACATGAGGTGCGCTGAGAGGCCAGACTGTCTTTATCTTATGAAACTAAATAATGGGTTTCGGACACATCATACAGATCGTGATGATTGTTGGTGGCAATTGGAAATCATTTATAATCAATGACAAAGGATTATATTATATGCAGGCCGTGTAGTCTAATCATTCATTTTGAACGCCAAATACCCAGTAGACAAATAAAATATTTAGTACATCTTCAAGTCGCATTATTCCTCGCATCAGGTATCATATCGCTTCCCCCAGTCTTCCATTCATCACGCCTTCTGCTTCGACACCGCCCTGTATCGACTAGGCAACCCGACATTACTCCTCTCCGCCGGCGGGATGCTCTGAGCATAACCGCCATAAGCCGGCAGCGCAGGCTTCACCGCCGGAGCCATGCTTCCACTCGTTCCCGGCCGTTGCGGGATGCTGCCCCATGAATTATTTGACTGGTGCTGCGCACCATACGTCATCGTTTGTATAAATTGCATTTGGTCCTGAATGCCTTGTGGTATTTGCTGATGTATTTGCCCAGAAGGCGTTTGCGGCCGAGATAGTTGATGTGGCATTGGCGCGCCATATGGTGAAGGCATATATGGTGATGCACCCGTCAAAGCAAACGGATTCTGCGGTGCTTGAAAACTAGCACTCGGCGTCCCTCGGCGGGAAGCCTTAGCGCGTTCCTCATTCGCAATCACGCTGATCAAACCGCCCGTAAACATTGGCTTCTTCGTCTGGAAGGGATCTTGAAACGGATCTTGGAAAGGATCTTGGGGAAGATTTGTTGCGAAAGATGGTAAGCGCAGATGGTAGCCATTATCGGGCTTTCCCTGCGCCGAACCAGGTCTCATCATGTGTTGTTGTGCGGAAGCTCGGAGATTAGGGTTTGATCGAACGCCCGCCAAGCGAGACATGCGATCGCGCTGACTTCGGGCCTGCAGCATCGCTAGCGGGACGTCGTCGTCGCTATCATCATCGGGGATATTCATCCATGGACCTTGTATAGAGGGAATGCGAGAGTGTTCTATTGAGGGGGGTCCTTCGGTCGTCTTCATCATTTGTTGTCGGTACCCAGCGAGGTGCGCTTCTTGACGTTTCCGCTGATCATTTTGCTTCTTTGGTTTGTTATCGTCGTCGGAATCGTAGTTGATGTTTTCTTCTTCGTCTTCGCTGTTCTGTTCCTCTTTTCGCTTTCGGTAGGCTTCTTGTGTCATGACACTTGGTGTTGGGGAAGTACGGCCTGGCATTTTGGCGGTAACGATGTGTACAGTAAAGACTGAATGGATGGGGAATGGTTTGTGGGTTATCACAAGGTCACCACAAGTTGAAGGATAGAATGACAGAGAAGGCAGCGTTTTTTGAGGCGCTGCTGTGCTGTCCTTCTTGTATAAAGTTCGTAACGGAGAATGTCATAGAACTGCCGGGGCTTTTGCTAGCTTCTACGGGGCTCATCCCTGTTTACAATCAGGTACTAGCGCCCCGCAGCTAACGTCAGATTGATGACCAAAGCGAGTATGGCTCCCTCCCTGTGCACTCCTCCCCCAATAATTCATGATCCAAAGCCGCAACCAGAAACGTTTGTGGCTGGCTGTGTGGTTTAAATAGTTTCTACAGAAGCAACGTTTCCTCCCAACAGATACCCGTTGCCTCACTGTCTTCGTATCTGTCCACGTATTCTTGTGTTTGCTGACGGTCGGAACGTCCGGGTTCCGCTTAGCGCTTTGATGACATGCGTTTTTATGCTTCGGAGAGACCGTTACATAGCGCGTTGAGGCTTAACTGGCCCATCCCCCCCTTTTCTTCGTCTCTCATCCCAAGTCTTGGGACTTTGGCTCAAGCCAGGGTTCGGATAATTTTAGAAACGCTGATGGTTTCAGCAGACTTCTCAGTTTGGTGGTATTCTTCTTAACGTCTGCATTGTTCCATGCAAATTTGATGACTGCGTATTTTAACCTCTCTCATCTCGATACCAAAGTTCTAATTGAACAGAGTTTTCACTTGTAAAGCTTATTGTAGAGAGACGGGCAGCTTCTCGTAAATGGACCAGGGGAAAGTTGGGCCCAGAACTTTGCAGGCTCGCGGGGCAAAAAACCTCGTATAGATAAAATCGGAGCATGATATTTTCCGCTAATCAATTGGGGTGAGCCCTGCCCGCGATGGGGCCTCGGGTGTTATTTTAAGGCTGGGAATGACAAAGCAGCAATTCTCCTTTTCTACGCCAAGCTTTCTATTTATATCGTCATCCAATATTCAGCGGAGAGATCTATTTTGCACTCGCTTCATCCTGTGTTCCCGTCAAAATGCCTGCAATCTTTCTATCTTTATCATTGAGATTTGGAGAACTCCATTTACAGTGGCATTACAGCTTCGGGCTGACTGCCGATCGCGACGTAATGGGGGATGGAATGACATGCTTCTCCCAGCTTATCCTTATCGCGATAACGATAGCACAATTACCCTAGAGGAGCAAAACTTGCCTTATTTCTGTAGCCACGCCGTGAATCTCGTCCATGGGTGCTTTTATGTTCATTCTCGTGTTGAATAAATTCATTACTCATCTCTAGGAGTATTTCTTGGCAGAATGGAATTTGTAGTTGCTGTGACAGCACGAAAAGGCGCGTTTATCGTGATGGCTATGTTTAATCATTCCCAAATCGTCATTGCGTCAACATGCATCCGGGATGTTCTTCAAAACCCATTCAAAAACTTCAAGCAGCTCAAACATATGCTGACAGAGTAGAGCCGGATAGATTACACTATTGCTCCTCTACGTTTAGAAAAGTCGCAGTGCTCACCCAAAGACCCTCCCAAGTCCATTCATTTAAGTGTCCATTTGGCGGACACTCGTGGTTGGTCAAAGAGGCCCAAGATTGAGAACTTGGTGCTTCAGGGTACTTTCTACCACTTGCTCTCAAGGTTTGGGATCTTCTGAACTTTAGGACGCTGGGTATTGAGTTTACAGCTACCAAGGCGTCCAAGAACAAGCCATTAGAAAGAGAAAACCGACGACGATAAGCCTGAGGATGAAAAGCCAAATGGGAAGAGTGATGGCGATCACGACACTGGCAGCGGAGATACCGAGGCGGCCAAGCTTGGCAAATTCCAAGCAACTGTAGAGAATTCGGAAAATTGTGGCAACGAGAATGAGGAAGGGGAAGATGATGAAGGAGGTTCCGACGACAAAGCGAAAGCAAAGAAGTCTTGGTTCTTCGGCTTTGCCTTTTTCGGAACCGTGCTTATCACCAAAGTTCCCCATGCAAATGTCCCACTGGACGTGAACTATATGATTGCGAGGGACTTTGTTGCTGTTGACAAGGTAAAGAAGAAAGAAGATGACAAAGAGGGTGATGCCGATGGTGACGATGAAGGCGGAGAAGGAGATGCAAAAGAACAGGCAATCAAGACGATGGACGAAAGTCCTAAGGGTGATGACAAGGAGGGCAAGGAAACCGACAAGAAGAACGACAAATCTAAGCATAAAAGAAGCTGGAATCTGCTCATCAAGCCAGACAAGTGAGAGAATATCTACGGTATCGAGAACGTTACGGTATGTCCAGAGGCTGCTTTTAGAATATTGCTAATATCGTGTGCCAGATGAAAGATGCGGTGCTCAAGGCGTCATTTGAGAAGGGCGACTTTCGCAGCACGGTCAAGCTGGAACTTTCAGCGGAGATGAAGCTGGGAGATGGAACGTTCAAAGTCAAGCAAGGATGTTGTGAATACCTTGAAGAAGGGAATTCCGCGAGTCACCAAGATTATCGTCAGGGCTAGCAACAGGGCGTTTGCGGAGGATAAACCTCTGACGTTCGAGATCCAGGCTGTGTGGATGGAGAAACAAGGAATATTTCATGTCGAGTGGGCGCCGAATCAGGGTATTTCTGTTCTTTACTCGCAGGCTGCTGAGAAGTTGGCTACTTGGCGGCATGAGGATGAACTTCCTGCTCTTCCTGCGCCGACACCACAACCAGAACTTATACCACAAGATCCAAAGCTTGATCCAAAGACGACACCAAAGCCGGACCTTGCGCCACAAGATCCAGCTCACAAAGCGAAAATCCATCTGATACACCGCGGCGCGAATAACGACACACGTTGGCCATACTGGATCACTTTTGATCGCCAGAGTTGGACCAAGGAGTACAAGGTTTCGTCTTCTAGACTGCATATCACCGATGGCTTCTGCCTAGCTTCATTCCAGAAGAGGCTCTTCATCTTCCATCTAATCCCCTGGGGCGGGTCAAAACTGTTTTGAGAGTGACATGTATCAAGGAACGAATGGACAGCAGGAGGTATTTCGGCTATTCCGAATACCGTAACCTCACCAGGCATGTGTGCCGTCACATTCAGAGATAAACTGTACCTGTTCTATCTCGTTAGATACGGCCCCTCCCCCTGGAGGTATTCCTATGTTACTTTTGACGGAATGCACTGGGAAAAGGAACTTACCCTTCGTCAGGCTGTGACATCCGGTATTGCAGCAGCAGTTTACCAGAACAAGCTGTATTTGATACATCGAGGCCAAGTTGGGGCTGAATTTAGGCAATTGTGGTATAATGTATTTGATGTGGTGCGCTGGATAATGTTCTCTAAGGAGACCGGAGCCATGCGTACCGGATTGCAATGATGTCGAGGGGGATATTTCTTCTGTTGTGTATGAAGATAGGATGTATGTACTATACAAGAAGGTGGATGACTCGAGCGCATACAGACATGTTTTTAATGGGAGTAAGTGGGTTGCTGGACAGGTTGAACGGGTTCAGACGGCAAAAGTAGTGGCTAGTATTGTTCATGAGTTATCTTGAGAATAGCAGTGCTGGACTTAAAATCGATTGAGATGAGGTACCCAAATGTTGGGTTATCAATCATCAAACCCCATCATCTATTGCTTATTTCTAAATCGGTAACTGTCGAAGTAGAAGGCCAACGAATGGTAGCCATTTTCCTGACTGCGTGGACCCGGTATATAGGCGGGGGTTCGTTGATCGTAGAGCAGTGTGTAGAAAGCTATAAGCAGAAATACGATAGCATGACACAGATGGGACCCGAAGATGATCTTCGGCCACATGTTGCCGCTCAGTCCAAGTGTAAGCAGTATCACGGGATGTTTTGTCAGTAGCGCTTATCATGTTAGCCCGATAACCAACTGCTGAAAATAGGCTAGCTTGCCTTTACGGGCGCTAATCTACTGGATCTCTTGAGTTGTTACAGTGCTTGAGGGATTTATGTATATATCGCCCTTATCGCGTCGTGCTCAATAAAGCGTAGCTCGCCTCGAGATCACGGAAAAGTCGGAACATGATTCATGGAGTCATGGGGTTTCAACGAGTTGTTGTTGCTTAAAGAAGGCGCATGCTCCTGATTTTGAGATTTAGTATACATATATGGCTGTGAAATGTACGAAGCTTCAAAGTACAGCGAATCTCAGCTTGCGAGGATGCAAATTTTAGTTCTTGGATTGCCCCGGACGGGTACACAATGTAAGTCTCCATGCAAACGCTTATTGCTCTCCCTGCCACTTATTGAATAACTATACCGCTACAGCCCTCGCTGATGCACTGGCAATACTTGGCATCTCTCCGATCTACCACACGCGAGAAGTAGGCAAAAAAAACCATGCGGATCTCTGGACAGCCCTTATGTATGAAAAGTTCGATAAAGGTGGTTCCTCAAAGCCTTTGGGAGATCTTGTCACAATTCTGTCGAATTACGAAGGCGTCTCGGATTACCCTGCCGCCATATTCGTCGATGAATTGCTCGCAGCCTATCCTGAAGCAGCCGTCATTTTGACAGCGCGGTCTGAAGATTCATGGGCAAAGAGCATGAAGCAAACCATCGTGCACTATCTTGAACATCGAGTGATTGACGAAACAACTCCCATGGCGGTCATGTCTAGAACCTACAGCAAGTTCTGTTGGGACGACGACTTTGAGAAGAATGGTCTGGCTCTTTTTCGACGACATAATGAGCAAGTTAAATTGACAGCCAAAGAGAGGAAGTTCCTAGAGTACACAGTAGGTGATGGTTGGGAGCCATTATGTGCTTTCCTAGAGACACCTGTCCCTGAGAATATACCTTTTCCGAGAAAGGATGACTGGTTAGGGTACAAGAAACAGATACACAAGTAAGAGGTGTTGTTTACCGCTAAATCGACGGATACCACCAAAGAGAGCGCCAACATATGGCGACCAAATATTGCCGAGGGCTTTCTGACTAAAAATCGGCAATATCCTGAAGTAGGTAGTGGAAGGAATGCTATTTGTCGCGTAGCGTCAAAGGGTTGTGCCGCTTTGCCGGTCAAAGCGCAGAGTCGAAAGATTTATCGCATAAGCCGGCACTTTTCTTTCCGAGATAAACTCAAAATCACGACTGGCCGCAGCCAGCGCTTAGCAGAGCCTAAAGGCCCATCCCATACTAGGGAAACTCGCCTGTCTAGTTAAGCTTACGGCGCGCTTAGCTGTATACTCCATTTTCTGTGACTAAGCGCGTGTTTCTGTGTTCAAGTAGTAGCGACTTGCTATGGGTTGGTTTTTAGGATATAGGAGGTCGGATTGTGAGAAAGGTTCGATGCGCTGTTTCTACTAACTAGAGCCAACAGTCATCACATGCCGAGTTGTTCCGTTCCATCCGTGCCCCCGCATGAAAGCCCTTGTCCAACCCATTTATATACAACCAACAACCAACAACCAACGACTAGAGCCAACAACCAACACGATCAAATTTCTTCGCCCTTCGAAAACACGGAATCGCAGGTCAAAGGAACAAAAGCAAAAGAACCTTCGGACGCGGGTACCGAGCGACGGGACTGCAATCTCAAATATAAAAAGCTCATTTGATCCCCAAACACACATATCCTCTGCCACCTCTCTATCCAATACCATGGGAGATCTTCAGTTCTTAATCGTCATCTTCATTATAGACGCTTCCGCAGTTGTAATCCGCCTATCGTCAGGAACATGGTCAACCCCAGCAAAACTTGGGTTGCTTACCTCGCACTTGGCTTTGTTGAACCGAGTCTTGGGCTGTATGACAAGCAGAGTCAACGCGTAGGCTACAACCCCCTCGTCAAGCAATGGAACGGCCCCGACTCGAACCTCACCGCAACCCTGCACCTCGTTGATCCTAGCTACGTCTCCGTTTTCGAGAAACGTCGCCAGATCGACCTTCTGACATGGGCTACGGTGGCCGGAGCCGCTGGCGCTACAATTATGGCTTCCGAGTCAGCAATGAATATCTACAAGGGGATCGCTGATATTATCAAGAGCAAGTCGAACCATAATTCTTGCTCCATGACAACTGGCACCGACTCGAACGGACATATGATTGAGGGCTATGCGTACCTGGCGACCACCAGTGGCCATGATTGCAAGACCACGGCCGAGACGAAAACTATCCTGGCGGCGGTCAAGGACTGTGCTGATTGGCAGCATAAACATGGAGCTATTATGGGCTGTTGTGTGCTGTCTCACGGCGGAACTTGGAAAGGCCATCTGCGTCTCACGTCTCAGCCTAACAAGTACCCAGCACATGCGGTGAACTGCGACTAGGAACAAGTTGGATTAGTGAAGCTGCGGGGTATAGCTTGAGTTCTTTTTGTCTTGGGTTATGTCTGGGATTGGTAGAGACTCTGTTGGGAAGGATACGTACGCTGGATCATTCGTTTGCTAGTTGCTATGGTAGTCAGTCAATTGAATTTGATGCTTTCCTTTCTATAGCTGAAGTGAAAAAAAAAAGCCTTCTCGAGAAACCGGGTTCTGAAATCAAGCCAATCTTCCATGGTAATAATTGTCGATCTTCGAAGCTTTGAGCCAAGAGTCGACGTTTAAACTAGTTATACCGGCTGCGAAGGCCTCGAAGCGACCGGCTAGGGTGACGGTACTCCCGCCAAAAAGAACAAGTAGCCTCGTACAGCGACTGGACTTTTCTGAGGTATGCATTACGGTAATTGCATATTAATAGAAGTGCCTTACCTAGCGGCGCGTCCGAAATTCGTTTATCGATTTCCCTATTGAATCTTGATCCGAGGGCATGACTAACTAAACCGAGACAAAGTCTCCTAGCCCTCCCCGCTGATGGTCATTCTTGGCAAGCCTGTTAGCCTTGTGTATATAGCAGTGTAAACAAACTACCTATTCCGTAGAGGATGCCAATTTCCCTACACATCGAGAACATGGCGTGGCGGGTGGCTTTGAGTCATCGCCTCATATCTCTTGAGAGTTACAGTGAGAAAGGGAATACGCGTAATCGCAACGGATGGAATGTAGAGGCTGAACTATGGCATTTTAGCACAGTTACTGAATTCCCATATTTCCTTCATACTTCGATATTGCAAGGAATTGCGTAGACCATATTCCACGTGCTCATTCTAGTTATCATTCTTTCCTAAGATATTATATACAATAAACCAGCATATTCGTGTTTTAATATATACTACAAGCTGCAATAGATAGTGGCTAGCCTGTGGTGTTTAACTGTGTATTCTCTTTTGTATATTGCCTGTAATTGAGAGTAAGACTGGTGTCCCCTTGAAGCGCAAAAAAGCGAAGCCATACCAGTAGCGGTACTATTGGCCTCATCGGCCGCATTATGGTCGGGAACAGCCGCTTCCTTTCGGTTTTCGGTCCCTCCTGCGGGCCGCTGGGTATCCGATCGCTGGATATGAGATTTGACAACACCAGGAGCGTACACCATTTGATCATTAACTTTAGCAATGCTGATTTCTCCAAAGGATAAATTGCTTGGCGTGTTGTTCTTACTGCTCCTCTTTATAGAAATGGTATTGGGAGACTCGGATGGCATCGCGACTTATTGATCTTGAGGACGGGGAAGGTTAAAAAATAGTAATGGGATACGACGATACAGGACATACATAGGGGGGGCTGGTAGGTCTAAAGCGTGATAGAGTCTGGTTGCCAAAGTATAATTTATAGACCGCCAAACAGAGGGAACCGATGCAGTCACCTGGATGGCTTTGCCCGGTGCAATGGATCTAGGAGGCCTTCCCCGCACCTGGCATTCCAAACTCTTAAGCCACAATACGAACTTCTTCAACCAGTTAAATCTTAACGATAAACGTAATAAGAAGAACTTCACGGATAACCGGCTAGAGTCATGTTTATCTACTATGTTGGGGGTATTACTTCTTCCGCTATCTAGTGATTCAGGCTGCTCTAGGCCCAAGTTCTCTATAGTGATTTAGGCTTTTAACTACAAGCCTGGACTGCAGATAATAAATCTACCTAGCATTCTAGACATTATACTATAATGACTAATTATTTAGTTACTCTAGGCCTAGGTATGTCGTTTCCGTGGCTGAGTGGATAAGTTGAGATTACTTTATGCGGCTTCTTTAGCAACTTTATCTGCTGTTTCATTATCTGGCATACTAACACATTCTGGAATCTATCTAAAATATATCTCCCTACTTTAACTTCAGAGTTTATCAAGAGTTTTAAGGACCTTGATGAGAATGTACTGTTTTTAATGGCAATTAGGACTCTATATAGCTTACAGCACTACCTAGTTACTAGTAAATATAGTATATATATATATATGTTCTATACTCAGTTTTCCGAGCTCAACTGCGTATAGCATAGATATGTCTAGCGTTTAAACATACTGCCTTTATTTTAGGTCGATATTAACTACTTAAAGAAACAGCGCTAGAGCGGCTGTGCTGATATGTTTGCCGATTCTGGTGCCGACAGTGTAGATGCAGGTTATTGTCGGACTAGTTGCATCACGTTCCTCGATGGCACTTTCAGCAAAACTGTTTCTGTAGACAATCGGTGGGATTCATCATCGCAGTACTGCATATACTTGGCGCCCTGCCTGTACGTCAAACCTTCGTTCTAGGGTACGTGATAGCTATCATATTTTGTCAAGGACACGTCTGTGTCGATTTGTTCTTGGTTGTAGTCACTATATTACTATACAAGGACTAGTTATGAACTGCAATGCGGGTTTGAGTGCAGTCTGTTCGACACTCATTCACAAAAGAGTGAGAAAATGGCCTGGTCCATTTTTTGGTAGTGACAACGGCATTTGACACTCCAATACTATTACAATGTCTCGAGTAGTATACAGAGAGAAAGAAAAATGCTTAGGTTCAATGTTTCCCTAATACTGGATTGACTATTGACTATTGGTCATCGGACAGGATGACTGTGGCGACAGCCAATTGACCTCAGTTTCCCTGCTGCTGCTAAAATGCAAAGTGCCCCCCTGCCCTACGAGTATGGTCTCCATAAATTGTCTTTGCCTCTGCAATAGATCTCGTAGAGACTTCCGATGCCGCATTTCGTGTGAAGAGGGTTGAGGGAGACGATGGTTAGGAAGGGAGAGTCAGACAGGCAAGGCGGTGATGAATGGCATCACGATTTTGCTGCTGGGCCGGAATCGCTGGTCATGACGTCTTTTCTGTCCTCGTGAGGTGAAAAGAGACGGAATAGTGACTGTGAGGGAGGGAAAATCTACTGCTTTGAGACGCTTCGCTGCAAAGGCTACACTACGACTGGAGTCATGAAGATCAAGGAGTGTTGTGTTTCTATCTTAGAGCCGTTAGTGGCCATGTCCGTTAATGTCACAACAACAAAGAACGCAAGATGTATACTTACTAGCCTCCATGTTTTGGCGATCAAGACTAACAGCCAATATCTTTTAGGCTGCAATTCTCTCTCTACAAGAACTAATATAGATGTCTGGCAGTTTAAAGTATGCAGCTGCAAAATGACAATGTGTAAAATATTAGTTCTTGATATTCTCAAAGATAAACTTGTTTAAGGGCGGCCGTCTCTCGACATAATGATGTCTAATCCTTGTTTTGAGGACCCACTATGAGTGGATACCAATCTGGCTAAAATGTAACATTCAGGCAGCTCTCAGTCACACGGTCGTCAGCGATAAGCGCTTAGATAAGAAGAGCCCTGTCCTTTACCTGACGAACGGAATATTCCTTTTAAACTTCGTGGAATTTGCCGTGTTTGCGGGGGTACTAGTGCACACCTGAGTTCTTTTCTGCAATCGCGATGAGCTAAAACTGTAGAGGCGTTAACAAGTGCCGAATTAATATTTATCTCTGCCAGGTTTTGCGTTTAAAGGAGCTTTGACCAACCACACTCTGGGGTGATCCTCTTCGCGATTAATAAGTAGCCAGACCTCCTTTATATTTCTGTGTTTCAGTGCAACACCATTGTTATGTCCACGACACCATATGTCACAATAACTACAGCCATTAAAGTCTCATTCTTCTATACCCATGGACTGCCAACAGAGACCATCCTTTAAGGGAGCAAAATATCCAACCAAACATCGCCGGCACTACCCTCGGTCCAGAACTGGTTGTCTTGTCTGCCGCTCAAAGCACAAAAAGTGTGACGAGACAAAGCCTTACTGCCGATATTGTATTCGAACTGCTCAGACTTGTATCTGGCCCGATGAAGATGAACCCGGCAAGGCACAATTACAAAATTGCTCTGATAATAGCTCGGATACCAATTCCAACACTGATGCTGGATCGGCAATGACGAAGCCCGGTCTGTCCACGGTATGTTACCCACACCAATCTATCATGTCAACTCTATATTAACCGATCACTCCACTATAGCCTGCCTCGCAAGCGCAGATACTGAAAAGATTTTTCTTTGACTGGTCGACTCACGCGAACATCCCATCTGGACACACTTTGTCATGGTATAGCCGCCTTCCTCAGATATACGCCAACTCCAGCGTAGACAGCCTACTGCACAAGTCGATCAATGCATTGGCCAATGCTAGCTACGGGCAGAGATTCAACTCCTATCAAGCACTAAAGGATGCAACTAAGCTATATGGAGAGTCAATACATATGCTGAGAGATAAAATGCATGACATTGTTGATTCCTCTCACTACTGCGAAGTTATGAACGCGATTATGGTCCTTGGCATATATGAGGTAAGTAGCACTGAATTGGTTGGCTCTTTGTAGCTGTAGAAAAACTATTTGCTGATTTATATTAGGGCTTGGTAGATGAGTCCATCGCGCTCGAAGGCTCTTGGGTGTCCCATATTAGCGGAGGCTGTACCTTGTTAGAATTACGGGGTCAAGGCAATATCTTAGACTCTTCGGCAGAGTATGAGGTATCTATATTTATCCTTATGCAAATGGTGAGTCCCACCTTCCGTATCTACTTTATGTGTGAACAATGCGGCTCATATTACTGTAGATTCATATTGGTCTTGTGACTGGCCAAGGACTTTCGATACCATGGGCATCCGTGAAGGACCTATGTTTACCGAGGCTGCCTTACTTCTACGCCCATACACAGCTGATTTACCAATCTGCATGTCTTTGCATGGAATGGAGAACCGCTTTGTTGACTTACAAAAAGGGTCAAGATGTCACACAACTATCGGCTATTATTTCTCAGGCCCTGGCTCTAGATAAACAGCTTGAGGACTGGGCAAAGAGCGTGCCTTCTTCTGCGAAATATGCGGTGGAACTTATGTTGACCGATACCCAACTCGAGTGGTTGAAACCTTTACTCAATACGCGGTGGAGTCCTCTCAATTTGCATTCGTACTCATCTCTCTCGAACCAGATCCTTTGGAGATTCTACTGGATGGTTCGGGCTATCCTTAACCAGGCCCTTTTGTTCACCAACACCCTATTCGAGCAAGGAAAAGTAAGGCCGAGCCCGATACTCTGCCCGACAGAAACGGAATCTAAGCTTATTTCATTCACTGATAGCTTATGTGAATCTTGCCTCTCGACTTTCATAAGTATCGTCAAGCAAGATCCTCAATATTACAGCGCTGAAGCTATCCCAAATGTGTTAGGTTACATCACTCTACAGGTTTTGCCCACTATTGGCCTATGTCTCGAGCAAGTTGATATCATTGGTATCGATCTGTCGACGAGAAGAGAATGGGTTGCTAGGATGAGGCATTTTCTTCGGGTTAACCTTGGCATTGCAAAAGGTGCAACAGCAATACCGCCATCTCTCAACAGTGATATCCCAATCCAGATTTGGGGTTTCTCATAGCAGCCTACCTCTGTTTTCAAACATGCCTATCAAGTATAGTTAAGAAAAGAAATAAACATACAGACTATGGCCTTATAGAGTTAAAAAAAAACATCAAGGGAATAAATAATTTAGGATAATTGCTAGTTGCATGTAGCCTACTCTTTAAGCATGAATTTAAATCAACTCCTGACTCGCTGTTTATGTAATGCAATATCCACTTCGCGTTCAAACCAGACCATAACGATGGCAACCAACAGCTTGTTACATCAAATAAGGGTCGTGAGCTGCGCTAGACAGGGATTGAGCTCGGTTGCAGTGTGTGTTCAGCCGACTTGGCGTCCTTGGCCCTCAAGTTACAATTTTAATCATGAAGTCCTATTGGCAGGCTCATTAAAACAATGCGAGTGACACATGATTCCGCCTCGGTCACGACCATGCGCAATTATTTTCTCTCCACATATAGCGAGCAAAGCCGCCCTCCGCACTATTATGAGAGTCATTGCTTCAGTCATTCATTTCGAAGCCTTGCAATTTCACTCTTTCAGTTGTTGGGCTACTGATCAACTATACTATACCATGAAGTTATTCACACTCCTTTTCACCTCTCATCTCCTTTGGAGCGCGAGGGCCTTCCTTGCTTACGAGGAATCTGCGGTCAAGCGGTTAGTGGAGGAGTATGACCTACCCGAGGCCTGCGCAAAGGTCATGTTGACGGACATCGACTGCGATGCCAGCCTCGATGACGCGGGAAGTACCGGATGGCAAGGCTCAATTGAAGAGGATGACGATTTCAAGATCACCGACAGTATCTGCGCCAAAAGGTGCGGCGACTCCCTGAACAAATGGACCGCGTCCTTTGCCAAATACTGCGAGCCAGAAGGATTACGCCCAGGCAATATGGTGGAGGGCCGAAGACAGATTTGCGACAAGGATGCCAAGACCGGAAAATACTGCAACGGTTCGTAAAGAGACACTTCTAATTGCCTACTGCTAATTCTTTTCAGCTATCATCGATTCATTCCCCGAGTTGGACGATGATGAAGAACTTCCTGCCAAGTACCTCTGCGAGCCTTGCTACGTCCGACGTCTCTGGGGGTTCGACATCAGCAATTACAGCCCCGCCAACAGTTGGATCGTCACCCAACGGGAACGTATGGACGAGCTATGTCCCAAGTCAGTGCTGGTTGAGAAAAAGGCGTCAACTATTCTGCCGCACACGGGTACGATGGCGCAGCCTTGGTTAGAGTCCACGCAGACTCCGAGCAATGTCAATAGTGAAGTTGAGACCACTCCAACTCCGGAGAGTACCGAGACTGCTTCTTCAACCACGACTGAAGCTCCTTCTGCCACTGCGCCGGCTGAGAGTAACGCGGCTGATAGCCTTGGAAATGGTTGGCTGAGAGGCCATTGGGCACCATTGGTCCTTTTGGGGATGAATGTCTTTTGGCTCTGAGCTTGGGGCCCCCTGGTATCTCCATTCTCGAGGTAGATCACGTCTAGTCTCCTTGCATATCTGGACTATCGCTTGTTGTATGCTTGACATCCTTTCAGTAGAGCTCAGTACCATATGACATCCTGATAGACAGATATGCGATTTATCAATTAAGTCAGAAAATCCTGGCAGAGGACCTTTTGCTGTGTTACGTGGAAGCAATTCGTATTGGCATCATTTGCGTGTTAGCTTATGTCTAAAGTTATCAATCTGGCTACTTATCACAGCGTATGCTATGCAGCCCGATTGAAAGAGAGTAGCGATGCCTAAATTCAACGTCACAACTGATAAATATCCAAAATCAGGCTTAAATCTTCTGCTTACATTGGGGGCCAAAACACCATGCTCGCGCCCTTCATCAACCAATCACAGCTGACAATATCACAACCTGATTATGCACCTCGATCCAATATTGCTTGGCAACTACGTCAGTTTAAAGCTGCGACAAGAAAGATAAGAACAACGTTCCTTAACGCACCCTGACCACTGTTTGAGCGCTTCCATATTCCCTTATTCTTGCGTCGCCTACTACAGTCAAGGCGATGTCTCGCGAGCGCGACCATGAATTGGAGACATTGAGGAATGTCGACATGGGCAATGGTGCCTCAGCACCACTGGTACTAGCTTCTTATGAAGGACCTCTCCAATTTTCTGACTGAGAGCAGGTTGATGAACAAAGCATCTCAAGCTTTCCAAAACCGTCATGGCAAGGAACGCAACCAGTTGATGAACCCGACGCCAGTAAATCCCCACCGACCGAAAGCCTTTTCGAGAGTCGACGGAAATCGAAACCTTTCCGTTCTTTTCCCGGTTCATTGATGACTTTCAGTAGCCAATCGAAGAAACCGCCGCGCAAAAGCAGCAGATCCTTGGCCTTTCGCTATTTTGCACTTGTGCATCTACCCCCTGTCGCAATCACCATGACCCTTCTGTCGCTCTACATCACTCAAGTTCGCTGGGCGAACCCATCCACAGAATCCTTGAACGGCCTTCAGTTTGCAGCGAAGGGTCACGAGGCGCTGATCCTAGCGTCCCTGGGAGATATTCTTCTGCACCAAATATCCTACGGCTTGAAACGCCAGGAAGTCGGTGTCCCGGTTGGCTTTTTGTCATCTGCGTTGAACCTCTCAGCGCCATTGCGGTACCTCATCAGCCGTCAGTTATGGGCTCCAACGCTGCAGTCTGGCAAAGCAGCGGGGTATAGACGGGGCACAGCAGCTCTGATCGTATTGATATCCATTCTCTGCCTTGCCGCGAATCCACTGTCTGCCATTGCTATGATCCCTAGACAGGATTGGTGGGAGGACCATGATTACGACTGGACTTTTCTCGGTGATATGAATTTCGAGCCTGCCCATAGGATCCCTCATATGGAATACAGAACAAGGCTTGATTCGAAGTCTGGACCCTACCTCAGAGACATCATAGGGCCTGCTACTATACCCCTATATACTCTTCTCAGGGCCGACTCTTATGTCCTTGGGACGCATGGGCCTGAGTGGCAAAACATCAGCTATACCAATTTCAATAGCTCTTTCTATTCTTATATATCGACTGCAAATTTCGGGTTGCCTACTGTTGCTACTAGCCCATTGTCGTTTGTGGCGTCAGAGCTCGGGAAGGCTTCCTCAAGAGATGTAAAAGATGCGGCTATACCCTGGATTACTTCTTCCAATCAACAAATCGAGGGATCTGGAGCTGAACATCGTTGGAAACAGCCTCTTGTCGCCACACAATGCATTGGAGGCTCGGTCCACAATAAGACCAAGCTCCAGTTTTCTCTTTCCTACCCGTTCTCGACTGGCATACGAAAGAACTCCATGATAACGTTCACACTTGACGAAGAGTCCTCGGCCTTTACGGAACTGCGTGCCAGCAATTCCAGCGACTATCGCGTACTCGACTTTCCACAATACGAAGATTGGCTAGTGAGCGGCAACGTACTATTCGCTACGACAGTAGAGCTTCCTCATGACGAAAAGCCCGAGCGACACTACACACTCTGTCTGATATTTGCACGTTGGTCCGAGGCGAGCATGTGGATTCAGGAACCCACGCGTTCACGCACCTTCAGCCACGTCAAAGAAGAACCAATACTAGAAAGCTTTGAGAAGAACTCCACTGATATTATCTATATGGATGATAAATGGTTGGATGGCATATCTTCGTTCTCCAACGGGTCATTCTTTCGGTCAATTGCAGAGTTTTGTGGAAGTGATGTTCGAAGGAATTGCCAGGAGCGGTATTTGGGTCTGCATATTACCGACGCGATCTCTCAAGCGGGAAACAATGTCTCATGGCCCAACTATCATGCCGAGACTTCACGATTAGACGATGCAACACAGGACAAGATAGTTTACACTCGGTATCACTACACATACGCTTATCGCTTTGAGAGTAGTTTCGGCATCCCATTGGCCTTCTCTTTCCTTCTTGCACATGTTCTCTTGGTTTTGATACACTTGATTACGATTGTAGGATCAAAGGATCCGTGGCTAGGCTCTGATTGGGATAATTTTGGAGACATGTTGGTTCTTGCTCTTGCATCCAAGCCACCAGAAGGCACAAATGATCTCACTCAACAGGTTTCGAGGTCTGAGTTATGGAAAAAGACTGCTACAGTTGCTCGCGATGCCGAGGATATTCATCACCAGATTCTCCTGAGAGAGGAGAAATGGTATCAGAGAGCGAATGAAGAGGAAGGACGGGTTTGATTGGAGTGAACCGACTACTGCTATTTAATACAGATGGATGAATTGGGAAGGTGATTATGATGGGTAACGTTGCAACAGCGATACAATATACTCCTAGATTTGTGTTACTTCCCGGACCGCTCGAGCTAAACAGTAGCCAGGTTTATAATGATAATGATTACACCTGATGAGACAACAGACAGGGTCGTTGACAAAGTCCGTGACCAACTTCGGGCTGTATAATTCCAAGACCTTATCAGGGCCTTTCAAGCCATTCGGCAGAGAGATCGATCCGCAATAAGAGCATCGCTGGAAAGCTCGACCGAGGCTGATGAGTAACCTGAGATGGCAAATGTCGTGCAATATTCAAATATGGTCACAATTGGCATCAGTGGGCTAAGGCCTAGATTAGCTGTAACTAGTCAAAGCTTGAATCTCAAAGGTTACCTCCACTTGTTATAAGTTCCAGGCGACGCTGCTTACAGTTAACTGAGACAGGTCATACACACAGAAGGACTACCTGAAGTAATGCCTGATTTTTCAAAGTATCTGCTCGTGGGTGACAGAAATGTCAATGTTCACGGGCACTATTTGATTGTCTTACAATATATCTACTATCTTATTCATCAGATCCCCTATTTGACCACTCAACTCCACGTGCAATGAGTTGCGCATGAAAAAGGCTTCTAGGCCTTACATGGCTTCCTGAGCGTATAAAGGTAGCATTACCCACTGGCCCTTGGTTCTTTCCACATCCAACACACCAATTGATTCCAAGTGGAGGTGTCTGAAATGTAACATTTGTACGAAGATTCTAACCGACCGCAGCATTCATGGTCCAACCCTGGCCTGTCCCCTTGTTTCCTCGGTTTTCGATTATAGTCGGTGCTGTTGTTTGCTCAATCAGTAGACCCCATGACCATCGTTCATGTGGTGCTAGTGTCTGAATGCTAGAGTTCGTGTTATATCTGAGGATAGCATTTGGTCCTGGCGTAAGGGAATCAGTAGAAACAGAGAATGACCTTGCTTTATCGATCCCAACTTGATGGCAGTCTTGGATGACGACTTGGTGACCCTGTATGAAAATATCAATAGGTAGAGCAACCCCAAAGATATCTTTATTTCGGTCCATAATGACATCCTGTATCGTAATTCGAGAAGAATGGGTTTTGATATCAATGAAGCGATTAAAACCAACTAGCATTAGATTGCTCACCCAACAATCATTTGTCCAGGACGAAATCTCAATTGCAGCGTTGTTGCAGGTCGGATCAAGTAGTTGCCTACCAGAGCAGGTATTGGGGACCTCAATGCGAAGGTTTTGAATTCCAATCTCCGTGCTTTGTTGTGGCAAGGTATAAGCCCTCAGCTCTGGATCCATATACGTAGCATCCAAGTTATCAGTAATCGGGATTTTTAGCGTAATTGTGTTTCCATTGATGGCCTGAATCGTGTTCGGCGACATGATTCGTTTACCAGTCTGCCACTGGTCAGTCATTGTGGTTAAATTCTGTTGTAGGTTATCTGGGAACCTACAGGGATCCATTGTTGTCGCAGGCCATATCGGAATAAGTCACTCATTCCATTGTAGCGCACCCAGGGCTCCGTAACGATACGCGACACATAAACATCCTGGCCAACTCTCAAGCGTGTAGTACTGGTAACATGAATTATGCGTGAACCAACCGGGATGTAAGTATCCGTTATCTTCGATATAGCGTTTAGAGTTAGCGCGGCATCACTAGGCGTTCCGAGCCTGAAAACAGGCTTTGAAGGCTGGTTGATCAGGGCTAAGGTAGTAGCTCGATTACCGGTGCCCGTGAGAACAACGTTTGAGTGAAGTTGGATCCCAGCTGTAATATTTATTCTCCCAGAAGGCAGTTGGACAACGCCTCCACCGCTTGCAGAGACAGCATCAATTGCCGCTTGGATCATTGGCGAGAAATCATTTGATGTTATTCTCGGCAGGGAAATGTTTACATCGCGCTGGTTAATATCTGGAATAGGTATATCTGAGTTGTGATAGCCGCAGAAGCTGAAGTCTGGAAATTTATTGCCACGTGAGTCTGTAATTGAGGCCCAGTCAACATCGTTAGGGTTGCGAATGGTAGGTTGAGAGCAATAACCAAACATCGGAGTATAAGATATAAGGCAGATGAGCTGGAACAAGAAAGAGATATCCATTTGTAAAGTGTTTTTAAGTAAGTAATCTGGTAAAGATCTCGGTAATATGATCTACAGTCTTAGTTACTAGAGGGCATCACTGTGATATCTAAGAGTATTTATATTTTAACTAATCTATTTGCATCTTGAGATAAAGTAAAAACAGATAGAGAGGAAAAGTCTATATAGCCAAGGCTTGAAACATCAGATCATATAGTAATTGTGGCTAAGAATTATTATATGACTAGCCTGCATGCAGTTCCTATTATCAGACGATACGCTGCCTACAATTTTCATAAAAGCCTAAACTTTTTTATCCCTCTCTCTTGTGGCTCTGCAATTTACCATTTATATATAAAAAGGAATATATCAGGTGGCTTTGCCTTTTCCACCTCCAACGTGCTTGGGTAGAAATTCACTGAGAACTTGACTAATGCGGTTCAACGCATCGTGCCCGTCCACATCAGAACCGCTGTTGGAGGTAGTTCCGTCAATGGTACTAAAGCCTCTTTTGACCTCTCATTCTCGCCAAATCTACTAATATAACACCCGTCATCTGATCCGACGCCCCAGCTTTGTCTGTTTAGATGAAGAGGACAGCGGGGTCGGGCATGAGGAATGTGACTTGCCCAACTGACACAAGTATCACAAAGATAGCGCCGTCATTACACATAATCAAGCTATCTTTAAAGTTTGGAGCTGAATTGATAGCAGGAATGTGTCGTTTCTCCTAACAGCTCTGAAAGTACTATAGCCATGATCGATATGTGGCGGCGCCACCATCACCTCGGAATGATATAGCCGCAACCGGCCGGTTGTCCCTTGTAGCTCCGTCTTTTACCGGAGGACAAGTGTGACATACAAGTCCTCCATCTGACCCGACAAGTGAGCAACGGTAGCCTGATATGTATTACAGTATGAGTTCCAGGAATGATTATCAGGTTACTACTGGTGGTATACGAGGTCTGGCGGTATAGTTAACGGGTAAGGTGAATAAATATCTATTACTATTATTGTTATACCAGACTGACTCTATTAAAAGGGACCTCGCCTTATAATAATTAGATAAGGCTTTAACTATATTATAAACCTTTTTTTATTATTTAAACTTTCTTAAATACTATAAATAATGATAAAAAAAATACTTTAAAGAAAGAGTTATAGGTATTATTAATTAAAATAATATTATTTAAACTAGGAATAAAATTCTTAATATAATAAAATATAATATAGTAATAGCTTTTTATACTTAATAAAATATAAAGTAAAAGTAGTAAATTACTTTTTAACTTCAGCAACAAGACTTCGAGAGGGCTTGTGAAGCAGACGCCTTTCCACATGCTGCCAGCTCTACGGTTATAGGGTCCAGGAAGAAATCGAAGAAGTTGGCCTTTTCAACTTTTACCAGCCTCAGTGAATGCGCCATCTGTCTCGGCAAGCAGATATGTTGGCGGATACTCACCTCTATCGCAGGTGACCTTGTAGTTAGCTGTATCAGTCCACTCACTTCCCTTATGCTCCAGGTTCCAAGTTGCCGTTGCAGCTGCATCGTTCCGATAGTTATTCGTGGCTGCTGCCTGTGGACAGTCCAAGGTCGACCAATGCGGGTTGTTGCTTCGTGCAGAACTGTAGTGGTAGCAAGCCTGGCTCCAGCCCAGCTCGCATGTGTCTGTGTAGTGTGTTGCTGCTGCGTTGGGCACGTATGTCAACGTTGTCACAACCAGGTGCGTTGTTGTCATGACGTCGTTGGAATCCCACAAGTCGAAGTGTGTTCTTACCGCCCCCCAATCTCTGCGTTGCTTGCTTCGGAGAAACCTGACACTTCTTCGTCTTGGGCTTCGGGTTACTTCCACTCCCGGTTCCTGTTGGCGGCTCTTGAGGCCCAGGGGCGGACTTTGGGTTGTCAGCATCCCCCTTCTTTCCGCTTCCCTTGTTGATCTTCTTCCCAGGCTTAAAGGGAGATCGTCCGGTCGTACTGGAGACCTTCTATAAGTGGAAACCTCCGGTCGGGAATAAATGCCAATCTCTTTTGACGGGCTACTAGGCTTGTGTACGAACCTACACCGACAAATCCCGACAAAGGCAACGGCATCTCGACCCCATCCGCCATCCAGAGCGGGATGACAAAGAACTGCAACAAGTTCCATCCGGTAAAGGCAACAACAGCTTGCTCGTCTATCCAAGAGTCTTACAAGATTACGATGGCGGGTATATACAAATGGAATCCAGCAGTAGGAGCTAAATGTAGCGGCCTTTGGGTGGACACTAATATCTGCGTTGGCGTAGTTGGGCAGAAGCCTACGCCAACCAAACCGGCTAAAGGCATCAAGACGCCACCGCCTATCCAGAATGGCTTGACCAAGAGCTGCAAGAAATTCCACTTTGTGGATTTTAAGATAACATGCAGTTCGATCCAGAGCCAGTATAGAATTACTTTAGCAAACTTGGTCAAGTGGAACCCAGCGATTGGCTCTTCCTGCAAGTCCCTCTGGGCCAAATACTGGGTTTGCGTTGGTGTTTGAGGAACCGTACCGAAATTTTCCTGGTGGAGTAAGAAAATTGGCTAGTAATCAATACTTCAGTTAGCATACCATGTACAGGATTTTTAGATTTCCTGCCACAAGCTGACCTCTCGTGTTTTTTTTATTCTTTTTTTTTATCCAAGAACAAATGGCATCACATGTTTATCCCAAGCTTCGGTCCAATGGCGTGGATTACGTCTTACCCCTGGGATGGACGGCACGCCACGGCATAAACAGCTCTGCGCCGATTGGCCACCGCGATTACAGCACAGGGTCTATAAAACACAAGAAAAGACGCTTGAGGATGGATGTGTTCATTCCTCCGCAAGACTTCATCAGCACGCATAGATCAACATGACCAATTCAAGCACCTTTGTTGGGTTACCCGCCGAAATCACCACTCAGGTGGTAACCGAGCTAATCAACGACTCGCATTTGCAACTAGATAGGTTTGCCTTCAGATCATCGCATAACAAGAAATGAGTTAAGCTAACACCACTGTGAAGGGGCATGCGGTCCCAGCTCAAGAACCTAAGGTTAACACATCGGCGATTCTCAAACCTGGACTGCATCAATGCTTTATTATTTGACTCCATCCAATTTGAGGCATCACGCGCAGGATTACTCAACCTTCAAAAATGCGACATATCACGAATTGCAACCTTCGTATCTGTTGTTAGCTTCATGAATCCTCCAAGCTGGAAACTTCCTTTCGAGACTTTCGAGCAGATTTTGATTGAGACTATCCCCAAAGGCGACCCTTCAGTGACAAAGCCAGAGTTGACTAGTGCATATGGCTCATATATACGCCATGCAACAGACGTACAGTTGTTGCTTGAAGATCCAGCAAGTGATCTTCGAAACTCGTGGACAAAGGCCCTCAAGCTTCTTGGTGGAACTTTACGGGATGTTTGTCTGCTCAGCCTCCGGTGCGATGAGTTGTGCCAGGTGGACTATAGCACCTACCTTGGGAAGGTAGATCAAGGAACATTTCACCAGCTTGGCCCTCATCACCACAAAGACAGGAGTGTCGAGTATGGATGTCGGTATGCTTCTGCCATTGCAGGTGATCAGCTCTTTTCAACGGTCATATCGTGCTTATCTGCTTCCGGTATTGCCATACCGCAGATCTCGATCAAGCATGCAATGACAGGAGCCGTTAACTGCATCCAAGTGCCTGGGTGGGATCTTCTAAACCTCACATCACTCGAAAAGCTTGAGTTTGGTCCGGATATCCCGCACGATGAAAATCATTGGGCCAGCAAGACTGTCCTGAAGGTTCTGCCATGTCCAGAAGCGGAAGAAATCGAGTCAAATGCTTCCAAGATTGTCCATGAGTTGGTCAACAAGTCACAATTAACTTTAAAGAGCCTTGTTCTCGACGGGACTGGCGTCCTAGACTGGCCTACTCGACCGCCACCCGCCTCCTTACCGGCTCTTGAGAGTCTTCGCCATTCCTTTGACGCCATTAACGCCATTCTCATGAGCTCATGGCTGAGAAACATGCCAAACCTGAAATATCTAAAGCTCGGCGGTATACGACTATCCAGAGGACTTCCATTTGTCGAATGGCGCCATATCTTCGATGCTGTTCGAGACCACCCAAGTATCATAGGTTCACGCCCAAAAGGTCTCTCTGTTGAGTTTGAATCTATAAAGTCAGCTGATTGGACCAGGATGACATATAGAGGAGTGATTTGCCAGGATAGCAGTATTGCCACGGAGAGACACACTCATTGCATAGATCCTGAGGGCCTGATAGATGAGAACTACTCCTTGGAGAAGCATTTCTATAACGAAATGCGATTCAAGGATAATCATGGATTACGGTACTTGATGGACGATTGGGATGTGGGGATGATAGAGACCGATTCAGAGGATGACAATGAAGGAAGTGAGAGTGCAGATACGGATGAGGAGAGTGAATGAAGATATGTATACACTGTAACGACCTATAAACGTTTGCGTGCCTCAGTAATAATGTAATGTAATTCTATTGCTATGCTGCTTATCTATGCGCATCTCGCATGACGATATGCTTGCTGACCTATCACTGTGTGCCTCAGTAATAAAAGCCAGAATAAGGTTGAGCGAACTGTTTTAAATTGATAAGTCTATTATGTCTGTATAAGGCAGTGCTCCTTGTGCATCTATTAACAACTGGTTACAGGTTTCCATAAGAATGACTTCTGTTGGGTTCAACTATTGTCTGAGCTATGTTTGTTTTTCCATCCCCATTTCCATGTCAATTCTCCCTTATTCGTCCGATCAAGTCCGGTAGTCTCCGAGAGCTGTTGGTTGACTCGTGAAAATGGGGTCTTCCAGTTGTAGCGGGGCGTTTGCAGGCAGCATCGGGCCATTCCCACCAAATGCCCAATCAGCGCTACCATAGTGGAGGGTCCAATCTCCATATTCAGGTGTTCTCAACTTCTCTGTTGGTTCTGTCTCGCTTCTTATATCCCAGACTCTGCTGTTTGTCTGCTGTCAGATATCACTGTTCATTTTCCACTAATCTATGATCGCAATGGCTTCTCAATTGCGACAGAACCAGAGCATCTTGCTCAGCTTACCCGCCGAAATTCTCGCAGAGATTGTGAAAGAACTACGTTTCATCAGTGTTCCTTTTAGCACTGAGTACCCGTACGTAAACCCAGTAACGTTACATGTTATTCCACCTCTGTACTAATCTTGTTATCCAGAAACATCAAGGTCGAGAAAGAGACCCATGAGAACCTCAAATCTCTGAGACTAGCGCACAGAACATTCGCAGATTGCGATGACCTGAATAGCATCCTCTTCAGTAACATCTGTCTCGAGCCCACTCGTGCTGGTCTCACGAGTCTTCAGCGCGGTGACTTCTCGCGCGTCGCCCAGCATGTCCATTCTATCACGTTCACGACACCACCGAGCTGGGCCCTTCCTTACAAGGCGTATGAAAAGGTCCTTCGCAGTTCACAGGAATCTTCCGTGCTCTTTTTGCCTGAAGGGCTGAAGTCTGCGTATGATGCTTACATGAGAGACGCTCGAGATACGCAGGGACTACTTGAGGATCCAGAGAGTGAACTGAAGAAAGCATGGACAGAGATCCTGAAGACTTTGGGAGAGCGTCTTAAGATGTTAAAGCTTCTAAGCTACGACTGTGAGAAGATCCGTCAGGTCAAATATCTTGACACGGTCGACAAGGAGGAAATCGGGATGCCATGGCGGCTTCCTCGACATGATCATCAAGAAGATAGATTTGCCCATTTTGAGCTCAGAGATCAGAATTCCGAGCCTACTGTCGAGTACCATTGCAAGCACGCTACAGCCGTCGCAGGCGATAAACTCATCGCCATGGTCTTCACATGCCTGGCAGCGTCGGGCGTTGCTATCCCAAATCTGAACATCCAGGTGTTCATGACCGGTGATCTCGAGTGCAAAGATATTCCTGGTTGGGAAGACCTCGACTTCAACAAGCTCAAGATACTCCATATCTCTCCCGAGATCCCTTCTGGCGAGAATGGTCTCGTTGAGAGACACCTCTGGGCTATGTCCAACTCACATGCCGAGAAGATGAAGATCAAGGCCGGCGACTTTTGTCACGATCTGCTGGACAAGTGCCATTCCAGCATACAGCACTTCGCATATGGCATAGACCATGTTGGGAAAGGTGTTCTCTGTTGGCCAGTAAGAAAGCCCAGCCATGAGTTTCCAGAGCTTACTCACTTAACCCAAAAGGGCAACCATTTCCCCCAGGCCCTAGCACACTGGCTTCTCCACCTGAAGAGTCTGCAGCATCTCGAGGTATCTGGTAAGGTATGCCGAGGACCAGCCGACTTCGACTGGCGCTTTGTCTTTAGTGCGATACGCCAACACCCCAACGTGTCAGGCGACACTCCCAACGGCCTTAAGGTTGACCTTGATGACCTCCACATGGAGGGTGACGTTTCTTACAGCGGAGTCATCTGCAAGGATGCTAGCATTGCTACAAAGAGACATGAGCGTGATATGAGTCTTGAACTCTGGAAAGATTTGAATTACGGTATGGAAGCTCACTTTTACGGAGAGGTGCCTCTTGGAGAGAACAAGGCTCTGTTGTACTGTATGGGTCAATGGGAACCAGAGGATGAGGATGATGAGAGTGATTCTTGAGAAAGCGATAGCCGAGGACTATGTTGAATTACATCTTTAATTAAACACAAGCCGCTAATTCTGCCCCATTGGCCTGAATGCGCCCAATTGCCTCGTCAATCCATGTAATCTCCCTAGAGAAATTGCGTGCTGATCTGGATAGACACGCTTTGACTACCAACAACGGTGATAGAACTACTCCAGCGCCCATGCTACGAAACTCATCTTGGAAGAAATATTCCACGGACTGACATATGTAGCGAGCTGATGTCTCTGGCCATAACACGAACTCTGATGTCTCGATTGTATGATGCAAATCTGCGAGTGACACACGCTCATCTTCAAATCTTGTGATGTCCTTAGTCCCGCTAGATGTTAACATGGTGCAGGTGGAGGAGGCACTGGCATGTATCAAGATCTGAACCGTCCAGTAAAGTATCATAGTCTCCGCTACATGGTACGACGGGAACCGAAATGACACTGGGTAAAGTCTTCCCAGGTCTTCACTGTCTGTCGAGCTACTAGCTGTTGACAAATCTGGCCAGTAAAGGGTAGGGTATGTGTATTGGTATGACTCAAGCCACTTGTTGAGTTCTCCATTCAGAGCTAGCAACGCGGATAACGCTTCTAGGCCGACAGCTAGTGAAGACTGAGAGGGTTGTGACGTTATGGCAGCTCTAGCTGCAGATATAAGTTCCGGAATCTGAAGGAAGATATCGAGAAGGAGGTCGTGCATAGTCTTGGACTTCGACATCCATGGTCCTTTCATCCATACGGACTTAGCTAATTGGCTTCCGGAGCTTTGACTCAGACCTTGAAACGCCTACTTGAGGTCAGAAGCTGTATGACTTGGCATCAGTCGACTCACAGTATGCATTCTCAGCACTTGGAACACATCATGCGCCAGACCACCAATATGCTGCTCAGGTCCGCGAAGCTGCAAGAGAGCCATCGCTCCCTGATAATGTCTCATGTATGCGCTGACAGTTCGCCCTGGACATTCTGAGAACTCGAACATGCCTAGCAAGACGCAAGCTGCAAGAGTCTGATCATCCAGTCTCATTTTTGGGTCGTCGATGGCTTTTTGTAGCTCGTATAGCCCTCTAGTGTATAGCTTTAGGCTTTGACCTCTTCCGTGACCGAGCTCGCCATCTCGCTCCAAGGCCGCAGTACTTAGTGCTAAGATGGTGTACTCCATAGCTGGAGTCAGTGATACGATGTCCGGTAGGCGAAGAAGCCATTTCCGATGGTCATTGAGATGGCTGGTGAGGATACATGATGGAAGCTGGCGGTCAATAAAATTGGCCAAGAACTGATCTCTGGCTGTGTTACGTGCTGATACCGTCTGTGGTAATGCTGCTATCGTATGCTGTCGGTTGATGTGTGTTTGTTGTTTGCACTGCGAGAATAACGTAGTTACCTCCAGCCTCGTCGCTTGCCCACCACCAGATTGCATGTAGTTTGATGATATGAAGACTTGTGTTCTCTGATAGCCTGCGCAGGGACGGCCGGACTTGAGACAATTACCGCAACTTGGCCTCTCAGCGCCACACTATGAGAAAATCACCAAGTCAGCTCCCGGCTTGTCAATCATAGGGCGCATGCTGTAGATCTCATGGATGGTGGGTCGACTTACCCTAATCCTCCTCTGCCTGCACGTGTGACATGCTTTAGACCGCCCTGCTACTCCAACCATGTCAGCACAGATTTCTTCGTCGCTGAAATCACTCGAAGGACTCAAATTGGGGCATTGCTGGGATTGTCGAGATTTGCATCGTCTGAGTTCAATCGCCCTGGAATGATTGTCATGATGGAGTCCTCAATAGTGGATCAAGCTAGAAGCAAAAGTTGTCCAATGATTGTGCGTTCTTCATGCCAAGGCTAAGCCATCTTTGGGATCATTGCGCGAGAAATGGGTCCCCACGATGCAGCTGAGTTTTGTCGAGATGCCGAGCTCCGGCAAATGATGGCGCTATCACTTTTTGGGTATCATGCCGCGAGTCTTGATGGCTATGCGAAAATGCCATACGACTCAGAGCCCGTGCGAAAATGACTATAAAGGAAGAGGACTCGTCTCCAGTAATAGATTGATCTGTTTCCTGCTGCGCTAGAATTCATTCCACCGTATCTCCGTCATGATCAACCCACATACTTCTGTTGGCATCGCCCAAGTCGTGTTCTACGCACTTGTCTTGCCTATCGCGATCTTCGTTCTTGTCCGGAACTGGAAGCATGGACTTCGTCTTGCCTCGTATCCTCTTGTCACGTTCTCTTTGGGCAAGTCACTAGCTTCCCCGTCTGAAGCAAATATTGTGCTAACAATTGGTCCTTTTAGCTCGTCTTGCTGGCGGCATCTTGACCATCCTGCGTCAGTCCAACCCTACTAGTATTGGACTCATCATCGCGACTACAGTGCTGCTCAATGTCGGCCTCATTCCACTGATGATCTCTATGGTTGGCTTCATCCGTTTGATGTAAGCAAGCATCCCTCGTCAACAAGGTATTTGCTAATCGTGCAGCATGAAATCGAGTCTTGATGAGAATAAGCGCGCTTTCTTCCTAATTAAGATCATTCGCATTGCTTTCATTGCCGCTATAGTTCTTCTCTGTGTTGCCGGAGCTTTCAGTGGTACCAACATACAGCTCTCAAGACACCTGACACAAGCTGGCTATGTGACTCTTGCTGCTGTCATTGGTTTAATGACAGTCGAGTTACTTCACCTCTACACACAAAAGCATCGGATCGCTCCCGAAAGTCACATAGTACGCGTGCCTATTCCTTAATGCCTATTGGTGGATATACTGACAGGTGGTAGTTCATACAGCTCACTCTGGGAAGCATTCCGACCCTTGTACTCCGAACAGTCTATGGTCTCCTTTGCGCTTTCACGATTGAAAATGTGACGACCATCTGGAATTCACTGGTAGGATCAGCTGTCGCGTTTGCTTTGATGTGTCTGCTTGCGGAGTACATCACCCTTCTGATCTTTCTTTATCTTGGGATTCGCCACTGGCGAGGTGTGTGTGCCGAGAGCTTGGGAAGTGTCGAGATGGAGTCTTGGCGCAAATAAAAAGAGAATGACAAAAGAATACGAACGATGAGCTATAGTTCAGACATATAAACCGCCTGAGTTCCTCGGGGACGTCTGCCTCCGATAGATACAAAGCCTTGGCAGCTGGCGATTCAGACGAGATTAGATCATTTAAAGCAATAGCTCTTGTGCTTATCTTTAGAAGCCGGGGTCCTACGAGTTTGCAAGAGCCCAAAAATGTAACTTACTGCTGCATGGGTATTTCATCCATGTATATGTAGTCTATTTGGACTGGCGCGAATTAATTCCCTGCATTAACACCCAAAAATGTATACATAACGAGTTAGCCTTACCGCTGACGCCTGCTCTCGGCAGATGGTTATGTAGTAGCGGCAGGGACTGAGCGTACTCTTACGGGACTCGCTTAATACTGGAACGATGCAGTACTTCTAATGCTTACTATAGCCTAGACTAGTCTATGGAAACCGCCCCTCTTCTTGCAGGTCAATGAGTACGACTTACAAGCGACAGGTCATGCACGAAGTACGAAATATACAGCAAGTATTATGCTCCAGACGAGAAGTACCGATAGAGGATAAGCGTTTGAACGCTTTATATATTCACTAACTAGTCAGACTAAGAACATCAACCCCTAATGCCGCGATTGGAAAAAGTTGATTGTGCAGGGAATTAATTAAGTCCAACTACATTATATCGTTAGCAATATGGTTGCCCTTGACGCGTATGCTTGATTGAGAAGCCGATGGGGTATTGATGTCTAAGTTGTCGGCTAGAAGTGTTATTTGCAGTTGACACTTGTGGCTGAGAGCTTATTCTGGCAGAGAGAACCTAGAGAAGCCGATGGAATGGGAGGTTTTGCTGGCCCAACCTGACCCATCTGTCCAACCTGGATGGCCATGCCTATCCAGTCTTGGACAATTTTCCAAGTTCTGTCTGCTGGTTTAAGCTCTCAGCCAAAAGACTCAACTGCGAAAATCACATCTGGTTGCCATAGTCACAGGGGCAGGGCCAATGCCACCAAGTTGGGAACGGTCAACTTGAGGCTGTGGCTTGAACATGAGTTCCAAGGCTGAAGCCCCCAAGTCATCAGTAACGGACAAGCTCGGCCTTTTCACATAGAAGGTTCATCGCTGGAGCTGCATGTGGCCCTTTAGGTTCCGGCCCTTCTTGTATGGTTTGAGACATCGAACCAGGAAATTAAGTTATGCTTTTGCTACAGTCCCAGAGTGTGAACTGAGGGGATGTGGCAGGCTTGAGCACATAAACCTCCGGCCCTCCGGCCCTCCCCTCAATTCTTCACCAACATCGTTCTCATCCGGCAGCTGTCGACATCACTGATATCTCATTTGTTTAATTTCCTTCATTGGTACTGCTGTACACCCAAGTCACGTGTGGAATTGGAACGAGTCTGCAACGCCTAGATCAATGTATGCTAGACAAACCCTTCTTGACCGCATACCCAACGATTACGTCTTCTCCTACGGTCCCCTCGATCTGGATCACTGAACGCAGAAACAGCAGCCATCAAGAGCTATCCGCCGTATTGTCAACACCCCAAACGGCGCACGACGCAAGCCAGCCATCAAGTCTACCAACTCCACAGAAGTCAGACATGTTCGACCGCATCAGGCGCGCGATAATATGTCTCACGACCTCCGATGACGCGGAGAAGCGAAACAAGCTGGACGGAGTCAATTTCCGGCGAGCAATGATAAAAGCAGAAGCATTCGAGAGGCGAGCCATTCGCGACGACATGGGAGCAAGGCTGGAACTTCTGCACGAATGTATTCGGGAATATGACAACATTGAGAAGTACCTCAAAGACCAGCGCCGGAAGCAGAAGGAAGAACGGAAAAGGGCTGCGAAGGCCCAAGCTGCTCAAGAAAAGAATTCTTCTGAGTCTTTCCCGTATAGACTGTTTAATATGGTGCCCGCGAATCAGCGTCGTCTCGTCGGCGGCCAAGCAAGCATCGATCCCGGGAATTAAATCATGACTCAGAGGGAGAAGGAGGCCTTGTTACTGACTCTGGCACCCTTATTCAAAGGTTCATGAGGAGAAGGGGGCGTTTGGACAAACTGGTGGCTTGATTACGAGACTGAACCTTGAAGGTTTCGAGTTGTCATTCATATAGCGGCACTCGGCCTCTCTGAAATGAAACTTTATGTGATAGGGCCTTGGCGTTGAGTTAGGCTTTCGGCGTCCGGCTCTATAGGGTTCGCAAAAGAAACGTGGCCGTTATCAACACAATAGTACTTCATGCCCATTCTCTTGTATTCTTCCCTTCCTTGCTAAATTCCAACTGGGGATGTAAAAATTCTGGCATATGGTTCCCTGACTAGACTCTTTTGCTTTGCTTATACACACTCTTTAAACTCCCTCGATTTTCTTTTTACTCCAGCGCATCTTGACATTCTGAACTCAAACTTTGCAAGTGGCATATACACAGCAAAGGGGGTCTAATTAATACTGTCCCAAAACGCCCAGTCAATGTCCGTGAACTCAAACCCAAACGGCTGTAGTTCGGTCTCTACAGGTTGGGTTTGCCAGACCTCCTGTACGACACTGATTTGGCCTCCATTGTCTTCATTCATCTTATTTTCCAAGTCTGCCAAGTCCTTCTCAAGCTTCGATACAAACCCTGGCTTCTGCATACCAGCCAGACCTGGTTTCTGGCTGCACTCATACCATGTTGCAACTACTGATCTCGCAGCATGTGACTTTCTCCTGTCGTCTTCAAGATCAGATATATGATCTGCTACAGCGTAGAGCTGAGAGAGTAGCGTCCAGGCTGATTTTATAAGGGTGGCGTCTTTCAAGTTCGACATGTCGACCAAGATTCCAATGACTACGGATTAATCAGCCGGATACGACCAAGCCAGATATAGGGCTGCCACTTACAAGCATACCAGAGAAATGAGCTCTCGACAAGCCACATAAATGGCTTCAGCTGGATATTTGAATGTGAGACGACGATATACCCCATGCCCTGCATACAAGCATTAAAGTGCTCAACATGACATGGGTCATCACTATTCTGAGATCGCATACGAGCCTCATGCAGCTTTCTCAGCCGTAAGACGTTGACAACAGCCCGTGCAGAGATCTGTAGTATCGTGTGCAACGGGTTGATTGGATCACAATACTGCAGAAAGTTTTCGTTGAGGCCAGCCTCAAGGTCGTCAATGACGGAGTCAGCCAAACAGCCGAGGAGAGATGTATCAATCGCTGTGGCTTGGCTTGCTGTCGTCATTCGAAACTTGCGCTGCCTCTCCATTTTCCAGTATGTAAACAGCGCATACGAGAAACTCGTGAGACCAGTTCGTTCTTTTGGCGGTGTTGTCGAACTTGGATCGATGTCGTCGTCTTCAATGTTGAGAGGAAGCTTGACGTCCCAGCCGGTTCCAAATGACAATGGAGTAACGTTATTTTTCAGTGAAAGAATAAGATCTAGATGTTGAAGCTGCCACCAGACTCGACGACGTTCTTCTGTTTCGATGGGCGAAAGACCTAGTACCGTGCCGTCGCGGTGCATACCGAGTTGCTCTGCGCTTCGGGAGATCAGACCCATTAAAGTCCACATGCTGCGGGACGTGAGCACGTCGACATTTGCTTTCTACTAGTGTGTCAGTACGTGATAGGTGGGGTCTGGAAACGTGACTCACGATGTACAGACACATGGCTTTCAGTGTTGAGATGGTGTCAATAGCAAGCAGACTTATCCTTGAGAAGGCCATGTCACACTGAACGCGACATTCATTTGTAAGAGATGCTTTCGTGCGACCGAACAGATCCAAGCACTCGGTGTTCGTCAGACTCGTAGAGCCGAATAAACAAGTGGCCAGTATGAGCACATGATCTCCATTGTCAAGACTCCTCCACTTCTCAACATCCGTCAAAGCGGCTCTAAGATGAGAAAGAGTCCAGCTGAAGCTTATCTTGACAATAGGCTCGACTCGCTCCATGAAGAAGTCCCAGAGCTGGAGAGCTTCTTCTTGGGGTATCGGGCAAAAGTCGAGTTTCTCCGAGAGGATGGTGTTATCTCGCCATGGTGAGCCGTGGAAGGCGTGCGGGAGATGCTTCCCTGGTGATAGGGCTGAACCTCGGGGGTCCGAAGCGTTAGTTTTTGGTTTGGAACCTTTGTAAAGGCGCGATACGTCGATCCAAGTATGCCAACCCTCTCTACATTATCGAATTCAGTCTCATAATGCGTACCAGGAAAACCTCTGATCTGACTTACGACTCGTGATAAACAGACTTCCCCTCCTCCTGTACAATAATAGGCGTTACAGCATGACTCCCCTCCCTCGGACTGTTCTTCACACTCTGTCCCCTCAATCTCTCAGGTGTATCAGACAACGGATCACCACCCAGTGCTCTCACCGCCTCCTCCAATTTTCTAATCCTCTCGAAAGGCGAGACTTCAGGGTAAGTGCAAACATCACCCTTGCGACGCTTACAATTGGAGCATGGGGGTTCTGCCCTGTCGCACTTGACTTTGCGTTTCGCACATGGTTCGCAGGCCTGGCTTCTCATATTGGGGGGTATTACGCCGTGATCGTCGTGGTGTTATCGAGGGTTGATGATCGGTCGTGTCGCGATCCATGACGTTGTGTAATTAAAAGCTCGGGCGACCCCACGAGTTTTTTTGGTGGTGAGACTGGTTAGCTCGGGCTCGGTACCGAGCCCGAGATTCTGAGGGTGATGTCTCATTGGTTGATTGGCATGATGCTTGACGATCTGGCAGGGAGATATGTAATTGACTTGGAATGCCAACAGCAATTTCTGCTTTATTTAAGAACATGCTGATACTTCGCTTTGATATTTATCATTCTATTTCAGTACAGAATAATATTTCTACCAAGCTTCTTATTCGCTACTGCAGACTGTTGAAGCTCTCTTGGACCAATACCTTATTGAACAAAACACTAGACATCGCAGCACCTGTCTCGCTACTCAATAAGAGCTGTCATGATGGACGAGAAAGACACCAGAGATGAGACGCCAACCAACAGGTCAAGCGCCGTCATGGAAAAGACACCTTCCGAGGACGCTAATACCGAAAAGACATACCCACCAAAGAAAGTCGTCCTTCCAACAATGCTAGCTCTCTTCCTCGTATTCTTCCTCGTCGCACTGGTAAGCCGCCCCCTACTCACTCACCTCACATATTAACACCTCCAAGGACCGCACAATTATCGGCACAGCTATTCCCACCATCTCCGCCGAGTTCGACAGCTTCGGCGATATCGCCTGGTACGAATCCGCCTTCCTCCTCCCCCTCTGCGTCTTCCAGCTCTCCTTCGGTCTCGTCTTCAAATACTACTCCACCAAATGGGTTCTTTTCATCTTAACCGCCATATTCGAGATCGGGTCTATTGTTTGTGCAGCTGCACCGAACTCGAATGCATTAATCGTTGGACGAGCCATCACCGGCATTGGAGGTGCGGGAATTGGCTCTGGGGTGTTTATCTACGTCACACTGCTGTTTCCTTTGGAGGAGAGACCGAAGTACCTTGGATCACTGGGCTCTGCGTTTGGAATCTCATCGATCCTGGGGCCGATCCTTGGCGGTTATCTTACCTCTGTTACATGGCGTTGGTGCTTTTGGATCAACGTTCCCATCGGTGGGCTCTCACTTATCCTTCTGTTCATCTTGGCTCCAAACAGACCACCGCCCAGTGAACCGCCCCAGTCATGGCGCCAAAGATTCCTGGACCTTGATCCATTGGGTTTTCTCATGGTTGCTGGATCAATTGTTTGCCTTCTCTTCGCACTCGAGTTTGGAAAAGAGGAGCAACAATGGACAAGTGGACGCGTTATCGCTCTCTTTGTCGTCTTTGGCGTTTCGTTCCTCGTCTTCGCTGGCTACCAAGCTTGGAGGAAAGAAAAGGCGACAGTGCCTCCACGAATCCTCTTCCAACGAACCACATTCTTTGCCTGCCTGAATGCCCTGGCTATTGGTTCCGTACTGGTAATCTACGCGTTTTACCTTCCTGTCTGGTTCCAGGTAGTCAAAGGAAAGTCACCTCAAGATTCAGGATTAGCTCTGATACCACTTTTACTGAGCAATGTGTTCTGCGTTATTCTCGGCGGTGTTTTGGTCAGCAAGATTGGATACTACACCCCGTTTGCTATCGCTGGATGTGCTGTGTTTATTGTTGGATCGGCGCTGATCAGTACCTGGACGGCGGATGTTAGTAAGGCAAAGTGGATTGGTTATCAGGTATGTTTAGTCCACATAGTGTTGAGTGCCGCTGACCAGGGATTGCAGATCATTACTGGAGCAGGCATGGGTTTGACATTGCAGCAGCCCGCCATCGCCATCCAGACTGCCCTCTCAGACAGCGATAGCCCCATTGGCCTATCCATCCTCAACTTTGTCATGTTTCTTGGTGGAACAGTCTTTGTCACCGTGTCGCAGACTCTCCTCGAAGGACAACTTGAGAGCAAAATTGCCAAGTATGTTCCTGGGGTTGACGTTAATACACTTGCGAACAGTGGAGCGATTAATCTTTGGAACCTGGTGCCTTCTGACAAGGTTGACTTGGTATTGAATGCTTACAACGATTCGATGAGATCAATCTGGTATCTTGGCTTGGGCATGGGCTGCTTCGCCCTTATTACGTCTTTTGGGTTTGAGTGGAAGAACGTCAAGGCGAACAAGAAAACGACCGGGGCAGTTGCAGCTGCATAACTCATTAAAATTGCGCGCGTGTATATTATCTTTAGTAGCAATGGTCGCCTGATAGAGTGTATAGTCACCTGGAGCTATGTCTAGATTAGTGGCCCTTGCCAAGTTGAGTGACTAGAGCATAACAAGTGCCACCAGTAGGAGCAAAAAAGAACAATGCGTCTCCAAACTCAGTCTGTCGACTAATGAGTCAAGAATTCGAGATGGAAAAGGCAAAAAGATAAACTGATGAGACTGGGACTCGAACCCAGGAGGATTGCTCCACCAGGAAATTAGTGCTAAGGTTAACCTTAACCTGGCGCCATAACCAACTCGGCCATCTCACCGATGATTACATAATGGCTCAAAGCAAAACCTTGACTCATGTTCACTAGCAATTCAGAAGCAATCAGTAGCCTCTATCTCTGCACTTTGAACCCCTAAAGAATGAAACTGGTAAGCAGAAATTGATGCCTACCTACTATTAAAGTCATTACAGAACATACTTTATACTTAATTCTTCCTTTCCATGCTCTAGAAGTTGTTCTATCGCTAAAGCCGCTGTTTCCGCGACACTTAATTTAGTGGCTTGCCTGCCCCTGTTTGTGACCTAGGGTCGCCAGCAAATAACAGCTCTAGAACATCTTGGCAGTGTCGATAGCTTCAAAACTATCGATTCCTTATGTGGGCCAACTGTCAGGGTCTCCTTTTAAATCCTACTTCTGACAGCCGCCACCCGGACATTTTCTACGCTCTCCTTTTCCTTGCCTTTTTTCTTCGACGCTGTCAAGCCAAACTTTTTTGGCCAGTCTCTCGTTATGCGTTTCAACTCAATTCTTTTACTTGCCTTTGGGCTCCCAGCGGCTAGAGCAGGCCCTTGCAAACCCAGTTCTAGTAAGTTATATGAGCGCATGAGTCAACTACACCATCTAATGAGCTTCTGTAGCTTCCCGATCGAGCGACGCGGTCGTGACGACTTCAACTCTGGCGACAGTGTCTGGAGTCGCCTCCACAGAGACAGCCAGCACAACTGAAACAGAGACCACTCAGACTTCTGCCACTGATTTTTCATTCGCGTTGACATCGACTGAATCTGTCATTACGGCCTCCATAACATCACTCGACACAACAGAGACTACAATGCTCGTACCTACAACAACGACCTCGGAAGAAGCCGCAGTCACAACTTTCAACATCATTGCCGAAGGCGGACCGGCAGATGGTATAGTGATGGGACAGAAAGAAAACTATTACAATCTCCAATTCTCTTCCAACTCAGCCTGGGAACCCGCCGCCCTCGTCCTCGAACAAGGCACAGGCTATCTCCGCCGCGCCGACCCATACAACCCCAATTTCCCACTCGTCTGCATCCGCTGGGCCTCAGGTACAGTACCTAACCCAGGCTGGTTCGTTGATTGCTCGGCGTCAGATGCATACTTCGGCGCGCCTATCACATGCGACCTCAAAAGTGGCGGGGAGCTCTCTTGCTCAATTCCCGCTGGCCACTGTAGACACTACACCATCCCTCCCAGAGACAACGATGCTTGGGATTGTCAAGCGGATACTGGCGTTTTTCGGAACTTCTACACGGAGGAGAGTACGGATGATTATGGTGTTACTTTCTATGCGCCTTGGATGGGCTTTGAAGGATATGAAGGGCAAGGCGATTTTAATCCTTTGGAGCCAGTGACGTTCAGATGGAGGAGTGCGGATTAGACAACACGTTGTCGTATATGCCGCCGTCAGTATGTAGTTTGCTTGCCTGAATAGGCACTCCACGCGAATACGCGTAGAGCACGTGCGTCCTCGGATTTTGAGAACAGCTTTTGGAGGGTCAGTGCTGAGAGAATAACCCACGATGATATCATACGTGAGTGATATTAAGCTTCTTTGGCCTTGACTATATAGCATTCGGTATCACGGAGGCAGGCAAACCTCTAGATTAGGGTTAATGCATTGTCCTTGATCGTGCGGGGTCAGCATGCAGTAAGGTTGCATCGCTCCAACTGGTGGACTATATTGGGGGTATATGTGAATCTCTTCTGATCATGCAAGATCTGTGCCTTGAGGTTGTCCACCCGACGGCACAGGCCCGCTAATCCACAAATGACTATCATGGCGTGACAAGGCTTCAGGAATTGAAATGTAACACTTTTCAATTTCCCAAAGCATAACGGCTCGACTATCGCGGCGTTCCGACCAGTATCAAGAAGATCACCCTGTGCCGTTCCGAATCCGGATATCACGGGGTGTTGACCTCCGGTATGCTGCATTAATCACCCTATGGGGATGAGGGGAATGGCATGTGCATTTGGTATGCCGAATGTAACACATATATAAGATTTGGTCAATCGCTAGTTATCATGATTAGTAGAATTGATCAAGTTCAGTCATTCTTCAGATCTCAAGATGAAGTTTGCTTCAATTGTCGCGGCCGCTTTTGCTAGCGTCCCAGCGTTGGCTGTCCCAGCTGGCTTTGTCACTACCGACGGCACAAAGTTCCAACTTGATGGAAAGGACTTTTTCTTCGCTGGAAGCAATGCCTACTACCTCCCCTTCAATGTCGTGAGTGCCCTTAGAACAGAACATTCACATCAGAACTGACCTTTTCAGTGGGGAACAGATCACTACTCAGACGTCAAGCTGGGTCTTCAACTTGCAAAAGACGCTGGTCTGAAGGTTATGCGCACCTGGGCTTTCCATGACAACAACAGGACTTATGTCTCTGGTGGCTTGCCTCAGTACGGCACTGGTGCTGAGAACACCGTCATGCAGTTCTTTGAGAAGGATGGAACTGTCAAGATTGATCTGAGCAAACTCGATGTTGTGATTAAGGCTGCCGAAGACACTAATATGAAGCTCATTTTGGCTTTGACCAACAACTGGGCTGATTATGGTGGTATGGACGTCTATACCGTCAATCTCGGTGGTCGGTACCATGATGATGTGAGTTTCCCGATAGCGTTTGACTAGGATCGTATCTAACAAAGGGTGCAGTTCTACCGTCTTCCTGCTATCAAGAAGGCCTTCAAGAACTACATCTCCGCCGTTGTGAGCCGATATAAGGATTCGCCCGCCGTCTTTGCATGGGAAATCGCCAATGAGCCCCGTTGCGGGGCCGATGGAACTCGAAACCTTCCCCGTGGACCCGACTGCACCCCCGCAACCATCACATCCTGGGTCAGTGAGATGAGCACGTACATCAAGTCCCTCGACGCAAACCATCTCGTTACCACCGGAAGCGAAGGCGGCTTCAACCGCCAATCAGACGACTGGACCTACAACGGCGCTGACGGAACTGACTTTGATGCTGAGATTAAGCTCCCCAACATCGACTTCAACACCTTCCACTCATACCCTCAGTACTGGAGCAAGACCACAGACTGGGTCGTCCAATGGATCAAGGATCACGCGGCCGCCGGTGTGACAGCTAAGAAGCCCGTTCTTCACGAAGAATACGGCTGGACCGACAAGTCGACTCGCATTCCTACCCTGAGCAAATGGCAAAAGGCTTCTCTTGATCTTCAAGTCAGCGACATGTACTGGCAATTCGGCACCAGCAAGTTCTCCTACGGAAAGAACCACGATGATGGCAACACGATCTATCTTGAGGACGACGAGGCTCAGCCATTGGTGTATGAGCATGCTGCTGCTGTTAATGCCGCTAACGGAGAAGCTGTGACAACAAAGCCTACTGCCACCGCTACAGCCACGTCTAAGCCGAGTACGACCCTCTCGACTACTTCCAAGCCGACTGTTTCTGGAGGACCTAGCGTGCCGAGGTATGGGCAGTGTGGTGGTGCTTCGTGGACTGGACCTACTGTTTGTGCTTCGCCGTATACTTGCAAGGAGCAGAATCAGTGGTATTCTCAATGTTTGTAGTAACTTCGTCAGGATAAGGATCTAGTAGGATACCTTATGTTTTTCCAGGATATATTTATCACAGGCATATCCAATTGCAACAAGCAATTCAGCAGCAAATGCAAGGCCCTATATGATGACAGACTATCGATTTAGGTGAGGCAAACCATTCCTCTGCCTAGCTTGGCCTTGAAGCCTTCCCCTTGTACCTCTTCTTGCTATGAGCCCGCCAGGTGGACCACGCCACCGTACCTATATAAGCTCTTTATTTCACGTATCCCCAGTGTTACTAGATCCATTCTTCCCAATCATTTTCTTAAGCCAGTTCCACCGTGTAGTCTTTGAATCATCCTCAGGCTGTTCCAAGGATCTATCTCGTAGCTCATCAAGGTCCTTTATCAAATCCTTGATGACTCCCGCGTCAAGCGTATTCCAAAGCGAGCAATCCCTTTTATAGAGTTTCAATGATACCCAAACTCCGAAGAAACAAATAGTCTGTTGTGGTTGGATTAGTTCTCTGTGATCTGATTCTCAGCTTCAGTACCCTTACCGTCAGATAACCCGTCAAAAACGGGAAGACATGGAATTCTTTCCAAATGAAAACCCCATTACATACTAGGAGTATAAAAAGACAGATTCCGAGCGCTCCGTACGCCAGGACCGGCTGCCAGTGGCATTGATAGGGATAGGTATCGGATTCAGCTTCACGATCTTCCGCTAGGCATATGCCGTCCTCGGCTAGCTCATCACGAAACTCATTAATGCTGCTACCCGTTAGTATATTTCCAACTATGAACACTCAAATGACCTACCAGTAATGATACCGGATGTATGCCAAGCATAAACAAGCCCAGATAATGATAATGCTGACGGAACCCATCTGGACAAGAATCTCGAGAAACTTCCCAGCACCCGAGCCAGAGTGGATATCTTTCGTTCCTCGAAGAAATGGCACCCAAGAGAAAGCAAGTGCAGTGACCACCATCGCCCGCAGTGGTACCCTGTCACGATTTGTAACACCAAACCAGGCCAAAGCTACTGGCATCGACTTATCAGAACAGATGTTCCGCGTTATGCCGAAAAGTGTCCTAGACGCGACATACAGATTAGTATTAGCACACGTGAGCGCTGTAAAAAGTATAAAAGCGTTCAAAGCATGGTCAAGATTGGGAATCGTTGACGCTTTTACGATGAGAATGAAAGGCGAGTACGTAAAGCCCTCCTTGTTAGTCTCGGGCTCGTCGCACTTTTCGTCCTTCAACCAACTAAGCCTTTGAAGACCGCAGTCGTCCCTTTTGAGACCTAAGGACACGAATAACCCGCTGATGGTGTACGCAAAAGCTACCAGTATTGGTAGAGCAACTGCAGTGAACCCAACCGTTCGTTTGACGTAGTCTCGAGCTGAGTTGTGTTTACGAGGCAAGGCTTCTTCTCTTTGCGGTGATGTTGCAGCCCGACCCCCAATTATCCCTGAAGAGCCTCTACTTGAGGCTTTCGATGATGGTTCACGAAACCAGCGGGCCTCAATCACGGAGACCGCAATGTTCTCGATTCCGGCGTATGCAAAGATACCTAGTGACAGGCACATCCTGATGAGAATTAGCGGGTTCCCCTTGCTGCTTGTATTCTAGAAATGCTTGCATGAACGCTTCAAACCAATTATCGGCAACCTTGTCATTGTATTCGCTGAAGGGGGTGTCCCAACCTATATGGTGGAGTTTATTAGCTCATGTTTCTGCAAGATCTAGATTCGTTGCTTTGAATACTTACTTGACCTTGTGCTGTTGGGTGCTTTAGCTATCGTGGGAATTAGCATCTATGCCTCTGTCGTGTAAGATATCAAGTCACCTGTTGACTCAGAACCATCTTCTGTACTTTTGGGAAACTTGAATATGGCTATAGGAAGGCAGATAATGATGATGACTAAGAAGGTGAGTTTGATGACTCCGGTGACAACTTCAATCCAGCCGTAGATCTTGTCAAAGGTCAGACACCATATTAAAGTATGTCCGTGCGTGACTCGACATACCTCGACTTTGACCGAATTTATCATTACAAGTATCAATGGTAGTGCAACGTAGGCGAATCCCTCACTGAATCCGGTAATTCCTGCGGCCCAGTAGTTGAGGACAGTCGCAGATGTGGCGATCAGGGCGGCGAACCCTATAGAGTATGTATACCTGCGATGAGTTAGTCGTGGTCCAATTCTTATGGCTCATATTTCTGTGTATACCAATACGCGATGCCAACAGTATTCCCTAGTTCTTTATCCACAAACTTCTTCACAAATAAAGGGGCTGCTCCTGGGACTGGCCATAGACAAAGAAGTTCGGCGATGCATTGCATCACCGCCCAAGTCAAAATGCCAAGAAGCAAAAATGAGAATATTACAGCCAGGGGTCCTCCAAGCTCGAGGATCTGACCACTTCGAACATACAGACCTGTGCCAAGTGTGCCGTTTACGGCAATCATCTATTTTAATGTTAGGTCTAAGACATTCGAATCTACTTTCTAACAATAATGATGACTTACAAAGATATGAATACCCTCAAGTTTGCGGCGAACTGTGTGAATAGGAGGCTGAGGTGCTTTTGTGTTTCCTCCATCAATTGTTTCAAATCTGTTTGAAGCATCTTGAACATCACCGGCAGAGTCGGGCTGATCAGAGGTACCCCTAGCACGACATACGTTGCTGGCTGTTGAACCGCTGTCAAGAAGCTCATGATTGGAAGAGAACACAGTGAAAGGAATAGCTGGGAGCGTGTCTCCCAGACCCCGCGCGTTTTGGGACATCTTTGTTGACAAGAATATTTCTTTAAAGACGATAGATCATTGGAACGGCGAGCTGGGGATCTTCATTTAAGAAGAGAGAAATGAATGTTGATGGGGCTATGTCTGGTGCAGTGGTTCGCCTACCGAAGCGCCGAGGCGTGAGACTGGCGGTTACAAGAAGCGAGGCAGATCAGAGGGACTAAGCCCCAAAACCCCGCATAAGCTTCCAGGAGTAATCTCAAGAAACAAGACCTAGCAGTATGAGAGTTCAATGGCAAGAAATCCTTTCACAGCGTAGCGCCGGCATATCATGTTGAACGAGGGATGTGTTGAGCCGCCTGTTAACAATCAATAGCACCAAAAGGGTACGAAGGCAGTAAACCACTGCGATGGACTACCTGAATTCCATATCTTGCCAAAGGCTTCCTGGTGCCTGATTGCGGAGTGTCGTCATTTTTCAAGCCCCCTCTTGGCAGCCAGGTCTGGGCCCGGTCATTTTCTGCCGCAAGCCTCTGATTGCTTTTCAAGGAGGGCTGCATGAGTTTACACTAGCTGGGCAGCTGGAATACCATAACTGGAAGAAGATGCATAATATTGATGATTAGTCCACGACTGCCTAGCCAATAGTGATATGATCGAGATCGAAATATTGGCCTCTTGCAGGTGGCTTGTGATGAAACATGCATAAGAGGCTTATCACACTTGCAGTAATGACCAAACAAAGCTCTTGATGCATGAAAGCACTATGATCGGGCGGTTCGCCAAGTGTAAATACGAGTTTTCGTCCCTCTTATCATATCCAACCCCGCACTCAGGTTGTACAAGGGCTGAAAGTCCAGTCCTGTGTCACTTGCGATTGTGTCGGCGGAAGCTGCTCAAATGCTTCGCGCGGGCGCGAAGTAAGCACTTATAGAAACTAGAGATTTCACAAATGCAACCTAAGAAAAACCCTTCCAAAGGAGCCAATCTTGATCAATACGTAAAAAGCGATTCACCTCAATAGCAAAGCAAAGCAACTATGCCCAACCCCAAACAGGACGAGGTACATCAAGTCTTCGACAGTCGCTACTACGATGGAGTCAAGTTGCAGAGAATACTCAAAGAACTCTTTCCCGAGCAGAATGGCGAGTTTGGGCTGCGTGTAAGCGTCGGTCCCTTTGCCCCTGGGCTTTCCGCGACTGACTTGCGCTTAAAGATGACTAACGACCAGTGGGCATTTAAAGCCCCGAGACAAGTAACACGGGTATGGTGGTTCGAGAATGTGCACTTGATGCCTATTTGTTATTGACAAAATCACAGAGTGAACTCGAGTAAGCGTAATTGCGAGATCGATTGTGGCGATAGCTGACGACGACAAGGCCCGCCATGATTCTTCGATCTTGATGATACTGACAAGGAACGTATCGGGTGTGCTGACCCCAGCGTGGCGGCTATAGCGGGCTTGATGGGCATGATCGGGCACGATCAGGCTGTGAGGCACAATGGCTATAGTGATTCAGATAATTGAACGCCTAGTTTTCTATGGATTTGATATAAATTGTAAAGACTTTGAGTTCCTCTATTCCAACAGTTCGTATAGTTGTCTTTCCATCAAAATTCCTCGCAAACTGCCCCGTTATCTCTTCTCTCAATGGAAGTGTCTCACTCATGCTTCATCCATGAGGTCACTGAGCCAATCAGGGTCATCAGCACAGGTGCAGGGGTATCGGACGAAGAATCCTCTGCGGCTGAGGTCCATCAGTTCTCGACCTTGGAGCAGATACAGTCCCACTTCAGCCGCACTGCAATCCTTGAGCAGCCCTACCACTTTATGTACGTACAGTATTGTAGGAGCTTTACCTCCGTGGGAGATACCGTGCTGATGCGGGGCAACCAGATCGATATGCCAGCGCCAATCTTGGAAGCCGTTGGAATGCACCAAGCTCATGTTTAGCTTTCTTGTTGACAAGTTCAAATTGAGCCCTCCGATTTGGGATGTGGCCTCCTGCTTTTACGCGAAAGACTTCGACGTTGAATCTACATTTTGTATTCCTTTCACACTGTCTCGGGATGGGCCAGTTACTGGTAAGCAATTCTATAGTGGACAGCTTGAGTAACTCACCATTGATCTAGAGGTATCATATACAATTCGGTATCCTGAATTCAAGGCTGCTGTGAGTACTTGGATCATTAGACAGACCGGTATCCACCAGAGATTCAACAACGAAACTAAACAGAACCTTTGTATTGTATTTAATCCTATATCGGATTCCAGGTTGCATCAAACCGTTCAGGACTGTGTGTCTGATGTCTCCAGAAACGCCCCGAAGGACTTCTTTTGGCTACACAAGGAAGTTTTTAACACATATTTCTCTTCTTGGAGGCTGTACAATTTGCACCTGGAGAAAAAGGTTCTCCCTATCGTATGTATACCTCTCACGATATACTACCCTTCTAACAGCTTCCAAGGTGAACAAAGCAGTAGCTACGCGGATCGAGGAATTGACAGAAGCCGAGTATCGTACTCTCCCCGACTTGACCTATCTGGAGAGCCGATTACTCCAAACACAAGTCATCCTGGGAAGTTCGAACGAGCTGCTGGAATGTTTATCCTCTCTCTGTCGCAACTGGTCTCTTGATTTGACTGGGCATGACAGAGACTCAGCCATATTGGCCATGACAGAATTTCAGAATCATCAGTTAAACTGCCGTGCCTATGTTAGAGTGGCGGAGTTTCTACAGAAACTGGCTGAAAAGAACACACAGCTTCTTGCAAACAGTCTGTCATTCCGGGAGCAGTTGTACGTTAAAGCTCAAAATGACAGCATGTTTCATTTAAACAAGTCTGCTGTATTTATTACGACCTTGACTCTATTGTACTTGCCTGCATCATTTGTAGCAGTAAGTCCCAACTCGGGCCATTCAATATTTGCTGTACTGACAGACGACAGACGTTCTTCGGGATGAACTTCTTCGATCTTGACGATAACGGACATCAGATCGTGATGACCTCCATGATCTGGATATACTTTCTATCGTCTGCTGCTCTTACTATCGGCACATACATCTTATATCATGTTCTTCTAGATAAGACTCTTCTCAGTCGTGTAAAAGAAAAGTTTCTAAGCTTCAAGAACCTCATGCAAGTAAGAAGGAGAAAGGTGTGTGATGACATGGAGTTAGGTAGCATATAGCAAGAGCGTGGCATTGACCACATATCTTAAGTATTATGATTGGCTAGAGTAATCAGATTCTTGTGATACACACGATATTGTCCATCAGGTGTCGCGGTCGTGATCAAGGCGATTGGCTCATTCCATTCTCCAATTACACTCAGCTTAGGCTGGCAGGATGTCGAGACCTCTTTAAGCTCAGCGATCTTCCGAAGTTGCGGACGAACTGTGGGACTCAAGAGCTTTACCTCTAGCAGAACAAAGTAGCTGCTGTCCGAATGTGCTCCTAGAGCCACCATTACTTGTCCATTTGTCGCAATCTTAAGAATACGATAGCGTGCAACTGGGAGATATGCAACGCTCGAGGCGGCTGTGCTGGTGCCTGTGAACTTCAAATGAAAGATTTTTTGAGCTTGTGCAACCACAATGATTTCGGATTTAGCTTCGTCTGCTCCGCTTCGGAAAAACACCATGTCCGTAAACAGTCTTTCCATAGAGCTACCCATAGACTAGGAGCGACGCTGTTAGGTTATGTAGTAGACTGCCGACGAATAACTTACTCCAAGTAGCAAGTTTTGCTTTACCATCCTCGGGGGACTGATTGTGAATAAACTCACCGACAGGGTCGATGAGCCGCGAACGATAATATAACCTTCATTCTTTGTTCTTAGGGCTATATGCTCGATTTGTGACGTGGGATAGTCCAAAACGATTGGCCTTCGTTCGTTGACACGAGTTTCTGCTTCCGATAGACTGGCAATCATATCAGCAGAGTATGAAATGGCAGAGTAGCTTACTCACCTAGCTGACGGGGCAGTTGATCCAGGTAGACCCGTATCGATCGCTGTGGTCAGTAATGATGCTTGATTGTTATTATTCAGGATGCAAGCTATCGCGTCTTCGTTTGGTGATGCTGTCAAACTGTGAAATCCAGTATATGGCAACGTGAACTTTTTGTACGTTCGGAGCGTTTGATCTGATTGAATATCGAACACAAAGCACTGACAGGCTGCGTTAGCCATATGACTCTGATGTAAGTATTCTTGCAACTCTAAACTTACTTCTGATGCCTTGGCCTCCGTTGTAACAGCAACTAAGTATGAGTCTGTCATCCCCAGAGCCTTCCAGGAGCTTACTCCGGTTAGTAGATGTTGTCCGACGTTTCTCAGAGCCCGATCTTGCTCGATTTCCGTCGAGGTTGTCCTAAAGCCCATGAGGGAGGTACTGCTGGAATTGGTTCTAGATATCGTGGTGTCTCTGTCGAATACCATGATGACTTTAAGATTCCAGTACGCTATCAATCGACCATTTGGCGAACTCCGACAGTCTTTAAAACGAGTAGACTTGTCTATGTCCAGTCGCCAGCAGTGGATATCTACCGGCATAGAAGAACGCTCCTTGCGAAAACCATGGGAAATGACACTAGATATTATTAGTCTTGATGACTTGAAGTTGGAATTCATGTGCATACCCTTTAAGTTTTTGGCGTAAGGAATATGGTGTTTCTGCGGGAGATTTAGGCCTGACTGACGATTCTGCAGTTTGACATTTCTTCAATGTCTTTCCTAGGCATTGAACTATCGATTCTGCTTTGCATCTGTCACCTTGATCAATGACCAAAACATTATTTTCCAGGTACCTGAGTATATACGAAACCGCTTCGCCTTCAGCCGTGTTTCGTTTCTTTGCGGCTTCAATAAGTTTGGTGTGTTGGGCCTTGACAGCCTCGTTCAAACTGGCACCTCTGCGAGGCCTGTTCTCCTGGTAGAAGACGTCGACCATCTTGTGAGGCTTGTTATACTTGCGTCGGGAATCGCTGTATCCCTCCAGAGCTGAGTACCCTTCTTCCATGTAGGTAAATAAGACGCTAATAACGCAGCCCAAAGACCAAATGTCACTCTTTTGGTTCATCGTCTTTGATTTGTCTTGAGCTTCAATTGGTAGGTATGTACCGCTTCCTCGCAGGTTTTCGGTCGGTGATGCTTCGGTGGACTGGTCAATGATTTTCCTTTCGAAGAGGCTGTCTAAATTCTTTTCCGGTTGTGTTCTGATCTTGACTCTTGACAGGCCGAAGTCGCTAAGCTTCCAAATCATGCCATAGTCTCTGTCCTCTGTGCCAGTACCATTCATTCGTGGTTTATGTAGAAACACCAAGATATTGCTAGGCTTGAGATCCATATGGTAACAAACCAGTTTATCGCCTCTGACCGTAGTCATCTGGCTATGGAGGAACTCAAGTCCACCTGCTAGTCCTATAGCGGCGCTAATTATACGCTGTCGGGCCCATCTGTCATCGGTTGGGATCTCTGGATTGTCTTCCATGTACTTCTGTAGGTCCATGTCCGCTAGTGGCATGAGTAGACTGAACTTTGGCTCTGGCCCTCTGATGACAAGAGTGCCAAAGCTCTCGAGAATGTTATTGTGCTTGGAGCTGGCACTGAAGATGTCTCGAATAGATTTCACCTCTTTCTCAAAATTCTCTTCCATGTTTTTGGCGACTATGTAGTCTTTTCGGGCGACCAGCTTGGCCATTGAGTTGGTTTGATTGAAGTCTTGTTGCATGGTCAAATGGTTCTTAGGTATCTTGACCTCATACACGCTTCCGAAAGCACCGGAACCGATATGCCTCTCGTCTAGCCATGGGAGAGACCGCTTATCGTCTTGATCAATCGTGACGACTCCTGGTCCACCAAGTACGATAGTACAGAAAGGGCGTTGCTCAGAGAAGAAATCGTAGGTGTCGAAACGGTCGAAGAGACGTTCAAGATAATCCTCGGTCGCTGGGAGCAGATATGGAGTTTCGCTATATTGTTGCTGTTCTTGTGCCATGTTTCCGAATACAAGCTTTTTGGTAAATACTTTTGCGGCCTCGATTGAGCATTTTGCGTATAATAAAACAGCTAAAAAGTCGTGCAGCATTTTCTTCTCTATACTTCGAACAAAGGTGTCAACAGTGTTAGGGCCTGTCCCCGAAGTGTCCTCCTCATCCCAAGTGGATTCGTACAGCGTTTTCAGCACAGACTGTGATAGAACATCTCTGACCATTGCTCTTGTCGCGAACTTGTCCTTTGTTTCTGCTTTTTCGAACTTGATAGTAAATTGCAATCGTATGTCGCGACATATTTCCGCGTAATCGGGTTTCGCCATCGCAGACGCTGAGACAACGCAAACAATTGGTCTGCGGTTGCGAGTAACGTGAAAGAAGATCAAGGCGAAAATGCCAGAGCCTTGTAGCGGGGTGCGTGGCACATCTTTTATGAGCAAATAGCTTGCGTGGGGGAATAAGCAGCCTCTTTCATTCTTTGGTCTCACCCAAAGACGCGGGAAAAGAGGCAACATGGTTGGCTGAGGTTCGCCAACGCCCTGCAGCAGTCCCAATAACGCATCGATTTTGGGCGCCTAAGACATTGTTTTCAGCCGCAGACTAACGTGCAAGCGCTATTGGAAAATGTCACCAAAAGTTCTCTCTGCTAATTTAGGATCCCAGCTATAAGTCTTAACTGAGAATAAGGTAATAACATTATAAAGGGTAACTTCAGGATATAATAAGGGCGCTTTAAGAAATTTGATCTTAAAAAGATATTTAAGCTTTATTTAAAGTAGAGATAGATTATACTGTTTTTCCTCAAGTTAGTTTAATATACTATTTAGTAGTATATAGAATATTTATTACTTTATTATTAATAATATACTCTATATACTAAAACCGAGCTTATTATTAAGGTAATTTCTATTAAAAAGTATATATATTTACTTTAATTAGTAAAAAGCTTTAAGCTAGACTGCTAGATAAAGTAAATACCTTAAGTATCTTTTATAACACTCCCTCTTGTAATTTCGTATTCTTCAGTAAACTTTATCGTGATAATATTAGCACCTGCAATTGACAGCCAGCAGCCAGTGATAATGTTGTCATTGTTGTATGTCATTTCCCTATAGATCTACACGTACTAAGATATCTGTAGCCGTGAGAGTTAATTACAGGCATAAATACAGCATGCCAAATGATAAAACTCAACATTTATTCACTTCGATATCCTTAGCCTTGATTAGATAACGGGGCAGATTATTGATTTCTATAACTAGCAGTTCCATGTTGTGCTCTACACTCCTCACTGCCGGTATGATCTGACTATATCATTTGCTACTCAATAACGTCTTCTGTGTCAGTTGAAAGGTATGTGTCTCATTATCAGAACACGTTGATTGGGTTCGTGCTTCGCTGTATAGTTGCAAGGAGCGGAGTCGGTGGTATTCTCAGTGCTTGGAGTTAGCTTATCAGCGACGATAAAATCAGCTAGTAACGAGGGAAATAGCTATTAGCGCTAGACCATATCTCAAACGAACGAAGCGGTTTAAATTTCAACGATTCCATAAATGCTCACTATCATTTGCTGAGTAACTTAACTCTAGCTAACCAATCAAAGTAGCTAACAGCCGTAGTTTAATCAGTCAATGTCTTTATTTATATATACCTCATTGGTGCGTTTCATCGCGATACATGTTATCCGTAGACTGGCTAATAAATAGCATATAAACCATCAGGCAAACTCATCCTATCACAACATTGGCTACTCCGTACATGGTCTCATTCGCCGAGTCTAGAATTTCGATCAAACGGTTATAAGTGGGATGACGTGCTTGGCATCGGCTATTTTAAATGAGCAAACGAACCTAAGAAAATATTATCCTAGCACCAGTGTTATCATTCAGTTATCAGTGGTGGAAGCTGTAAAGTAATTATGGAACTCGATGTCTTATTAGTGGAGTGATTTTCGCTTGGAAGAATGCGTTCACGTTGAGTTTTACTAGCAAGGGTGCTGTGCCGGATGAGCCGGCTGTCATACGCGAGCTAAATACCTCAGGTACCCTAAAGGTTTTCACACTTTTATTCCTTTAAAATTCACGTCGGACTGAATCAACACCTATAATTGACAAATTCACTGAAAGCAGCGATGTCGATAATACGGGAGGATGTCCAGGATAACCCCGTCGACACGGGCGGAAATGCAGGAGGCAACTCAAGCGACAACGCATCCGACGATATTCTTCTGGTTGGTGATCCAGCAATTCGCTCCGTCAGATAGAACACTCAACGCTGACCCAGAAGTTTTAGGAAAAACTAGGATACAAACCTGTATTTAATGGAAGAACGCCATGCTCAACAAATAGTGACTGATTGATACCAGGTTCTACAACGCAGCTTCAATCAATTTCACAATTTCGCCACCACATTTGGTCAGTCCCTCCAACCAATGAACCGCGCCAACAGACTCTAATACGACACAGCTGCCCTCTACTTCATCGGAGGCGTGCGCGTTACTTTCTCAACTGGCATCGCGGCAGGCGGTAATTTAGCATACTGGTGAGTCCTGCTCCGCACGTCTCCGTCACTCAACTAATCCCTCCGAAAGGACGAGTTACATCGTGACATGTGTCTTCACCTTCATAACCGCCGCAGTCATCGCCGAGATCTGCTCTTCCCTGCCCCTAGCTGGGTCCATCTATCTCTGGGCTGCTGAGGCTGGCGGTCCTCGCTATGGCAGGTTGTTTGGCTTTGTTGTTGCTTGGTGGTCTACGACTGCTTGGACGACCTTCTGCGCTAGTGAGTATGAATCTCTATGCCACTTTGATGGGTTCTCACATTTGTGATACTTAGGCAACACACAAGCTGCTGTGAACTACATGCTCTCGGTAAGTCACTTTGGAACAACAGGTTGAGATATGCCTGACATTCTCAGGAAATTGTCGTCTTCAACACAGACTTTCCATCCGACTCCTCAAGCGTCAAGTTTCGAGCGGTCCAATGGATCCTTACCGAGATAATGCTCGCATTAGCCTGCATCTGGAACCTACTCCCCCGTAAGTCTCTTTTCACCACGTTCTGTAGCACTTCTAACCCCAGCAGCTCGATACTTTAAGTGGATCTTCGGGTTGTCGAGTGGCATTGTGATTCTCGACTTCATCCTCAACTTAATTTGGCTCCCCATCGCTACAAGCAACACTCTTGGCTTCCGATCAACACACGATGCTTTCATGACGACGTATAACGGCACTGGAGCCCCACCTGGTTGGAACTGGTGTCTTTCGTACCTTGCTACTGCTGGCGTCTTGATTGGTTTTGATGCATCTGGTCATGTAGCTGAAGAGACCAAGAACGCTTCAGTTGCAGCCGCTAGGGGCATTTTCTGGAGTACTGTCGTGAGTGGTATCGGCGGCTTTATCGTGGTCATTCTCTTCTTGTTCTGCGTGGTAAGTGATCGCTCATTTGGAGTGTATGGGCTGCTTGCTAAAACCATTACAGCCCGATGCGAAAACACTCTTCTCTTATGGCGGTCCTCAGCCATTCGTCTCAGTATATGCTGCAATCCTCGGTGAGGGTGGACATATCGTCATGAACATTGTTTGCATACTGGCACTCTGGTTTGTAAGTCTTCCTGGTCACACCATACAGGAAAACGATGTAGCTTACTCGTACTAGAACACCGCAATCGCAGTCACAGCAGCTTCTCGACTGGTATTTGCGGTGGCAAGAGATGGAGTTCTGCCTTGGTCTAGTTGGGTGTCCAAGGTAGAAGGGGGCCAACCTCGTAACGCTGTCTACGTCGTCTGGGGTGTCGCCTCAATCATCACCTGCACCATCCTACCATCGGCGGTAGCATTCACCTCCCTGGTATCCGCCGCTGGCGTGCCATCAGCAGCTGCATACGGTCTCATCGCCCTTGCGCGACTCTTCCTAACACCCAAGAATTTCCCCAAGCCAGCATGGAGTCTAGGGCGTCTCAGCAAACCTTTTCAAGTCATTGCGGTCTTTTGGAATGGCTGGGTGGTAGCTGTACTGTACTCGCCATATGTCTTTCCAGTCACGGCCGAGTCGCTGAATTATGCACCCATCATCATGGCTGGCACTACGATCCTAGCCTTGTTAACTTGGTGGTTTACCCCGGCAGAGAAGTGGTTACCTAGCCAGAGGATACAGCAGACTTTAGATGCCGATACGAGGTAAGGCATTGACTTGGCAACCTAGATGCTGGGCGTCATAATGGGATTGAGGTTGCATAAAGGAAATGTGCACGATTCATAAAATAGAATGATGAGTTTTGAATCTCCTTTTAAGGATTAGCGCCGTCAATTCACCAACAACCCTCTTGGCGTCATCATTGGAACTTCCTCTTTTTGGCATAGCGGCCTTCAGTTGTCCTCCCAAACCAATCGACATTGAAGAACGTGATCCGTCGGTACGTAGCTTCAATGGGCAAATCATCCAGCATAAAGCGAGCTGAAGTGACCTGGGCTCTGGTTTCTTTTCCCTATCTCTCCCTCACCGTGATCATACACACACTTCATTTGTACATTTCTGGCCTCGCGCCTCAGTTTATAGTTCTTTCCTTGTAGAAATATGGGTTTCTCTGACTTGAAATGGGTTTACGGGCCAACGCATCGGGCCCGAGACGTGCCAAATGAGGCTGTTGACGCATACAAACGCATCATTCAGCAGCTTTATCTAGACCAAAACAAGACGCGCGCAGAAGTGCTGGACTATCTTCAAGATTCTCATGGGTTTTCGTTGTCGTAAGTCAAGCTTAGTATCATCTCCGGTGTTCCTGACCAAAGGTAATTTAGTATCAACCAATTCTCCAAAGCCATGAAACGCTGGGGCTTTTACAAGCAACCTCGACAAGTCCAACAGAGGATACAGCCTCCTGGATCCATCACTGAGGAGGCAGAGGCCCCGTATCCAACCAATCCACCCAATTCACTCATTCCACTGGAAGAACTCTTTGATTTCGAGCCGGATGCTCTCGACACGATTGACGAGACTGAAGTCGGCTTTCAGACTGGCAGAGAGTGTGCTACGGATCCTGAGAGCCATGAGCAGCGTTCATACTCTGGGAGAAGATTTGTTTCTGAAGTGCCTCCCTCAACCAACCATTCGGAGCCACAGACCGTAAGCGATGGCTTTCCATGCGACACAGAAAGAAGCCTTCATGAGATCTCTCTTAGCCGACTGCAGACACTGGAGACCACAAAACTGTATGGAGCAGGGCCAGTTCATATACGCTCGGAGACATTCGTCCGGGCTTCTTTTGAAAATTATATCAACATGTCGCGAGTTGGGTATTTAACTTGCTGTTACCTCTTTGAGGACGCCATTTACTGGCTAGAAAGATCGGGCAAGACCCTCGATAAACAAGAAAATCGAGTTCCAAGAAGCAACACTGACAAGCTTTTCCCACAACATCGCAGAGATAAAAACAAACTATCAGAAAACCCCAGCAATTCTCTCGACATGTGGTCTATTATTCGCCTCCTAGAACAGACCGGCGAGCCGGATGATCTTGTCGACAGGTTAGACACAAACGATCTGCTGTTTATGAATGCAATGAGGGCATGCTTGGGGTTATGTAAGACGTGGATTGAGCTGGTTGGAAAAGGGCTGCCAAGCGGTGCTCTTCAGTTTGACAGCCTCTTTTTACATCAGAATGTCAGTAAAGCTGTACAGAACATTTGCCGACCCCTGCATCAACAGGGGCGTTATGATATATGGAAAGAGGCTGGATTTCTCTTTGCTTTTATCTGGAGCAATGAGAAATTCTCGAGCAATGAGAAATTCTGGAGCAATGTGAAATCAAATGGTGCAAACCTCCGGTCTTGGTTGGACGAAAACGAGATATCCGGACTATCTCCTACGCATTTCCTAGCTGTTATTTGTGAGATGATTGTCCATATAACTGCCCGCTCATCTCCGGTCTTCCGGAATGTCTCAAAGACAGGAAATGATGGTGGTGAACCTATCTGCGGGCTCTATCTGCAGACAATCGACAAGATCAGAATAAGTCCAGCACGAACCGTCAAAAAAGATTTTATCACCTACTTTTTCAACCGTCACGCGGGGCTTGATTCGCATCCAGAGGAGAACGGAAATCTCGAGAGTGTCCAACTTTATCAGAGGACAGCTGAAAAGTTTGTATTCAAAGAGCAAAGAGATAACTTGACTCAAAAGCTCCCGCAGGCCATTCCATTGCATGGCGATTTTCGGATAAACAATCTGGGCAGTTTAGCGTCAAGCAGATCGACCAACTCGCCATCGTACTCTTCGAGGTACTTAAACCATCAGCAGTATCTCGCCATACTGAGCAGCAACCCCACGATGACTCGGTCGCTGGCCTCAGGGTCTTCCCGAGGGTCTTCGTTGAATTCGTTTAGAGCATTCCAATCAGCAAGTAGGGCCATGGAGATATGCTTGAAGGAGGACCAGGGCGAATACACATGAAGCATAGGAAGCTGAGGAGCATATGAAATTCAACAAGCGTTAATTCATTTTCTTCTTTTAACTCGAGGATCTCATTTGGCCAGCTGAACAATATCGTTCTAATAGCGGGAGACCCGCAGAGCACCAGACAATCATGACGGCTATCCATGCAACCCCAAATGCATATCCGTGAGTCTGCTTGAACTCCGGGGCCTGTGAAATAGGAAACATCTCTTGCTGAGCAACAGTTTCAACGGCACTAATTGGATATGGTTGTCAGCTGTCACTTGTCACTCTGATGATTGACCAATTGGTTGGGATGTCATTGAAACTCACTATCCAATAGAGATCATCAGTCCCGTTGTTAGGGCGCGAAGCTGCCTCTTCCCGCCGCAACTGGAGTTCAACCAGGCAGATATCAGCGGGGACAGCGCGCTGTATGCACTGGCAAGGTAATAAGCTGCCATCAAGAAGGACTCGTTGTCTGGCCAAACTAAAAGCACGATGTAGCTGAACAGCTGCACGCAGCCCAGAATGCAGATCGGGAGAGCCCTATTCTGATAGCTATCTGCAATGAATGCACTGAGAAGCATCCAGACAAGGCCCTAGCAGAATGATGGTTAGCATGAAGAAGATGAGTCTGAATGAGATGACGTACTGTACATCCGACCGCCGTAGGAATCGCGTTGACTTTCTCGGTGCTGTACTTGGGCTTTCCATCAATTCGGAGAGACTTGATCCACAGTGTCATCCATCGCTGAAGGTTTACACCACAAGTGAGTTCCATGAACCTATGGTCAGTTAGCAGTGTCAATCAAGTTAACAAGAGGAGGGTTGCTCACGCCCATGCAAGGCAAAACGCATAAAGTTGCCAAGATGTCAGAACCTGCTTGATAAGTGCACGATCCCAGTGAAAATTTCCAGCGTCTCGGCCTTCATCGGCCATTCGCTGGATACATCGCTGCCTCTCCTGTTCAGTAATCCACCAGACTTTCTTGGACTTCGGTTCATCTGTCCAGTGACGTGTTAGGCCAAGCGCAAATAGTATGATGTACGCTTCTGTCTTACCAGGGCAAACAATAAGGCCAAGAATGACGACTGGGACACTGATCAAAAAGTCGAGGATGAACAGCCATCGCCACGCAGCTAAACCCAGACGACCATTCATGTTCCTATATCTGAGGTATGTTAGTCTGTACCCGTCAGGTGAAGTGAGTCTTACAGTCCAGCTTGGATATGTGCAGACAACATCTGTCCGCCCACCGATGAGAACCAGAAGAGAGTAGTCCGCCTACTGATCTCCGACTTGCGATACCAACTCCCGATCTGTCGAGGTTCTTGTAAGCATTTTCGTTTTGGATGTTCAGTTGCCATACAATGAAGAATGATCCAGGCATAGCACCCGACTCGCAAAGACCAGTGAAGAACCTAGATTTAGGCATAAGTGACCCTACTACGACATCTATAATACTGGATCTTACCGCAAGATATATAGAGTCTTGACAGTATCAGCCTTGTGCATTCCCAGTACGAGCAGTGACCAAGCCATCGTGCAAGCAGGGAGCCACCAGCGCGGCTTGATAAAGGTGAGCATCATTGTTGAGAACGGTGCCCCGATGATAATGCCGATGTTGAAGTACGGTCGTCAGCCAGTTGAGTTCGTTTCCATCTTGAGAAAACCATTAGCCTCTAAATATCGGTGATTTTGCAGTAGTGTGTTACTGACGAAGTTTTAAGTCCTCTTTCATTCCAGATACATAAGCATTCGTGATATTGGTTTGATCCAGATACTTGACGAAGAACGTCTTTTTAGTGTGCGTTAGCGACAATTCGTTGATCTAGAAGTGGCTTTGCCTTACCAAGCAAGTGTAAGTGAGAATCGCGGCGTCTAGCTTGAAGATTAGCCACTTCTCTTCTTTGCTGGCACCAGGCTCGTGCCAATGCCACCATTGTCGGGTTGAATCCGGTTCTTTAACCGCCAATGGTTCAGTAGCCATTACGCTTTGCTCGGAGTCTGGCTGATTCTTATTAAAGGTCACCATAGTGGGAGATCCAAGCAGGTGTCTTCGTTGAAACTTTGGGAGAATAGGTGTAAAATTAGTGACTCGATTGATGTCGATTGGTACAATGAAGAACTGCTCTCAATTCTATCAACAGCATGATCGCAATATTTAAGCCTCCTGATATATCTTGACTCTTTCGGTTTATTACTCATGAGTACCTTGATAGAAGGTCTTGGTGTTGTTCACTTTACGCAGCTAGCTGGCTTTTTGTTGAAAGCCTCTAAGATCTTTCTCAGTTGATGAGCAAGTATTCGGCACTGTAAGCCGAAGAAACAGTCTCGTTGCCAAGAGTCTCCTAGTTTATATCCGGGCTTGATCGTCGGGACCATTTGCACTAAACCAGACGTGGGCAAAGCGGCGGCCGCAGGTCTCCACTATCATAAGGTCTCATGTTGGAGCTGAAGAACCTCCTTCGCTAACTCAATTTCTAATCCTTTCAAATATTGTCTCTTAAGACCGAAGACGGTGATAGCGGCGGCCGAAAACAGATTTCTCATCTTGCTGAGCGTTTAAGTCCCGCGCAGGCCATGACTTCACCGCAACGAGCACCCCGGGTTTGCCGGATATGCAAAGCAAAGAAGAAAGCATGCGGCAAAGAGCTACCTACCTGCTCCTACTGCTTCAAACGTGGTTTCGACTGCGGGTACGATACCGAGAGCGATACACCGCCAATGAGTGACGATGTAGCAGAGGTGTTCAAGCCATGGTCTCTTACGTTATTCCCTATGACCGTCTCCACTATCACTTTAGACAAGACGATGGCTTATCACATGCACTACGTGTACAAAGTAGTCGGCCAATCTCCCCTTCAGGCCGGGAAACGTTTCCTTGACAACTTCCAGAGGTGGTTACCTATCATAGCACCACGGCGGCTGCAGGAGCATATCGAGTTAAGCGGGCGAGGACTTCCAGGAGCTGACGTTTCAGTTCTGCTGCTCGCGATATGTCTTGTCACTCTACAGTCTGGTAGAGACTTGGGCGATCCTTTGTTCCACCATTCTGCGGTACATGTGACAGTGAAAACACTGTACGCTCAAGTTCAGGCTATGATGCATGCCAGCGTTGCTCTGATTCAGGCCGGCGTTATCTTATCGGCTTATGAGTATGCTAGTGGCCAGATTGACCCAGCTTACATCTCTATTGCTGCATGCATCAGAATGGCACAGGTTGTTGGCATTGATGCTGCATATGAGAAGCTAGGCACTGTTCAGGAAGAGACGAGATTGCAAGCCACGTCAGAATGGAATTTATGGTGGTCCATTATCGTGCTGGAAAGGTATAGTGTCTCCATATAGAACAGCCGGTAACTCATTGGTGATAGATAACGCGCTGACATATTTCAGATTTATCTTGCTAGAATACAGCAATACCGGATGTCGACATCCCATAGCAGCTTGCCCCACTCCCGACGTTCCTTTACCATCTGACACAGAATCCAACGGTGAATACATTCCAACGTACTGCACCATGTCTTCTTCAACCATTCAGAACTCTTCCGGTCTGAGCAGTTTCGGTCGACAGGCGCAAGTCATCTATATGCTTGACCGCTGCCTGAAAGAGACGGTTCAGTCTGAACAAGGCGACTCTGAAGCGCGACTTGTGAAATTACAGTATTTGGACAAAGACCTGCAAGAGCGGATGTCTGTGTTCATGACACAGACACCACATGAACCGGGTCTGCGTTGTGGAACTATTGCAACAGTGATCAGGTATGAACAAATTCAGCATATGCAATCCTCCTTCTTACTCATGAATAGGTCTCTGTACATTCTACACAAGAAGATATTAACAACGGCGGGGTCGTTTTCTCTAGAGGTGGACAGAGAGGGATGGGTGAAGAGCTCTGAGGCCGCGCTGGAGACGATTTCCAATATCATGATTGATGTTGCGAAACATCACTTGGACTATATTGCCCGTTCCGGTGTTGATAGCTTGGCTTTCTGTTGCGCATGTAATCTACGGGTAGCGATAAGACATATTGAAGATCGGTGTAAACATGGCTTTGTATGTAAGAGTCTATTAGATGGTCTTGGTTATCTGAAGGCCTTGGAAGCGGTGTTTCATAGGAGGTGGCAGCTCAATCAATAGTTGCACCACGGACTTGGGCCTGTTACCTCTATGAAGCTCATACCATAATGACAAAATTCATAGCAACGCCGCTGATATATTTCACCGCAGATTCGCAATTTCTCGTGGTATATCCAACTAGTCATGATCTGACTTAGGCATTGTATGCATTGTCAGAAGCCACAATTGCCAACCAATCCGTATCACGATCGGATTTTGAGGCCACCCACTGCTGCCTAATTGCACAGCCACTACATATTTAGGCAAATCACATTTCCAACTGTCATTCTGTCACTCTTAAATTCAAGTCAAAGATAAAGAATTATGTCCACTGCTCGACAATATTTAGCACCATAATTGCGGCTTTCATGAAAGTTATTGGACAATGTCACAGACCAACACTTTAAGTTCCAATGAAGGTTTCTGGGATGGCAACGACTTGGATAAATCGCTTCTAGAAATCAAAGCGCGGCACGCACATCCAAGAATTACGACACAGTTAGTTCACATTCAATCTGCCAATGTACCTCAGCAGAAGTCTCTGCAGTTCCTCAAGAAACTCAAGTGCCTGTATTTCACCGATCAAGATCATACCAGCAGCTCAACACAACCTACATTACATCTGGAAACAATTAATGCTTTTGCACCGAGAAAGTACGTAGCTCTGTCGTACACTTGGAAGTCGTCACCGGAAGAAGTCGGTGTCCCTCATGGCGGGTACTTGGCTCAAAATATTCAGTCTGGCCAGTTGGAACCGTCATCCGTGAGAAACACGGTCTTCAGCCGGATCAAGCAATACATGAATTATGTCAACTGCAAGTATCTCTGGATAGACAAGCACTGCATTATTCAAGAAGAAGGCGAAGAGAAAGAGATAGGTATGCAGGCAATGGACCGAGTCTATAGCCTGAGCGAGTACCCAGTTGCGCTACTGTCACGGAACATCAATACCTTGGAGGAACTCCAGCTACTGAAAGACATTCTCTCGGGAAGGTTTGTGACGAGACGACGGGGTAGATACTTGCCGTCATCATGGGCATATCGGAAAAGCACTCGAGACGCCTTTGAACTTCTACATTATATCACTTCCGATACTTGGTTCTCCAGAGGATGGACTTATCAAGAGAATTATCGAGCGAGCAATGATATGAAGCTCCTCATTACCCACTCGTCGTCACTCAACCATCAAAAGTCATCTGACCACTTTGAATCTTTGGACGGAGAACTTTTGATTAGTTCCAAGGACCTCTATGAAAAATCAACGGAGCTTTGCCTAGCCTATTCAAATTTCCAGCCTGTGCCCCCGCATCTAACGACTATTATCTCCCGAGCTAAGCGATATAAGATTTCGCTCCGTATCAGCGATGGTTCAGCCCCGGTGTCGATGTCTCCGACCATTATCGAGGATATAACAAGTCGCCAAATAGAACGGGAGTGGGATAGACTAGCCATCATCGCGAACTGCTGCCAGTATACAAAACGCCTGAACAGCACGCAGCTCCAACGCGATAACCACAGTCTCAGTCTATCATTGCTTACACTTGTTCTGATGAACGGAGAAATCTTGCGGAATCATCCTCGGGACAAGCTCGATGTCAGGGAAATGACCATCACCGAGTTCTTACACAAGCACTTCTTCTACGGGTTGGATTGTCCTTGGGAAAATGCGAAACTTACCTTTAATAAGGGTTGTCGTTTTGCAAATGTTGTGATAACTGAAGAGGGTGTACAAACTAAGGGCTACATATGGCGGCTCGATGACGAGATCCCAACGACTAGCTTTTACAGATATATTCAGCCTCGCGGAAAGAAGAGGCATCGGCAGCAAACAAAGCGACCACTTGAATGGCTAGCAGAGGAACTGGAATCTGAATACCCGGTTCTATCAGACAGGCTGGACGAAATCCTCGACCTTGAAGTGCCCTCAACAGCTGCAGAAGAATGGCTGCTCAGTATGGTCGATAAGGTAGAAGAAGCCATAGTGCAGGGCAAACTACTCTGCACTGCAACTTTGCTCGGCCCTGGACCTCTAGGCGTTGCTGTTTTTGTCCAGCCGGAAGACTCCGATGACGAAAGCAGTCAGACTGATTCTGAAATGAGCCTTAATCGTGATGAAGATTGTTACGTGTTCACGTCTTTTCAGCGTGCGCAGACTGATCGTGGGGGTTTTGACCAGAATGATCTCGACAAACATGTCTCTTTGGAAGTCGATTACGATCCTGGGAGGAGCGACATACGAATTCCTCGGTTGTATACAAGGCGCTGGATTCACGGCTTGTGTTTTTATCATGGTTGTTCTCCGCAGTCGGTTATATTTCCGTGGCCATTGTCGTTCAGAGACTTATGATTAACATAAGAATGAGTTGGTAACTGATGTCGGTTAGTTGGAGGACCTGATGTTGGAGCGATGGCCATTGTGGTTTAGGGTTACTTATAGTTATTCGATAGCGCCAATTAGTGCATTCAGGGTAATTACCACTATCAGTCACACTGCAATTGACTGGCTGGAATGGCCGCCACAATCAGTAGCCTCAACTAGATTGGCACTAGGGCGATCAACCTTGAGCCTAAGTCAACAAACAAAGGGGGCAATTTTCGTATAAGACTAAATGGAGAATGTATTTTTCTGCGATTTGTCTTCGTTTTCATCTTTGCTCACTTTCTGTCGCTCATTTCAGCCTTAACCTCGTCATTCGTTACAATGCGCATTCTTCTTACTGGGACAGTTGTCCTGCTGTCTGCCTGTCTGGCTAACGCTGGCCCATGTCGTCCTTCATCGATTGTTTCCTCGTCAACTGTTGTGGCATCCGCTAGCGAGACAGCGACCGAAAGTGAGACCGCGACATCCACTGCTTCTATCGATGCCACGCAGACCACTACCGGCCCGACCGAGTCTGAGTCCTCGACCGAGACTGGAACAACTGCGATTGTCGAAACAACCTCCAGCGTTTCTTCGGTCGAAACAACAACTACGGCGCTTGTCGATATCACCACGACCACAAACCCTGTTACCTCTGCTGAGACCACGACCGAGGCCACAACCACCACTGTTGCAGCTACGACCACCACCGAGGGGCCTGAGACACTCCAATCGATCTATTTATACTCCCGTAGCAACGATGACCCTGCCCTCGCAGACACCGGCGGCATAGGCTTCGCAGTACTCCGAGACTCGGCATTGCCCGACGTAGAAGAATTAACCTTCACCGCCGACGTCAGCTCTACCCTATTCTTCACCTTCAGCCAACGTACCGGCCAAGTCAAGATAGGCAATGGCCCTGAAGCTGGGAAAGTCCTTGAGTACGGCATAGGGGGCGACTTTAGCTCGGTCATTGCTGTTGAGGCTACGGTTGGCGAAGAGAATGGTATTGTTCCTATCGATTGCGCTATCGTCAGTTCAGGTGGCATCCAAACACTTCAGTGCCAGTTCGGCAACGAGGGAACAGCAGACTTTTGGACGTGTGATGCACGGTTGGTGCTGGTCAAGTCTGGCGTTGACTTTTCAAATAGGTGTCCCATTGGTTCGACAGGCTACCACCTGGACTCCATTCTGGTGTCTGATGCTCCGTAAGAGGCCCGATGGGTATACTTTGGATTGAACCATCTCCAGCACCATACTATATGCGTATACATTCGTTTCTTCCTCTGAATATAGAGGCATAAGTACATACTTCAAGGCCCAGCCAGTTAGATTCCCTTACCGTTTTAAGTACATGTCAACACTGGATTGATTGCACTATTATAGCGAGAACAAAAGCCCTGATAATTCTGATAGCCACGTCTAAACGGCATATTTTAGTGAGAACGATGAAGAGGCGACGTCCTCGCTTGTGATGCTCGTTCCTATCCTCTACAAGGAAATATGATGAAATAACAGATGCAACAAGGATACGAGGAAATGGCCAAGGGCCAGCGACATCCATGTATTCCTGTGCCAATATAACGTTACTTGATTCTAAGAGCCACAATGTGGCAAGATTGACCGACTACGGAAGAAAACGACAAAGCGTGTAATGGACAGGGATCATGAGAATCATGCCACCTAGCCACCGGAATATTGTAAATGCGTGCTTTGGGCTGTGTTCACTAAGACCACCTGAGCTGACGGAATTCCGGTAAAGACAACGGCGTCTGCTTAAAATCATGGAGATAAATAAAGAGAGCCTACTACATCTCTTCAAAAGATGATCGAATCACCGTGGCAGCTACTCCTTTGCCTAGAAAGATACCTCACAATGTTCTTTCTCAGTCTTTACCTACGCTCGTTACTCTCTGATTCAGCAAGTCGTTAACGCTACGCCATGATATTGTCCACCTTATAGACCTGTTCTTCCTGCGCCGCGACAAGCTAGTCAACATCCTACTGTCCAATATGCCGTCGATGCCATCAATACTGTTCTGAAGGGACAAACTGCTGGGTTCAATGTCTCTGGTGTATCTGTTGGCGTTAAGTCCACTTAAGAGGATGAACCTTTGCTCGACTTTCACTATACGCCTACCATCATGAACAGTAAGAAAGGTGTGAAGAAGATCAATGCTGGTACGGTCTATCGTATTGGGAGCATTACAAAAGTAATCACCGTCCTGGCGGCTCTGCGTCTGGCAGAGGACGGGGTGTTGAGCATGAATGATCCTGTGACTCAGTGGATCCCAGAGCTTGCTCATAAAAGTGGCTCCCATTCTGGTGAGGAGTTTGATGTTATTGACTGGGCTGACATAACTGTCGGTGACGCTGCGGCACATCTTTCTGGCCTTGGAGGATAGTAAGTTCACCTGAGAAACGCAATACCCTAGGTGTTAATGATAGTAGTGACGACTGATATCTCTGCTTTTCCGTTTGACTGCAAAGCTCTTGGCCCACCCAAGCTGTCGAGGAAGAACAAGGTCCCATCTTGCAAAGGTCTCCCTGGAGCTCAGGTCTACACCCGCAAGGGTATGTCCACAATCATGTCCTCGGCTGTTCGTGGCTAACGATTACAGACTTCCTCGATATCTTCGGGTCTTACCGTCCTCCCGTATACCAACCTAGCCAATAACCAGGCTACTCCAATGCAGGAATCAGTCTGGTCAACCTTGTATTCGAGGCAGCATCTAACAAGACCTTTGACACCGCCATCAAAGATTTGGTCCTGAAGCCTCTAGGCCTGAAGCAAACATACTCCCGTACCGCCCCAGAGAACTGGGAAAATATGTTGATTCCTACGGGAAGCACTGATTGGGGCGCCGACATTGGGGTCTTTGCTTCGTAAGTATTTCCCTTCCAGAAGCACCGTCCTCGCTAACACAATTAAGTGCCGGCGCCGTGGGCTCTAGCACCGCCGATATGCTCTCCTTCATGACCAGTATCCTCAAAAACAAAGCTCTCTCTCCATCAAACACTCGCCGCCAGCTCAAGCCGGACACTTTTACATCAACTTGGAGCGCTTCAGTCGGGTCGCCTTGAGAGATTCATCGTGTCGACAACCTACCTTCCGACGGACGCATCATCGACTTATACACCAAGGGCGGTACTTTAAGCGGCTATCAGTTCGCTATGGCTATGATCCCTGACACTGGCCTTGTTGTCTCTATCCTTGGCGCGGGGCCAGAGGTTTCGAGTGTTTGGGCGCAGCTCGCGACTCTCAATATCGTCGAGGCGCTGATTCCAGCTATGGACATGGCAGCTCGTGATGAAGCCAAGGATCGGTTCTCTGGAAACTATATCGATCAGAACACGGGGTCTTGGCTTACCCTCTCATTGGATGAGGAACCTGGTCTAGTCTTGAGTAACTGGACCGCCCGAGGCTTCGACGTCCTACCCAACTTGAACCGCTTCCAGCCTGGAAGATACAGCGATACCACTGATTCGGGCATCAAGAGTGTTCGGCTATACCCTACTGGTATTCAGAACAGCTCTCGGGCTGCATGGAGATCTGTGTTCCCGACACTCAGTGACAAGGAAGCAGAGATGATTGAAGGTTTGACTAAGGTCAAGGATGTGACGTGCATTACTTGGCATATGCTCAATCGCTTTATTTACAAGGGCCTTTCTATGAATCACTTTGAGTTCAATTATGGAAATGATGGGAAGGCTGTTAGTATCAAGTCAAGGCGTTTGATGTTGAGATGAAGAGGGTGGAGAAGTAAGCTTGAGGCAAGAACATAATTCCAGAAGACGTCCTGGCATTCGATCTATCCTAAATATTTCACCATGTTTTAGTGTCAGCTGCTATTCCTCTCCTCCCTTCAAGCTCTTTAGGAGGCAGTGGCCTTGTTGTGTTCCCCGGATCTTCCGGTCTTGTCATGCAGTCCAGGGGGGCGGAGCTGCATATGTAACCCCCAGGGTGGAGATACGTCTGACTTACGCCCACTATACGCTGTAATACGCCAGGTTCAGAATACGGCTAGATCATTATTCCAAATTCCATTTACATTCGCTAGAGATTGAGATGACGCACTTTGGAGCTCATGATGGTTTTCAACAGCTATAAAATAACAACTTTCGCATACGTTAGGACATCGTCACTCAACAAACACCACACCTGTTACCAAGACAGCCACATTGATAACAATGCATAAGGTTACTGGACTCCTGGTCGGGTTCTCTACCCTTTCGACTGCACTCGCAACTCCTACAGGCCACGCCAAGAACTGTGTCCAACTCCAGATTCCCGTTACGGCCTCAGCCAACAACACCCACTACAACTCCGTCAAAGTCGAAAGCAACATCGACCTTGTAGACTTTGTTTGGGACACTTCGACCTGGTCCCACGCCAACAGGAGCGTTGAAGTCCTTCCCGTTCACGGGACTTATTCTATAAGCGCTCAGCTCTGCATTCCTGCCGATGGCAAGAAGTCGGATGTCTTGCAGATCGCCACCCATGGTCTAGGTTTCGACAAGCGGTAAGTAGCGCCCGAAGATATGCTGATAGACCCTTAGCTAACCGCGATGACAGATACTGGGACCCTGAACTCAAGCCTGAGAAGTATTCTTATGTTGATGCTGCTCTCGCAAAGGGGTACTCTATCCTGACTTATGATCGTCTCGGAACTGGCAAGTCCACCAAAGCCGACGGATACAACGAGGTCCAGCTTGGATTGCAGGTCGCAATCCTGAAAGAGCTCACTATTCTCGCTAGAGATGGAAAGCTACTTGAGTCGTCCAAAGCTACCGGCAAACGTCCCCAGAAGTCTTTCTACGATTACAAGCCCAAGAAAGTCGTTCACGTAGGACATTCATTTGGTTCCGCCACAACAAGCGGTCTTCTCTCTCTCCACGGTAGTCTCAGCGACGGCGCCATTTTAACTGGCTTCCTTCCCAACAACCAAAGTGGTAAGGTCGGTGCTAATACATTCGGTTTTGAGTTTGCGCGACAGCATGACCCCAAGCGCTTTGGCGATCGTCCTGCTGGATATGCCGTGCAGGCCAGTTTGAGCAGCATCCAGCAGATCTTCCTCAAGAAGGGGTCTTTTGAAGTTGAGGCCCTTGAGTATGCTGAGAAGATCAAGCAGACTGGTACAGTTGGGGAGTTATCCTCTGGTCTTCTTACACAGCCTTCTACTGAGTTTAAGGGTCCCCTCCAGGTAAGTAATCCTCACTTACTGGAGTATAGATATTAGGCTGATGGATATTACTAGTACTTCATCGGCGAGAATGATTACCCATTCTGCGATGGTGATTGCAACAACACCTACGATATGGAGACGCTTAAGGGCCTTAATCCCGCAGCGTCTCATATCGGGGTTCACCTACAGCCCGACACAGGCCATGGTCTTACTCTTTCTACCAATGCTACGGCGGGTTATGAAGTCATGTTAGCCTACTTGGGCTCTCAGGGACTTTAGCGACTTCACGACTTAAATTTGAAGCAAAAGATGCATCCGCATGTCTTCTGTCTAAAGATTATCTAAATATTATTCTAAGGACTATCTAAAAATTGTCTAAGGATCATCTATGCCTTAGCCCTGCTTGATGTAATCGGCAATGTTGGGTCGAGCCTCGAATGCATTTCGGAACTTGACGATGGACTCGGGGAGGGTTTCCTATGTACCTCATGTCAGATCGACATTATTCACTTAACAATCACAAAACATACCGGAAGTGTCTTTGTTCGAATATCGTTGTCAAGAGAAACATAGACCGCGAAGTCGGCGTAGCTGACAGTGTCTCCAAGAAGATATGGCCCTTCACGCTCGGCGTAGTACTGGCCGAGGAGCTCATAGTATTGAGGAGCGTCCTTTTCCTTGTAATCAGGGTTGAGGCCCTTGAGGTTGGCTACCCATTGGGCCTAATTGCCCTGTTAGCTTCATCTATGAAAGGCGTAGACATTGGAAGTGGACTTACTCTCCAGTCAACGTAGATATCCGACACTAAATCAACCAAGTACTTGTCGTCATTGGTTGTGCCATCGTATGCACCGAGTTCTCGTGAGAGATATCGTAGGATCGGGACGTGCTACCCAGATGCAGTCAGCTTCTTTCATAATAATCCGAATGACAGATGGCGACTGACTCCAGTGAGGACTTTTCCCTTGTACTCTACCGAAGGAAGCTGTCCGGTGCGAGTCAGACCTTGCTTCTTCAGCTTCTCCTTGGTCTCAGGCCAAGTAGCATCACGGGCGTATAAGCGCTGTTCAAACTTGATGCCCGCGTCAATCATGAACAGCCTGACCACAAATGTTAGTAGCTATCAATGTATATCCACGCCTGCCACGGGACCAGCGTGACCTGGCCAGACTTACTTGACGACTTCACCACGGCCAAGCTTGCCGATGGCGAGGTAGTGATAGACAACTGAATCCGAGGCTGACATGATTTCGAGATGGCTTTGGTTACAGTATGTGTCTTTTGGACAGAATGTTTCCAGAAAGAATTGATCAATTAAGTGTTCTTGATCTATTATACTGCGGGGTTTTCGCTAGTAATCGCCCAAACTTTGACAGGCGTGCTCCACCACGATGCCGTATTTCCGTTTCCGCGGATGTCGGCTGCGGTTTCGGCTAACGCATTCCGACACCGACAATTGAAACAAGTTGCTCTCTATGTGTACAAATGTAAATCTTTTAACAATCGCGATCATATGTATGCAAATGGCGATGATAATTTGTCGTTAGCCCCTCGTGCGGTCTGTCAAAGATATAACACCAATCTCCCGGGTCGTCGGACGCAGAGTAAGCATGGCATGATGGGTTGGCGAGACAAATAGATTTGCAGGCATCGACGCCAGTGGCTTTTACCATATCGATGCGACCGTGGATAGCAATGCCTTGGACACCGCACAAGGGCATTGATGGGTTGGTCTCAGAACGGCAATGATCCAATTCAGCTTCAAGACGAGCCACGCGGTCAAGGCAGTCATCTATGTGTTCAGCTGGCTCCTCTTCGAAGGGGTCCTCATGGTCGATAGTATCGTCTTCCGTATCATTCTCAGTGACCTTTACCATGTAATAGACACCGTCTCGGGGAATATCTCTTCCATGAAGGCTTGATACGACGCAGCGTCTTGACGGTGAATGGTATGAGCATACATCAATATCTTGTGACTCGCAGATCGCCGCGCATTCTCTGTACGAGGACACTTCATCATATGTAACTCCTCGTCGATACATGTTGCATTTGATCTCGATGGTAAATCCAGAAGCAAGGGTTTCTCGGTGTCCTTCAACGCATGACTTCGAGATATCAGGTCTTCTGGCCAATGGTCGAAAAGCATGCTTGACTGAAGATGGGATTGAATCGAGGGGAATATGAGATCTAGTAAGGTTTGTAAAGAAGATCAAATGAGAGAAAAAGAGGATTGTCAAGCCGCAGTTTAGAAGAGTGACTAGGAGTATGATCCGGAAATACGGATGAACTTGGTGAATAGGTGTCGGGTTCGTACGCAAGAGTGCCATGATATCAGTATTCCGACTTTCGTGAAATCTAAGAGGGCTAGATCAAAATGACAGATGTGTTCTTGTAAGATCGCAGAAGACGATATCTCGTTCCCTTATATTTTTCTGGACAGCTGACTTTCGAGGTCACACTGATCAAAGGTCCGGTGCAAGAGTCAGGCACTGGAATGCTGTGGTGTGAGCATGGCGCTGATTCGCCGAAGTTGCTGTCCAGACCTGCCCAGATGATCTTCATCTGCGAATGAAATGCGGCACTGTAAGCCTCATCATCAGGAATGCGGCAAACCGGGTAAGTGGTGCATTTCTACCTCAAATCTTTGCATTTCAAGAGGTGAGCCGTTTGGTAAGCGTATCTTCGGGCGCAGCCTTGACGCCATAGAGGAGCGTCCCGGGCGCTTGGTAGCGTGATCGAGACATTCTTGGGTCGCTTTAGTGTCAGTTATTCCCCGATTCAACGCGTAGTGATGACATTATCGAAGTGAATTCCTCGGACCGGTCCGCTCTGAGACCGGCTTATCGCTCACAAATTGCTGCAGCCTTGTTGGTAGACTTGTGAATACTGCGAGCTCATGGGCCACTCTGCAGCTCGGTCCTGGGTTTTGGTCAGGTGCTCTCCAGGTGGCCTTTTCCATGACTTCATATCACCATCTCGCGTTCATTGTTCGGCGAAGAGCTCACCGAGCATGATCTTCCTCTGACTCCCTAAAAACATCACCGGAGCCAGCCTTCCGCTTCGTATCGGAAGTCGCGCTCTCAACGGTGCCAGAACTACAAATTTCACCACCAATCAAATTCGCAGTCATCTCCGTTAGGACCTCCCGCTCCAATAAGCTTAACGGATGATTCGAAACAACTCAACACCTGCACTCCACAAAATGACGGATTTTAGCAGTTATCTCGCCAGCATAGCCTCCATCTCCGGGCATCAACTCTTCAAAGCGGTTAAGTCACCCGAACCCGAAATAAGCTTAAGTCAGATACGCGCATCCCTAAACATGCGACCGGGGGGACTAGCCTATCAGAGTTGGGCTGTCCGTCACCTAAATGGAGGAAATGGATTGTCCTGAAACAAGGAGCTGAGCACCTTATTTTATTTGTGTAAAGCGGACGATGCTGTTTTGTTCTGATTGATGGAGATTGAGGGAGGAGGATAGGCGAATTAGAATTGGTCGGTGACTTGCTGGGACCGTGGTGTTGGGATGGCATGGGTAGATCGTACTCGGGCGGATTGATCGCGAACACTAGATGACGAATCGTGTATAAGAAGAGAAACAAGTTCCCTTTAAGTCATTCTTATCCAACCAGCTCAGTTTCATTTCTTTGCATTGCCATTCGCTTCCATCATTCCCATTCACCAACCGTTGACCGGCTTCTCTTCAACCCAACTCTCCAATCTTCAGCACCGCCAAAATGCACGCCTCCAGCCTTCTCACCCTCCTCACAACCCTCCCCGCCGCAATGGCCTGCCTCGGCTACACAGGTGGCGTCCCCAAAGCCACAGGCACCAAGTCCCTCAGCGCCCCCCAATACCTCAAGAAGGGCCAAGTCTTCGACGCTAAGTGGGTTCGTTACGACCGCGGCGTCAAGTGCTCCGGCCAAAGCGAAGGCGGCGAGAAGGACGCTGTGTTTGTTCTCGAGGACGGTGCTACTCTGCGCAACGTTGTCATTGGTGCGAACCAGAAGGAGGGTGTGCACTGTCTTGGTGCTTGTAACCTTGAATTTGTCTGGTTTGAGGATGTTTGCGAGGATGCTATCTCTATCAAGGGTAGTGGAACTGCCAACATTATTGGTGGCGGTGCTTATAAGGCTGCTGATAAGATCATCCAGCACAATGGATGCGGCCATGTTAACATTGTCAACTTCTGTAAGTCAAGTCCATCGCCTGCTTGACTCGCACTAACATTTGCAGATGCCAACGACTACGGCAAAGTCTACCGCTCTTGCGGTAACTGCAAGGGTAACTCCAACTGCAAGCGATCCGTCCACATGGAGGGCGTCACTGCTGTCAATGGCGGTGAACTCATCGGCATCAACACCAACCTCGGCGACAAGGTAAGTCATTTCGACATATACCCCAGAGTAATGATACTGACTAAGACTGACAGGCCACCTACTCCAACAACTGCTACCCCAAGACCCAGTGCCAGGGCTACAACGGTTGCGACAAGTCCAACGGCGAGTGTGAGCCTACCAAGGCTGGCAAGTGCTAGATGTCTTTGTCGGCTTGGCATTGCTCTGGTAGCAAGTGTGTTTCACGTTCTTAATTGGCTGGTTGGAACTTAGGGCCGACACTTTGTCGTCTATTCCCATGCTCTGTATATTATTTACTTAGACAACTGAACATATATATGTCGTTTTTACCAGTGATCTCTTTCGTGCTGAGACTTACTCCGTGTAAACTTGCAGAAGCCGGGATCCTCTCATATACTTACCTCTCTTGATATGTCTCGTTGAGACATTGTGAGCTTTGAGCATCAAGCAATACTTACCTCTAAGGAGGTTAAGGGCCTTGAACCTTTATTCAGTCAAGCTGGTCTAAGGTCAATACCCACGCTTGTTGCATATGTATATCGGCACCTTGTGAAGTGGGCTACGCAGGCTAAGAAACTTATGACAGGGTTAAATATTTTACGACCTTCAAAGGGTGATATGACTGAGCTTCGGGTTTCTGTTTGACCAACTTGCAAAGTGGAAATTTACAGCTACTAACTCCAACTAAACGCCATTTACATCTGACCCCCTTCTATCTTACATCACGGAACGTCCATCAGCGACTGACGGTCGCCTAACTACCCCATGTGAGAAGGCCTCCTTGAAAGCAGGCCTGGGCACATGACATGACTATCGTCGTGATTGCTGAGTTGCGCGATGTGCATTTTATCGCTTGCACCAGGTCTGGTCGCTGTTGAGGAGAGGACCGAGGTATGATTCGGGAACTGTTCAAGGTTTGTTAGTCACATTTAATGCAAACAATCAGGAACCCGGTTGACTTACTCTCGAGTCCGTTCTGGAAGCTTCCGCAGAGCGTTCCCCACTTGTCATCGTTGTCACAATTCTTCCACTGGGGCTCAGATCGCGACAGTGAAGGAGAGTCCTGGTAGTTCCACTCGCACCAGTTGTGAGTAGCCTGTCAATATTATTAATAATCCGGTCTTTCACACGTTGTATGTCTACTTACGAGACAGGTAACGCCAAGCTCCTTGCCGTTGAAGGTAGGCTCCTTGCCAGCACAGTCCTCGACCTTGAAGACATCGGCAAGAGTAGCCCAGCCCTCATCAACAATAGCCTTGGTGAGCTCTATCTGGTTGTTTCGCCAGTCATTGGGGTTGTGAAGAGCATAAGTGTCGGCACCGTCGATCCACCACTGGTTGCAGTTACCGGCTGGGTCAAGAGCATCGCAGGAGATGGCGCCGCCAGTTTCACTAGCACGAGTCTGAGCGTTGAGGCCAGTGCTCTTGGCCGAGACAATACCGTTGGCCTTGAGGGCGCTGGAAAGAATGAAGAGTTGGAGCTGGTGGTAGAGAGTATTGGCCTGAATGGTAAGAGAGGTAGTAACACGCTGAGAGAATCCACCGTCCTGGCAAGCAGCGATGAAAATAGCAGGATCGCCCTGCACAAGCTTAACGGTCTCAAGAAGGTTGTTCTGATATGCCTCAACAAGCTTAGCAAGACCAGAGCCGATATCACCGAGCTGAATGAATCGGTCATTTGCTGTTTGAGTCTTTGTCAAAGTCTCACCGAGCTTGCCGGAGAGATCAAACGCAGCACCGAGACCAGCACGAATGAAACCAACAGCTGTACCAGCATCGCCGGGAACGAGACCAGTGAAGATGGAGACGATGCCGAGGGTGGAGCCGAGGATGTTCATGAGGCCACTGGTGGGGGTGTTGGCTTCGACGGGGGGAGCAACCTTTGCGACGATGGCGTCGATGGTCTGGCCGGCGAGGGAGGCGCCGTTGCTGAGGGCGCGGGAGTATTGGTTGAAGAATTGGTAGACGGTGTAGATGTTCCAGAGGGCCTGTATCTGTGAGTTTAGGAAGAGGAAGGGAAGTGGGTGACGTACATAGAATTGTTGGTTGGAGTCGTATTTGGAAACATCCTTGGTGTTGAAGGGGGGGCAGGTGTCGCTGGTGATCAAGTTGCAGGTAAGGCCAGTGAAGCCCTATTCTGTCAGCCTTTTGTACTTGCCATAGTCTTCTGTGGGCTTACGTTGAACTGAAGGTAGCACTGAGCGAAACCAAGTTCGTCGCAGTTGGCCTTGGTTCCATTCTCGGTGACCCAGTCATTGATGTACTTCTCCATGTCCACTACTCCCATTAGCTTCATAGCCACTCCACAATATCATCATTTACTCACAAGCCTTCCAGCATTCTGGCTTCAGACCAGTAGACGACGATGGAGAGCAGTCGACTCCAGGGTCAGCCGGAGCCGGTTCCGGGGCCGTGCCATTATCCTGACGCTCAACCAACGGAATCGCAGAAATGACCATGGAAAAGGAAAGAGACAGCAACGCTGTTGCAAGGATAGACATGATGAAAGAATGACTTCTCAAAGAATAAAGAAAAGACTGTGCGTGACCAGCAGCGAAAAATGAATGTTACAAGATGGTCGATGGTTCAGACGAAACTCAATCAGCCTACATCGCAAGACTATATAACCACAGGCCACCAAGTCGTGGGGGCCGATATCATACTAGACATACTATAGTCGGCAGTTGAACTCTAATGAATTACCAAAACGTAACCGGAACACAAAACTCGCTCCAATAGAAGCAAGACGTTCGTCTTGTCTTCTCATAGGAAGTAACCGCCTTGGCAGGGCTTCAGGTTGAGGCAGCTGAACTTTAACAACTGGGGAACTGGTCTTATCGGATACTAAAAGGGAATATGCATGACGTTGAACCAGATCTTGAAACTATGGCCCCTGCAGAGTTTCGAAAAAGGCGCTTCGTATTGTGAATACCCCTGTAACATCTCCAGATATGGTTATGATCGATTGCGGGTTGGAGTTTCACCCATGCAAGTCAATTGTCGGCCCGAGCATAAATCACTTTTAGAGATGAATAAAGTTCATTGGCATTCTTTTTCTGGAAGGTCATTGTGCTCGTGGAGATACCGAATCTTTGTAATCGCCGGATTGAACATGACTCGTTGGTGGAAATGTGAAACCGGCTACGGACTCACCGTCAGGCAAGACCCTTGCTGCAACGTCCCCACGTGCCACTGCAGATGGCATCATATTGGATGTGATACGCACTTAAAATGGGGTTTTTGGCAGCATCGCAATTTGAGTCTGGTGACGATCTTGGCGTGTTTTATGGCGAAGGTTTGTTGATCTGCCGCGGTGATAACGTCAGGCGGAACATCGTCATGTTAAATGTCCCCGCTTGGCAGGACCTGGTGGAGACAAGGAACTTTGTTCTTTTGTGTTTATTTTTGAATTGATAGTGATAGAGTCTTATCACTTGTCGGTTCAGTTCCACCATCACATGGCTTAGGTATTTATAACCCCCGAGTTCCACTGCGCCATCATTGCCTATATCGAGCTTCTCAATCGTAGGATCCTATGAGAAATGCGGGACCCACGCCAGCCAGTCCAAAGTGGCATATGCATGCTCTGGCATCGACGATAGACAATAGAAGATCAACCCCAGAACCACGAGCCTTAACACAATGTAAATTATCATGCTGCTTGCAGTGAGCATCCCTCCCACCCATTCATAAGGCGCCTGGGCCAAGTCAGAGTCAGACCCCGAGCGGAAGTCAATCAAGATAACAATGGCACATAAGATAAACGGAGTAACCATCGGGGAGAATGAAATCACTAGCGTCCCGAGGTTGAGCCACCTCCAGAGAGATCTGACTACTGTTGAGGGAAATTCCCAATTCCAAGCGGTTAAGTGGATAGCGATGAATGTAGTCGAGGCGATGTAAAGCAAGATCGACGGTAGAAATGCAAAAGGACGATCCCGCTGGTAAAAGACCATTTCCCCTGTATCATGAATGAGTTGCCAAAAGCCATTCATGGATAAATCCTTGATTCTTTTCTGAAACAATTTCTTATTTAAAACTGTCATGTCATCCATGGATAAAGTGTTTAGGCCTGTTGTGTCTTCCGGATTAGGCAGTATCGTTATGATGATCCGTCTCGATTCAACATCGAAAGGCTTGCTCCACCAGAAAATATGCATAATAAAGGCGCAAAATATGAATGCCAACGTCACCAACTCCAGTAGAGATATGGCGTATCCTTGTGCGACTCGACAAATGCTTTGCGCAACGAGCCATGTGCACTGGATGATAGCAAACGCCTTTGTGATGATATCAGCTTTGCTTAGATCCTTGATCTCAGACTCAGGAATTCGGAACATATCAGGCTGAATATCTGCTGTGAGGGAGTCAGCTCGTTGGCTCAGATAAGTCTGTGTCGACAGAAGTACACGGAATGTGGGGGAAAGAATATAGGAATCACGATGACTCACATAGAGATTTAGCCATCCTAGCTGTAAGAGATCTATGCCCCGTGGAACCAGATTCCTGGCTCGCTCCTTGGGCTTGATTGCCTGGCTGGACATTTGTAGCAGAATCCTGCTCCGCTGTTGACGATTGTGGTGAGGGTCCGTAAATAACAATACCCCCCATGTGAACATAAAATGCGTGAGTCATGGTATATTTCTTTGCGCTAACTCATATTAGACCCTCATAGTCTTTGTCAGAAGCAGCTTCACCAACACTTCATTAGGCAGAGCTTTCGTAAACTCTTTCAATTCCTGGCGGGCTTCCATGTACTGCTTTACGGCCAGTGCAACTCCAAACTCAGGCGCCAGGGCAATGAATGTCATCCAGACAATCTTGCGTCTCCATTTACGTCGGAGGGGTGCCTTGGGCCAGAAAGAAATATCGGGAATGCCTTTGCAGATTTGCATCGTATGCCATTCGCCCTGGATCTCTTCGTGCGTGGGGATATTGAGGTGCACGCATTTCCATGAACAGACGATGAAGATTGATAGGCAGCTCCAGATTATGCTCCAGGTGCTTCGGCGAGGCGCAGGGGATACCCATCCGACCATGGTGGTATTACCAGAAGTGCTGTTGGTTTCTGCCTGGGCGACACCTGAGAAAATGGCGCTGATGATGAGGCTTTGCATAGTGAAAAGAGCCATACCGGGCTTTCCAACAAGATGTCAAACAAACAAAGAAATCACCCCGAGGCTGATTGCAGGACAAATGCCCCTTAAAATACCTGCATCTTTCCTCTTCCCCCGTTTCGTTCTGTTGATTACCGCCAGCCTGCTTTTCAGCTTTGTGTGGCTTAACTGTTTTCCGGCCTCGGGTTGGTCCGAATCCGGAGGCGTCACCACTGAGCCTCAGTGCCAAGACAGACTATTGACTTGTACTGCGCATGAAATTGAAGATAAGCCTATCGAATGAGTCCTTTCAAGCCACAGATGGCCATGCGTTGTTTCATGTACCATTATCTAATTATAGGTACCAAGAGAGTGAAAATGTTCTGGTGTTTTTTATCACGAGGTACGTGTTCATCCGGTCTAAGCCCCTAACATCTCATATAGTTGCATTGTTAATCCGTATATAGAAGTGATTGAACATGTCTTGCCAAATCTTCCTAAGCGCGCGCTTCTTGGTATACTCTGCAGCCCCATAACCGCCAACTCCAGACTACAGGCGCGCTTTAGGCTTATCACTAAACTTGCGAATCTTTCTCGTCCATGGCACGAAACCCTTCTTCTCGTCAAACGGAATGTTCTGCAAGATAGGTCCGTCAGCAACGAGAGGAATAGTTCTGTAATCAGCAACGCCTTGAGCTTTTAGTGCAGGCTGATTAGCACCGATGCAGAGCTCCAGGTTCAGTGCTGAAATGTCATTCCATAGCTTCGCGGCAGCTTCTCGCTCGTACTGATATGCGAGGAAAGCTTGACGGAGCTTGCGGTCTGATGGGTTGGCGTCTGAGTGAAGGAGCCGACTGAGGCCATTGATCAAGGCGATGGCGTCTTCGATGCCGCAGCATGCTCCTGCACCTCTGATGGGGTTCATCTGTACAATTTTAGCTTGAAGTCAGTCAAAATGATATGCGACTTACTTTATGAGCAGCATCACCGACAAGAACCATGCGTCCCCAATGCCACCATGGCAAAACACCCTCATCAAAGTTGGCACTACCTCCAGCAATCTTATTCCTCCATAAATCACCGAATGTAATTCCATCTCCAACCGGAACATCCATCCAAGGCTTCGCCGCCTCTTCAGCGTCATTCTGCCCAAAGAACGTTTTCGTTCTCGAAGTCGGAATGCGATGATACACAATAATCTGGGCTTCTTTCAGACCAGTAAAGACCTGAACGTGAGACCCTTCCTGGTACACATTGATATTTCTTCCATGCTCGAGTTCCTTGGGGCAGAGAGCTTTAGCGAATACGCCGGCGTGGAGGGCTTGAAATGGGTTGGGGTTCTCGTCGAAAAGACCTTTTGGTGCCTTAGCTTTCATTTGGTCGCGGACACTACTCCAGACACCGTCGCAGCCAATAATGATGGATCCATCTTCTGTGGTACCGTCTGCGAATTCGACTGTTACACCATTGTCGCGGTGTATGACGTTGGTGAGGCGCTTGTTTGTCTTGACGCGTTGGTCCTTGTTTTCAAGCTTGCTCATCAGCGCTGAGGCAAAATCACCTCTGTTAAAAATAGCCATAGGGTATCCGAATCTTGCAGTAATCAGTAAGTTCCCAGCAGCATTTAAACCAGTACTTACAATGCGCCGAGCTCTTCAAAACCTCTGGAGCGATGAATGACACTGCCGTCAATTGATCTATGAACCGCTTCAACCATAGGCTGCGCGACAGCTGTGACGGCTTCAATAATGCCTAATTGATGAAAGATTCTCATAATATGAGGCCACAAAAATAACCCGTAAGCAGGATCAGGGGGAATTTGGGAGCGCTGCTCAACGAGGACGTAGTCGATGCCAGAGACCTGTAGCGCGTGAGCCAAGACCATGCCGACTGGCCCAGCGCCAACGACGATAACTTTAAAAGACTCCATATTCGATTCCCAATAACGAATAGTGATAGTTTGAAGAAGAGAAAAAGAATGATATGAGATTGTATCTGGGGAAGATGTAAGATTGTTATAATTCCAAGTCGCTAAGTCACGCTCAACAAAAAACGTTCCAATCAAAACGGAGTTTTGGCCTACTGAGCGATCGGACTTTAGCTGTGTCCTACGGACTTTTTGTTAGCGCTGACGAGAGCGAGTGCGAGCTTAGACGCCTCCAAACCTGGTAAGAATCGAAGTGTGTGTTTGGTCAAGTCGTTCATATTTCGTCACCCTTTTCCACCTGATGCGGAATTAGCACGCTACACTTACTAAAGTGATCCCCACTTGACCTTTTTTATCCTCAAGCATGAAGCAGTTAATAATTAAGAAACTGAGTAATAGGTTAAGTTAGTCTAAGGCTACCTTTATAATAATTATGTATATATTTAGCATATTATAGCAGCGCTTCTGAGACATAGATATAGATTAAAACCTCTAACTTTTAAGCCATTTTTCCATTTGCTGCCTTTTATGCACTTCGCCACCACCATTTAGTCAAGGCTTCCCCATAAGGCAGTTTCAAACACTCAGAGCTTTGTTTATAATTCACATGCTTTCCCTTATTTCTGATATCACTATCTTTCCTGATAAATTCCCAGTTTGAATATTTCTTAAACTTTTATACTGTATTTCTCTCTTTGGCCTTGACATTGGTCATTATGGCTTTGTTGCCAAGCTCTTCTATATATGATAACCTCAATATTTACGGACGTCAAATTCGTCTACTTGACATTTGTTCTACAGAGCCAGACACAGAATTCCGCCTGGAAGTGGTAGATTTGGATCAGTCACTGCATTTCCATGCGCTTTCTTATGAATGGGGTAACCCTGGAGTCACCGAGGCCATTACTGTCAATGGCCACTCCATACAAGTCACGCGAAACCTAGCAAACGCCCTAAGATACGCCCCCATGCATATAGAGTCTACTGAAGGAAGACTGAGAATTTGGGCAGATGCGATATGCATCAATCAGAAGAGTGAAGAAGAAAAGAACCACCAAGTTCCTTTGATGGGCGACATATATTCTCTGGCCGATGTCGTACTCTGCTGGCTAGGGTTGCCCTCTGAAACAGTTATGCGAGGAATGGAAGCCGTCCAGACCATAGCCTATAACCGCAGTATTCATGGGGCTGACCGCAAGGACCCTCTACTGGATGCCACACTTTGCCAGGTGGCAGATTCTCTCAATACAGAACTTGACATGCTTGGCTCTGTCGTCGACGAAGCTACAAATGAATTGGAGGCTGGGAATACAAGCGACGCGAGTATTCTGTTTGAGATACTAGCCCGATCGTGGAATGCATGGCCGACAAAATGCATACATGATGCAAGCGATGGCATTGCTGGCGTACTGAGAACTCCGGGACGCATAAGGTCTGATCATTTGTCATGGTCTTCAAAATTGAGGCTCTTGTCCCTGAAGATCGAAACATTCCACGAGTACCTTTGTGCAATGTATTTACGCATAATTGATGAAACAGAGGAATATCTGCCTCTTATTACTGGAGAACTTGCCGCCCGTCTGACGCGAACTCTACGGGACATCATCACGAAGATAGATGAGTCAGAGGGTGCGGTTCCACGATTTCAAGACCTTACAGAGAGGCTAGAGAAGGAAGTTCTATCGGTTCGAAATACCGCGAATCTTCAATGGCTACAAGATCATACATTCCTCTATCAGGAAATTCCAGGTACCGTTTGGACTGAGACTGGCACATATTTCACGGTGAGGATGTTGACTGAGTCATACTGGTTGCGAGTATGGACTTTCCAGGAGATGGTTCTTGCCAGTCGACCTATATTTGCCTGTGGGGACCGCTCCATGTCTTGGTCGTCTCTTCATTCAGTTCTTTCCTGGGCCTATAGGCTGCTCAACGCCGTTCCTGAACAGCGGCCACATTTTGTGCTGCAAGAGCAATGGAGCTTTCTAAAACGTCTCTATAAGCACTATCTTGGTCATCTGAGACAGTTGGCTTCAAGCAGAGCAAAAGTGAGGGGCCTAGAAATATTGGATGATACAATGGGCATCTCAGTAAGAGGAAACATAAACATGAAAGCCACTCACAACTGGGGGCACTCAAGTGCGCTCAGAGCTACAAACCCCAAAGACCATTTTTATGGCTTCCTTGGTATCTGCCCTCTTGGCCTTGTGCCTGACTATCGGCAATCTAAGTCAATTGGCCACGTATGCGTCGACTTCCTGACAGAGTATTTGAAAGCGCATCGGCAAGGATCTGGCCACGTCGAACTTGAAAGAGGAGAGCTAATGCCTCTAACCGATGCGGGTATTGGGCATGGATGGTTTATGTACCCTGATACTCCATCCTGGGCCCCCAACTATCCAGGGATGACCCATTTGGAGGACCTTGACAAGGTTGGGCATCCAATCCGAACGTTCCCGCAAAATGGGCGAGACCTGGATGAGATATTTGGTGGAATGCAAAAAGCTGAGATCATAGGAAGCAAATTAGTGGTGTCCGGTATCCTCCTTGACGAGATAGTAGCAGGTGGCCCGCTGCGAAGCCACTTTGCCGAACTTTACCGCAATAGTACTTCCAAAGAAGCGGTACATGCCGTATCGTGGACGATGGAATATATAATGGGCCGAGATAAGTACCCAACGGGGTGCCATCCTCTTGAAGGGCTGTATACTGCACTGCGGTATGGGACCATTGGGAGGCATAAAGATAATGAAGAATCCGATATAACGACAGATATGATGTTTCAAGATCACACTAGCTTTGCTAGAATGCTGATGCATCACTTGATTACAGAAAGCAATACCGGAACCCCGGAAGAAAGTCAACTGAAAGGCAACAGATTGAAATATCTATATGCACTCTTAACAGATCTCAACGTAAGTCCTATAACTTGTTTACCTCTAAAAATATTAATCAAAAACACAAGGTATCTGACTGGGATGAGACTCTCATCGAAATTGTAAACGACGTTTTTTTTGAGCAACAGCTGCTGTCAGAAACGCAGGGTGGATATGTTGGCGTGTTTCCGCTCCATACCGCAACCGGGGACCTGGTGTGCTTGCTAAACGGAGCTAATCAACCGACAGTTCTTAGACGGGTTGACAACCACTATGTCCTTGTCGGAACGTGTTATGTCAGCGGGTTATCAAGCGCGAGGAACTTGTCGGAATACATAAGGGAGAAAGGCAAAACTGCGGAAACAGTAGAGCTCTGCTAGTTTACTGACTAGTTGTACTATCCTAATGATGCTGCGTAAGACTTTATTGTATTAAGTCGAGAGTCTGACAGTATACTTTATTTTAACTGTATTGTTCATTTCCTATATGGGAAGAACTCTAACTGGGAGGTACTTCTCCATTTACCATAAGGGAGTTGTCAACATCCTTTGAACCAGGTCAGAATATCAAGCTATATGCATCCACCTAGGGGAATCAGGAGTTGGCCTGAATCTTGTAGATCAGGTCACTTGAAAAGAGTTCCCTACCGATGCTCAGACAGTGGATCAGAAGGTGTCATTACCATTCCTTATGCCTCAGACGTGGTCGCATTCTTTATACTCTTCACTTAACCGGGGACAAGGACAAAGACAAAGTTGAGATCAGCTTTTTATATAAATATGAAGATAATAAATGCTGCTAGAGACGGCCTAGAAAGGGGGACAATAAGAAGAAGTGCTCAACAACCACTGCTAAGTATCCCCGCCCAACCTGGCGTCCTAGCCCACCAACAGCCAAAGGCTCCTGCAAGGGCTCGGAGGTTCCTATGGACTCACGCTTGAGTAAGTCCTGGAGTCTCGATATCCCGACGACTCCGAAGTTCATGGAAGATGTTGTAACAACTATCCTACGAGCCGCTTTTAAGGATATGCGGGTCAGCGGAACAGTCACGCTCGAATTCCACGGCAAATAAACCACCTTTACGTATGACGGCTTCACAATCGCGTACATCCATCCAGACGCTTCTGGACAGGGAAACACTGGTTAGCGTTGTCGTGAACGGGAAACCGACGGGTGTCATCTCAATGGCTTCAGGAGGCGGTGGTTCAGGGACATTGTGCCTCACCTTCGCCAAGGGGTCAGGGGCGGCCGAGGCTAACGTACTGTCACTGGGTGTCGACATCAAATTTGATCTTGTACCTGGTGGAGGGTGCTTCTTTAACGGTAAGGCTATATATACCTGTCAAGGTGACAAAATGACACTGAGGCCTGTAGGGTCTGAAGACGAATGGTGTACCCAGCTGGTGGCCTTTATTCATATAACACGGACTGATAGGCACATACTTAATTTATAGGTTACTAAGGGCAGAGGCAAGATACGTTTACTTACGCGACATTTGAGTTGACGCGAATTAGTCTTCATATATCGCTTATCTCAAGTCACGCAAGAAAGCGGGGTTGCAGATTGGCCCAAGCCCGATGCAGAGGTCTCACACGTCATGTCTTACATGTTTCACGAATTCCCTGTTTTGAGATATGCCAGAAACTTAACATAGACTTAAGGTTGCTTGCTCCTCTCTCTCTTTTCTCGAGAACAACAATTACACATCAATTAAACAAGTCATACTAAAGCAAATTATTCCTGCTATAGGCTATTCCTTTCCCTTAGAACTTTCCACGTCGTTCAGCTTCTTCTCAGCCGCTTTGGCCTCATCTCTCTTATGCTTCTTCTCTTTAATCTTTCTCGCAAGAGCATATGCTGGTTCCGAGGCAACATAGCACGGGAAAAGACACGGGTCACTAATCGCAGCCTCTCTTTCCCCCGTTGCGTCGTTCATTCTGGGGTCTTTGCTAGTAAAGGGCAAGGGATGCGGTCGAAAAGACATAGTTAAGACTTTCGCAGGACAGTGGTCTGGAGATGTCAGCGAGATCTTATCAACCTTGATAGAAGACAGAAACATTTCTTAGACTAACCTGGCTTCCTTGTAGAACGACTTGCTGGCTATAGTATGGCTGAAAATGAACAGATTTAGCAATAAGACTTTTATTCAAGATGCCGTAGAGTAGCTAAAAACGACAGTCAGATCAAGCCTTATATATATTATGCATTCGTGGCTTGTACGTCATTCTGCATGCTGACGATTATCAGTGGTGGCTGTTTATCGGGCCAGTAAAATCAAATTGGCCCCCAAATTCCATTATCTAACCCAACTAGAATATCAGTGCTAGGAGAGGAAATAAAACTCGGGACCTTGAACCTAACTGATAAAAAGACTTAGGTAACTTAATATAAATTTAAGATAAATTTAAGATAAGTCTAGGATACCTTTTATAGAGTTTATTTTGTTACCCTAAACTTAGGTCTCGTGTCTTCTTGCTCCCAGAGGCAGGGCTTGCTGTACTCAAATGTCCAAGACGAGACTGCGATCTTGTAGCCACGTGTCTCGCTATTAATCGTCATAGCGGCCTTCAAATATTCTACCTGCATGAGAAAAGGTGACCAAGGACAAAGTGCAAGCCTCTCATTCTGCCAGAAGCATATGGGAGGAAGGAAACAGAAAGAGATACCAGCTCTCTTCAGTCATAGTAAGATCTTAGATACAACCAGTTCAAGCTAGGTTTATGGCTTGCTGAAGCAGTTCTTCAATATGGCTGGAGAAAATTGCTAGGTGATTGACAGGGTATAAGGGAATTGGAATGCTAAGTTCTATCCCGTTGAGTCTGATAAGATGCCATTCTTACAAATTGCCAGATTCACTTGAGGATTCACGAAGCCAAAAAAGTTCATTTAATGTATTGGCCACGCCAGTCAAGCATTTCAGCGCGGCCTGTATACCTTTGTGGTTAATAGCAGGGTTGATCCCAGCTTGTCATTGGGAAAGGATAGTCTCCAGGCCGGGAGCCTCTTGAGTTCCTAACCTAACAAGAGACTCTTTATAATAATATGTAATATGTTGGCATCTCTATTTAGGGGGCAGTAGCGCAGGATTTATAGTGGCACTAAGAGTTCAATATATCCGTGACATACTGCTTGAAGACAGGGCGTAAACAAACTTCAGGTACAACATACTAAAGAGAGCACTAAAGGCCACGGGCAGGTTGAAAAAGCAGTAATAAATAACACTGACTGTATGTCCGATAGTTCTTACGCTATTGCTTATCCAGGAGGGAAGGGTTGTGGGTAAGAAGGAATGCTAAAATAGAAGCTACCAGCCACAACACAACCAGCACATAGCACAAGCAACCATCGCCAATAATATATACCAGAAATCAACAACAAAGGCAAAAGGCAACACTGGCAAAAGTGTTGACACGTCTCAGACGTGGTTATCAATGCGTAATCAGGGAATCGAACCCTGGGCTCCCCGACGTTACTCGAATGGCAACGGAGAATTTTACCACTAAACCAATTACGCTTCTTATTGATGCATCATCACCACGCTAGTGCAACTCAAGCATTCGAGAGCGCGCGGTATTCGAAACTTGGCAGTGTTTCAGGCATCGATACCTCTGACTCGAGTAATTCAGCATGGCACAGAGTCTGCATTACCAAGTCGACATGTTTGACGACAAATCTATTAAGCTAACTAGTTCGTATATCTAAAGTCGTTACCATAACCCATCCATCCAACCATTCATATATACTCCATTAAGTCAAGCCGAGGAAAAGCGGCAGAGCAAATGCGCAGGAGACCTGCACAGCCAAAGGGACAATGGCATATGTACCAGCAGAGAACTTTCCAGGAGCAATAGTCCAACCCCAAGGCGCACCAAATGCCATATACATCATACCAGCTGCAAGAACAATGCAGATAAGGAAAGTCCATTTGAATCGGTGCATCATCTTGTTCAATCCGATGTAGATACCTGTAGGACCCAGCTCCTTGGATGTCGACGCCCACTCAATGTTGACCGAGAAGGCGTGGCAGAGAAGAGCCTTTGCACAGTTGATACTGATACCACCAAAGAAGAGGAGAAGAAATGGAAGCCACTTGCAGGCTTCGAGGATGGCGACCCAGAAGGACTTTTCTTTGAGACGGTGACGGGTCATGCTTGTGGCGATGGAGGCGACGCCGTTGAAGACGACGAGGAGGGAGACCCAGATACCCCATGATGGTGTGTAGAATTGGTCCAGGTCTTGGAAGAAGAGGCCGACAAGGACGTAGTTGACCAGAGTGAGGAGCATACCAGCAGCGATAGCGTAGTCTATGAAATCATCAGAAGGATACCAAAGTGAGGTGAAGGTTGAGGACTTACAAGTGAAGATGTAGGCCAGAATGGAGACCTTGCTGGTGACTGGCATGTTACTCCAGAGGAAGCGGAGGAAGAGTCGAGTAACGGGACCCTTGTATGGCCACTTGTAGCTGCGAAAGAGTTAGTAAAGATCCGGGACAAGTTGGAACTGTCAGACTTACAAAGGATGGAAGACAAGCTCGTTGCATCCATAAGCATACTTCTCCCATCTGTTCAACTCATCATAAACCGTCAACGACACACCTTCCTGAAAGCCACCATTATGATACGTCGCCAATCGACATACCATACCAGCCATCTGCACTCTCAAACTGATATCAAAGTCCTCGGAGACATGCGAGTCAGACCACCACTTAGTGACCTTGTCGGACGGGTCAACAAAGGCAACACTCTGAATAGCCTTCCATCTCAAGAACGCATTGTGGCCAACAAATGGCGCGACATCTCCAGTGCCGACACCATACTTGATAGCTGTGTAGACAATGTCGGTGAAGTAGGTGATACCGTTCTCAAAGATGTTATGTGCAACTTGCATAACGCCTGAACCGTGCTGGAGGATAGCTACTTCAGGAGATTCGTACATCTCGAGAGCGCCGTAGAGAAGACAATCGATGGGGACACGAGTATCGCAGTCAATGAGAAGAATGATCTCACCCATTCGGATATTCCCCTCCGCCCACGTCTTCCCCTCATCAGCATCAACCATGTTCTGCAACGCCTGGTCATACAACCGATCATCATCCTCCGCACTCAAATCCTCATACGAGCACCCTCTACTCTCACACTCCAACTCCGTAAGCCTCAACATCTCATCCTCGACCCTATTCGAGAAAGCAAGGCAATAATTCATGTTACTAGCCTTCTTAAACTTGCCCTTGCGCACGAAACCAAGTTCGTTGGCGCGGCCTTGGGGACTGACTTCTGATTCGTCTTGATTGTCGACTTCAGGGTCGACGGGGGGTGAGCGCTTGAACCAAGAGAAGAAGGACTTGGACTTGGGGGATTTCTTGTTGGGCAGGCGGGCGCAGTAGCCGATGCCTTTTTCGCGGTAGTATTGCTTGCGGGCGGCGGCGAGCTCGGGTTGGATGCATTGCATGCCGTCGTCGTTGATGTAGACTGAGGCGGTGCCGCCTTGGTTTTCGTAATGTTGGATTGCTGCCATCACGGAGACCATGGTAGGGACGATGACACTGGGGAGTGAGTCAGAGTGAGATTACCAGTTGAGGAAGATTGAACTTACCCTCGGAGACCCTCCTTGTAGACAGGCATCTGAACGGTGATGTGAGGAAGTTGGTAGTCCCTGTAGCGCTTAGGGTTGGGCTTGATGGCTGTTGCAAAGGTCAGACTTGATGTATGTCGCGTGAGTGAAAGACTTACCAGAGTGGAATTTCGAGTTCCTCAAGCAGATTCCAGCGGGCAGAAGTAGTTGGAAGACACTACTGACGACCACGATGAAGAAGAACTAAGATGGTTAGCAAAACACTAGTTTCAGATTGAAGCGGCGATCTTACCAATGATAAAACGCACAGAGGCGGAATGACAGCAACCAGGGCAAAGCGCGTAAAATCGCCATCCCAAGACCATTGCCGAATTAACTACTCAATGTCAGTCCGTATTCATCACTTAGCCTATTGTTTCAACTCACCCTTGAAACACCCACGCTCTGCGTGAGAATGACCAGCAAGATGACAATACCAATTCGGAACGAGTGAACAAGAAGAGTCGGACGCTTGAGCTCCTGGCCCTCGACGTCTTCATCTCCTTCACCGCCCTCCTCAACCTTGATGGCGGCTTGGTAAACCTCATTTCTCTCATCAATGGCACCGCGGACGGGAGTTGGCATACCATTGACGGATTGATCTTCTGTTTGGGCGTGAAGACCACGAGGCATGTTGGGGCCAACGATCTGCGACAGATGTTAGAGAATTCACTGTTGAAGGAGAGGTATACTTACGAATCCGAGCATCTGCTTCTCAACATTGTGAGCCACTGTAAGAACAGTCCTCGCTTCGTGAGCCCAGATGAGGACACATCGTTCTTGAACAACAATGCATGAACTTGTCAAGTGCACAAGTGTCTCATGAACATCTGCAAGACTGGGAATGATGGGGATGCGAGCGCCAGTGTCTTCATTCACAAGACTCGCCTGGTCAGGCTTGATGCTGTCAAGCACCGAGTTGGTGACCTCAGAGGCCATCGACACGATAGCACTCTCATTGAGGCGATTGACAGCAGCGGCCAAGTCTGGGCTGGGGTCATCTGGGTTGTAGATGTATGTGCCATCAGGCTTCTTGAGGGCAATACATGTTGACGACCAGCCGCTTGTGATGGCAGTAGCAGCAGGTTCATCGAACCATCCTAGAAGCGTTGCGCGACGGGCGATATACCTCGCGACCTTATTGTGTTAGTATTGTGACGACAATGATGCATTGCAGGCTGCGGGTAGCACGATGTTTACCGTGCCACGACATGAATGAATCGGGATAAGTAGGATCGGTATGCAAGGGATGAAAAATGATGCCAACAATATGAAACAAATCCACTCAAATGGACAGCAAAAAACTTACAACAGGTAGATCCGAAGCCGCGGCGTCGGGAATCTGCATTGCAGCAGGCGTACCCGAATATGAGCTATGAGCGGATCTCGACGGGGGACTCTTCCTCGTGAAATACTCCGTCGTCTTGACGGCGCCATGATCACCAGCCTCAAGCCTCTTGAGCGTAGCAGCATCAGTAGTAGGACTCGGCGGTTGGAGAACACCAGTCTCTATGAAGCGAGAGGCAGACTTTTCCGAAGCTATTGGCGACTTTTCGGAAGTCATGGTTCACGTGGGAGTTGTCTCTCTCTCTCTCTCTCACGGAACAGAGGGGGAAAATAACGAGAGTGAAGGGGGAAAAGCGAAGGTGAAGATCTTCTCTGCTTCTACAGGGGAAGAGGGTGGGGAGGGGAGTGGTAGAAGAAGAAGGGATGTTTGTTTGTCCAAGGTGAGGAGGAGGCAGAGGCAGAGAGAATTAGCCGTGGGAAAACTAAGTTATGAATACTTCCTACACACGGCTTATCCGGCGACCTAGATGAAACCTCTGCTGTAAGTCTCGAGTCTCGAATCTCCTGTAAGCGTCAGACAATAATCTGACCCGATCAAGAACTGCTACTGCAACTTCAAACACAATATTGGTTTTTTTTTGTTTTTTTCAGCTGGCCCATTATCCTCGTATCTTTCGTAGCACGTTTGTTGGGACCATGCATTTCCTGATTGCCAGCACGTAACACAAAACCCTCATGCACCTTGTCCGTTGCTGCAGAATCTAAATCCCAGCCCCCCTTCGCCCCCCTCGCCCGGGTCCGAGAAGACTCCGTTTGAATCACCTCTAGCGAGCTGATGCCAAGTCATCCACGACCGAGCAACAGGATACAGTACCCGCTACCGTGATTAGAAAGCAGAAGTGAAAGCAAACTCTATGTTACAGAGTGAAGCTGACGACGGGGCCTGTGATTATGACAAGCCCGTGGCCACGATATCAGAGGCCAGGGGAACAGGGAGAGTGGATAATATCCAGATGCTTTTACGAGCAAGGTCGCAGAAGCGTCCTGTATCAGTGCGGCGTCTAATTAAACTAGGCTGCGATTTTTTCTCCGGCGCCACCCAAGACAAGACAAGTCAAAAGTTAAGTCTAATATTAGAAAATAAGGTTAGGCATCCTGATATCGCCAAGCCGAGCCTCCAATGGGAAGCAGTGATCAACTCTTGGAGATTGTAACGTGTAAGCAAAGGCACGTTTCAGGGCCAAGATAGCAACAGAGGGTGCTCATGTTTAGGGAATAGCGTTATCCGCGGGCCGTAACCCGTTAGCGAAGGGGGAGGGCGGTTAATCTCGAAGGATGAGGGAAAAATCTTGATAACGTCCCGTCCCCTGTAAATCTTAACAGGGGTGCCAGGGTTTTAACGTTTGGCTTCCATGGATGTTGTTCTAGGGGCAGACGATCTAGCTTCCGCTTTGATGTCTAGCGGCATGTTGTAGGGGTAGCATCGCATGGGTGAAAAACCTGCCTTCACAAACGGACCACTTAGACCGTTGCGGAAGGTTCTTGTTAGTTTGACCGCTGAGGCTTGCGGCCCGCAGAGCCTTATTAACAAGTCTACGTACGAATCATGGTTGTAAGACACGAAATGTGGCGTTTTGGCATGACACAATGTTATCTCCTAGCGCTCGGAGAGATATCAACGTGCTAGGCTAGTGCTCAAAGACGTGAGAACCTTTGGCGATGCCGTTATGTCTCAACAGATTTAGAATTTGTTGCTCATGATTGCCACGCTGTACGTGCATTTCAGCGCGGCTGGTATCAGGACGAGATGCATAATCAATAATCACCCCAGGAGATATGAGCTTACTCTCTCGTTCCAGACCCAGATGTAACGATCCCTGCATCGCCTTCGTCTTGGTACTCGTATTGTATTGTAGTCAACAGAGTCTCTGTCTCAGCTCTATCAGAGTCGGGATAATGACAAAGAGAAAATAAAAGTTTCATGAGGCTCATTTAACTGAACAATTGAATCACCTCCTCGTACATACTTCCCTGGTCTTTTTTTTTCCCTTTTCAAACATTGGCATACTCCACTTTTTTGACACGCTGTAATGGAAGGCTCGAGGACTGCTACGACCGCTGAGGACTCTTCGTCTCAGCGGGTTAATCCGTTTGCGACGCCTGGAGCTGAGTCTACTGAGAATCCATTTGCGACGCCCATTGCTGCGACGCCTATTGCGGAATCTGTTGCTTCGCGACGGTTGACGCAGAGAAATGCATCTTCTTATGAGAGTGAGTACATTTCACATTTGTTGTTGTATCGGGATTAACGCCTTTTAGTTACTGGTCCGCGTCGGCGCTTCAAGAGTAGTCGTCTTCAGGGCGAGTTTGAGAAGCCTTGGTTAGAGGACAAGAAGAAGCAGTGGAATTGGGACAGCACCATTTTCTACACATGCATTTTCATCGGTCTTGGTGAGTTTGTTCATCATAACAGACCTTCAATTATTAACTTGTTTTCAGGAATTGGTGGTTATCTCTGCTGGAAGGAGACCACCGGCGTCCCCAATCATGAAGTAAGTCTCCATTCACTGAGACGATTCACCTAGTGAGGCGATCACCACTAACAAATGCAGTACTGTCTCGTCATGGACGATACCTTCCAGAACCTCAACAACTGGAATCATGAAGTTCAAATGAACGGTTTCGGGTATGTTCCCTCACTACTACTTAATCGCCTACTAACCTTTTTAGAAACGGCGCCTTTGACTGGACAACAGACGATGAGGCAAACTCATACGTCGACGCTCAAGGCCTTCACATCGTCCCTACAATGACGCTCGAAAGCACAGACATAACCCGCGACCAGCTCCTCAACGGCTTCACCGTCAACATGACCACCAACAGCAAAACCTGGGGAAAATGCACCGCCAAAGACATCAAAAAGTCCAACGACCGCTGGCCCTGCGCAGCACGCAGCAACGCCACCCTCGGTCAAATCATCAACCCCGTGCGCTCTGCTCGTCTCAACACCAAGGGTAAGAAGACGATCAAGTACGGTCGCGTTGAGGTCACAGCGCGTATGCCAAAGGGTGATTGGATGTGGCCTGCCATCTGGATGATGCCGCAGGATGATGTCTACGGTGAGTGGCCCAAGTCAGGTGAGATTGACATTGCGGAGAGTAGAGGCAATGACGCGAGGAAGTATCCCATGGGGAATAATCTTGTTTCGTCGGCGCTGCATTGGGGCACTGCTACGGAGAATGATCGGTGGAGGAGAGCGTATGGTGAATGGGGAGGTAAGAGGGTCATTTACTCCGAGGACTTTCACGTCTACGGTCTTGAGTGGAGTGAGAAGTATCTCTTTACCTGGCTCGATGGTCGATTGAGAGTAAGTCACTTCGCAAATTTCAGTGAATTGACGATACTGACGCTTCACAGCAAGTGCAATTCTTTGACTTCACCAAGAACAAGAACCTCTGGACCTACGGCGAATTCGCCGGCGAGTCCATCAACGGCTCCATCCCCGTTGATCCATGGAGCAGCACCGGTCGCAAAAACACTCCCTTCGACGAGTCCTTCTACCTCATCCTCAACGTCGCAGTCGGCGGTACCAACGGCTGGTTCCCGTAAGTCTTACTCTCTCCCCAATTTTTCCCTACACCGAGAACCACTTTTTGATCTCGCTCACGATCTCTCGTTTACGTGCGGGGCAAGACAATGTCTCGGCTAACCAATCCACTTTTCCCAGAGATGCAATCGGTGATAAGCCCTGGGCTGATAGCAGCGAGACCCCTATGCGTGACTTTTGGAAGGCGAATGATACATGGCTTCCGACCTGGGGACCCGTCAAGGATCGCGGTATGGTTGTCAAGTCGGTTAGGATGTGGCAGGAGGGAGCATGCTGAGTGGTTGCATCGCCGACACGTGTTGTCATAATCTACGGAATAATGTCTATAGTTGCTATCTTTTTTCATGCTTTGTGTTCGACCTATAATCTTACATCGAACGGGGGGGATCATTTGAGTCTAAATTCGCACTCTAGATGTATCGCGAAAATTCGTTATCTATCACTTGTATTTTATTTCAAACGTGGCTCTCTCGATCTCGGGGTCAGCATCGGATAGAGTTCCAGATACGCTCGTGCAGACCGTGCTTACATGGCCCCTGAAAATGCTGACTGCGTGCATTAGGGGAGCGGATGAATTAGCCCAATGGCATAATATGCGATAAACTGAGAAATCTCACTTTGATAAGCCACGCGGTAATGGACGCCCGGGTCATCAAGCCACTGATGTGAAGTGTATATGTGAACGGGCATATAGTTCATAGAGCGAAGCAAATATTGATTCACAAGGCGAAAATCTCCGGTTTAGCGTCGGCTTTAGGTAGGGCACTGTCGCAGGCGCTAGCAATCACTAAAATCAGAAACAACCACTACAAGGACATCACACGAAATATTGGATCATATCCGCCAAGCGAAATGGCTACGCGCTGGGAAAAGTCTGATAACGCTGCAGCTAAGAAAATGCAGCGTCTTTGCCCCTTGTCTCTGCAGCAGAACTTTTGATTGCGTTCTCGTGTTTACACTCTTGGAACGCTGTAGCCAAGAGGCCCTAGAGTCAATGGGGGGGTTACATTATTAGTCCTCGGCTAGTGGACAGCGTAGCATCGGCACGTCCACTTCGAGCATCTCGGAGGGTCGCCAAGATAAAGAACGAGGTGCACAGCAGGGGTTCGATGCACTCTTGTTGACCGCAAGCCACACCAGATCGGGGAGATTAGACTAAAGCAAACGTATGGAGCAGACAGACAGACACACGCAACTCTCCACTGTCAGCCGCTTTTCGATCTGTTGGCCCTGACCCTGTCGATCAAAAGGGCCAGAGTCAGACTTTGTGGATGCGCTGGCCAGCAAGGCAGCCTCCTCCATTATCATGTCTGATTCACCATTTCTGCCAAGGTTATCTCGGCTTCTTGCCAAGTCTGGCTCGGCAATCTAGACCCCGTGGGTGCAGACTGGCCTGATTGTATCCAATATTCCTAATCACAAGGCCGTCCTCGACGCGCCCGTAGACGTGCATATGCAACTTTTTTTCAGCTCTGTTGCAGCACCCACCGTTACTTCACATCTTTTTGCATGTGGTTTCTCGTCTTAGCAGTCAGCATCTTATTACTCTTGGAAAGCAAAAGCGAGAGGGAAATGGTCTGACAGTAAGCTAATGAACACGAGATACCCTTACGGGGTAAGGGAAAGGAATAAGGGATGTGGGCAGGTGATATACCTGAGAATATTTCCGCTGTCGCCCAGCGGCCGGTCTGAAGGTGATATAACGTCAAGGTGCCGCAATCTCACTTGTGCATTGTTCTATGTCTCCGCATGGTAATTAATCCTTGGAAAAAACCACATTCGTTCTTGTTTATTTACAGTCTCTCGTTATACGCCGCTTCGCTGCCTTGTTTCCACCATGTCACTCTTGCGTTTTGCTGCACTCGGTGCAGCGTTCCTTCACTTGCCCTCCTCCGCGAGTGTCATCGTCCGCAGGGATCTGACACCGCCTGAAACCCCCAGAGACGGCTGGGAGTACCTAGGATGCTATGTCGACAGCGTCTCGAAGCGTGCGCTCGATGGGCCTGTGCACTATGACACTGAGGGTCTGACCGCTGAGACGTGCGTGGCCCATTGCGTAGGCCTTGGCTACGCTTTCGCTGGCATGGAGTATGCTCAGGAGTGCTGTAAGTGAAGTCCTCCGATAAGTGAATTGTCTGTGAATGGTGATTGACTGTTTTAGTCTGCGGTAGCAAGAGGCCTACTACCAAAGCTCCCGAGGCCGATTGCAGCATGGCCTGCACTGGCGATGCCGATCAGCCTTGTGGAGCTGGTGATAGACTCACTGTCTTTGGCAAGTCCTCTGCCGGAGGTACCGCTGTGCCCTCCGGTGAACCATCAGAGACTGCTTCTGTCACTGGTACTGCAACCGCTACTACCGGCCCCGTCGCCACTGATCTCCCAGACGACTGGTCCTACGCCGGTTGCTACATTGACCCTCCCGGCCGTGCCCTTTCCCCATTCGGCACTTCCTCTTCCCAGACACCTCAGAAGTGCATCGCCACCTGCATTGAGAACGGCTTCAAGATCGCTGGTCTTGAGTACGCTGAGGAGTGTTACTGCGGTAACGCCCTCAACAATGCTGCGTCCAAGACTAAGGAATCTGACTGCAACATGGCCTGCAAGGGCGATGACAGCCAGATGTGCGGTGCCGGTAATCGTCTATCCCTCTACTCCAGCGGTGACTTTGAAGTGTACCCCATTCCCGTCGCTCAAGAAGATGACCTCCCAGGAGACTGGGAGTACAAGGGCTGTGTCTTTGACAACAACAACCCCTATGTGCTCGAGTGGCTGTACGAAGACTCGGGCAGCTACGCCACCAGCAACATGACCGTCCCAACGTGCCTCAAGCGCTGTCAGAAGTTCGGCTACTCCGCTGGTGGCGTTGAATACGGTCGCCAGTGCGTCTGCGGCGATCTCAAGGCAGTTGAGGCTAAAGGCGATATCTGGAAGGATGATAGCTTCTGCAGCATGGCCTGTCCCGGCAATCGCAACTACACGTGCGGCGCGGGCAATCACATCAGCTACTACGAGTGGACGGGCACGTCGCTCAACACGTTCCACTACGCTTCTGGGCCTGCAGCGGGTAGGTATGATCACTTCTCCACCTCCCCCATCATCCCGCTCATCAGCTCCGTTGGCATCAACGACAAGGTTGTCTTTGTGGAGAAGCATGGTACGTCTATGGATAATACTGAGGGCTCCTTTGAGTTTGACTACTCTACCAACAAGTACCGTGAGCTTGCTCTCAAGACTGATGTCTTCTGCTCTGCTTCCTTTACTCTTCCTGATAAGGCTGGTCGTATTATCAACATTGGTGGATGGTCTGCTGAGTCCGTCTACGGTATTCGCTTCTTCACTCCTGATTCACCCCAAGGAGTCGACAATGGCACCAACGTCTGGGAAGAGGACTACACGCAGCTGCGTCTCTTTGATCCCCGTTGGTACCCCACTGCCATTGTTCTCTCCAACGGTTCCATTCTTGCTATGGGTGGAGAGTCTGGTTCTGATGCTCCCATCGTTCCCTCCGCCGAGGTTCTACCTCACCCTGCTGGTGTAACCAAGTCGACTTACCTTGACTACCTTGAGCGTGCTGAGAACATTGGCCGAACCAACTCATACCCTCACATGGCCATTCTGCCTTCTGGTGGTATCTTCTTCACCCAGTTCAATGAGTCTCGTATCCTTTCTCAGGTCGACTTCCAGTCTATCAAGAAGTTGCCTGATATGCCTGGTCAGGTTGACAACCCCTTGACTGGTCGTAACTATCCTCTTCAGGGTACTATGATGGTTCTACCCCAGAAGGCTCCTTATACCGATCCTGTCGAGGTTCTTATCTGCGGTGGTACTACTCATGAGCCTGGCAATGAGGCTCTCGACAACTGTGTCCTGATGGCTCCTGATACCCCTGATGCTGACTGGGTCATTGAGCGTATGGTAAGCATTCTCTATCCCTCGTCTCTGCCAATCATACTAACTGTCACAGCCCTCCAAGCGTGTCATGCCCAACATGGTCGCTCTCCCTGACGGCCGCTACCTCATCCTCGGTGGCGCCCAAGTCGGTCGTGGTGGTTTCGGTCTTGCTGACAACTCCAACCTCAACGCTGTCATGTACAACCCCGAGGAGCCTCTCGGTCAGCGCATGACAGTCCTTGCCAACACCACCATCGCCCGCATGTACCATTCTGAAGCTGTACTGCTCAGCAATGGAAAGATTCTTGTCTCTGGTTCTGACCCTCAGGATGAGGGCAAGCACCCTCAGGAGAAGCGTATCGAGTACTTCTGGCCTGATTATCTCCTCTCTGGTGCTGCTCAGCCCAACTTCACTCTCACCGACCGTGATTGGGTCTACGGTGAGAGCTACACTTTCACTCTCACCTCTGATCTTGAGGAGGGCGCTACCAACATGCGTGTCTCTCTCATGGCCTCTGTTGGTGCTACTCATGGTGTCAGCATGGGTCAGCGCACCCTGTTCCCTGAGTTCTCCTGCAGTGGCAAGACCTGCACCGTGACAGCTCCCCCTGATGCCTTCATCAGCCCTCCTTCTTGGTACCAGATGTTTGTGCTCGATGGGCCTACTCCCTCACACGCCATCTGGGTCCGAATTGGTGGTGATCCTGGAGAGCTTGGTAACTGGCCCAAGCTTCCTGGCTTCACTCCTCCTGGTGTTTAGGTCGCTGCTGTATCTGCCATGTAATCAGAAGCACTTGCTTCTATGAGAGTATGATCAATCATGGAACATACGATGATAATCATCACATCAAGCGCGCGATTTCTTTGCATTATTTCTTAATTATTCTTCTCATCTTGGGTCGATATGCCTATGACTTTAGCTACTATGGCTGCATTATGCACGCGTATAACAGCGTTGCACAGGAATGTTTCATTATGTATTATACATATTTTATCTGATTCTCATATTGCATGTTGACGCGTGTTGATCAATAAATGTGTTCAGAGTGAGCGAAATGATTCACATTCTCAGCAAGACGCCAGAGTGAAATTGACCTGCAATAAACGCGTGGAAATATGACTCTGGCGACTTGCCGACTGTCGCCAGCGACAGATGCAACCGTAAAGGAGGCAAGTAGTGACTGTCTCATTAGATGGCGTGGTCGCGCGCGATTCGCGTTAGTGCTCAGACGCGAAAATAGCGCGAATATCGCGTGCACGATTCCCTGTCGCTTACTGTAGGGTAATTCTGGTCGACATTCGACTATAATCAATATTGTAACAGCATTTCAACGATAGACAGTGCAGAGTGAGTGTGTTTATTATAATCCTTAAAATTTCTTATAGTTTAGTATATTTAAGTTATAATATTAGTAGCTATAAGTAGGCATATTCTGAGCGCTTGCTTGGGAAGGGTTATCAAGCAAAGTCGAGATTTCATTCATGCTCTAGTAATAATAATAAGAATATAAAATAATATTTTAATATTATAGCTTAAAAAAAAGACTGATTATATAAATCCCATAGGTTTATTTAATTTAAGTCATGCTAAGCATTTGAAACATTTCAAGTCATTAAAGACAAGTAATGCTCAATGTTAGCAGTTACCTGGCTACATTAGTGTAGCACTATGTACCCATGTTGGAAGTCGAGTACTATCCAATCACAAGGCAAGATGGCCGAGCGGTCTAAGGCGCTGTGTTCAGGTTTCATTCAAACCAGTGACGATTCGCAGTCTCGAAAGGGGCCTGGGTTCGAATCCCAGTCTTGTCAATATTCTTTTTTGTTCTTCTTGTAGAGAAAGTCTATAATCTATCAATCCGTTTTAACACCATGGACCGATTTGACCTTCTCTACTGTATTATCGTTGAGTACAGAGCCGAATTTGTAGCTGTTTGCAAGTAACCCGTTTAATTCACTTAGCAGGAACGTACCCGATTTTCTGCTGTTGGTTGTAATCCTCTATGATCATAAACTCCACTCCTCACTCACTCTGCCTCTTTTGACAACCGCCATCTTTAATCGCATAAATCACTTCTGACCTGCGCAAGCTTTGTAAGCAAAAGCAATGTCAAAACGACTGCAAGAAATGCTTAGGCGGGATAAACTAATCGCCATGTACGGCGACTCTCCACCGCCACAAAGAACAGCAGCGCCATATCCAGAAGGCGAAGTGATATACAAGTGCACCGAGCGCTATATCGTCCGGCATGGCAATACCGTGACAAAGTACGCAATTCACCCTGACGGTATGGGCGTCAACGAAAAGCCAAATGAAGCGCTGGTGTTACAGTTCATTAAGGAAAATACCACCATTCCTGTCCCCGAGGTCATCAGCAGCGACTGGGATCGCATCGAACTGGAGTATATCGAGGGCCAGACATTAAAAGAGGCCTGGCCATCCCTCGAACCGCATGATCGCACTGCAATTTTAGGTCAGCTGAAAGACTACCTGGGACAACTGCGTGCTCTCAAGGGGTTTTACATCGGTCGCTTCGACGGACAAGGCGCGGTCGTTCCCAGCATGATGACTCGGTCCGGTGGCCCATTCACAAATCTTGAATCGTTTCAGGAGTGGCTTGTTCGGCCTCCGAAACGAATCGAGGAGCAGTCATTACACTGGGCTCAGATGACGAAGCAGCTTGGTGAAGATTATCCCATCGTCTTCACACATGGCGATATCTCGTCGAGAAACATTATGATACGCGACGGTCGGATAGTCGCTATTCTGGATTGGGAGTGGGCAGGGTGGTACCCTGTGTACTGGGATTATGTGTTTGCATTGCGTGGTCTGGATAATGTTGATTGGAAAACACTGGGGAGTCACGTTCCGTCTCTGTTTGACGAGCGGTATGATCTGGAGTACATACTAGTCTGCTTTATAGTCTCACTCTCCTAGATAAAGCGCTCTAACTAGAATGACATCCCGTACAAGTGATCCCGTCTCCAACATGCAATTCCTCACTTACAAAGAAACACTCAGAACATCTAACGGTGTATCCAACAAACCGGGTCTAGTTCTCTTTATCCCCAGCTAGGCAACATTAGTATCCAGCAGTTTGTCCATAAGATCCCCCTCAACGCAGTCATACCACTCTTGTGTCTGGTATCCATGAGAAACAAGTGCTTGAAGCCCCTCGAGGAGAAAATGCTGACAATTCCAGTCAGCATCTCGACCCGTCAACGGAGTGGCCGCCATGACGTTGACTGGATCAAGTTCGTGACCTTTCCGAACCTTGACAGCCCCAGCGTTGACGTGGGTGATGTACGTCGCACTGTCGGCCCAGATAACCTTCTTATGGATTCTGTCGACCCTCCAAGGCTTCAGCTCATCGTCACGCTGAGCATGGACGGTCTCGTGGAAGTTCTTGTTCTCGGGCGACGTGAAGTACATGAGAACGTGCCGCTTGTACCAAGCGTCGACTGGGTTTCCTTTGAATATGTATATAGTCATACAAATGGTTGAGTTGCCCATTGTTGAAGGGGGGTTGTATACAGACAACTACCAATCCAGTCTATGGATCGTGAATAGAGACTCAAACAAGGTAGACAACAATAACAGGAAAAGAGAGGAATTTGGATGATACAACTCTCCAATATGCATCCAAACTGAATGGGTAACCGCTTCTTATTACCGCCATACTCATGGCGTTCAACATGCTGAGGCTGGTCCATCGGCGGCTACATGAAGTGTGTACTCAAACATATAAAATTAGCACATACAAAATATTAAGTCGAGAATCAACGCCATTATCGCAGAGCTTGCCATTTTAGCGACTAGTGCTTAGATACTAGAATGCTTCTAAAACATGTGTTAGTTGTCTTTCCAATGATATCTCCAGCTTCTGTGAAGGCTGCAATGCCATCGACCCCATGGCCGCCGCAACCGCCAAGGCACCTCAATCAATGCCTTTCTGACCGTGCGGCCCGCGTTTCAGCAACCTTTTACACTTCTAGGACAGAGAGTCAGCTGATGTAACCGCTCGATGGAACATGGAACATCCTGGCCAGGCAGCAAGTAGGGGGGGTAGAACCAACAACCAACAAGAAAACTTGTAGCAAATGATCAGCAAGCCACCGACCAACAATCACAATCAGCACTCAATATCACATGCGACTGAAAACGGCGACAACAACATGCGCGTGGTCTTCAAAACTCCTACTGCCTCATAGTATTGCAATTCAAAGGATTCGAGCTTGGGTTTACTTCCGATACAAGCTAAGACGTTGGGAATAGTCCCATCCGATTTCGCTGCACATCTGAGTCCAAGGACAAAGTCAGAAAGTCTTGTAACCTTTGTGATAGCAACTTTGCTCTTCAAATATTAAAATTCACCAGCCGGTAGTATTTGAAGTTCATCAGCGATGTCCCTGCGTGATCACCAAAGAGCGATGAGCGAAGAAGAGAAAGAGGACGGGAGCTTAATCGCTAATGCTTTGCCTGTAATGCTCTACACCCTTCCACTTCTGCGCATCGAGGAACACCTTAATCGCTTCATCTGGACTTGATCAGCATATTGTCCTCACAAGATTCTTTGTACGACTTACTCGTTTCACGCAGATGTTCAACGTCCCTAGGCGAGCGATAAACATGCTTAACAAAATCCTTCAGTCCCTCAAAAGTATCAGCCTCAAAACTGAGCAGTCCCTCAAAGTAGACTGTCACAAGATACTCCTCAAATGAAAGGCCAGCGAGGGAGAAGTATTCCTTTGTAAGCTCGCTGTCGTCATGCGCATCTCCTCCCTCGTCCACAGCATTATCCCCATCCGCTTGCCCTCCATTGATTTCGTCGTCATCGTTGAAGCATGCGTACACGTCAACCTGCGATAGCAAAACGCAATGACCACCCGATGGGCTCAGATACAGGTATGCAAAAGCACAGTGTTGCTGGTCGAAATGAAAACGGCATAGATAGCCTCCTTGGTCATCGTCAATGGCGGCTGGACATTTGATGAGCTTTGAGAGCCGGAAGTACCAGGCCGAAGTGCTCGGAATACGGTGGTGCAGTCTGTTGCTTCGGACAAATGCCTCGAATCCTGTGGGGAGCACAAGACCCAAATCGCTGACTTGCTTGACGAGAGCATCGACGTCAGCTTTTGGCGCTACAGGCCGATCGCCTTCAACTCCGGTATGTGGCAGCATCTCCTCCGCCATTTCCTTATCCAGGGGCTCAAGCCACTCGAATGAGCCATTGAGCTTCATCCAAGTTACTAGATCAGGCGGGGAGCATCGAATATACGGTCCACCTTCACGATCCAGTGAAAGATCCTCATAATCCCTCCTGGGAATTTCCTCGCGCTCTGAGACATTATCATGGTCCAAGGGCGGGATGTAGGAAGGATACGAGGGGCAAAGGCGGCGGGTGCTATGGCTGCTTTGCGGGGGAAACAATGCTACCATTTTCCAGGCGTTGCGAGTCCATTCTTTATACGGTTTGAATGCGATTTCTGCTGCGCTGAATAGTGCTTTGTTGAAAGTCTGGAGGACGGAGAGTAGGTCGAATGGATTGAGATATCTGAGGATTGCGACGGTGACTTCCGGTGGGAGGGTCTGGAATGAAGGCATTGTACTCCGTAGCGAGCAACTGTAACTAGATGGGAGTCAGGATGAACGTTGATGACTTGGAAACGCGGCAAAGGTGTTGATTGCTTTTAAAACGCGGGCTTATACAATTGAGGTTTAGTATTATGTGGCGTCGTGAACGCGGAATTGAGAGGACGCAAGAATTCCGCAAAGCGACCTTTAGTTACCGGTACCTTAGCAGTTCATAACATATTCCTGGCTGATGAGTGTTAGCGTCACTGTCGCATTGATGTATCCCTGTCAAATCCATGCCATGGCTGGCTTGTCCTGGCATTCTCTTCCTCACCCCAGTTTCTCCTTTTTCACGAGTGAACAAGGCCATTGCTGCCTGCGTCAGCAGCAACTTAGGTCAGGCAGGTGGATTGTCTACAAGATACAGTTACGCGTTGAGGTTTAAGCGTAACACATAAGGGATTGGTAGTCCTGTCAATATGCGACAGAACAAACAGAGCTGATAACAAAACTAGAATGGGATAAGCGTCTGACAATCAGCGAATGAGATAAAAAAGTCATTTGCGTATTGATCAAAAATGAATCAAGTCTTAGCAAAGACAAAAGAAAGAGTTGTCGGTGGAGAGGCTCGAACTCTCGACCTTTGGATTACTCTAATCTGTGATTAAATCATCAGCTTTGTGCTATGAGACCAACGCTCTAACCAACTGAGCCACACCGACAAGGTTCTTGATGTCTCAGCCGCACGAAATTGAGCTTATGATCGCCGGCATACGATGCGACTGATTGAGCGGCAGGAAGACGACAGCAATTTGGCTTCAGTACATATGATATCTATCCAGCGAGGAGTGCGATGCGATGAGTTTAAGTTATCACATTTGTCTGTCGGCGTTGGGGGGCTGCTACTGGCCAATTCCTGCAGGAACGCGTGACAAATCCAATTCCAATAGCATGGTCGCAGCTACTTTCGATGTAATACTCTGGGAAATGATTCTTGATCAGAATGAGGCGTGTATTAATTAATCAGACTGGGATATCGGAAAGTCCAGTCAGGTTTCTACATGCAGTGGTGGAAATCTTAACCTCGTTTGGGATATTTTTTGTCTTGATATACGGTCGCCGGTAATGGAGAACCCTTCTTACATTATCAAAAAGGAATATATGGAATGGCAGGCCCTATATGATTGAACTATTATTACTCTGGCATATGTTACTCAGGACTGTAAATAAAAGCCAAAGGTCAGGTCACGAGCCAGAAATTGATGTAATAGTATAGGGTATAAGATATGGATTCTGAAGATGATTGTGGATGACGCGCGGTCATGATCGGAACAGATGAACCCGGAGACGCGAATGATATCGGATGCAGGTAATACGATTGCCGATTGCTAAGCCACCCTCTCTATCTTGCATACTTTTCGTCCTCCATGATCTCTCGGGCTATGCGTTCCTGGCGATCGGAAGATCGTGTGCCTGGCAGAGTGCTACCTGTTCGATAAGCTCAAGATACCATTAGCACATGCATTTGAGTATTTCCATTATCCGGACAACAAGACAAAAGAAGCCTCGCAACCCCGCCCAGTGAGATACTAAAAAGTCGAGACCTCATTCAGAAACCCCCAATTTCCCGTACCAAACACCGTTCACTGTTTCGGCAATCAAAACAGGATAGCGTTTATATCGGAGCATCACTTCTGTTTCGACAGTAGCTATAATTACAACAAACACCATTCACACCTAACTGAAATCGTACCGATTGCCGTGATTCTTATCTTTAACTATAATCATAACCATAATGTTTCCCCTGGGCCCCTGGGCTTAGCGTGTCATCGTGCCCTGAATGGTACGCCACTAAAAAGTTCGGTAAGCGAGGCCGTTTGAGGTTGCGCCCCTTGCAACGGGACCTGCTACTTTTATGGTTGGAGGGGAGAGTCTAGACGCGAGTCTTTTTTTTTAATTAGCGCTGGGAGGTTTGTTCTTATCCGGGCGATAAGAGAAGGGATGTTTCATCTTGGCGGGTTCATCATGACTTGAAGCTATGACATGGGATGACTAGAGTCAATTTGATGAGTTGTTATATGCGTGTCTTGATCTCTGCTATTCATCAATTGGCTTTCATCATCACCAGACCATGATGATATCGTCAGTAAGGTATATATTGTCCCCATCATCCCTCTTGGTGTGTTTCCCAAGGCTTCCTCCCATTCTTGGCATCCGAGACCGGGAGAGTCTCACCCTCCTCGTCGCGACAAGACCTGCGGCGTGAATCACGCTATTCCCCACCTCCACACGTCAAGGTTTAAGGTTACCTTAAGCATACCTCACGAAACAACACTAACACGCCGATGCTATTTTCGACCATTAGAGCCTGTTTACTATACCTCACCCTGATCTTCTATTAAAACAATGCATCCGCGCAACCTGCTGATTTTTACTCATCATCGTTCGATTATTCTGTTCTTTGTTTCCTAGACTGTTTAATTCTTTCTCTTCTTTGAGGCTGGCCTCTATTTTGTTAAGTGGATAATATTATTTGTTTCAGTCACTACTTACAGCCGAGCTTTACTCTTTTTTTTTTTTTCTGTTAGTCAAGGATAATCATCATGGCTGGTTCCATTTCTTTGAGGGCTCTTCTCTTGAGTGCTTTTGCCTCGGAGGCTATTGCGAGTTGTGCTTATGGTACGCTTTTGCAGCCGAGAGCTGAGGGCGGCAAGGTTGAGGTTAACACCTTCGGTTACACTGGCAAGATCGTAAGTCTTTGAGATCAAAATATTGGTGACAATGCTGACAATGATAGGGCCCTACCAATTGGAATGCTCTCGACCCTCAGGCCAACGCCCTTTGCTCTACCGGCGTGAACCAATCTCCCATCGACATGGTCGCAGGCGCCAACGCCATGGTCCCCGCCAGCCAGCTCAGTCTCGAAATCCCCGATATGCTCGAGGGTGCCGAATTCGAGAACCTCGGCACAACCGTCGAAGTCGTCGCTGGAAAGGGCACAATGTCTTTCCAGAACAACAGCTTCACTCTACAGCAGTTCCACTTCCACTTGCCTAGTGAACATCTCGATGCTGGAAAGAGTATGGCTATGGAGATGCACATGGTCTGGGAGAGCGCTGATGCCAAGATCGCTGTCGTTGGTGTCTTTATTGATGTTGACGATGGTACTGGTGGAAGCCCTGCTGGTAACGCTACTGCTCCTGCTCCTCCTACTGCGACACCTGCTGCTCGCAAGCGTGATGGTTTCACAAAGGTCGTTCGCAAGAGTGAGACCGAGAAGAAGGATAAGCGACAACTTCCGGGTGTTGGAGGTTCTTTCTTCCATGTCAATGCTCCCACTACCGCTGCTACTACTGCCTCCAACCTTCTCGAGACTGTCTTTGGCTCGGTTGGTGAGATCTCTGAGCCTGGAACTCTTACCAAGACCAAGGGTCTCAACATGGCTGAGCTGGTCAGCACTCTTGCTGCAGGATCTTTCCAGACGTGAGTCTTAACACTGCTACTTCCATCTGTGCCACGCTAACAACGATATAGATATGAGGGTTCTCTCACAACTCCCCCCTGCAGCGAGGGTGTTCGATGGCTCGTTTCTGACCAGAAGCTCTCTATCAAGACATCCACCTTCCACAGCGTTCAGTCCGTTATTGGCTTCAACTCTCGATTCCCCCAGGGTGCTCTTGGTGAGCCCAACGCCCTTGCAGGAATGGCAGCCTAGATCTGGCAATGATGATAAGAGGAGGAAGCTTGGTTGTGTAATAATATTGTCCCAGTATACGAGTCTGAGTCGCGCAGGTATACTGGCAGGTTCACAGTTAGGAACAAAGAATAGAATCGGTGATCATAACGTGGCTGTTGCTCTGTGAACATGTGGTGAGATGGCAAGTACTTGGCGCCGATTGCGACAGCTCTTTCGCCTCATCAGACATTCAATTTTAATGATAAGACGCACTGGGATAAAGTTACATTCTTTGGCTAGATCTACAGACATGAAAACAGTCGAGCTGTAAAATGTAAGAAGGACTATAAGGCAGCAGTTAAAAGATCCCGGAGCACACGCAACCAGATTATCGCTAGTTATCTTAAATATCACAAGGATCAAATTGAAGAAGGACAGCACAGGAAGTATTATAAACGTGGTCAGCCTGAAGAACCCCCTAAAAGGTTAGAGCTCTTCAGTTAAGAAACACAAGCTCGAGTATTAGTAAGAGCAATTCCAAATTTGCCAGGCACTAGGCCGATGGCGGCAGCGGCGTTCCTATGGCCTTGCAAAAACAAATCACAACTATTGACATGATGCGAATTACTTAATTGACGAAAAGGAGAAAAAGAAAACCTGCGTATCGCAGGTGGCTGGATCTCTCCCGCCGGGAATTGAACCCGGGTCTCAAGCGTGACAAGCTTGCATACTGACCACTATACTACGGAAGACGAACAGGCTCAAGCCTGCTGTAGTGAGGGAATTGCGATTGGGTCTCCGTATTTTTGGATTATATAGGTAATGCACCTCACACTCAATTCAACCATATCGATTGACACTCTCCTAGAGAGTGGATGACTGGTCTTCTGGCAATGCGAATCAACGAGTGTATTAAGCAAAGGACTAGTCTGATCCCTTGATCTTAATTGGGAAATTGCGCAGCGTCGCGTTAACAAAGTCATCCGGCCCGCGACAGAAGATCAGCTTGGGTTCCTTCTGCGATGTATCCCCCTTCTTTGTTTCGACGATGTAATCAACGCAGATAGTAACGACTGACTCGAATAGCTCGGTGAACTCAATGTTACCACGAGAACACCATCCGAAAATTATTCCGCTCCACTCCCTCTCTCTGAGCTGCGACTCAAGTTCGCCAAGGTTGGCGCCCTGCTCGTCGAGGTCAAAGCCGATGTTGGTGAAGCGGGATGATGTCGAGGCAGGGACTTTGCTCTCGGACCATTGTTCTGCAAGACTTTCGCTTGCGCCGTATCCGTGGAGATAACGAGCAAGGGAAATAGTGAGAATGAGAATGGGTGTTGAGGTCGCCATAAGGAGTAATTTTAAGAGGTTTGTTATAATCTCTTGAGATTGCGATGGGAGTTTGAATGATGGTAGTCTGAATGAAGATGCGGTTGCTGCTATTGTTTGACCTGAACGAAGGATTCTGCAGACTTATATACAGAGCGATTTGGCCATTTCTTGAGTATCATATTATACCGTAAGCTGACAGTTACAAAGATGCAAAGCTGTGACGAGATCCCGAGGTCTTTTCGAGACGCCGACTTGCCAGCTAAGCAAATCAATGAGATGTAAGAGACAAGAGAAGGAGGTAAGCTGATTATTCAGAAGAACATACTTAGTAATTCTCATTATTGATGTAATCTTCTTCTATTGCAGGTTTTCCAGTGTAGTCTATTATTACTGGGCTTCTCTGTCTTTAAAAGGGCTAGCTTATTTTCCTAATTAAAAAGAGAAACCACTTAAGCTATCAAGTCTTGATGCTATTTATGTAGAATGCAGGTTGGGGATTTAAACGGACTTAGCAATGCGGCTCCGGCGTTAGATCCGGCCGTTGAAGAATAATATGGGGTACTCAGCCAGGTCTGACAGGCGCTCAGTTGACCGGAACCTGTATTTCGGGAGGCTATAAATAAGAATCGGATGCCCGGAACCTGTTGTATTAGCACAGAGAGCTCAGCAGCGGACCAAGAGATCCCTTTGTCAAAGTGTCATGGCGCAGTTCGGTGCAGCAACAACTGGACGAGAGGTTGTCACAGCCCTCCCGGAACGTGTTAAAGACAAAACATGTAAGCCTTCCCAGTCTTCGGCTTGACGATCTATTCATTGACCGATTGCGTTTCTAGTTCTTATCACAGGACCTTCTCTAAATGGCATTGGTTCAGCGACAGCCTACGCCCTAGCAACCGCGTCTCCCCGAACTCTCATTCTAATCGCCCGCTCCAAAGCCAAGTACCAACCTGTAATCGACAAGATCCACGAGATTGACGCCTCAATCGATGTAAAGTTTATTGAAACAGATCTAGCCTCTATGGCAAGCGTTCGTAACGCTACTGAGGCTATACTTTCCGACAGAGACATCACGGCAATCGACGGAGTGTTCAACAATGCAGGTGTCATCACCAATGATCTTGTGCGGACGGTAGATGGGTTTGAGAGTCAATTTGCAATCAACCATCTCTCGCACTTTCTCCTCACAAACATGCTTATGCCTCGACTGTTGACATCGTCCTCCCCAAGAGTCGTCAACATCTCGAGCCTCGGACACAAATACTCCGAACCAACATTCCATGATCCCCACTTCAAGGACATAGACCCCAAGAGCTACAGCCCAGCTGAGGCATATGCTCAGTCCAAAGGAGCTCAGATTCTCTTCTCCGTAGCACTTAACCGGCGGTATGCGCAAAAGGGACTTCGGTCCTTTGCCGTGCAGCCAGGGAACATGGACAGTGGGATGTATAGTCATATGAAGCCTGAAGTATTGATGGATATGGCACAGAGAATTACGGGGAGGAGTCTTGAAGATGCAAATGAGGCGCTTACGAAGACGGCTGAAGGAGGTTGTGCAACTGGTATTACTGCCGCGTTGGCACCAGACCTGCCTGATGGTGTTTTCATGAATGACTGTCAAGTTACTAAAGATCCTGAGATTGTTGCGGCTTGGGCGCAAAATGCTAGCAAAGCAGAGGTCTGTTGGGAAGTGAGTGAAGAAGCGGTTGGGCAAAGATTTGCCACAGACCTGGCATGATATGAATAGAGACGGTCTAGAACGTCTGGCACCCGGATAATAAATTATAGGCTAAAGTTCATGCTGAAGTGTTATGGTGAATTGTTCCGAGTCCCTCTTTATTTTCTGGTCATTCCTTCATGATTGGATTCTAGAGATGCATCGAGCCGTGCCGAGGCTTGGCATCCTTACATAACCGCGTGAAATGCTGACAGTGCAGGTGAGTCAGCGGTGTATCCATCAGTTAACCTTCCTTCAACTGACTGAATTGAATGGGCATGTTTATCGATGTCCCAATCGTCGACAGGATATTCCCTTCTATTTAGACAACTGCCCTAAAGATCTTCAATCTCCTGAACAACTGGGTCTTCAGTCTGGACAGGTTTAGAGAGTCAATAAAATACAAAGATAAACTCCTACTGGGTTGAGCATTTCTCTATAATGGTCTATACCCTCCCCATAGTGGAGCTCATGCAGTGCATATGATGCTCTGCATTCTCGGGAGCATGACTCTATGTGTTGTGAAGCTTGGCATGATGCTCAGTCGGCCGCTTCAGCTCGGTCCATTCTCTCCCTTGAGTCTTTATTTGGGCAAGACGTAGGCACTGCAGAGGCCCAGACGGTTATAAAAGGCCGTCACAAACCCATGAGACTCTCGGCTTCTTCGTCCTTACGCTCAACACCAGCTCCATTTACCTTACAGTTTATCATACTCCTCTAGAGAATTCCCCAGTTTGTCCATCTCCCCAACTGGAAAAGTCTCAAGCTAATTATCTCAAGATTATCTTCATCATGCACTTCCCAAGTCTCGCCGGGACCCTCGCCCTCGCAGCATCCACCGTAGGCGCTGCGAAGATCAACCTCGAAATCGGCTACTTTTCCCTCGTCATCCCCCCCACCACTGGCAACACACCTGGTATCGGCTGTGGTCCATGGGCACTGGCCACAGGTGTCGATGGCTCTACCAAGAGTCCCACCGGTATGAAAGGAAGCGACGAGTGCCCCAACTCAGAGCTCAGGAACTTCTGTCAGCGGTTCGGATGTCCCCAGACGTTGAGATTCGGCGACACGCTTGCTTTCCAGATTCAGTCTGGCAGTGGACAGAGTCTTACGGTGAAAGGGAGCGTTCTCAATGGAAAGTCGCAGACTGTGACGTGTGGACGATCTGTCGTGACGCACTCTGGGAATAAGTACCGTACGAACATCTGCTACTTTGATCTTTGAGTACCAGGTACATGGTACTCAGCCTGAGAAGTCTGAAAGAGGATGCGGAACGGTGATTTGAGTCACATAGACAGTTGGCAAAGAAAGTGGGCATATGAATGCTTCTTGTCTTGCCATGTTTGACTGAGATAAATAAGATCTTACATAATAAATACATTGTCTGCGGTCGAGAACAAAAAGCTCTAGTATTTTTCTCCGTCTATCTCAAATTCTCAATACGCTTAGGAGAACATCGCCTCTGTTGAACGCAGCATGGTCCTGAATAAAAGCCTAAACCCGTGATGCCAGTCTTGATGGTCGCATGCTGGCAGATTTTTGGCGATAGTATTCATCGTTCGTTTGTACAAGCATCATATTGAATGAACTCCCCAGAGCTGGAGTTACAGCTGATATACCTCCCAGCGTGCCGCAGCATCATGTCACTCCTACTGACCCACGCCCTCCTGCTCAGAGTCAGCTTCGCGTGCAACCTCACTTCCCGCATCCTGATTCATCTCGGTAGTTTCATCCTGGCGACTTTTATGTCCTTCGGGTTCAAGGTTATCGTCCGGTTTCAGTCTAGAATCCTGGTTTTTGTTACGCTTGAATCTCCTGCGATACCCAAACCTATATCCCTTATAAGGATGTTTATATCTCATATATCTGCGCCAACGAGGCAGAAAATGCTTGATTGGCTCTGCGCTAGTAACCCACTCAGCAGGGTATCGTTCTTCGCCTGGCTGGGTTGGTGGCTTTGTGCACACGTCGCGAATCCATTCCCAGTCCTTGTCTGTGAGCATGGGAAGCGAACCGGGATGGTCGTCGTGGAAGCGCTGCAGCTGACGTCCAAGCTCATATGGCATGAAGCGTTCAAGCACGGTGACTGCGTTAAGATAGGGTTCGTCGGACATTTTTTAGTCTTTTAATTGGTAGTAGTGTTGGGAAGTATTGGGAGAGACAACGGTGTATGGCTGTAGATATGTTGTGGTAATTGAAGTGAGATAAAGAAGGAACTGGCTTTAGGCACGGGGGCCTTTGAATAATTATTCTTGTAACGGTAAGTTACTTGTAGTTCTGTATTAACTCATGACACAGCGTCTTTGTTCTTCCAGTGCGAAGGTGAATGTGGTGGTATGTTCTTTAAAGCGGGCAGTTAGACACACTGTTCACCAATCTAAACGTTGTGAGCTAGACGTGTTGTTGGCGGTTGAGACTTGTGGCTGAGAGCTTATTCTGGAAGACAGAACTTAGTGTTGGGTAACTGGTATACTTCCCGGACAGACTTTGATAAGAGTGTTACTTTGAGTTGATAGTCCTCACAGCTGATGGCTCACATCACGCGCCTCACACACATTGAAAGGATGCTACTTAAATAGAGAATTATTTCTACCTAGAGTTTCGCGTTAGCTACGAACATGGCGGCTCTGTTTATCAATATGAAATCTGAAGATAGTGTATTCTTGGATATTCACGTGAGAGTCAAGCCATGCATAGATACAACGGATTGTTCGTAGTCCGAGTTATCCAGAAAGGGCTACAGAAGTCTAATAATGACCACTTTCTCTTTATTTCTAACGAGCGCCCTGTCCATCTGAACCTAGATCACTTCAGTCCGGCCTTCACCAGATCACAGCACAGCAGAGTATAATTACTAAACACGCCCTTAGTCTATTAGTAATCTTATCCATTTTGTACAGCCCGTATGCTCTTGCTCTCCTAATGTAGTCACTTCCCAGACTTATTCTGACATGAATACTTTCTGTACTGTGTTAGGCCTAGGTTGAAAAACCCCTCTTGATCTTGTAGCATGATCCTTCTTACAGCCCGAAATGTCACATACCTCATCCCACCATGAGATATCATATGATATCACCCGTACCAGTGGCTGCCCATCCTCGCCCAAAAACCGGGAAATATAAAGCCCAAGAGGACCGTCACCTTCATTCTCCCCATCCACGTTGCTCACCCAAAGCCACCTTGAAGACGCTGGTATGAAACCAGTCTCTTCCCGCCCTCGCTCCTCCATTAACACTGTACCAAGCTCCCCCAGTGCTAGAAACTGAGGATCCCAAGCACCCTCTTGCCAGGTGACACTCTGTATGAGATAGAGTGCCTCCATACGAACATCGTGGACTCGGCATAGACGAGCGATACCGGACAGTGGAAGCAGTATACCCTCTCCCAAAGTGATGTGACGAGGAACACCATTTCGTACCTGCTGCTTCAACCATGCCGTACAGTCGTCAAGCAGAGCTTTGAACGTCTCCTCATACCGGTCATAAGACAAGTCGCACGGTATAAGAATACAATCCAAGTGGATCTCTGATATGATGCAGTGTATCTCCAGTAGCTTCAGCCGGTGAAGATGGTCCTCGTCCAGGTCACTCTTGAGATATGCCCGGATCACCTCACGCCACGACAGCGCTTGCTTGTATAGAATTCGGCCGCGTAGATGAAATGACTTGATGAATTCAGGGTCTTTCAGTGCCACTACGTCGTGGGCTTGACCTATATACGCCATCATGGCACTGTTAAATAATCTCCACCGACCAAGAAGGGACCTTGGCAAATCTACCCCAAACACTGGCGGTTCTGTGGCAGAGACTGTATTTATCTGCCTGTAGATCGGTATGGCTGATATTATTTGGCGGGAGTATTGACACATCATCGAAAAGCAGAGGAACGTATGCTGAACCGACGTGATCTCATCCTTACTACCTTCAGTGCTCCTTTGCTGTGCAAGATGTTCGTTCAACAAAGCGGTAACACTTTTCAGTATACTGTCCACTGACCGGTGATTCCCTTGCAAGATCTCAAACAAGGCCATCAGGATAGTCATGACTGTCATGGTCCGTACAGACACATGCGCTGGGTCAAGCTTTAATCGCTCACGAAGGCTTTGAACGCCTTTGAGGTAATGCTTCAACGACGCAGCGTGATTTCTGTTCTTGATACTGCTTGGGCCCCAAACCTTTAGCGGTGAAGGTTTCGATTGGGCTATAGACTGCTTTGTGTCTCGCGCGTCATCGGCGATGGCAAGGGTTAAGGCGCCAAGTGCTAGCACAAGCTGACGAATGGAGTCATCCTGATGCACACCAGTAAGAATCGTCCCCTCGCAGAAATCCATGTAAAAGCTCCCCGAGAGCTCCGGCGCCACGTGATACCGAAAGGCATCGAGGTACGGTACACTGTGTCTATCGAGCCCAGGCAGCGTAGACGGCGCCAGCGGCAGGAACTTCACCGGCACGACCTGGGCGGGTGGTATGACAACAACCTCATGCTTTGTAGGCTGCGTCTCATACCCATCGCACACAAAATCCCCACGAATACACCGCGCACACGCTGGTTTTCCCTCGTCACACTTGACGCGTCGTGTCTTGCACGTCAAGCAACCACTGCGGACTTTCGGTTTGCTGCGGCGATAAAAACGCTGCTTGGATCTTGCGTTTCGTCGTGGGATGAGTTGGACGGGGAGGAGCAAGGGCCCTGCAGAAACGAGGGGAGGGGAATGATTGGTCGCCATGAGAAGGGAGGGAGGAGAGTACGGCAGTGTCAAGAGGGTCGACCCAGTGATTACCGAGCAGGATTCTTATATCGGCACCTGGGATGGGGTCGAGTCAGCAATTTAGGGCTGAAGACTAGCGGAGAGTAACGTGCAGTTTCTGGACTAGTCTTGTGGAGTAGTTGTCTCTAAGAAACGATCTTTGGTACTGAGTTAACTATTAATATATACAGATACATCTTCTTGGGCTTAGCATCTATAGAAACTAGTCAGATCAGCTCGGGATAGTTATAAATTAAAATCAAGGAATTGTATGACAAATTTGGAAGATTCCAAAGACATCTCGTGTGCAGTACCCGAGTGAGAATCTGGTCTGACAGGACACAGGAGGCCCTAGCGTCACACGAAGGAGCAAAAAGCTTACAGGCGGTTAGTCCTCAGCCAATAGATAAGCTCTTCTTATCTGGCCAATCACCTACTTGAACTCGTAACTCCACAATCGGAGAGTCGCGGGAGGAAATGGGATGATAACCTAGACTCTCTCGAATTGCTAAATTGGCCTACTCAATAGTGGCTAGTGGTATGCATCTCTTGCACACGTAAAGATATAAAGGAGGCTATTTCTGGAAATTCCACTCCCTAGAAAGCTCGCCGAACATGTACTTTCGCCATGTTTGCTCTGCTATTGCGGTTTTGATCATCAGATCGTATGAATATGCCGAGCACCAGAACTGGACAATTTAACAGCAGATTCCTGTGAATACCACAGGGATTGACTTGCTATAGGTTCAAATAATGCTTCCCCGGAGCCTTGCGCCTTGCTTATTGGCTGCCCAGTACTGAAGGCTTATGATTGACCGTTCTTTGACGAATTGGCGTCACAGCAGCCGGAAGACAGATCTAGACCCCGTCCTCAACTACCGTGGAGATCCCCACTGTTTCCACCATACTGCAACTGCCACCAAGATCAACTCTATTCGACGGCGGCGGACGACGGCTTGGAATAATGGATTTGCGAGGGTCGTTGCTACGCTGACTGATGCATATTAAATACCTCGTTCTTTGCGAGGTCTAGAATTCCGATGTCACCGCTTTATCACTTTATTACCGTTTAGCTATGCTCACTATGTACGGTCTCAATCGGATCCTGACCTTCCTTGCGTATTGCTGATTTATCTCACAAGTCGCGGCTCGGACCATCTCTTCTGAGGCGTGCGACTTCAAGCCTGACAGCCGCATGCCAAATGGGTCCTGGGACTCTCACCTCCACGTCTTGGACCAAGTTCGTTTCCCGCCTATCCCGGGATCATACGAGTTCAGTACATACACAGCATGGGATGCTACCATCGAAGAAACTCGACTCGGCTGTTCACACATGGTTTTGATTCAGCCGTCGGTCTACGGGAATGACAATACCTTGCTCATTGATACTCTCAAGGCATTCGGGCCGGACAGGGCCCTCGGTGTCATCGTGTTTGACGTCGCCAACACCTCAACTGCACAACTTCAAGAATGGAATGACCTCGGCGTTCGTGGCGTTCGGTTAAACTTTCAGTCGACGGGCGATGCACCGCCGGCCAGAGAGCTCAGAGATATGATGCAGAGGTATGCAGATGCTATTCGACCTTTTCCCTGGGTTTTGCAGATCTACATCGCCATGAAAGATATACCTGGGATCGAGCCCGTGATTCCAGATATCGGTGTTAAAGTTGCCATTGATCACTTGGGCCACCCAGATACCCCAAAAACGAACAACTCTGGGCCTGCGCTCGATCCGCACTCTCTATCTGGATTTGACTCAATGCTGCGACTCTTGGAGGGAAATAACGCCTGGGTCAAGGTGTCTGCCGTCTATCGCCTTTCAAAAGCCCCAGGACCCTTGTACACTGACCTTGATCCTGTCATCCTTGAGCTCTTCAAAGCAGCGCCGTCTCGACTCGTTTATGCCTCAGATTGGCCACATACTAGATTCGAGGGACTCGATATCAAGCCTTGGACTTCTCATCTTCTTGATCTGACAAACGGAAACGTGCAGCTACGAGATCAGCTGTTTAAGGAAAATGCACAAGAGCTGTGGGGTGGTGATACCACAATAGCCAGTTCAGCGAGGCCTTGACATTGAGACAGCATGTCTATTTAAATCCCAATGTTCCCGTGCTTTTATACAGCCAAGTAACCAGCTATACATAGTGACCGGGCATGAAATTATACACAAACGCCGAGGCAGCATTTTCGCTTTCCAAACCTTGCACCGCATGATAATGTGTAGCTTCTCTTAATGCTTGCTAGACTGACTAGGGACTGGCTCCATGATCCCCGTGATAGAGGACACAGCGCCTGTCTAAAATTCTGCCTTGGGACATGATGCTCCACTTACAGTGGTCGGTACCTTGTTGCCAGTCCAAGTGACCATTTTGACTGTACATCACCTCGAAAACAGTATGCTACTCATCGAACATACGCCCTAACCCGGCCAAAACCTAGCGACTCTCTTGCCTCATTTACCTGCAGAGCCATCTTTCTGGAAATGGTCTCGGATGAGCTTTAGGTAAGCTTCCATCCACTGATCGTTGACAAAAACCTGGTGGCCCTGATATCTCACCAGGCCCTGAAACACACTCGCAGCATCTGACAGCAACAGGTCCGCAATCGGCGTGGCTCCCTTATCGTCATTCCCGAGTTTGCGTTCCGCGGCCGCCAGCATTTCCTTGTATTCCATGAGCTTCGGCTTCGTTCTCTCGATGCGCTCGATAGCCGCGGGTCTCGTCTCGACACACCCTGGGGGCTCTCGATTCAGCCCCGTCAAGACTGGGTACTGGGCGACAACTTCGATGGGGGCCGCCATCACGCCATCAAAGTCGATGACGCCGACGATCTGGAAATTCTCATTGACCAGAAGGTTGTGGGCTCCGAAGTCGCGATTGACAAGGCTGAAGGATTCTTTGCTGGGCTTTTGTTGACGATATAGGGACATGAGATGTCTGAAGAGGATCGGATTTGCGAATGAAGAAGCTGTTTTGACTTCGGGCGACGCGTGCTGAACGCAGACTTGGAGAGCGTGGTTTGAGAGATCTTGATAATACTCCAGTGAGGAGCTCCAAGGTCCCTTGCCAGTCTCTGTCTCTGGGCCGATGAAGAAGTCGGACGTTTCTTTATTCTGATAGAGGCTCCCGATCTGACTGAACTTGAAGGAAGAAAGTGTTGCTTGAATCTCAGCCATTTGCTTTCTGAAAGCCCGATCTTGGTCTGGCATGCCGAAGAGTCCACCCTCGTATTCATTTGCATCTCGTAATTCCGTGGCGACAGTTCCGTGAATGTAATCCATGAGGATGTACGGGGCGCCAACCTCGTTGTTCGTATCAACGCTGTAGGAATGAACTGCAGGGACGGGAATCGAGGTCTTGGCCCTTTTTATTTGCGAGTCTCTATTAGTATGACTTCCCAATACGTGGCTCGAGCGTACCTACTTGAAGAACTTCATGCTCGAGACTTCAACATTGAGAGTGCTGGCCACATCGAGGACTTCGCGGTCGCCGAACACGGTGCGGAGCTCTGGGAGTCTCACCCTGGCAACCCAGCTGGTGCCGTCGGTGAAGTCAATGCGGCGAACCATGTTGAAGTGGCCGATGGAAAACTTCTGGCTGAAGGTGCAAGGAACTCCATTGTTGAGCGCTGAGGAAAGGGACAAAAGATGATCCCAGTTGAGCTTGTCGAGGGCTGCCAGGGCTCGATCGTGCAGCTCGTCGCCTGGATCGTAGGCATCAGTTCCGATCCAGGAGGTGCTTCCAACGGGATCAGCAGAGGCGTTGCTCATTCTGAGAGGGATGAGCTGACGGGATGAGGGAGATTGGTGTGCGATGTGATTGTGAAAGGAACAGTGGGAGGGCTGAGGTAGCGAAGCCTACCACAAAGAAATGCAATGCGCGGTTGCACAAAGAGAAAAATCGGGTCTAACACTGATTCACGCTCCATGCCATTTGAGAAAGATGCTATCCGTGACGCGTAAAACTCTTTCGTGTTTCTGATTCTCATTTCTGTCAAGATCAGGTCTAATGTAGACTCAGGTTTACTGAGAAGCGACTACAGCAAACACTTCCGATAAACACCCCAGCCAAGATGGAAAGGAAATAGCCAACGTTCATAGTCATGACTGCGAGCATGCTAGACAAATATTAGTCAGAGTCTTGGCTTAGTGACCAAAAGCACTTACAGCAAGTAGCTCACGCCGGCGATCAAAACATCTATCGCTCCCAATATTATCGCCTCATTCGCTCTCCATGGCCGATTGACAGTCTCACTACCTCGGGATTCCACTAGTAGACCTTTCGTTCGCCTTCGTCTGAGACCATCCCTGACACTGTAAAAGTTGACGCGTAACGCAAGCAACATGCGTAAAATAGTGGCAAAGGCAATGAGGAAAATGCAGACACCTGCATACTGTCCTGTTGTCTCGGGTGCGAAAGACTTTGTCCAAAGGAGTGTCGTCGTGGAAGTGAAGAAGACCATGTTCATTTGCTCCATGTCCATAGCGCTGGAGCTGGAAGTTGACATGGGCATTGAACTGCCCGTCGAAGTAGTCATGTCCATTTTCATTTTTTGTAATAAAACAATAGCTTGCTTGTAGTCAGATGTGTAAAACTACGATTACTTCAATGAAGCTTATATCACCGCGGTCGCGGGTATAGTGCGGTCGGGAATAATCTTATCGCCGCAAATAAACTTGCTCAAGCCTGCTCAAACTTACTCAAGTGCCGATTTATGCGATGATAGCGTGGGAATAGTTGATGTTTTATTGAGAGATCGTCCAATGAGAGTTAATGCTTACGGAACTCGGCACAGGACCCTTGTATACGATAAAACAGCAACTCGGGCAAGGGTAATACATATCTACATCACTTTGTATCAGCCAGGCGAGCGATAGATGTCTTGGCCACATGCTTCCACCATATTCTTTTCCATAAACTTTCCTACATCCCTTCAGTCGCCTTCATATAGTAATTCAACTAGTACATCTTAGGCTTGTGGACAACAGTTTGTATCGACTCTCTTCGTTGACGAGAAGTCAAAAGATCGTCATCCCTCACGACAATCCTTCATCGCTTCGGCCAGTCATCTTTGACTTGCTCGCTGGAAGTCCTCTGCAATAACTCTTTCTTCTATGGAGTCAGCAGCCTGGCTCACGGCTCCGGTCCAGTTGACTGGGAGTCGTGCATTCACCTGTGATGGCTTCACCGAAGCGCAATGCACATGGTACATGAAAAGATGGCACTTTTGGTAAGCTCAGCCCTTTAAACTGATTGGACACCTCATTAAGACCTATTGTCTAACAACAAGAAGGTACATCGCAGACCATGTCTACGCTTTGCCAACAGTAGCCTTCTTCATGACTGGCATTGGACTATTCACAATTGGTCACTTTATATCATATTATGTTCTTGGCCTTGCGTCTCCGGGATTCCGTGGACCGAGACTCTGGCGTATGTTGATCGCTACCATCAGATATCTTTCGTATCGTGGATTCCATGTTGCATCACTTGGGTTCAACTCGGCTTCCGTAGGGGTGCTGTTATTGGGTCTGGCTGGAGCCGTCTTCTTTTTCTGTAGGTGAAACGAACAGTCTCGAACAGGAGCGATTATTAACGTGAGATAGGCATGGATTTGATCCCTCAGCCGTACTACTGGCCATCGCTAGACTTTGGCGGCTCGCCACCGCTGGGAACAAGATCAGGTTGGCTGGCTTTGGGCTGCATGCCATTTGTATTGTTAGTCCAGAATCACTTGATCTGACCTCTTACTTTACTGACGGGTGCACCATAGTGCTACTGCAACCAAGACAAACTGGATTACCCTGCTAACAGGCGTCTCACACGAGAGACTCCAAGTGTTCCATCGATGGATAGCGTATACTTTTTTTGTACTTGCTCTCATGCACACATTCCCATTTATTGTGTATCATATCAGATTTCACGATATGCAGATGCATTTTAAGATGAGCCTCTTGTTCTATTGGACTGGTATCGTCGCCTTGATCTTCCAGGCCTGGCTGACGTTTGCGTCGCACAGTGCCATTCGGTAAGTTTACCACGGCGACCGATCTGACAACTGGCTTATAGAGAAATTAGAAAGCTATTGGGATATGAATTCTTCAAGGCAACGCACTTCCTTGCTGTTGTAATATTCATGCTTACTTTCTTTTGGCACTGCGACTACACTCTAACATCCTGGTAAGCTTTTTACATCTGCCCTTGCCAATAACTGTTACTGACTCGATTGCAGGCACTATTTCATAGGAACAGCTGCTGTATATGTTCCATGTTACCTCTACCCATGGCTACGAACCTGCTTCGAGTATGGAGTTCGAACAAAAGCTCATATCAAAGTGGAGGACAACGGTTTCGTCCGTGTCACTATCCCCGCTAACTTCACATGGGAAATTGGACAGCACTGCTTCCTGCGCTTCACTGATTTCGGACTTATACAAGCCTTGTCAGCGCACCCATTTACCATCTGCTCCCTACCAGAAATATCCTCAAACGATCAGTCATTCCTAGTATTTTACCTCAAGCGACATCGAGGTTTCACAGCGAAGCTCTATGAGTATGCCTTACAGAACCCGGGAGCTCAAGTTTCGGTGCTGGTTGATGGACCATATGGTGGCGTCAACACACAGAACCTTGTGAACAGCAACCATCTTGTTGTCATCGCGGGAGGGTCAGGAGCTGGCTGGACTTTGCCTTTCATCGAGCAGTATATTGCGTCCCAGACACGTCGGGCCGATGAAGAGTGTAAAGAGGGCGAAAGAGGGGGATCTCCGTTCTCATCACTTCACGTGATACTGGCAAGTCGAGATGCTGAGAGCTGCAGCTGGTATCGACAAGTTGTGAGCGACATGCTGCTCAACTACTCAGACAAAATGATATCGGACTTGCAAGTGCAGATCCATCGCACCAGCGGAGGTATAGCAGAGTCAAGCCTCCCGTCTATCAGTAGCGTCGCGCCTGGCAACAAAGAGTCGGGAAATGAAAGAGCGACAGAAGGTCTGATATCATTTGACGAACTATACGGGCGACCCGACTTGCCAGGAATGCTGAAAGAGCTGGCAAGGGGTATGATATCGACTGACTCGCTAGGTGTATATGTCTGTGGTCCGGATACGATGCAGAATGATGTTCGAAACGCTGTGGCATCTCTCAACTTGGATATCCTTGGGGGTGCAGATTCCGCGGGTGTGTACTTGCATTCTGAACACTTCTCTTGGGCATGAGCGTCAATTCGATCGCCAGCTTCAATTAAGAAAAGAAAAAAAAGCAAATCTCCTTCGATCAGAGCTAGAGGGAAATTGTGACTAGATATTGTTAGCTCAACCAGCACCACAGGGTCTCATACAACCAATAGCTCAGGGGAGAAACTGATCAAAATAGACAGTAAGCCTGTACTGAGCTTCCATGGGCACTTCTACCGTCTAGTAAAGTGCTCGTAATCTTCCTCGCCATTCCCTGTAGCAAAGTGTCCTGAGCGAGTGTTCAAGATCAGCACCCACCACCATCGGGCAATTCTGGCAGCCTGCTTTAAGGTCGAGATACTACATAGAAAAACACGAAATATATTTTTCTTGTGCAACCTAACTCATGTTTTGGATGTTCAGCAGCCAGAGACAGCCCAGCGAGGAAAGATAAGCTGCGAATTGAAGTCGATCTCGTGGGCCCCTGTGCAAGAATTCCCGTCGCTGGATGCACCAATCCGAGTCAAACCAGAAAGATAGTATTAGCCACTGACGCGGCTATGGACCTGACTCAAGAGATTCTCGTATTCTCGAAATATGAATACAAAGAATGTCTGAAAGGTCCTGACGCAAAGAAGCTTATCCCGATAGGCGAAGTTCCAGGGAATGTTGAAGTCGGATCTATTGTCGCTAGAACCATAATCTTGGAGCAGGTTGGTGCTGAACCAGAGGGTTTGTCGATATGCTTCGAAAAGTAGATATGCCTCTTGCAGCATTCCAATGTCTAGGTTCAACATGCGTAAATGCTTGTGACCGCTTGGGGAACTTCCAGGGTGCATTTCCCTTGCTCTCGTGCAGTAATGTTCCGTAATGTTCCTCAAGATTCTATGATTCACGAGTCAGCCGAGACAGCTTACTGAAGGCCCCTAGATTTAACCTCTTTCCTGTACATCGTTCTGGTGGTGATGCCAAGAGCGGTTTTGTTATCCTCTCACCTTGAGGCCGTGTTTGGCAACGTGAATCGTACTCATTTCTCCGTAAACGATATACAATGAGCGCCTGTTTAAGGTTTTGACTACAAGACACTTGGTAAAAGTTCCGTCGAAGCGACTGGGGGATAGGCTGCTTGTGTTCGAGGAAAACGTACAAAGCATGGGGATCGGCGCGAATTAGGTACTGGATATCCTCAGGGGAGTCAATGGAAGCGAGGATTTTAATCATCAGTTCTACTAGGAGTTGATCGAAAGGGTTTGACAGCGCTTTGCTCCTGGACAACCAATCAAGGGGTGAACCTTGACTGCGTAGTCACTGGAAGCTTGTATGAACCGTCTATCTATCAATCGCATTGGTCGTATCTCGTGGCAAAGTAACCAGGGAAATTCCACGGCGCAAAAGTCCAGATATCGGGGCATTAGATAAAAACTCCATATGCCGAGTAAATAAGTAACCGGGCATCGGTCTGATTACTGATATGCTTAGTGAGAGTCCCGCATATAATCCGGCATGTCAGCAACGCGGCCTCTTACATGTCTCACCGCAAGCTGACGGAGCTGTTATGCACGGACGTTCATGTAAGTGGAAAACGAAGTAATACTTAGCAAGCACTAGACCTACGACAGCAGCGGCACGACAATGAGCGTATTTAAAGACCCAGAGCTCCCTCCCTAATGGTGGTATTAGTTTCTTGCATTGCCGAAAACGAATCATTACAATATGTCGACCCAAGAATCTGCTAAAACTTTATTCATTACTGCCGATGGGATCGAATTCGCCTATCGTCTCATCGGCAAGTCAAACAGCTCTCAACCTCCACTTCTCATGCTGAACCATGTCCGATCTACCATCGATACTTGGGATCCTGAGCTTATCGACAACATCACCGCATCAGGTCGCCAGCTTATCACTTATGACTACGCTGGACTCGGTCATAGCAAGGGACCTGTCGCAACAAGCATCAAGGGCTTTGCAACCAATCTCCTCGCGTTCCTTAACGTTCTCCTCTTGAAGCTTAGTGTCAAGGAAGTTGACGTCTTGGGCTTCTCTATGGGAGGATATATTGCGCAACAACTTGTCCTCGATTCCCCTGACATTATCCGCAAATTGATCCTCGCTGGTACTGGTCCCAGTCTTGGACCTGGCCTGGTGCGTCCTATGAATGAGATCCAGTCTATCGTCTTCAGCCCGACTCCTGGCCCAGCCACCATTGGTGCTTTCTTTCCTCCCACTACAGGAGACGAAGGCGCTGCGTGGCTCAACAGAAGTACTTCATCACGAGCTAGCGTCGCTGGCAAGAATGGCGAACCCGAAATCGCGCTATTCACTACAGGAAAGCCTCTTCTCAATCTGACTCAGGCGTATCTTACCTGGGATGCAGACCCGATTCCATATGCTCTTTTACAAACTATCCAGAAGGACGCGCTTGTTACTTGTGGTGACAATGATCTCATTGTCCCGACGCAGAACTCTTTTGTTCTTGCGAGGCAGCTCTCGAGAGCCAACTTTGTCATGTTTCCCAGTAGTGGTCATGGACACTTGTTTCAGTATGCAGAGTATTATGCAGGACTGGTTGGAAGCTTTTTGGATGGCGATCTTCCATCTGCTCCGTTCTCGGCCGGAGAGATCCCGAAGTTGGAATAGTGACGTTGTAATACGGAGGCCTGTTACCAAAACAAGGACGGTGTTAATTATTGGGCCTTTGATAGGGCCAACTCATTGGCCAGGGCCCAGTACCCTCATGAATCATATGCTTTCCCGTTTAATTACTTCGTTGCGAAGATAGACATGGCCCAGAGATTTGACTTTCCAATCTGCTCAGGGATAAATGCTTACACCAGAATCCAGGCGCTTCGTCTTGCCCATCCCCTCATCTTCTACCTCAATTTCGAGAGCGGTACGTATTACTACTCCGAACAGCCCAGCGGCAAGACCGAGTTTGATGAAGACGGCTTCCCGCTCCCCGTTGGCCAACCCACGCAAGTCAAGGTTGATGTATCTGGATGGTCCCTGGCGTTCTTTGTGGACTTTCCCTTCAAGAGAATGGCTACTGTACCAGATAAGATAAGGAACACGATTGAGCTTCCTGGATCCTACAGTGTGAGTCAGCTATTGATTGACTTCGGAACTCCTGAGATACTCAACGTTGCTTGGGACCACTGCAATACCCCTGGCGTGCCAGAAACCCAAAAGGCTACGTGCCGGGCCGAAATACGCATGTTTTTGGGTACGCACTTGGAATCAGTTCTCCTCAAGGGGAATGATCGTAATATACTTGGTTACACTGTAAAAATAGATGCACCATCTGATGGGAAGACGACAGAGCAACGTCTCGAGGACATGTCCGAGAAAGCGCCTCATTTCCCTCCAACCTCAGTCAGACTGCAGACCATCAATTATCGACCTGATGGCAAGAAAATCCAAGACGGAGGTGAAAGGAGTGACCACAACGCTTTTCTCTTCACAGAAATGACGCATTCCCGAAAGATGCCCAACCAAGACCTTCAGTGGTCAGGCGATTGGTTCTACGGCGGGATCGGCGGTACCTTGGCAATGTCGCGAGGGATCTTCCTTGACCAATATCTAGCTGAGAAGCTTCAGCCCGCTATGTCTGGTCCCTGGAGAATGGCCAATCACATTGGAAACACTTGCACCGAATCCGATGGTTACACCCTCAAGGTCCAATTCAGGGGTGATAAGGAGTGGGTCTTGAAGAGACCGCAGGATGCGAGCCTGAACATGGAGAGAGGTACTGGGGCTCAATTGGCATAGCATGACGTGGACGAAAACTTTGCGGAATGGGGGGTGATAAACTGGAAGATCTCAGGCCTTTGGTTGTGAAGAAACATTGGTATAACAAGGCTGAGCTCTCGTGTGTTGTCGAGCCACAAGTCGGCACTGGTAAGATCAATATCACAATGGAGCTCAAGACGGATACCCAACGTACAGTCAAATCCAATGTAGGATCATCAGAGCTTCAACTTGCATGCAAGATCCAATGGAGCACCGCCATCGAGCTAAGAGCGATCGAGACAGATGCGAGATTGCTAGTCAGCGTCGAATCAAAGAAGCCCCTTGTCGATGTCGATATTGTTAAAGATATAGCCAAGGTTGATAGCTGAGGAGGGGGAGAAATGGATCCAAGAGGCGGCAGCAGATAGGAAGAAGTGGCCTTTGGAAGAGAGGATTTCATCTCGCATTGAGATGTTTGAGCATTGGTTAGGGAGCATGGCGTATAGTTTGGAGGACGCGTTGAATCAGCAGGGGCGGTTTATCTTTCCTGGTGGCGGAACTTTCGACATGAAGGATCCGGTCTTTTCAAAAGAGGGAGATTTACTAATGGGTTTTACTTTTAGAGAGGGAGAATAGCTTTGATTTAAGCTATTTTCTGGCTTCCTGTTCCCCCTAGTATATATACAGTATTACCCTTAAAGCGCCCGCTCAGGTACATCGTGTTCCTCGTCCGGAAATGCCCTAATTGCGACATGTCCAGTGCTAATGGCACAAATCCAGCCTAAAATGTAATCTTTTAGGTGTTCAATGATCAAAAGAGGTATTGCGACGGCTAGCCAAGTTCGATGAAGCGCATGTCTCGCCGTTTTCACCGAGAAGATTCATATATAGATGCCCGAGCCTTAGTTTAACCACTGTTTCATTATTGATTTCACTTTATCTGCAGTTCAGATATAAGGGCAGTTAGTTATATGCCTAGGTATATGCATTTAATTAATAGAGTTATTATTAACTTTAGGTTAATTTAGCTTTTACTAACTAACTTATATAAAAGTTAACCTTATTCCTTTAATTCTGACTTTTATAGAACCTTTAAAAAACCCTGCTATTACCCTGCCTTTATTTAACTCTATATATAGATATACTGCCCTTTTACTATTATAGTCTTAGACTATAATTAGCCTATTATTAATTTAAAAGCAGCTCTCCTTTTACTATAATGACCCTTTTAGCTATATTAAGAAGCTACTCTTTATATATATTTAAGCCTATAAAGGCAATAAAAAAGGCTACTTAATTTAATTAAAGGAAATAACTTTCTTTTAAGTCTTTTTTTAAATCCTTAAAAGTTAATAGCTTATTATTAACCTAGGTTATATTAATTAAATTAAAAAGGCTTATATAATAAATTAACTTAATTAAATTATAATTAAAAATAGCTATTTTAATAAAATTAAATTAGTACTTTAATAAGAAGTTCTTTTTAATAGTAATTATTATTATATATAACTCTTTATATTTATAACAGTCAGGTCTAACTATATTAAACTAAGCCATGCTTAGGTTTATTATTAGCAGATTGCGTAAGGTATAATACTAAGCTTATTAAAGTATTACATCTCTTAATAGTAAATTTAATATATATTAAGCTTAATTAATATAAAGAAGTTTTATTAATAGCTTAGTAAGCTAGAATCTATAGAAATACTAAATAAGTATCTTTATATACTAGCTATTATAATATATTAGTATATTAAGGTTTAAGGACTAAAATATTTAAATATTAATCCTAGACTGTAATAGTAGATCCTTAATCCTAGTATAATTAGTATTTCTATTATAGATTAAGATAGAAGTTATTAGTTTTTAATAATTAGTAAGAAATTTATAAATAATATATAATATAACTACTAGGGTTATAATATAATCTCTCCTTTCCTTTAGGTTTTATCCTTAAGACTATATTTATCTATTTATTTATTAGTTTATTTTAGTATATGCTAACTTAGACTTATATTATTTTCCTATATGTCTTACTAATTATTATATTAGGTTATATTTCTAAAGCTAGATATGCTAAAACCTTTAAATCTAGTTCTCTTATTTAATATATTTATATATTTAGTAATTATATTATACTATATTCTTATTATTTTTGCTATAGTTTTATTTATAAAGCTAATAAAAATTAAGCTAATTAGTGCAGAAATTATATTAAGGCTAAGGTAGTCTATAATAGTTCTAGTATTATGACTTTTTATAAGTTTTTTTATATAGTAAAGTGTTTTTTAATTAACTTTATATTAATTTTATAGTTTTTAAAAATATAAAAAAGTATAAAAAGTTAAAAAAAGATAAGGCTAAGGCTAAGTAGGCTCTTAAGGAGGCTATAGCTTATCTTACTTATATATAAAAAATAAAGTATTATCTTAAGGAATAGGGTAATAAGTTATTTACTTATAGTATATAGTTACTAGAAAAATAGGGTAGTTTTTCTATTAATAGGGCTAAATCTTTAGTTATTTCTAAGGCTTAGTCTTATAAGGTAGTTAATATTATTAACTAGAATTCTATTTTTAGTAATATTCCTTATTCTAGGTCTAGTAAAACTTTTTTAAGAGTTATTAAGTATTAATAAGGTATTTTAGTAATTCTTATATATTTTTACTTTTTAAGTAGTTTTTTTATTTTATTAAGTATTCTTTTTAACTATTAATTTTATATATACTTTTAATTACTTCTATTTTATAGACTTCTAGTCTTAAGATTTCTTATAGTTTATTACTTATTTTAATTTATATTATATCTACTACTAATTTAAGTAATAAAATATAAAAGATTAAATAGAGCCTAACTTTTAGTAATAAGTCTAGTTTATAGTTATTCTTTAAGATTTTTTATAATACCTTATAAAGTCTAATAAATTTATAATCTAATTTATAACTTAGTTAGTTTATCTTAATATTTTTTATAGCTAAGTAGACTATATCTCCCTTTAAGAAAGTTAGTCCCTTTAACTGTTTTAGGTTATAGTAATTTTTTATATATTTCCTAATAAATTCAAGTTTTATCTTTATTTCTTTATATAGGTTTTTAAGGTTATTACTTTTAAGTATAGTAGCTAGGTTAATTAATTTTTCTAGTTATATATTATAATATATGTTTAGCGTAAATCTAAAATTAGTATAAGCTAGTATAAGCTTTATACTTTTATTATATATAGTATTATAAGCAAGTTAGGCTATTAGGAGTTTTTTAACTTAATTATTCTATTTATAATTAATATAATACTATAGGTACTATTTAAGTACTTGATTTATTTATTTAGTTTATCTATTAACTTATAGTTAGAAAGCGGTTATAAGCTAATAGTTTAGTTTAAGTTATACTATAAGCAATTATTAAAAGTTTACTATAAATATAGGTCTTCTATTAAAAAGAATTTCTATAGGTAACTTATATATATTAATAATATATTAGTAAAAGATATAAGAAAGTTCTTTTATATCTATAGATTCCTTATATAATAAGTAATATAAGAATTTTATAAATTAATTAACTATAACTATAATACTATTATAGAAAATTCTAGTTAAAGGTTCTTCTAATAAGAGTAACTTTATAATAAAGTCTATTATAATTAAGTCCTAAAGTTATTATAATACTAGTAAAGGTTATAATTATCTATAAAGTTTATATTTTTATACTTTTATTTTAGTATATAAGTTATATTATTTAATAATATATTTAATATTTTTTCTTTTTACCTTATACCTTTATTTTTATAGTCTTTTTATTATTTTATTAATATTTTAGTATCTATATAAAAGATATAAATAAAATTTATAAAAGAAGTTATATTCTTACTTTAATATTATACTTATTTTGCAAATATATTATTTTAGGTAATATATTTTATAATACCTCTAGTTATTAACTTTTCCTAGCTAGTCTCTAGAGTAGTTATTATAGATATAAAGCTAGAATTATTAGTTATTAAGCTTATTTTAGTATTTAACGATTTAATATAAGTATTTAATATACTTTTCTAATACCTTATTTAAGATATAAGGTTTATTATAAATAAAAGGTATATAGTATTATCTTTTAATCCCTTTTTATTAATCTACTTCTTTTCTCTATTTATATTTATTTATTATTAAGTTAAATTTTTATTTTTAGTATTTATTAAGTTTATTTAAGTATATTAACTAGTTACTGCTATTAATAGCTATTTATATAATAATTTTTATAAGTTATATAAACTAATATTCTCCTTATTTATTAAGTTTTAAAAGCTGCTCCTTTATTTTAATAGTACCTATATTAAGGTCTATTTTTTAGCTAATAGTATCTATATATCTATTATTAATACCTTTATAATATACTATTATAAAGTTAAATTTATATAGGTATTTAGTATAGTATAGTTATTATTAATTTAGCTTTTATATTATAGTAAAGTAAGCTATATTTTTATAATTAGTAAATACTTTTATAAGGTATTTATTTCCTTTAAAGTAATATCTAAATTCCTTAAAATAGTTAATAATAGCTAGGAATTCCTTATTATAGATAGGGTAGTTAAGTTTTACTTTATATATCTTATAAGAATAGAAAATAATTAAATATAGTATACTATTATTATTATATTATCTAATTTATCCTCTTAAGGTAAAGTTAGAAGTATTAATTTTAAGTTTAACTTACTATTCTAGGTTAAATATGACTAGAACTGGTTTACTAGTAATAGCTAGCTTAAGCTATTTAAAAGCTTTCTAAGCCTTAGTGTTCTATTAAAAGATATAGTTTTTTTTAGTAATCTCTATAAGTAATATAATAATCTTACTAAAGTCTTTAATAAATTATTAGTAATAGTTAGTAAATCCTAAGAAAGATTATATTTCTTTTACTAAGGTAGGTATTTTCTATTTAATAACTACTATAATTTTTTATTTATTTATTTTAATTTTATTATATAAGATTTTATATCCTAAGTATATTACTTATAACTAATAAAAATAACTTTTTATAGGTTTAATAAGTATATTAGTGTCTTATAGTATTTTTAGGACTTTATAGATATATTTTATATACTCTTTTTCTATATTAAAGAAAATAAAGATATTATTTAGGTAATAAACTATAAAGATATTAAAATACTCTTAAAATATATTTATAATTATATATTAAAATACTATAAGTATATTAGTTAAGCTAAAAAGTATTACTAGGTATTTAAATAGTCTGTATTTTATTCTAAAGGCTATTTTCTATTTATTACTTTCTTTAATTTAAATAAGGTTATATATAGATTTAAAGTTAAGGGCTATAAACTATTTTTTACTAAACAGTTAATCCTTAAGTTTAATAATAAGTAATAATAATATTTTATCTTTATTAATAATCTTATTAAGCTATTAGTAATTTATTATAAGTTAAAGTTTATTTATATTAGGTTTTAGTATAAATATAACTAGGTATCTTACTAAGGATTTTAATAGTTTAATATACCCTTTTTATAGTATATTATTTAACTATTCTTTAAGTATATTAAGCTTATCTTAGGATAGGTTATAGATAAGGAAGAATTTTAGGTTCTTTCTATCCTTTAATATAATTTTAATATTATAATTTATATATTATAGTAACTTAATATTAAGTTCTTCTTAAAATAGTTTTTTATAAATATAGTATTAAGTTAATATATTCTTAAGTTATTTATTAGCTTCCTGCTTAGTAATCTATTTTATCTCTTAAAGATTATAATTTAGTTATTTAAACTATTTTTTAAAAGTTACTATTATTTATTTAATATATTTTATTTTACTTTTATAATACTTATATTATATTCCTTTTAAAATAGATAATATTTTATTACTTTAGACTTTACTACTTTTTTTAATTAAAGTTTAAGATCTTATATTATTATTATTTAAATTATTTTTATTATTTAAAGGGTAATCTTTATAAGTTACTTAGTTAGTTCTTTAGTTAAATTATAAGTTATAGCATTTTAGCTATAGATATTTAAGTATTAGGTTATATTTACTAATAGAGATAATATTAAAGTTAATTCTTTAATTTCTTTTATTTATAAATACCTTAAAGTAATTAATCTTTTAGGTTATTTATCTATTATTATAATTATAGGTTCCTCCTTTTCTATTAGTTACTATATATAGTTTTTCCTTATCTTTTTATAGTAGCTTAAGATTATTTACTATATTAAGGGAAATGTGATTTATATTAGCTTTACTATCTATAAGTATGCTTAGCTATTTACTTTTAATTTTAACTTTTAGTTTAAAGTAGGTTTATTAATTATTTTTTATAATTATTTTTAGAGCTTTTATAAGGAGTTTGTTTCCTTTTATTCTATTATTTATCTAGCACTCTATTATAGATAGCAGTAGTCTTTTCCTATTTAAAGGTAATTATAACTATATTTATTATTATAGTAATTAATATTATTTAGGTATTAGTAAGTTAGTTTATTTTAGTATTTAGCTTTTATTTATTTAATTTATTTATTTACTATAATATTTTTACTAATTAGTTATATTAATTTTTCTTTATTTAAAGTTTTACTTTATACTTTTTCTAATTAATTAATTTCTATAATAGTTTTATAAAGTTCTTTATTTAAGGTTTTTTCCTTATAGTCTTTTTTATTATAAACTTTTAATCTCTATTAGGCTATATAATATAAGTTTTAGATATAGTTTAGAGCTTATTCTTTTACTTTAATATTTACTGTAAGTTTTATTACTTAAGTCTTTTTATACCTTTTAGTAAGTTAGTATCCTAGGGTATTAATAATTAAGTAAGGTTTTTATTCCCTATATTCTTTAGTCTATACTAGAAAATAGTTATTTATTTCTTTATTTTACTTATATTATTAGTAATAGTATTATATATAAGATATTTATAATATCTACTAATAGTTAAGATAGTCTAGGTACTTTTAAAGGTTTACTTTAATTTAGATTTATTTTTTTAAAGTAATTAGGTTTTTTACTTTATCTTTTATATATAATTAAATATAGATATTATTATCTTATTTTATAATAGCTTTTTATTTTATAAGTTTAGTATATTTAAATACCTTACTATATTATATATAGTTTCCTTTTTTATTATATTATAGTTTAATATTTATATTTTAAATAATATAGTCTACTTATTTTCTAATTTTTATAGCTTTTAAGTTTTAGACTATTTTTAAAGCTAATATATAGTTTAAATTATTAAAATATTAATTTAGTTATTTTAAAATAGTTCTAATTAAGATCTTGTCTATTACTAAATATAGATTATATTAAATAGTACTTCCTTATATTTTTATAAATACTCCTAATCTAGTAAATATTTATACTAGTATATTATTAAGTTTCTAATTAAATTTTAATATATTAGGTTTATTATCTAGGTTAGGATTAACTTTCTTTCTTTTTTTAACTATATAAATAGTATATCCTTATTTAGTATATTATTATCCTAGCTTAAGAACTAGATTTTATTTAAGTTTAATTTTCTTATTTTATTTTACTTTTCTTTTTTATTATTTTTATTACTTATTTTCTTTTTTTTTAAATTTTAGATTTTCTTATTTCTTTATATTATATTTTCTTTTTTTAATTTTCCTTTTTTCTAGTATTTAAGTTATATATTATAAATTAACTAGTAAATAGCTTAGTTTAAGTTATTATTTTTCTATAATATCCAGGTAATATTATTTATATATCTATTATTTATTAAAGAATAGGTTATATATAGTAATACCTAGGTTTAGGTTTTATATATAAGGTATTCTTTATATATTATATTTATCTTTTTTTATTATATTAATAGAGTGGGTTACTATTTATAGTTTTTTCTTTTTATTAATACTATTAATATATTTCTTACCTTTAGGTATAAGTTAGTATTTCTAGTTAATCTTAATAGGGTTTTTATATTCTTAATTATAGTATCTCTTCTTACTACAGTTTTAGTAAGTAATCTTAGATTTATCTTTCTTAATTACCTTAATAGTTATAGGCTTTAACTTAATTCTATATAAAGTATTATAGTTTTATTATCTCCTTTAGTTAGTATTATAGTAAGGTTTATTTCCTTATTATCTTTAATTACTTTAATTATTATAGATTCTCTATTAGAATTATATATTATTAATATAAATAGCTTATTTAATATAGTTAATTAGTATTTCAAGTCTTTCTTCTTTATAGAGTTCTACTTAAATAGATTCTTTAAGTCTATTAAAGAATAATAATATAAGCAGATCCTAATTCTATCCTAGCTTAGTAATAAGTTAAAGGAACTTAATTCTATACTTAGATACTAACTTAGTTTATTTAAGGATCTTAATTTTTTATTCTACCTAGCTTTTCTTATTAATTAATCTAAAAGCCTATTATAGTATCTCTTTAAAAGCTAGGTAGCTTTTATAAATCTAGAATATTTATAGTAATAGTTTATATTCTAGTTTAGTAGTTATATCTTCTAATATAGGTTAAAATTATTAAACTATATTCCCTTTAAGTTATCTTAAGGTATATATAACTCTATTACTATCTTTATTAAACTAGTTTAGAAAGTAGCTTATAAAGGCTTAGTACTAAGTAAGGAATATAGATAGTTTTATTAGGTTTCTATTAAAAGGTTTAGGTATATTAAGTTTAAGGATTTTACCTGCTTTTTTACTACTAGTAGCAGTAGTAATAAGTTAATATATTTCCTAAATAGCATTCTACTAGTTAATAGCCTACTAAGCCTATAGCTAGGTTACTTTAGTAAGTACTTATTAAAGGTTATTTATTTTAATATTTATATTAGTTATTTACTAATATAGCTATTTAATATTAAAGTTAACGCTATTATTAAAATTATTATTTATATTTATATCCTATAAAGTAGGAGTATTATTATTAGGTATAGTATACTGCTAGGTAGGGTTAATATTAATAGCTATTATATTTATATTACTTAGTATTATATAATATAATTTAAATAAGAAGCTATTAATATATAATAGTTAGGTCTAACTATATTAAACTAAGCTATATTTAGGTTTATTATTAGCAGATTATATAAGGTATAATACTAAGCTTATTAAAGTATTATATCTCTTAATAGTAGATTTAATATATATTAAGCTTAATTAATATAAAGAAGTTTTATTAATAGCTTAGTAAGCTAGAATCTATAGAAGTGCTAAATAAGTATCTTTATATATTAGCTACTATAATATATTAATATATTAAGGTTTAAGGACTAAGATATTTAAATATTAGTCCTAGACTGTAATAGTAGATCCTTGGTCTTAGTATAATTAGTGTTTCTATTATAGACTAAGATAGAAGTTATTAGTCTTTAATAATTAGTAAGAAATTTATAGATAATATATAATATAACTGCTAGGGTTATAATAATATTCCTTTCTATTAGCTACCTTTATAGTAGGCTTAATAGCTATATTAAGGTTATAGTAAGTTATATAATAGGCTTAATTATATAGCTACAGGCTATTTTATATAGGCATTATATTAGTAGCTATAATAGATATTAGTAACTATAACTAATAGTAAAAGGAAAGTTAGGTCAGGGAATATACTTTATAATAGGTATACTAGGCCCGGTTATAAGGGTTAATTAAAGATATCTTAGTCTTTTAACTAGGGTAAAGGAAGAAGGTTGATATAGCTACTAAGGGGTAAACCTATAGGCAGTACTTATACTGCTTAGTTAAGGCAGCAGTTATATTACTTAAGGTAAATAAACCTTAACTAATTTAAAGCTTTATAATTCTAGCTTATTATAAGGGCCTTACTATTTAAGCTATTATATAAAAAGTTAAAAGCTTAATAGCCTTAAATAAAGCTAATAGTAATTAAAAAAAAAAATACCTAAGAAGAGGATATAGTTATATAATCTACAGGTTTTATATAATGTTTAGTATTAGAAATAGAATAAAGATAGATAAAACGAAAAAGAAGTCACAGTTTATTAATAGAGCTGCGAGATCAAGGATAATGTTAGAAAAAGTAGTTCAGTAGTCTATGAAAGCTAGACTACCTGAACTGTAATCATGAGCCGCCCGCAAGACACTATAATGAGCCAAATATCTATCGCGCTTTGCTACTTATTATAATTAGCAGTTGACAATGATAGTGCTTACTTTATGCGTGGGTGGCAGGCCAACAGACGCAGATAGATAAGTACATGATAAGAACGCCTCAGGTCGTGACTAGAGAAAGTGCACATTTATTGCTGCCCTAGCGAAAACAGGTCATATCATCAGGGCCTTCAGGTCGCTTCACAACATTAAGGCAACTGATTATACTGTATTGGGCTTTTTTTCTAAGATATCACATTTGAGATAGTAAATTGTCTGGACTTTTCAAGAGCAAGGGTTTGCAAACTACAGTACATTAGGTAGTGCTGACAGTTTGTACTGTCTCCGGCATCTAGCACCTCTAACAATAAGGCACTTGAAATCGCAGTAATGACGTCTGGCCAGTAATATCTGTCCACGTGGATAAAAGAGCAGCTGATGCAACCCATAGCCTCAGAAATCTGCCTTGTGAATTCACAAGCAAACACAAAATCTACATATAGGTTAATCAGAGCCCTAATATTTTAATCGACTTTCTCAAATTAATACTCCTATAGAGCCTTCATTTATATTGTCTTCTTAGCTCATATACCATGGATCCTGTCTCTGTGCTTGGCATTGCGAGCGGGGTGATTACTTTTGTTGACTTTGCGACGAAAGTCATATCAACCAGCAAAGAAATATTTCAGTCCACGCAATGTGCTACGCTTGACAATTGCACCCTCGAGGACGTTTGTGAGAGGCTCCGCAATCTCAGCGCGAGACTAGAAAACCAAGCCAAAGGCTTGTCAAAGCCTCGGGAGGCAAGTGGAATATTGAGCAGGAAACAGTATACTGTCGATGTTGCAGAGCTTCAAGATATTTCTAAGAAATGCAGAACCGATTCTGAAGAACTCCTTCAGCATCTTCAGAGTTATAAAACGAAGAATTCAAAGTCCAGACTTCGTGGAGCTATCAAGGCCGCCTTCAGGAAACAACTCAGAGAGGGAAAGATTACTGCCATGAAAGACCGACTCGAGTATGCACAACGGATAATGTCATTGCAGATCAATGCAATCATTTGGTTAGTAGTCTCTTACAAGTTCCCGCCCTTAATGTGTATGAATGTGGGCTTTCATGATTAGTTGCCTGTTTACGTTGCTAATGATATTCCATTCAGCCAACAGATCTCAGATACCAACACAACTATGGAATCATTGACCCTGGAAAGTTATCGGTTAAAAACAGATCAACAAACCAACATGAAGTCCATCTCGCATGCTTTAGACGATATTTCGGAAAGGCTCAACAACTTGAAGTTGAGAGAGACCGACCTCATCAAAGCCAAAGGCCGAGATGGCCAAAGTCGAGAATCTGTCTTTTCTGATGATCAGATAGAGGCTTTGAGTCAATCAGTCAGAGAAATTCTGACTATTGAACGAAACGTTTCGGCACAGCATGCAATCATCAAGACCGTGCGCTACGATTCTTGGCCTATGCGGCATGACACGATTCACGAAGCACACAGAGAGACTTTTCAATGGGCGTTTAAATCAAAAGTCGCAAGTTGGTTACTTAAAGGAGACGGTATCTTCTGGATTTCCGGCAAACCTGGCTCTGGGAAGTCAACACTGATGAAGTTTATTGCCGACCATCGAAATACTAGAAGATATCTAGAAAAGTGGGCTTACCCTCAACCCATCGTCACCGCGTCGCATTATTTCTGGGCGGCCGGAACCCCAATGCAAAAGTCCCTGCAGGGTCTTTACCGATCTTTGCTCTACGACATCTTTCGGAGACTGCCGTCGTGTATCCCTATTGCCACCCCAGAACGATGGGCCACCGTCTTGTACGCCTCTCAGGAAAGGCTACTTGATCACGACGAACCATGGAACTTGGCAGAACTGTCGGCGGCTCTGCAGAACTTGGCGAAATCTAGGGATCTTCCTGCAAAGGTATGCATCTGTGTCGACGGTATGGACGAGTTCGACGGCGACATGCTGGAGCTTTGCGAGATTCTCAAAGCATTCTCTCGTTCATCACACATTAAGCTTTGTCTATCTAGTCGTCCATGGAACGTTTTCAAGGACGCGTTTGGATCAGAGCTATCGAAACTGATATACATACACGAACTAACACACAACGACATTCACAATTTTGCACGAGACGAGCTGCAAAGTCATCCGCGGTGGATCACAAGTACTTGTGGAACGGACGCATTAGAGAGAGAGGCGCTTATTGAAGCCGTCGCTATCCGCGCGGAAGGTGTTTTCCTTTGGGCATTTCTCGTTACTAAGTCGCTGAGAGAGGGTCTATCCAATGACGACACTATTTCGGACATGCAAGAGCGACTGGACAGCCTGCCGAGGAGTCTCGAGGACCTTTTCAAGCACATTCTGGAAACCGTGGACCCGATTTACCATCCTAAAATGGCTGGTATGTTGAGGGTTACTGCACAAGCGGTAAACCCTTTGCTACTCGACCATTACTGGCATTATGAAAAGGGATTTGAGAAACTTCAGTACGCCATTCTATGCCCGATATACCCTTATTCCCACGGGCAGATCTTGACGCTGCGGGAACAAGCCGGCAGGAGGATTAATGCCATGACAAAGGGCCTGCTCGAAGTGAGGAATGGACGTGTCGAGTTTCTTCATCGGACAGTGAAGGATTATCTGGGCACTAAGGAGGGAAGCAACTATATCGATGAGCGCATAAGGCCCAAACATAGCATCTGGCTATCAATCCTGGGAGCATTCCTCGCCCACATGAAAACCACGACATACGCCACTACTCAATTGGCAGGAATCGTCAGACACGCTGCAGGACAAAACACGGGCCAGTGTATCCGGGATCTCCACGAAGCATTCTTATATGCAACATTAGCAGCGCGAGCGCCAGACGATGGCAGTCAGGTTGTGAAATATTTGGACGAGTATGAAAGATCACTCCAATACATGCAAGAGACATCCCAAGTTACTGTGGACGCATTAACGCCATACGATCGAAGACTGCCATTTAGAGAAGAGCTACTGAAGCACAATCTCCCCTTCTACCTCGAGAAAAAGCTTGAGCATGACCCCGACTATTTCGAAATATTCGACAGATCACCACTATTCGCCGCGTTGATGCCCATTGTTCCATGTCCGTTACCGGAGCGGCCCGATCCTTGCATACGCATGGTTGAGATTCTGCTTCAGAAGGGGATTGATCCGAATGATCCGATGACAACAGGCAAAACCTTCAAGCCTCTTTCGCCGCTGCAATTATTCATCAGCCGAGAACTTGAACACACAGAAGGCTATAACAGCTTGGTTGCTCTTCTCGAATCATATAGCATAAATCGTCAGCTCAAGACTACATTGAAGCCTAAGAAGTTTGAGGAAGCCAAGCGAAAGAGTGAGGGAAAATCTAAACATCGGGTAAAGAGACGTAAGTGACTGAGTGAGGAAAGTCGGCTTATGAGACGGTTCAGCACAAGAAGTAATATACATTAAACGACGACCCGAGATGAAGGAGTTTCGAAAAGGGAGCCAGTTGCGATAAATGGCCTACGGTAGACTCAGCCAACATCCACATACGGAAACTCGATTATTAGTGTTTTATATTGGTTGTTCGTACGAGGCTTGACGCCCTGTTCACAGGCATGCCTATACGAGATTATCGAACGTGGTCACGGCGAACAAGGATCTGTGAATGTAAAGCGTCCTTGTCTGGAAGAGACATACTATGAACAGTTTAATAGGGATTCAGTACACGTCGTGGATATCAAGAACAACCCGCTCCGCGAGTTAACAGAGATTGGTATCACCCTTGAAGACGGGACTCATCACGAACTCGACGTCATCGCCGTCGCCACCGGATTCGTGAGTTCTTTCGTATGGGGTTATGAAATTAGTCCCCTAACTTTGGCAGGACGTGTCTACCGGCTCCATGACCCAGCTAGGGGACCCAGCTATCCAAACATGTTCTCCATCTACAGTGCCCAGGCCTCGACCCTACTCAGTAACGGTCCGACAACAGTGTAGATTCAGGGCCGATGGGTGGTCGATGCCATTATCAAGATGAAGCGTGGAGGCGTCTAATACATAAACCCCAATACTGAAGCAGCGCGTTGTTGATCTGAATAACGCTACTTTGTTCCCTACCATCAAGTCTACGTATATGGGGGCAATGTCCCTGGCAAGGCGTTTGAGCCTCTGGCTTATGCTGCCGGTCTCCCGGCTTACAAGAATGAGATCCGAGCTGCGTTGGTCGTTCAATTTTGGATGGGACTCGGGTGACTTGGGCGGTACGTCAAGGTAACTAGGGATTGTGGCCACGCCTACAAGTGGTTGTAGTAGCATTTTCAGCTCACCTGGCTGCCGTGTGGCGGTTGGTCATGCCGAATCGGGCAGTCGTTTATGAAGTTATGTTTAAAATTCTCACTTTTTTATACTGAATCTAATAATAATCTTAAAGATACCTTCAAAGTGCAGGGGCGCTGGACATAGTTGACAAAGGCAGGTTTCTAGACTGCTGTATATGGCTCCCATGGAGGCATCGTTATACATGTCTACTCAGGCTTGGCTCCTCCAAGTTTGTCCTTCGTTACCCCCCATTGATGCTCATAGCCAAAGTACTTGGATGGCTTTGCTGCATCCTCTGGATGTTCTGCCTTTCCAGCCTTGAAGAAGACCTTGAGGTCCGGCAAATCATCTGTCTTAAGGAGTTGGTTTGGCACCTGGAGCGCACTCTTGTTAGTCCAGCTTGACCTCAGGAAACTAGCGATACTCACAGCGACCGCTCTCCAATGGAGATGTTTAGTCATGTACTCAACAACATGGTCTTTTCCAAGGTGGCTAATTTCCGCCCATCTCTTATCGTCGTGCAGCGCTCGCTGCAGGAGAGCAAGAGTAACGGGGAGCTGACCCTTGGACAGCTGATGAGCCTTCTGCTGTTTCTGGCAGTTCTCGCAGTTCACGCCGTTTTCGTTGCCGCGAGTCCAGTAGTTGGAGGAAAATGTGTGGATGCCGCCGATGTAATCGACGCTAAGCTTGTAGTCCTCGGGAGATTCGGGAATGTCACTTTCCTTGCCGATGAAGAAGTGGATACTGTAGCTGACGCCGTTCAAGGCGAAGCGATTGTAGATGATGTTGATGACATAGTCATTTTCGAGACCTTCAATGTTCTGTGTGGAACCAACCTCGTGGAGAACTCTTCGCAAGACTCCGTATTTCTCTGTAAGTCGCTTCTGAACAAGCTCAAGAGGCGCAGGCCCAGACGAGTTAGTCTCAGGCGCCAGATCCGGGTACGTGTATCCAAGCGTGGTCCAATCCTTAACGCCATCAGAGTTCCAGTGGTTGAACTTGGTATCGGTATGGAATGGATAGAGGTTATCCGAGGGGGTCGGATCAGTACCCTTTGTAGCCCCTGTGAACCACTGATCTTTTCCATTGTTGTTCTGATAAATAGCAAACTGACGGTCCACGTTGCAGTGGTGCAGCCAGAAGATGGGGTCGTACGCAGCCATGCCAAGATCGGACATATGGCCATAAGAATTCTGAGCAGTGCCCTTACACATTTTCCGAGTCGGGTCCAAGGTCCATCCGAGACCTCCGACCATGACGTGGATGTAGTTGTGGATCATCTCAAGAGACAGCCATCCATTTGGCTCCGTCTTACCACTATGTGCAGTAGTAGCGAACTCGGCATAGTTATCAAAGTTGGATGGAACGAAGAGGCGACTGACTTGATCCAAGATTGAACCACAGAGGCCGGTAGGAATGTTAATCGTTTTGCCCTTTTGATCCTTGACTGTCGCTTTGATAACTGCCCAATTGGGGTCTTGTAGGGCCAGATCAACCAAGTGATTGTTCTGAATACCAGCGGCCTCCTCTTTGGTCAAGATATCTTTGCTATGTTTATCGTTACGAAGGCCCCAGCGGCTGGTCCCGGAGGTATAGTCCATCTGTAAGATGAGTAATGGCCGATGAGCGTTATGCTGGGTAGACGACTTACTGGGGGGTCATTGAAGATAGTCCATTGTCCAAGACTAGAACGATCATTGAACAGAGGAACCGAACCCGTGTTTTTGAAGGTTGAGATTGCACCGGTGCTGAACTGGTAGAGCGGGTTGGAAGTAGACATAACAGTCTTGCCATCGAATTCAACGATGGAGACAGTATCTCCTCGAACAACAGATGGCACACTGGGATCCGCAGCCCAATCCCAATATGGCAATCGCCAGGTATCAGCCGCTTCCTGCCATACAGCCTGTTGATCGCCAGTGACCTGAGGCACGATATCTGAGTTCATAATCTCCCAGAGTCGCTGCTCAAACAAGAGCACATACACGCGATGCCAAGTGGGGAAAAGGATAGAGTTATGCGGACAGTAGAAATCAGGGGTACCATCCGACGACGAGTAGTTATTGTTGTAAGACTTGCTTGCTTCCATTGGGACGGGGTCATTGTCCCAGGGAATAGCAGGAAGGCCGTGGATGCCCGCGATCTGGAAGTAGGATTTGACATCTTCAAAGGGTAGGGCCTGGAAGATTTGCAAGGCTCGGATGTAGAGTGAAAATTGGATAGGGTTGTTACTTGCCCAAGCGTTGATTTCAGGGCGCGGATGGACTTGGCCGTCGGCTTTGATTCCGGTGATGGGAAAGGAAGAGAATCCAGACATTGTAATGAAGGTAATTCTTTGAATTGAGATAAAGTGGCTGTTAAAGGTAGCATAAATGCTTACAAGAGGGATAAAGCACCATTTTATGTCTTTCTCTATCACCGGCTGGGCGGATGTACTCATAAGTAAGTAAACGTCACGACGTCGACCTACCCTTGCATTCTATGTTAGAAATATCTTACGATGCCAGCGCATGAGGGAATAGGTTCTAGGCCGCTCTATCGCATTGAAGCGGGACTGGCGTGAAGACAAGATTGAGCTATCGAACATGGCTGATAACTGGTAATTGGGTATGACCATGTCGACTTATGCTTCTATTCCCTAATAAGAACACCCTACAATATCAATGAGCGGGGTAATAAGTTCTGGATCGTTCTTATCACATCGAAGTAAGACCTGCGTGAAGAGGCAATCGATCTATCGAACATGGCTGACACAGCGGTGAATAAGATAAGGGCTGTGGGCGCCAGATGTCCTTTGATAGGAATTGAGGCCGCCTGGCCTCATGAGCCTGCATAGAGCTAGGAGCATTGAGGTAAAATCGCGGTGATGGCATGTCCTTAGCGTGAACCCTCTATCGCGTGAAGGTTGTTCATATACGGAGCCTAAAGCCGAGTACCTTCAATAGAGAAACCGATAAGTCGTCGCTGTTAGGCCCAAAGATTCTGCCACACATCACATTGCTCGCTAATCGTCCAATGGCAATTCGCTGTGAATCTATAGTTTGACTAGCTCCCTTTGTACGGCCTGTCCCGCTTCTAGACTTGGAGTTTCAGCTCTACACTAGAGCGCCATGTCTCAGAGAACAAGCCTAGACCTCGGCGTAGGAAAGCAATTCAAATCAGTCATGCTGTTTCTATTATATGTTGAACCTCAGATATTTCTGTATGGGCGTTATATCGAATTATTTATGCGATCTAGTGATTGATAAGCCTTAAACCGTACCTCCTACATTACTTCCTTTTATTTCAATGGTCCAGGATCATTCTCAGCTTGGACATTTAACTAAGAACTAGCATAAACTTTGTCAAGGGTTTAATAACAGCATGAGTTTAAGTTCCAGCCTGTGGCTTGGTTCTGGTGTTGGCGTCGAGACTATTAAGTTCTCAGCCCGCCTGTTCATGGAATAACTATATATCATCACATGAGGACGTTGATCAAACTTCCACGAAACTAAATCTCTTACCTGGGCCGGCATTCTATCTGAGACTTCGGCTTTGATAAATGCAATATCCTATGTACTTCGTCAGAAGTACTTGTGGGCTTACCTTTTGTGGCGATATTGACTGTGCTAAGGGCTGTAGTGGATAGTCTTGTCATCAATAGAACTGTAGAGGCAGGGGGGTGGGATACCAGCTTCTCATGTGATTCTCCTTGTCACCACTGGCGTAGGGCCCGCGAATGAAAGCGACTTGACAAGCCTGTTGTCACATGTTCTTCAAGGACCACCTCCCATACCTGAGGCAGTCCAGCACCACTTGCCACTCCTCGGTTTTCCACGTTGCTTCCGGCAATAGCCCCAAGAGCAACCATAAGGCGCTTGGTAGTAACAAGCTCTTTCTTCAAATAGGCTGGCAGAAGGCGCAGCCGTCGTGTCAGGATCCAAGTCCTCCTCTTCCATTGGGGCCAGAGATGCTCCCTCAAGAGGATCCAAGGTTCGGTTACAGCCCATAGGATGGTCGGCGCAGAAGCGTAGCTCAGAAGGCGCTACGCCCTCGGGCAGGTCTCCTGGTGCAATACTAAGAATGCCAAGATCGCCACAAATGGCTACTGCACCAGCGGCAGGTTATGCGGGTGTTGCTGCGGAGGAGGCCAATGTGGCATAGGCAAGGGTGGCGAATGCGTGATGGAAGTACTTCAGGATGACTTGTATCTGGAAGATGAAAGTTGGTATTGAATTGAGGAGTTGTTTGTAGAGATGGAAACATTGTGGATCCAATGTGATGAGAGAAGCGAGCTTTATGCAGCTAGCTCAACGTCGACAACTTTTGGTGATGATGGCCCAAAGCTTACCGCTGCTTGCGCTCCATTGAAGAAATAAAGGAATGCATATCGCTGCAGGGCCCGAGCCAGCTCTTAAAGATAGATCAGGAGATGGCCTCTGCAGATGCAGATCTTTATTGTTGCAATATTTGGAGTTTACATATCTCCAAACTGGCTACGATTACGTCCTGCGTATCTTTAAGCACTGCAATTATTGGTAAGGGACAATCCATGCGTCTTTGTTTTCCTGCTCAGTTCCAAAGTTACATACAGCGGATTCTACGATGATGATACCGCCTCTGTCACCGAGCTAGCATGCTGGAAAGGCGGGCGGATCGTCGAAGGTCAAGACTGGGCAATACTGGGCGAAGTAACCTACCAAATAGCTGGTTACGAAGGTGTTGATGGCCCTGACTCCTCGTTGTGTGGCTCCTGCTGGTCACTGAGCTATGGAGATACCAGTCGATCTGTTCTTGTTCTCAACAGTGCCCAAGCTGGATCAGGATTCGAGACATCGCTGACAGTCATGAACTCGCTCACGGGGGGTAAGGTTGAGCAACTTGGTCGTGTGAATGTTACTGCGTTCCAAACGGAGCTTTTGGACTGCGGGGTTGCGACTGAGCCTACAGAGGAGGAGCTCAAGAGGGTTGTAGGAGGGAATTGGTACTCGAACTGGTTTTACAATAATTTTAACTAAGTCTCTTCATCTTTTTATGATATGCAATGAAGAACTTTATACATTTTATGATAACTTATGGTAATTTAAAGTAGTGTATAGTACCACGTCGTCACGCGGGCACCGTGCGCTCGCCTTCTGAGCTACCGAAAAAGGTCCGCCTCGCTGAAGGATTGACACCCCAAAAAGAGCTCAATCTATGTCTCGAGTCTGGCAACGTGTGGCTTGAGTAAGTCCTCAACCTCTTGTCGACGCGCTAAGGTGCAAAATGCCTAAGGCAAATTGCGGATGAATCTCACTCGCGTGGCAATTAGTCGCGATACGATATCCCTCAGGGCTCTAACCTCTGCGCGAGAGAGTTCATATGAGTGGCCAAGTCCTACGCCAAAGTCCCACAGCTGATCCTGCAGGCGGCGATTTGCCATATCCCGTCGTTTGTATGCCCTATACGCTCGCCGTGCGACGGCGTGGGGACTATGGGCGTAGGGACGGGGGTAAAAATGCCCCGTAGTACGCATTGCGCTCGTCCTGGTATTGACAGAGACAGGACTCAGGGGATAACAAAAAATGCTGCGCCATTTCGGGAGGTGAATGCGAAAACTAAAACAAGAATTTCATGGCGAGTTCAATATTTGTTGCCGATTAATTGATGAGAATTTGATGCTGGTATGGGTTGTTGATAAGTTTGAGACTGACAATAGTGGTTGTTTTGTTTTATACCTTCTCAAGCATGACTGAGACTTCCTCATAAGTAATTAACTCACAAGCGCAGATCAATAACTGCCTATTCCCTGTATACTTGTATATGAACTCATTGATAATGATAGGCGATGGCAATGATATTGCTGTTATCGTCTTTTTACAACCCAGTGAGGATTATTATGAGGGCTACTTTAAGCCTTCTCTGGCCAAGTATCTTCAAGTCAGGTGTAACCGACGCTGAGAGGATCATTAAAGAGCTGGTCAAGTCTCTTCATACTGAACCACAACCCCATGTCCGCTTCTAGACGCTATTCTTGCTCGGCCTTAGCAGTAGATATCCATCCAAAGCAACAGCCACCTCGATATCATCTTCTTTAGCCTTCTCGTTATCCGCTCCTACTGTGGCATCGAATCCTTCTCTCAGTGGATTCGTGACACCCAAATGCACATATCTCACTTCACCAGTCAAATCATCAACATCCCTCTCCCCTTTGGTTTCATCCACTACAGGCTGTACCCACTGCCACTCGGCACCAGACGTCGTGGTCGGCATGGTATGCACGGGTACAAGAGGGGCCTTCGGATCGGTTCCATCACTGATAACTTGTATTCGCACTTTGCCGTCTTTTGAGGAGACGGGATCTGAGCCACGAGATCCGATAATAACAGGGCCTGAGCGGAACCAAACGCCGAGATTTCGAAGATCTTGCTCTACGTCATTGCGGTTGAGCTGGGCTTGAACTGCAGGAAGTATCCCTGAGCGTACATGGATTGGAAGGAAGGGATCCAGGAGTACAGTGACGAGAGAGGACTTTAAGGCCTCAGCTTTCCGCTTCTGGTAATTACTTGCCTCATTGGTGATATTGAAGGGCAAGGGCGTACCCGAAGACAGCACGGGCGGATAGCTCGGGGACAGCGTGAGAGGAGGTGCATCACCCGAGTGCCTAACGTTTGGCAAGGTCGCATCGTTGATGGCATAGTCGGTGACAAGGTTCCAAGCCTTGCCAGTATCTGGAGCTGTGAAATACCCTATCAATCCATCTTGGTGACCCAGCATGTCGCCTAGTTTGATACCAAACTCGTATCGAGTGAGTTCGGCGTCTCCAGTCTCAGGCAGGCCAACCCCAGAAACGCTGTCGTTGTTATCTTCATCATAATCAGCAAAAGCCTGGCTCTGCATAGGTGGGGTTGCAAGCTCGATCCCCAATGAAAGGTGTGCGAGAGCAACGGGACGGCCAACAAGAGCTGAAGGGAACTGGGCGAATTGCTGCCATGGGGGTGCTTGAATATGATCCTGAGCAGCAACTATAGTCTCCCAGAGGCCAATGATGAAGGGTGCATGTGACATTGATGCGATCAGATCATTCAACGACATCGGCTGCTGGGACCCTTTCAGTGCCGATAAGTCAACTTTATCCAGCCGAGCCTGAAGCCGGAAGTCATGTTCGTCGCGCATCATATGTGGAAGGATGTCAGAAGAAACGTCAACCCCAATGAGGGAATGCCAATGGACCGATTCGTTGGGCCCAGAGGGAAGCATGGCCTCTCCCTTGAAAGTCCTGTCCCCATCATAGACCTGTATAGATTGATTATGGAAGTTGATGAGCAGCCATGCAAAAACAGCAGTGTCGCCTTCGGCTCCTCCACACAGAAATTCAGCGTGCATCCGAGCATCTTGATTGATTCGTGGACCAAGTTGAAACCATTCACAATCATCTGCTTCATTCTCGGTCGCAAATGCTGTGTTTGGTGAAGCATCACCGTCTGGTTCACACAGTAGCGAAGACCCAATGTGAGGATATAGGGTTGCTTTTGGTTGTTCTGGTCGCGGGTCGTGGGCACATATGACCTGTCCAAAACGGTCAACAATGTTGAACTGCGTCAGTCGTGCTTGGCCGTGGGTCACCGGTTGAAAGAACCGATTCTTGTGATCTACGGCATCAGTGCTGATCAAGGTCTCATACGATAAGCCCTCGTGGCAGGTTCCGTAGGGGGTAACATCAAGACCACCGGATGAGGAGTCCGCTGGACCCCCGTAAAAGATATTGAGAGATTCTGCCTCTGCAAATATCTCTTCCTCTGGAGTAGGCGCCCCCTCTCTCGTGGGTATAGCATGGGCTCCTTGGCAAAGAGTGAGAAGATGATCGGTGAACCCGTCAAGTCGACCAAAGAGCAAATTCTGGCCACTGAGGAACTCTTCTGCAAAGGCCTTCACCGGATCCACATCGCCAGATGCAACGGGGACTGTACGGTGCATCATATCAAGTAGCCCCAGGATAAGCTTCTGACCAGCTGGCTGCAGAATGCTTCGTCCAGAAAACTTACGAGAGCCTAGTGTCAGATCCGATAGCTTCTGGTCAGCGTCGAGGCCATACTGCACTGTGCCGTCATCGTTGTATGTCAATTGCCACATTCTGCTGGGGATGTTGACGTACTCTACCTCCCAGTCCACAAACAGCGGAAGCCATGGCTGACCGTCCCAGCAACATTCTTTCCACGAAGGGTTCTGTAACAGCGTATGCTTGCCTGGTGTCTCTGCTACTATCTCCTTGATAAAAGCCAGCATAGTATTGGTCAAACATTGACGAAGCTCGATCGGAAGCTTGCGGAGCCCACGATGATCGTTGATGTCCTCCCAGAGATCAGTAATACGAGCTTCGGTAGTTGGCGCCCCTTCCTTCACAAAAGGTGTAGCCTCTGTCCATTTTCTGAGGGTTTCGGCGTTTGTAGCAAGCCACGAGTTAAAAGTCTCAGTGTCGATGGTGGTGGGTTTAGAATCCCATTTTTCTGGCCACCCGCTGCCCATGTTTCTGAGGACGAATGCAGGGTCGGTATGGGAAAAGAACTTGCTGGTCTCCTCCTTTTCAAACGGTCCATAGGGCAGTGACCTATCCGAGACCGACAGGATCTGGATCTCTGCTGACCTTATTAAGACGGTGAGGCTTTGCATCTCCTCTAGTAGCCTTTTAGCTCTTGTAGTGCATCGAGTTCTGCGCAGCTCAGAAAGACCGTCGTGGTTACCGATTAGGCTGCGGTGTTTCCACCATTCACAAAATACCAGATGTCTTGTGTACCTTGTCCGACGACAGAGAGCATCCAGATAGTCTTGCATCACGTTCAGCTGGCGTAGCACTCCGTTTTGCTCTGCATTTGGTATGATTGGCTGCTGTACTTGTGAAGACGAGTGACTACCAAACGAAGCTCCTTGTTCTTCCTGTTTCTTGACACGCCAGCAAAATCCCCCATGTGTACCTTTGAAGTTAGTAGCAGCTATTGATGCGCGGCCAAGTTGTGAGTTGGACTGCTGTAGAGATGCATCGCTCTTGAGACTCTCGAAGGCTTCGGCCATGGATGCTTCTTCTGCTGAAGAACCTCTTAACAAGGCAACGCAAGCATCCATCACGTCGTTTCCTACGCCAACTGGCTGCGTGTCCGCAAATAACTGGGCCTTCTCTGCCGCCTTGATCTTACTAGGTGCAACATCCCTCTGATAATGGACAGAATGAAGCGATCCCCAGCATACCAAGACCGGCGTTGATGACTGGCTTTGGGAGTCAGACGCAAGTTCGAGGGCGTCTTTGGCGAAAAAGCCGTAGACAGAATAATTGATCTTTGCGCTCTCGATTGAGCCGGGTTCGCCACCCTCCTTTGTCAAGTCATCATGGAAGCTAAAGACAGCTGAGTTGTAAGGTATGAAGTCTGCGAACAGAGGGTTGCCCGATCCCAACACGGTGAGGGGACTGCGATAATGGGCGGGATCATTTTCTACACCGATCCAATCTTGCGGAAGACGTGAGACCTGCCCCAAAACTGTTTTGATTTGATCTTCCGCTGGAAGGCCCCTATCAATGAATGGTGATGAAACTGACTGGGGATTGCCTCCTTCGTCGAGGATTTGGCTGACACTTCGGACTTTGTTACCCTCTACTAGAAATATTTCTAGAGCCGGAGTATCTGGCTGGGATTCTGCGATGTGGCGGAAAATAAGCCATCTGTCGGGCACCGCTTCATACTGTACATATTAGCGAGTGGTGTATTAGTACAGATGCTTCTGACTCACTTGCACTGGCCCAGTGCTATCCAGACTTTGGTTCACATCTCCATCTGTGGTTCCTAGCCTGAACTGCTTTGGCAGACACCAGTGAAGATATATACCAAGCTTGGACTTGAGAACTTGGCCCGTTTCAATATTTGCTATCCGCGGATTGACGCTCCAGGGTGAAGCATTGCTCAGCTCAATGGGATCCTCAACGTCTGGCCGCGAGTGGAAATCGCCCGACGACAGGCTCTCATAGCGTGGTGGATGAACCGGGGCCAGAAAGAAGCTATCTCCTACGACTGAATTGTTCAGGATATAGGCATCAACTTTCATGCCAATGCAATTGATTGACCGCGACATGTTAACGAGTCTCGATGGCTGGGAGAATAATTACCTGAGGACTCTCTTTTCGCTGGAAGCCTTCCGCAGACTGTACCAATGGCTCAACGTTGACATTTACCTCACATCAGCTGGTTCTTCCTCACAACTCACATGCGGCCTCGTGTATACGTACGAATGTCGAGTCTAGAAGCACAGTGTCAATATTAGTGGATATGTTGTCATTCAATAGCTTGCGCACTATTGATTTTGGTGGGGGGGCTGAAACAGGGTCTATACGGTCAACGTGTGACACGTCACAAGAGCTATCCTCAAGAGTCGGAGGTCAACGCTGCGACATGTGAAGGGATCATATTGCCTTCAAGTCGTCTTGAACATTTTACTAAATCACCAGTTTGCAAACGGAGCAAAGTTGCAACAATGACGAGTTTGGTGGAATTGAAGCCTGGCCAGGCACAATTATTCTCCTCCTTTCAACCTTCTCTTGCCCCAGGGGATTACAAAGTAACAGTCACGCAGGAGGTCATCGTGCAGGATGGGGAAGGGAGGAAGACTCTCTCTACAGATAAGAAGTTCAGAGTCGAAGGACCAAGTCAATATCAACTCCCTGCTGGCTCAATCCACTCCATTTACCCTGGAGAAGGAGAGTCTGTGCCTTCCAAAGTATTGCCTCAAGTCACGCTCAATGACCCTCATATACCATGGGAGCTGAATCCAGACAACGATCAAGACATCTCCAAAAAGCATCTCGATGGATCGCTTATACCATGGTTTGCTCTGCTGGTCTTTACGGAAGATGAGATCAAGACTTTCCCCACCATGGAGGCAAGACCTGCGCCATCTCCAACTCTGTCACTTCGTTTGAGTAAGAAGCAGGTCAAAGAGTTGAAGTCTTCATCCACTCGAGTCCCATTATCCAGCCAAGACCTCGATACAAATTTGGATGATGGCATCAATACTGTTTTCCTTAGCTCGTCGGCATTCCGGGCGTATTTCTCCAAGCAGATGGGTGACCGTGAAGTTGAGCCAGCCATTGCGCGGTACTCATATTTATCGCATATCCGACGATCACGCTCTACAAAACCACGCGATTCGACCACAGATACTTTCAGCATTGCTCTAGGTCACCGATCTGGCCCATTGGATATTGAATCTCCTACCACTGCATATGCCCATCTTGTTTCTCTCATGGGAGTCCCAGGCTTGAGTATGCCCGGCGAGTCCGACCTGACAGCTCTGGTCTCACTGTACTCGTGGTCGTTCACATGGGTAAAAGGAAATGACGCTGAAATTAAAGGTGTGATCGAAAAAATATCGAAAAACGTCAGGCCGTTGTCGCGAATTCTTGAACCGTCAACAGATCAATGGCTTAGACGACGTCTGGAAGCTGGCTACACCATGGTCAAACACCGGACCCAAACGGGAGAGCAGACTGCAGCTCTCTTTCGGGGTCCGCTGATACCTCAGCAACCTCGAGGAGATGAGCTGGACAATGCTGAAGCATCAGGTCATGGTTCCGGGTTGCAAATCATCGACAAAACAACTGGTATCATCGACATCACGTACTCGGCTGCATGGAGTCTTGGCCGATCGTTGGCGATAGAGAATTCGGCATTCACCATGGCTATATCTGCATTACGGATGAAGATCGCTCAACTACAGCGAAAAGGTTCATCGGGAGCATTCTTGGGTGGAAACTCTGAGGCTCCGCAGGAAAATACCCTGCCTGACTGGTATGAGAAGCTCAAGCGGATTTCCCAGGGTCCGGTGGACTCGAAGTCTGTACTGGCGATTGAGTCCCAGTCTCGATGGAAGAGAGCGCGAGAGAAGCTCGATAGGTCGAACCTTGAGACGACGATGCCTGGTTCTGACGCAGAGACAGATGGCGATGCCGTACGCGAGTTTCTAGAAAAAGAGGTTGATATCTTGGTCGATGACAAGGATTGGTACGCAAGGGAACTCGCGGAACCTACACAAGAAGGACTATTTCTTGCCAAAGTCCTCGACTTTGTCTATAATCAGCTTCTCACACTTCAGGCTGTCCCACACAGCTTTATGTTTCCCGAGCCTGACATCCTCGACACTGAAGCCATCCTCACATTCCATGTTGATCCGCTCTGGGTTGATACTCTCGTCGACGGCGCTTTGAGCATCGGGAGCCACAGCACTGTGAATGAAGACTACACCAGAAGCGAGATTAAATGGGCCATCAACCTTTACCTTCGCAGGGTGGAGCTTCGGTACAAGCATCCAAGGATTCCTCGATGGGGAGTCATCATTTGCGGCACGCTTCTCAAGACTTTTGACGATCCTCGCGTCAGGACCGGGAGTTCTGAGGCACCATCTCCTCAATTCCTAGTGAATAAGAAGCTCACTGATAGAGCTTTGCTGCTCATCTTCAACTGCAGGCCATGCGACCTGCTTTCGGGGCTGACGATAACTCAAGCGCCTCACCAGCAGTGCTTCGCTGTAGGCAAGATCCTAGAGGCAAAAAGGATTGAGATTGAGCCAGTTGGTGTTCTTCCGGAGAATTCCAATACTGGTATTGAAGACGTACAGGTTCCGCCCATCGTGGAGGAACTAGGGTCATCAAAGGCGTTCAACTTTCAGACGAGATGTTTGAATCCATCCGAGGTCATGAGAATATATGTTCCGGCTGCTAAGAGCCAAGGGGGCGATTATCCTGCAACTGGATCGTCTGCTCTTCTATCCTTTGCATTAGGCGATAAGACTCAAGAGTTGTCTATCACGATGACAGGAGATCAAGCTGATGCAGGAAGAGAAAAACCACTAGAGCCGTTCCAGCTGAGTCTGAAGTCTCGCACAGAGGAGTCAAAAAACCTTACGGCCATGAATGTGACAAACCTGAAGCCCAGCGCTGGCTCTATCAAGCTTGGATTCAGGGCTTTCGATAAGAAGGAGACGTTGGCAGTGAGGCCGATGGTCGCTGAGAGCTCAGACAAAGCAACTCATTTCTCTGTCCGCACTACGACGTCTACACAGGAGGTATCTCAAGACGCTCATACAAGCACCATCATGGCATCTTGCAGGGTTTTGAAACAGCATTCTTTAGACAATGGATCGCGAGTTGTTGATCTAATCGTTGTTCTGAACCCTACAGAAGTTGAGCCACTAAGCGGCGACAACTTCCAAGGAATCAATGTGTCCTTCCCACTCGCTGAGCTGGTGGATACAAAAGCAGTCACTCCACCAAGGGTAACATTGTTTGGCCAGGATTCTGCTCGCTGGGTGTCAGGCAACGCTTACGTTACGGGGGACAAACCCTGCTTCACTGTCAAGCTACGGCTGCGGGTACCAGATCTGGCAAGGAAGGTAAACTTTGGGTTTCTTCTGAGCAATGTCGTGCTTTCGGATCAGATTAGTGATGATGTCTCGGTTAGGGTCGAGGAGGAATACGGCATGGAAGGGCATAATCTGAGTGGCCGGGGGCCGCAGACAAGACTGGTAAAGCAGACATGTTCGATTGGAGGCCTCAAGATCGCCGAGTAGTCGCCAAGAGACTAGATCAGTATGTGCTCGGATGTTATCTTTACACTTGGTCGCGCGCTCGGACTTCCCCATCTCCCGTAGCAAATGCACGCAGCCTGAACAGGATGTTTTGCCATGTGTAAGAACCCCCGTGAGCGCACTGTGAGGGGTGCTCATGGTCCAGACTCTCACACTATCGATTCACTGCAGAAGACCCTGGTCATCTTATCCGAAGGCCACTGAAGCACTGAAACTCTCTGCATTTTTATTGAGAATGGCGTACTACCGACTCATCCACCTTAGCCATATCGTAAACCTTAGATTCAGCGACACTCGATAGCTATGGTCAGAAACTGGTATCAGCCTGATGGCTTCGACGCCAAAGACAAGCCATACGTCTACAGTGGCCCACCAAAAGACAGAAATGCCCTCACGTCTATCAGCCTCCTAGCCAGTGACTCAGTGGCTCTGAAAAGATACACGACGCCCACTGAGATCCCTGTTCTCGATGCTGTCTGCGCCGCATTTCGGTTTCTGGCCTTCTCTGGCGACAACCGCCACCTCGTCACCGAGCCGTCTAGACGGTTCATCTACTACAATGCCAGAGCCGTCACGAAAATGTACGATGCGGGAAACCATACGCAATGGCCGCGCCGGGTTTATAACAGGCCAGTGGGCATCCGCGAGGCCTTGAGAGCTGTGAATCTCTACGGGGCCTGTCTAGAATCCAAGTTTCCTTGGGTAATTGAGGAGGACTTTGATTATGGCTTTGATGTGAGCTGGGCCATAAACGAACGGCCCTCAGATATTACCTACGATGAAGCTTCTCACGGCCCTCTTCTTGAGCCCTATCGTCTCGACCATTACCCATCGGAAGAGGTGAACATGCTGGAAGATCATGAGTTGGCAGTCCTGGGAGCCCTGACATTATCCAAGGTCAGGTTATGTATTGCAGAAGGGTATCCAGTCATCTTTGCCTTTCATCTTTTCTGGGACTCGTTCAAGTTCGTCAAAGCCGCACAGTCTGGAGATCAGGGATACCCAACGATAGAAATGATCCCAAGAGCGAGACGACTGGCTGGTCCGCAAAAAGAACACACGACACAGGCTGCACTCATAGTAGCCTTTGATCATATCAAGAGACGAGTGCTGGTCCAAAGCATGATGGAGTCGATTTCATTCTTTTGGATGCCGTATGAATGGATCATCAATTTCCGGGCTACGGAAAGCTTTTGGATGCTCAGGAACTCGGGAATACGGGGACAAGGCAGACCGGTGATGGAGAAGGCCTCCAATGATACATGGCGTAAGTGGGAAGAGATAGGTTTATGGACCTTGGAGCGCGTTCCAAAGTCCTCCGCTGTCAGCCAGGCTCCCAACAGTTCAATTGCCCTCGTCTCTCGGAAAGAGGGACATCTTGACATGTTCTGGATTTCGGAGCAATGTACCGTTGAGCGATCATATCGTTATCCGTCTGATGGGAAGTGGCAACAAGAGACGGTGCCTATAAAGTCGGAAGAAACCCCGCTACCGGGTGCTATAGTCGCTGTATCGGCACACGAAGACAAGCTTGATATCTTTTGGATGACCAAGAATGGAGCAGTATGCAACGGTTCCTGGCAACAGGTTGAGCCAAAATGGTACACAAGACGGATTCTGCAGGAGCAAGACGGTATAGCTGAACCTCGAGCTGGGTTAGCCGCAACCATTGGTCGGAGGAACACTCCATTTGAAGATATTATCAACGTTTATTGCGTTGGGCCTGATGGCTCTATCAAGCACATTAGCACAACAAGAAGCTGGACAGGGACAGATACAGCCACGCTTCTTTCTGGCCCCGGAACTGCCTATCGATGCACGAGTCTCTCAGCCGTGGTTGATGGCGATCACCGTGGGGTTGACAGTTCCGCCCGCTTGATAGAGGTAGTCGTTTGGATCGCCGCTGATGGATCAATAGATGGCAAGATGATAGCGAGATCCAATCAATGGGTAGATATATGGGCTAAGAAAGGACCAGCAAATGTGGCCCGCCTGAGTTCGCGTATATCGGCCGTCCATTATGGTTATCAGAACGATAGATTCATGTCTGTCCACTTTGCTGCTCCAGATGGAAAAATGAAAAAGGACTATGCCATCATATCTGCTGATGGCGATCCAACACACGGCAAACTCGGTCACCGCAACGAGAGTTTAAATCTCACTAAACAGCCATCATCCCGACCAGATTCCGACATCAAGGCTCTCGGGTGGAATGATATGGGAGAATGGGATGACGTAGTTTTGTGGCAGGACGAAGACAGCAAGATGTTTCTGTGTTACTGGGGGTTGATTCCTAGGCAATTATTCGATAGCAATGGGGTTCGACGAGGAAGTCCATTTGGACTCTCTGTATATGGTGGAAAGCTAGTCATGGCCATGAAGCTTGATGATGGGTTGATCGGGGTTGGTTACTGCGGCCGCTGGAAATCTTTCGATGGTGTATGAGCCAGAGTTGTTGTTTGTAGTTGAGAGAGACCTGTGACTTGAATTTTCTATCAAGAGATAGAACTTGGCTTGAGCTCTGAATGCAGGTTTACCTTTTCATCACTTTTCTAAACTCAGAGCTACTGGTACAATGCATCAATAATAGGGCCTATTCTAGTGAAATTCTCGGAGCAACATGTGAGAAGTGAGCCAAGTCTTTGGCGTATCTGAAAGGTACGCCACTCCTGAGACTAGCCGAGGTCTTGAGCTTCCGGATAGCCATCCATTGACCGACAATATATGACCTCCGAGCGTTTCGTTTCTTGACAGCCTCTAGCTCCTCCTCTCGTTCACCACTTCCCATAAGTGCCTCTCTAGCGTTGTAGAATTGCGCTTCCGGATTTTCTCCGCTCGTTCTCGGTGTTGCGTCCAGGCCATTATCTCGAGTTGGGTCATTTTTGAAGGAAGAATGGACAGGCTCCGACCGCCCGACTTTGCTGAACTGTATGACTCGAGGGTTATTGCTCGACCATCGAGCCATTGGAGCCTGGATACTCAGCCCCGTTGCATGCGTCACTGTGCTCTCGGAAGCTCCATACAGCATGTTATTGGGATTGCTGTTGAACGGGCCCCATAGTGACTTAGGTAGCTGCTCGTATATGATCTCGAAGGTGAAGCCGTGCACCGAAGATCCGCTGCTATTGGTGACAGAAACATCCATATTGGCTTTGAGACCGGCTGAAGTTGCAGGAAGCTGCATAGGTCGAGCGAAAATCGTCTTACCAGTCTTTCTATCATGATCCTTTGCCCCAGTAAATTCTATCCTGGTCGTAGGCATTCGAGAGGCAATACTAAACGCAAACGTCCCTCCACGAACTATCCAAGTAGAGTCTGGAGTCTGTGCCTGTGTCGGAGCTTGTGTCGGGACTATACCTCCAGATTCAAGTGAGAAGACATGGCTGATTTTGTCGTTCCTGAGTACGACTGACATGAATTCATCAAACTTCAGCACATCGTCCTCGGCTCTATGATCACCAAACTTGACTTTGATGACCATAACGCTTACGTCGAACTCGACTGTGCCAGCAAATGGCGGTCCGGTGATATACAAGTCGGCACCCATGGAAATGTGAAGCTTCTTGCGTGCAATCCAGGCATCAACCTCGTACCACAGACTTGCGGATACATGAAAGTAAACATCATAGTGAAGGGGATGCAGCCAAAGGATAAGGTCAGTACGGAAGTCGAAGTTAGCACCGCACGACCACTTTTCGAACTTGACTTGCACTGCCAATCCTGCCATGATAGCATCGGGAGTCACGGCTGCATAAGCCTGGCCGTCGAGGGTAAGATACTTAGTGTCCCCGTAACTCCACTGGAGTCTCATTCGAGGAGGGGCGGATGGATAGTGACTTGGAGCTTGAAACTTGGGGTGCCAGCCTCCCATGGTGATGCACCAATCTCCAGCCTGGGGACTCGGGCCGAACCACGCCCCGACAGCAAATCCTCCTGAAAGGACACAGTCATCGAATAAGATGAACGAGCCATCAGCAATCCTTCCCTCAAAAAGCATGAAGCCTCGCGATATATCGATGCTGCCTTGGAAATTGATCCTGATGGCTGCAAGTGCCTTACCGGGCTTTGCATCGCGGGGGAACTGAGCCGACGCTATACCCACGATAGCCAGCTCACCGGCACTAGGATCAAGTGGGATAGTCAAGACAGCTTTGACGGCGATGAGTTCACAAGCCGTGCCGGTGACACCAGCTGCAACCCAGTTTGCACCATTTGTCTCGGTCATGTACTTTGTGTCTCCTGTCCCTCGAAGCCTCTCAAACATTATCATCGGATCGACATCGGGGGATACAAGCAACGGGAACTTGTGAATGTCAGTGATAGATGGTATCTCGAGCTTCGAACCGAATCCAAAGCCGCCGCTGATGCCCGAGAGTTCAACAAGACCTGTCTTGACCATGGGCCCATCAAGCATCGCGTAGGCCATGAGAGAGACAAACTCTTCCTGCTGCCTCTTGACGTTCTTGTAAGAGCCAAACCCGACGAATTGGTACTTCTTGAGCTTGACGCTGACACCACCCTCGAATCCTGTAATGGAGATGTCCTCCTCTTCGACCTTGATGCGGTGCAAGGTCCCAGCGACATTGAGGTTGGACCCGGTCATGGCAAGAGATAGTCCATCGAGACCCATATCGATGTCGAGATTCTTCCAATCGCCCAAGTCTATTTTTTCTCCACGTGGTAGATTGACGGACATGCTGAAGTTGATCAGCTCCCCATCGAAAGGCCCAACAGTCATACGTGCCGTGAACTTGACTTTGATTCTTTGTCGCTTGGCATCATATTGGAGGCCAATGTTTGTGATGTTGACACCATTGACTCTCTTGTCGACTTTCTTCATCTCCGGGGCCTCCGGGTTCTCTTCTTCCTCCGAAATCGCCATCATCTTGCCTGAAGGGTCGTCCTTCTTCCTGCTCTTCCTGGGTTTTGAAGCAAGTATGACATCTCCATTTTCAAGCAGCATGAATGATAGGCCATTTCCAAAAGCGGAAGCTGCCGTAGCACGGGTTGACTGGAGGAGTTGATGATCCTTGAAAGTAGCGAGACTATTCAACTTATCAACCTCCCCAAGCGAGATGTCACTGTTGGTCCAGTATATCTGAGTAGAAAATGGCTGTTCCATCTGACCGATAAGTGGCAATGGAGGTGGTCGCGGAAGGGTATTGACTGCAAGTCTGAGTATCGTCTTCCATGGCAGTTTATCCTCTTTCTTTGCATCATGTGGTCGAGTCCTGGTTCTTGCAAGTTGCAGAGTAACAGACCCCAAGGTGATGCTCAACGAGACAGCGATGACGGAATTTCCCTCCCCTTTGTGGCGACTCAGAGACATTCCAAACTTTGAGTTCTCGAGATTAATCGCTGCCTCCGAAACGAAGGTGGGTAAAGCGTCTTCGATCGATTCGCCAGCTAGCCACTCCAAAATAGACTTGATCTTGAGTTCCTCCCCCTCCTTGGCGTGACGCAGTTTGGCATCCAGCTCCAATGCATCCTTATCATCAGCGTAGTTGATCATCATCTCTGCAGAACCAGCAATTATGAATTTGCTCGAAACCAAGACTGAGAAAGGCTTCTCAATGCGTGCCTTGTTATAGTCAACGTCAACGTAGATGTAGTCCATAGACATATCCCAATCAGACAGAGTAACACTGGCCATCTCAACATGCACGGCCAGCTCTGCAAACTTGAGGCCTATTTTATCCTTATCAACAAACTTTCCATTGATGCTGGCCATGCCAGTGGTAAATTCCGGGCATCCTTCTGGTCGCGGTATCTCAACGTCGTTGATTCCTACTGCGGCGAGGAGAGTCATGAGGCCGAGTTTTCTCTGGCCCTTCTGTAACGTGATTTCGAATTCGACAGAACGCTCTTTGGTCGTTGAGTTTGTGAAGGCACCAAGGCTGATATTTGTTTCAATACCTCCAATTGAAAACGCAGCAAAGATATCGAGCTTGTTCGCCACTTTGCTATACTCTACTGTGATAGAGCCCACAGTAAAGGTATCTGTGTCTGCCGCTGAGGGAAGTTGGAGAGTTGCATCCTTCTTCATTTCTAGCTTGAATGAAGACGGGGAGCCTGTCCTGACATCCAGAGACATCTCTACAATCTTGATTTCCAGGCTGGCTAATGCTGAGTGAAGCGGACTGTCGACGCCAGGAATCAGAAAACGCAAGACATCCGCCACCTTCATAGGTGATTCTGCGATAGGGGTGATGGAAGCTGCCATTTCCTTCTTTCCACCGTCATACTTGACCGTTATCACTGAGTTGATGTTCAGCAGCAAGGCCGAAAGCTCAAAGGAAACGGCTGATTCGGTGTTATTCTCTTTGCCTCGTTGCCAGGATAGCGAGACCGCAATATCTTGCATGTTAAAAGGTTCAACCACCAACTCCTTGACTCGAAACTTGGCAGTGGAGGCTAACATTGTGATGGGACCATCCTTAGGCTTTTTGAACATTGCATCGCAGTATGACAGCTCAAAGGCAGTACTACCAGATAGGAATGGAATTTCTGGCAAGTCGCCTAGCCCAAACATAGAGAATACATTGGCCAAAGTAAGGGAGTCGGGAGACGATATAACAATGAAGCCGAGGTCTTGTGCCGTTGGAAGGCCAACCGAGACCTCAACCTCCTTCTGCAATGCCGTACTTCGAAAGGTGGCTTCTCCCTTCGCTTGGATCTCTTGCTTTCCAAAGTTTTCAACTTTGACAACCATATCTACCAATGACAATGAGCCAGGTAAAAGGTCAAGGATCGGAACGTAAAGCTCAAAGTCCCATTCTTGGAATTCCCACTTGCCCTTGACCCTGTCCACAGAAAGACCGGCCTGTCTGACTTGCACGGAGTTGAATGCATTACCCAAGAAGGGTATGTTGCTGATCTTGTCGGATAAGCTGGTAAGGCCAATAACTTTGACAATATCGGATATGGTTACCCCATGACTGGTAGATGTAATCCGGAATCGATAGTCGTAATCGCCCAATCGTGTGAGTGGAATGGCGTCAAACTGGGCTGTGATTGTCGTTTCTGGCTCGCTTCGAACAGGGATATCCAAGTGCACACTCGTTGTAATTCTTGATGCTTTGACGCGAAAGGGATTCAATATCCGAACAATAACATCCCCCTTGACCTCCTTCGACGAATCAGGTATTGGTAAGAAGGTCTTCCAGTCTGGGAACCCGGTGCGAACCCAGATGTCTGCTAGATCGTACATATCAGTTTGGTCAATGGGCTGCCGGACAGTGAAGCCGATTTCTTTTATAGGCCCCTGAAAAGTCCCCATGGACGGCGCAGAAGTGCCAGAGAGGGGCTTGGTCTTTAACGGAATATTCCCCTGTAAGATCTTCTCTACTATTCCCTCATCGTTGACCAAAGCCATGGCGAGATCTTCGATAGATGTAAGACCGGTACTGAAAGAGACGATTGTGTCGTTCTCTAACGACTTCCAAGCCATCCTCATCTCCAGACCTGTTCTCTTCATGACCGCCTCGGATTCCACAGTGAGATGAACCTGTGATGAGCAGCATTTGTCAATCTTGATAGCTATGTTTCTCAGTTCGAAGTCAAGTCCAGCCATATTGATATCGAAGAAGTTTTGTTCACCATTTCCAGCCATTGGTTGATACAGAACGGCACTGACGACAGCTTTTCCAACAAGTGGGTGAGCGTCGACGATGGCTCTGGACTTATCGAGATCGGCTTTGAAGCTAGTGAATCCAGCCTTGATAAGCACTGCGGGAATTCTCTCGACTATGGCTATCAGAGTAGCTCTGTCTCGCAACAGCCTGCTCAGCGTATCGATAATATCCGGGTTGTTGCCGTCCTTCATTGGGTCACCAAGAACTTCGAATGCCTGTCGAAGAGGCATTTCAGAGCGGGAAACCATCGTTGGCTCAGTGGATTGGGGTGGAGAATAAGGTATTTGGGTCTGGTGCAAGGAGCTTATTGGGCTTAGCTTCGGTTCCCCAGACCAAGTCCCTGATTGCATGGAATTTGTTTGAAGAACGAAAGACACTCCTACTAAGAAAGCATAGGAAGGCCTTTTGTCGAATCGTATCGATCCGCTGTTCTCTTCGAAGAAGGACATGCCGGAAAGGATATCCGTGATGCCAAACAAGTTCGCTTGCGCAGCATCACGACCAACGAATTCAACTGTGACCCATCGGGAGGCGAGACCAAACTTTTCTGCTCGACAATTGATTGTGAACTTCTTGGCGACTTTCATATCTCTTTCGTCTATCCAGACGGACTTTGGGCTATTGGGATCCGAGATGGCCCAGTTGAAGCCATTCGCATCATGTTGTAGGTAAAGGTAAGACCAAGAGAAGTTGGCAAAGACCTTGAGCTGGTACTCGTGAGTGTCGAGTACGCGATGAGGGTCGGTCTGTTCCAGCAGGACATGCAGATCCGTTCTGTGCTGGGCATCGTTGTCGTTGAACTGAATCTCCTGTGTGGAATCGTTCATGTCACGCTCAGTCACAATCATGGTGCTATTCTTGCCTTGCGACGCGCCACTGAGAGACATGTAGGTACTGTGACTCAGATATGAGACCCTGAGATTCTCTGAGCAAAAAAGATCGTGAACTGATGCTGGACCCATGACGCTGGCAACCCTGGAAAGCTCGTCCATGTCGAGGCTTTTCCCATTGGTAACATACAGCCGGGCAGTACGGTTCTTCTCAAGAACTGCCAGAGCTAGTCCAACAAGTGTCTCAGACCGTGGGTGAAAATACTTTCGATTGGCGCTCACCACATACACGTCTGAAGAGAAAAATGAATAGAAGTCGCAAGCCCTGCGGACATGAATGTATGTAAGGAACTCGGTAGTGGCCCGCTTGGTCAAGAAATAGTCCCACCCCGCAGTTGGCTTCATCGCATTGTCGAGTGCGTCGTAATACTTCTGTATATGAGGAAGAAACGGAGGTCGGTCGTCATCCGCATCAACAATGACTAATTGATTCTCGGCTGGCCTGTACAAATACTTCAGTTGCGTTTCCTGAATCCGCTTCACCTTTGTCTCGAGATCTGAAAATTCCTTCTTGGTAAATTTCTTTATATGAGTGGACAGATGTGTGGCCGCGGCGTTGGCCATCGTCTTGCTCTTTTGTATAAAAGGCATATGAGCAGTCCCTTTTTGTACCTTCAAAAGAAAGTAGATAAAGCTCAGGGCCCTGGCACCCTTTGAGAAATACGGCTTATATAGATCTTTCATGTTGTCGTCACGGCTCCCGTGGTGTTGGATCTTGTAGATTGCATATCGGCGATTCGCCTCGTGCGGAAACAGTTGGTACATGTGATGAGAGATGATGTCGGCGTGACTATCTCCCGTAAAGAATATTCCCATTTCATTGTTGGAGTTAGTTATGGCGGTATACATCAGAATGCTGCGTTTGTTTGTCGACAGATTCTCGTTGTACTCCCCCTGGTCTGTGATGAGCCGATTTGCTGTTCTATAGTACCAGAGAATTCTTGGCATGTCTGGGAAGAGAGCCTTTATGGGACGGATTAAGTATGATCCCAGTGAATCTTGAGGACTAATAGTTGCCGAGTCCATATTCTTATTAATGCAGAGGTTGTGTATTCGCGCGTTGGCCGTCTCTGCCTCAGAACTGGGAGTTGGTATGAAGACATTATCCGTGAATGGAATTTGCTCCTCATCCAACGCCTGAAGATATCCGCCAAAATGGTCTTCATCGGGATGCGAGAAAACAACCCCAGCGAAGGTTTTGCCATCGCCCATGATTTCGCGGCATGCGGACGCAAGGTATCGATGATATGGAGCTTCGGTATTGACACCAAATTCATAGTTTCTTGGACCACCGTCGACGAGGAAAAAGTTCCGCTGGTTGCCGACAGAATGTTCTAGGATCATAGCATCGCCACGACCGGCATAGATAACGTGAAGCGTAGGGGCAGACATTAGTTCTAAGAGGTTCAAGCAAAGAGGGCAGACGGTCAAGTACGAAGCAGAATATATCGAAACACCGTGTTGGCGTGCTTCTTTAGCTATTGTAAAGGCTAAAGTTTTGGTGGAAGTCAAGGTGTTCGTGCAAATACATGGTATAAAGTCTACAGTGTAACTTCCACTGCTGCTATTCCAGAAAAGCTCGCCTGCATTGAGACTATCGATTTTACGCGCTGTCATTCCTGGACACAGTGTTGGCCTTTAATTCGCTACCGTATCAGATGTTAAGCCGAGCTATCCCAGTTCTATCAGTAGCGCCAGTAGCCATAGACAGGGGTTTAAGGGCGGAATTAACAGTACGCTACCCTATTGCTGTTATGATGCTGTTCGCGTATACCTCTTAACCTGTACGTGCCAAGATTGATAGGGTCTCGATTGGCAAGCCAGTTATAGTCACTAAGATTGTTTGGCGGATTGGGTGTTTGTTGATGCTGCTGGTGAAATTGTTTACTACGTTTGCTGAGTACAGTTCAAGACTTGTACAACAGAACAGGGACCCCGACCTACTCAGAAGCAGGGGCTTCCCTCTAATCGGCCGCGCCGAAGCCTGGGAGTGGACATCTTGGAGAGTTCACTTGGTGGTGAAGAAGCTGCTTTCACCGAGGGTTTTATGGGTCCAACACGACAAGTGAATGAGGAAGAGGGTAACTTCGACTGGCTTGGCCCTATCCTCAATATTGCAGTCAACGTGGCCAAGCCCATCACTACTCAGGCAATCGAAAGCCTGATCAAAGGTGAACTGGCCGCCGATTCTACTGTTTTCGAAGTATCCAGCGAGCACGAGCAAGCTACCAAGATTCTCCTCCAGCGTGCTGTTATAGTCGATACAGCTCTACAGGCTTTGATGTCTATGCCTCTGTATAAATTACAGCAGCTGAGTCCCATCAATGGCGAGACAGGTGACACCGATGGCATCTTTGACTTCATCAAGGATACAGTCTATAAGCTGGGCCCTTCTGCTCTCGATGCCACCAAGGAAGCGTCAAAGTGCTACCTGCCCCGTTTCATTAATGCTACCGGCCAGAAGGGATCGTCCAGCCTCGACTTCCAGCTCGAGACCTCCACTGTTCCCCATCGAAAGAAAGCTTCGCTTTTGGATGCCCTCAATGGGTACGACAACGTACTCAAGGTGAGACATATTGATCATAGTGCAGCTGGCCTGGCTTCCATCGATATCACTCCAATGATCCGCACTCGCCAGATGGCCTAGGTGTTGTCTACTGAGTAGCGGAAATGCTGGTACGATAATGATAATGGCCCAGTCATGATGAAGCAGCCTCCACCTAAGTTTTGAGTCACAGGCTGACCAAGTACATGTTGAAAGGGAGGGAATTGGCATTTCATTTGGCCCGCCTTCGATTAGCTTCTGAGTAACGAAGACGCCATTGCGATGCTTTTCGGCATTGTGAAGCTGGATATTCAGTTGATTTTAGGTGCCTTTACTTGTTTTCTTTCTTCAAACGGTGTTTATGAACTTTTCTGTAAATACTTGGACATAGCAGGGGCTTTGTTTCGGTCGACGACTTTCCACTAGCTAATTCTGTTACCTCAAAGCGTTTGTGAGACAAGAATAGCTGTGATCTTTCCAACATACTTGGTCCGTTCTATAAAGTATAAGAAAATTGTAGTGTATATAGAATGTAGCTTCTACTTAACCACCGTCATACCACCTGCATAAACTTTCGCTACTATTTTGCCAATTGAGCCAGGGGTGAGCCAGCGCCCTTGAACCCATTTGTACGTCCTACGCTCACATACCACTGACAGCTAATCTACAAAACCAGTTTGCGGCCATAGGCATCAGTCTTGATATCGCGACGGGCAACGCCAGCGGCCTGCATGAGCTTCCTCGTGAACTCGATACGCTCAGTTCCTCGCATGATTGTAGGTCGTCGCTGCCACCCAATCTCGGTCGGCATGCGCTCGTTCTCTAAAAAAACATCTTGTCAGCCTTGTTATACCAAAAGAGGGAAAGAACATACTCAGCCAGTACTCGATAAACTTCTTCTCCACCGTGCCGGTGGTACCATCAGCCATAATCTCAAAGAAGGACGCCATCTCGCCCCAGCTAAAGCCGTCAGCTAGCTTAGACAGGGAGTGCTCTGGGTTGGTCTTCTTGGATGTAGCCAGGCGGCCCATTCTCGCCTTCGCGACTTGCTCAACTGTCATCAGATCGTCGGGGAAGTATGTGAGGGACTCGGCCCAGACGGTCTCATTGAAAGGGTTCGGATCGGCAAAGAATGCGTCGGAACGACTGCGAAGATCAGTACTTGTTGAAGTAGGAGAATGAAAATGATGTACCTGAGAGAGATGTCATGCTCGAGGATGTTGTGACGACCAAGGTCAGCTAGATCGAAGCTGCGGGTGTTGGGGTACTTGGGGCTGGTCTTGATAGCCTGCGTGAAAAGGATAACAGCATCCAAGTTCTCAATGTTATAGCCGGTAAGCATACCGTCCTTGAGAATGTCGAGTGTGATGTTCTTGCCGTCGCGAGGGATGTACCCATGGTTGGCCAAAGTGTTGAGGCCGGGGCAGGGACCACGAGCTTTGTCGAACAGTCAGTATAAGACATAGATGCTAGTGATAGTCTCCATTGTGGGAACTCACAGGCGTCTGCAGTTGGAGCAATCCACTCCTGAGGAACAAACTCGCGGGTGGAGAGAAACTGGGGATGGGCGAGCGTGTGCACCGCCGCGCTGGTGACGACAATCAAGGAAGAGAACTTCATAGTGAAGGAGAATAAAGGTCTATGCAGAAAGAAAGCAAACCCGGTGTTGAGCCTCTTGATACTGGGGCTTTTCCGTGGTAAGCAGAGCACCATGCCGTGTCTTATATACTCATCACTTCGCACTTCTTACATTCACGACTGTTGCCTCTCCCCACCATCCTCGTTTCATCTACACAAGGAGACAATCTCAATTCCTGCACAGGGAAGAAAAGAAGCAGAAATAGAAACCGCAAAGCATCATCAGTACCGAGATCCTCGGCTCAGCCAGTCTCACGATTGGTAATGAGAGGATCATCATTGACTGCTTGAGATGCGACTGGCTAGTCTTGGACTGAACACTCTTCGCGAATGTTTCCAGATCAAGTAAAGTTGCGGTTATGCTTATGCTCTCTGTTTGGTTTAAATTGAAACGCCACCAAGTCCTGAAACTTTTACTAGAACCTAAACGCCAAGAAAAAGAAGCAACTCTACCTTGGAAAACAGCCGAGGTTGAAGATGATTTTTCGAAACCTGGATGTCTGGTCATGTTATCAATTAAACCCAATAACCACGATCAGCAAATTATTTTAATCTATCTCTAGGAAGCGCAGCACTCCCAAAGTCTTCCTGTAAGAATCGACCGTTGGCAATTGTATCTAGAGTTGAGAGGTTCAGTTCTGGATTGTGGCGCTAAAATCAGCCGCATTGCTTACTTCTTCCAGAAGCGGGGAGTCATGATAAGGCCAGGTTAGTTAGCCGAAGCTGAAGGAAGAAGTGCCCCTAGCGCGCCCCCTTTAAGCAGTAGTCACATACAAGGGCTGCGGGATTTGCAGAGATGACTCAGAGTATTCAACAAAGATAGTACATAGACTCTTCACTTTACAGTTCTTCTTTATTATTCAAGAAACCTCAGTACGTTGAAGTATCATACCGAAAGCCCCGACAATGGTGAACAAGACCAAACCGCCAACACAAAATCAGCAAGTCACCATGTCTACTGTGCTTTCAGCTCGCGGCGACAGTGCCGTCACCACCTCTTACAAGAAATCTCAGACTCAAGGCAGCATGACCATAAGGCCCCCATCTGCCACTGATCTATCCGCTTGGATGTATTTGCCCATATATGGCGACATTCCTGGCAAGTCTCTAGACCAGCTCATGGTCGATTTCGCATCGGAAGCTGCAACTATCAAGACTGTGGCGGTGTATGATGGCAGCGAAAAGGTATTGGAGGAGCGGGAGCTTGGAAAGAGAGAGACTTTTGGTATTTCTGTGTGTTCTAGGGAGATTAGTTCTACAGAGGAAGGGCTTACGGTCTCGATTGAGGTGGAGTTTGAGACCACTGAGGCGTGGTTGTCTCTTAGTTCTGTCTCTATCGCCTTTTGAGTACATTAATTAAGAGTTTCTTTCAAGGGGCTCACTACTTGTAGCAAATATTAGAAACTCCACAACTTACTTACTAGCTGCTATGTTTAGAGTACCTAGCTATAATGAAGATCTTTTGTTACTCATTTGCGTACCGGTTTTGTCCTCTTAACACACCTCATCTTATGATCTACGCATTCAACAGGCATTGGCTTAGGAACCACAAAATATCGTTGGCCATGTCTTAATCATTTACTGCAGCTATGCAAATTCATGGCCCTACTTGTGTGACATATCTTCATCCCTCTGTTCGGTTCAATAGGCGTACTGTGCATCTGAGTGTAGCAAAATCACTGGTATCTACTATCACCATGGGCTACAGTTATCCCGATTATCATGCCGCTTGCGCCAATCTTCATGTCTATCGCGGCCAAGCTGAGATAGGCGGAAAGGCTGAAATAAGTATGAGCGCGATGTAAAGCACCCTATCATGACACTATCTGATCCGCCTACACACTGGCATCCGCAGCGGAAGCTACAGAACAAACTGCGTTGCTTGCCGACAGATTGATCAGCGACAAATCTTATCCTGCGGACGCATTATTGAGCCTGTCAAACATATATGAATCTGGATAGCCTCAGCCATCACTGTAGGCGTGTAGCGAGATGTAAGCATGACCTGGTTCTAGCAACAAGCTGGATATCCCGGGAGTCAAGTCTGTTCCGTCGGAGATCTGAGACGCGTGGGTTACGTCAAGATTTACGAGAAAGTAAGGTATTTTGATGAGCATTTTAGTTATGCCAACTACGTAGTTCTGAATGTGGCATTGCCGCGAAGGCAGAATTATCTCTGCTTGCGTGTAAATGAGGCTGTGTGACGAATTGCACATGCTCGAGAAAGAGTCACTACGTAGAGAAGAACAAAAGCACATGAAATGATGGCCTCCTTCAGCGCAAACAGCGGGGCCCAACCTAACTCTCTAGCGCGTGATTGGTCACTTCGCTTCTTCCTTAGCGAGTGCGATAGTGGGCTGTGCCGTTAACCGCTTCTCGATACGTAGGCCAATGTCAATGACGTCAAGACCCTGATCATCGATATCCAGCACCTAATCTCAGATCCCGTTATTTCCATGATCTGTCTTCCAATTCATCTTAATAACCCATTGTTGAAGTTGTTTTTGTTATAGAGAATGCATCAATCTAACGAACCAGATAATTCCTTGGCATCACCACCACCAGAAACACCACCGGATATACCACCTTTCTCTCCAAGATCAATGGCTGACGTCGGTACCGATTCCGGAAATCTTTTCCGTCTCAAAGACGTGCTCACTTATTTCGCCGCTGTCAAGGGGGACCTGTCAAACGTCACTGCCCCTCCCTTCATCCTCGCTCCCAGATCAGCCATTGAGATTCCAGCTGCTTGGGCTTGTCATCATGACCTCTTTCTTCAACCTGCAGATGAACCCGATGCTGGAGTGAGGGCTCTGTTACTGGCAAAGAATTACATCTGCAGTCTCAAACAGCTTGTCAATGCGGATTCTCCGGATGCCGCCAAGAAGCCACTGAACCCGTTCCTTGGTGAATTATTCCTCGGCTCATTTTCCGACAAGTCTGGGTCGAAGTCGGAACTGGTCATTGAGCAGGTATCACATCACCCGCCTGTAACAGCGTGTTCTGTATACAATAAGGAGCGTGGCATGTCATCGATTGGCTTCGCAGGCCAGGAAACATCCTTCAGTCTCGTCAATGGCGTCACCGTGCGCCCGACAGGATGTGCAATTATCCAAGACCATAAGCATAAAGAGCAAAGCCTCATGACCATGCCAACAATATTGGTCAAGGGCGTTACGACCGGCAATCCATATCCAGAGATGGAGGGCCCAGCATACATCGCCAGCTCGAGCGGCTACTTGACGAAAATCGGATTCCACGGCAAAGGAAGACTTGGCTATGGTCAGAAGAACCAGGTCGTCGCTGAGGTATTTGCTCCGAATGACAAGGATCACCCGTTGTATCGCATCACAGGTCAATGGACCGGCGAGATCAAAGTTGAAGACTCATCCAAAACGACTCTCGAAGAATTTCACGTCGACAAGATCCCAATTTCACCTCTCAAGGTCGCGCCCGTAGAAGAGCAAACACCATGGGAATCACGCCGGGCCTGGTTCAAAGTGACACAAGCCATCAAGCAACATAACATCGAAAAGGTATATGCTCACAAGAGCACGTTAGAAGAGTCTCAAAGAAGGCGACGAATTGAAGAGGAGAGAACGGGCAAGCAATGGAATCGTTTGTTCTTTACTCAAATCCCCAAGGGCGACGAGACGCTTGAGTCCTTAGTGTCAAGGGTTCCTGAGAAATTAAGTATACTCGATTTTACAAAGACGGGGGGCGCTTGGAGATTTATTGGAGCTGATAGAGCGGAAGAGGTGAAACGGCATTTGAACCGCGACAGTTTACCATAGCGTTGTCATAAGCATGAGCATTAATCATAGATTATATTGCATGGACAACTCTACTGCCAATCCTAGTTGATGAAAAGCCAAGAACTAAGTCTAACTATCCATCCCGTCCAACACTCCACATTAGATCTTGTCAACGTGCTCTCCAGTCTCATGCTGAGCAGCAAGCTTCTCGTCAATAGCCTCAGCCCTGCGAGCAAGATCAGCCTGCAAGTTTGCAGTGTACTCGCTCTTGTCGACGAAGGGAATGAACCAAGGAGCGTTGGTGAAGAGATAGTTCATCTCCTCCAGAGGAAGCTGCTTGGTCTCAGGAACGAAAGCCCAGACGCAGAGGGCGTTAGTGAAGTTGCAGATGACGAAGAGAAGGTAATACTTCCAGCCAACAGCACCCATCGCAATACCAGTGACTTGACCGATCATGGTGTTGAAGGCAAATGAGGTCATTGTAGCAAGAGAAACGCCCTTGGCTCGGGTGCGGGTGTCGAAGATCTCGGCGGGGATGATCCAGGAGAGAGGTCCGCAAGTGGCTGAGAAAGAGAAGTTGTACGCCCAAGTAACGATAATAAATCCCCAACCTTGAGCAGCGCTACCGGAACCCGGGGGATACACAACAAGCATGATGGTGGCGATGATAAAGGTGAGCATGTTGAACAGATTACCCCAGATAAGCGTCCATCGACGACCGAAGCGATCGATATAAACGATGCAAAGAGCCTGGGCAATCAACGCGATAATAGAGTTGATGGCCTGATACTTGAGGGTATCAGCGGCATTGATACCAGCCTGTCCATAAATAGTAACAGAGTAGTACTGAATCGCCGAAACACCAGTCATCTGAATCGAAGCCTGGAGACCGCACGCAATCAAGAGACGACGGAAGCAAGAAACATCCCTGAAAAGCTCAAGATACGACTTGGCGCCGTTGGCATGTTCGTCGGCGATGCTTTCCTGAATCTGCTCGATCTCCGCGCGAACCCAGGCGTCATCGACGTTCCCGTTGGAGTGGAGGCGCGCAAGGGTCTTGAGCGCTTCGTCCTGCTTACCCTGGTCCATGAGCCAGCGGGGAGACTCTGGGAACACGAAGATGAGGGCGCCGAGGATGATGGCAGGGATGATCTGGATGCCGAGGGGGATGCGCCACTGCCGGTTGTCGCTGAAGTTTGTGAAGGTTCCCCAACCAGTCCACGCTGCGATCAGAGCACCAATGCCCAGCATGAACTGCTGGAGAGCGGTGACTCGGCCTCTGATGGAGGGGTGAGCAATCTCGGCTTGGTACAGAGGAATGATCATGGTCAAGAAACCGACGCCAAGGCCGGCCAAGAATCGGCCGGCCATGAGGTATGAGATCGCGGGAGCTGCGGTTTGCAGAGATCCACCGAGAATAAAGATCAAAGAGCCAATGGTGATGGTCCATCGTCGTCCGGTGTATTCAGTCGTAGGGCCGGCAAACATGGCGCCAAAAAAGGCGCCGGCAGTGAAGAGCGCGACCACAGCACCTCTAGAATTGCAAAATCAGATTCATCGAGGTCGCGGAATGAGGAAACACTGGAACTTACGTATCAGAATCGGTAGGAGTTGTGTTGAATTCTCTCTGGTACGACCCAGAGGCGATAACCTGGGCGATGACACCCAAATCATAACCAAAGAGCAGCGATCCAAAGGACGCAAACACTCCCACGAGGAACTGGAAAACCTTGGGCTTCATGATGACTGCTTGAAACTGGATATGCAGACCGATTGATGATCTGAACTGATCGACAGGAGCGACTTTGGGAGGTTTAATACTTTATCTCAGTCTCGCGATCCAGATCTAACGTAGTTAGCTGATACCGATTGTCTGCTGCCGCTCGAATGGAAACTCTGGGGCTCCACCACTCTAAAAATGCTAAGGATCTGCTAGCTTATCCCCAGAATCATTCACATGGCGGAAAAGGTCCCCATGGGGAAAGGAGCAAACTGTAACCTCGCCGAAAAACAGACGCCAGAACCGAAAACACGCTAAAGGTCAGCCTCCCCAACAACGCGTGACTGCTCTATAGAAGCGCTGCGCGGTGATTGGGGCGCAACAAGCCAGCATGAACCGAGTCCAAACGAGTCTCTCATTGGTATGAACTAAAGTCGGGGGGACTACCCTAAGTGTCAAGATGCTGTGGAGAACAGGAATGCCCACCTATTGTGAGTCAGTGCTGTCGGGTTTCCTGGCCTTGTTGGGCTTGGATTGTCGCGTTGTAATGCGGGGGTTTCAGCTGACCGTTGGTCGATATGGCGCTATGCCGTTTCTTACTCTTGACGTCCGTAGTGTTGATTGGGTCACCATCGGTACGCGGCATGTATCTCGCATTGGAAAAGGAACTTAATGACCCGAAAATAACGACGCTGGTCGTTTGCTGTATCCGAGGTCCAAGTGTGAGTGAATGGCATGTGGAAAAGCTAGCCGGATTAAAGTCCATGACAAAATGATCTGATCATCGCGATGATATTACCGTGACTCAACTCTGTTGGTGCTGGCAGCTATGAACATAAACGCCGCAATGAAAATGTATATGTTCTTGGCGAGGGTTTGATTTAAGAACCGGGGCGTGTGTATCCGAATTCCAGCCTATTTGGGCATGCAGGCCCCAGAAACATTTGGCTAGGAGCAAAATCCATGCTGATGGAAGTGTGGTATGAGATATGCATGGCAGGGGCCAGAGGCACAACAGGATGTAAGCATAACTGGCCACTCAAAGTCATTTATGACTAGCAGGGGTGTCGTGACGACTGACAACCTACTCAAGCCCTTTCTAGTATCACAGACTACACTCTGAGAGAAGGCGTTGAACATTGATATATATACTCACCTTGAAATAAAAACTTTCTCTGCTTAGTCAACCTGCTGGTCCGACAACTATAAAAGCCTCGCAGTGAAAAGTGGCGTAGGATAGGCTGGGGAGTATAGACTACGCCGCACGATCACAGCCAACAACATTTTATATGCAGAGACAGGCTCTTTTCACAGTTTCTCGTATCAGGGGAGTGTGAATACTATCAAAAAGACAGAACCAACAGTCCTCAAGTGGATATTCCCATGGATAATAGAGTTGCCATGACCTAACAAGCAACGAGGGTCTTGGGTAAAAAGAAGAGTAAAAAAAGGTATAAAAGAGTCAAGCTGTCGCTCGTAGTCTTCCAGATCACTCAAGTACTTCACAACTCAACAAGCACATCATCCCAAGACTCAACACTACTGCTATCATCATGAAGTTCATCTATCTTCTCAACCTTGCCACCCTGGCCATGGCCGCCCCCAAGACCGACGAAGAGCCCTCCCTCTCCATGTTCTCCGGAGTAGTCGACACCTCTGACCCCGTGTGGCAGAAGATCTGGAACGATGCCATCGGCTTCGAGGACGACAGCTCGTCTGAGGCGCGATCCGTTGCGCCTGTCCTTGAGACCAGAGCCTGTAACCAGAAGGACTATCACCTTTGCCTTGCTGTCTGGAACACTGGTTGCGCACTGAGCTGCCGCTGTGCTAGCTGCTTCAACAGAGCCAGTAAGTCCCCTTATTCTGATATCCCGTGAGAGTAGTTGCTGACAATAATGTAATAGTCGATCAGTGCAAGAGGGCTTTTAACTGCTAAGCGATGGCGTGGGACAGACCTACTATACTATAGTACAGCAATTAGTTAGCTTGGTCAATCATAACAGGAAACAAGAGTATTGGGTTACTAGTCAGACAAGCCTTAAGTAGTATAGTGAGATTATTTAAACTCTTTTATATAAACTTTTTAAGTATAAGTTAATGATAGGTAAGCACAGATAGAAGGACAAGGACTAGTATCTATAATTAGTCTTCCTTATAAATAAAATACTATCTATGCTTAAAAACTGATCCAGGATAGAGTGTAAATCAAATCGATGTGACATTATCTGCTTTAAACCCTGGTTTGTTTCTGCGGGCTGGATCTAGTTATATATCTATAAGAGTGCATGCATGACAAGATATTGATCTCCATTGTTGACAGTGCTGGACTATAATGATCACTTCCTATTACTGGAACAACTCGATCATTATAATCATCAGCGACAGATAATGCATTGCAGCAATCGCTTTCCATCCAGCTACCAAGATCCTCAGAGCAAATATGCAGGGTTGGCGATCCTCCACAGCGTACTCGGCCGGCTCGGGGCATTTTAGGCCGAGACCTCCTGTTCTTGAGAAGAGTGGGTCGTGAGACGCTGAGTCACTTTAATTGGTTATTTTAGACGCCCCACAAGACTGCCTCTTATCGACTGTGGACAACCGTGCAGCATGCTTGTCGATTAACTATCACTTTTATTATCTTGATCCTCTTCGATTTCCTTTTCGCCAAGCGCTGTAACGCCTGCCCCATGCATGAGTTTCTTTGTAGCTTATGGGCAGATTGATGCCTGACATCGGAATAGGCGTGTTTCAATGAATACTTCTAAAGTTTTATCTCAAAGATGCGCTCTAGTTGTGCTTGCTGTTTGTCATCTTCTGGGGATGGCTGTGCTGTCGCGTGGTTTTGTGGGGTTATGAAGTGTTGCTCGCAAAGATGCATTGCCAGTGCCTATCTCGATTATTGACAGTTTCAGATCATTTGCTTATCATTTTGATTCCTGGAATAATTTGCAACCGATAATCCTCTGTAGGAATTGTTCTGTCGCGTTTCCGGAATCGCGTCACGTTCAGCCAATGAATTCCTCAGTGTTCTCATACAGGGTAGGCAATCCTCTGCAACGCATTCAGTCCATTCGGGCATATCGCGTCATGATACGTTATTCCCGACCAGGACGCGCCACAGGGTCGCATTCATGCATCCAGTCTAGAAGGGCTTGATTGGCCAGGGCAGCCCCGCGATGGCTTACCGATAAAAAGACGTCGGGGATCTTGACAAGGGTGAAAATGGAAAGTCTTCCTAGCGACAAGTGATCTTGTAATTGTTGCATGCCTCTGCATCTGCCTCCGGCAATTTACCCTCTTAGTATATGGTGAAGGAAGAGCGATGGGTAGCTTTGGCAGGCCGAAATGGACCGACGGCATCGAAGGTATTGTTCTGTGATAAGCGCGCGCCTAGCTGCAGTGTTACAGCGACAGATCCTTCCGATCAGCATGGCGGAAATCGGGTCATATCATGAGTTCTGATCCCGAGTTGAGATGATATATAACAGAATCACCCACCATGACCCCTCTCGTTGTTGTGTAATGAGTAAGATCTCGAATTAAGTCTCTGAATTCCTTAGTATCATTATGAGTCTTTGCAAAAGTTGTCAAGAAGCCTTACCTGACTTCCCATCCTTAGATGGGGTTGGTGATGCTCCTATAGTTCATAATGGACCATCATCGAAGCCCGGCACGTGGGAAAAGAGAAAAGACCCCAAACAGCTATCGCAAGCACAATGGTTCATGAAAGGGCGTTTCTCACTACACTCGTCTTGGGACACGTTTGTGGCGTCCTTGGAAGCTGATTGTCCTCTCTGTTGGAGCTGCTGGCGGGCGATCCGATCATCGCCAATCGCGTCTCCAAGCGATGAAAGAGTAGCCGACTTTCAAGCGACGATAACTTATGCCCATTTCGATATCGAAGACGACTTCTTTAACATCTGGGTCTGCCTCGAGGGTACTGGATTGAAAGCGACGAGGCTTCGGCTGAATATCACAAAGACATCAAGAGAACTCTTTGAAGGTGAGTGATAAAGTTATCCTGGGTATTAGTGGAGAGTCGACTAAAGAAACACAGAGATAGAAAGCAAGAACCCCATTCCAGCCCAACATACTGCTCAATCGGCAGCCGAGGTAGCGAATCGGTGGATTGGAGTCTGCGACAAGAACCACCCTTCATGCCTGGCTCGAGCGACACCGCCTTTAGATGCAAAAATGCCTACAAGGTTACTTGATCTTGGCACCGGCGATTCAACAACGTGGCGCATAATCGAGACTCGGCAAGAACGACTTCCTTACGTTGCGCTCTCACATCGATGGGCTGAGAACACCCCGACGCTCCTGCGAAAGAACTATGACGCGTACTGTGACTCTCAGCCAGATGGCATCTTACCCCAGAACTATAGAGACATGCTTGATATATGTCGTGCGATGTCGATGCGGTATATATGGATTGACTCCCTCTGTATCATACAAGACGATAACGGCGCCGATTTCCGACATGAAGCTCCCATCATGCTCGATGTCTACCGTTATGCCTTTCTCACGTTAATGATACTTTGGGAATTCTCCGATTCCACTGTCTTTCGCGACTGCCGACCCAGCACCATAGCACGACCTCGGCCACAGTCGTATAAGCGCCCTGCATTGACAGAAAATGGCCCAAATTCCCTTTTTACCTATTTAAAGAGTCTTGTGGTATCCCAAGGAGACTCGTCGAGTCAAGACTCTATGTCCGGTGCGAATAACTACGCATTTGTCAGGGTAGAAAACACAGGAAGCTACAATTTTGACGTTAACAACGCACCTATCAACAAAAGGGCATGGGTTGTGCAAGAGCGATGTCTGTCACGACGAATTCTCTGCCTCGGAAATGAGGATTTGTACTGGGAGTGCGAGGGCGACTCGTCAGGCCCGTTCATTGCAAGTGAGACCTCTCCTTTAGGTGTCCCGCACATATCACGTCGCCATGGCTTTGACAGTCTTACAGGCAGCGATGGTGGCGAGTATTGGAACTTGCTTGTTGAGCAGTATTCCGCTTGCCATCTGACATTCGAGGAAGACAGACTTGTTGCATTTTCCGGAATTGCGAGGGCTGTTGCGGAGTCGACTGGTGATACTTATCTTGCTGGCATATGGCTTGAGACATGGATGCAGGATCTCCTCTGGGTGCCGGACATAGCAAGGGAACAACCTGCTCGAGTGAAGCCCGCCACAATGGGCACGCAGAGTATGGTACTGCCTTCGTGGTCCTGGATGAGCTTCTCGGGATCGATGATTCCTGGTCTATTAGTAGCTAATGGCGAGGGACCGAGAATTTCCATGACAGAACCGGATTCATTCAAATCCGACAGGTTTGACTGCCTGGCTCTGTTGAGTCAGCGGTCTATTACACCGCCAGAGACTGATCCTTATGTTTCGTTTCATCGGGCCATTCTCCGAGTCAGATGTCTCCTCATTCCTGTGGAATTTACAGGGATTGCGGATATGCACAAGTTGCCATCATTCTTCCGGATCACTCAGAACATTGAGTCCAACTCAGCAGACCTAGATTACTTGAGCCTTATACCACGCAGAGAGAGAGAAGATGGCTATGCTGTGTTCACTTTGTCATTCAGCAAACCATTGAACGAAGCCCATCGCTACTTCTTTATCCCACTATTTCTTCGCAAAGATAAGTATCAAGAAGTGATCAAGTTCGGCCCCGACGACACTGAGGGCCATGGAATTATTGTTGAAGAGACAGTCACAGACGGCGAACGTCAGTTCATCAGAGTTGGGAGGTGGCAAGAAGATAATAGCTTGCCCTCTCAACTTGGTCCATTGATCAGTAACACCATCGTACAGCAAGGAACTGGTAAGACGGTCAATAACAGTACCGAAGATATTACGGAGCTTGAACGAAGTTTTGACTCTAAGATGCACGAATATGCTGTACGGCATGCATCCTCAATGGTCAACTTTCCCAGGAATTGCACAAGTCAGCTGGACCAATACGGGGTGCATGATGAAGAGCAGAATGGCATTGGCGCAGACGAAAACGGGCGGTTAGGTGAGAACCTGAGAGGAGAGTTGCAGGAAGAGAAGGAACAGATCATGGCCGACTCTGTTAAATGCTCGGATTTACCTCACTTTTCGAATGCTGAGTGGTCTTCTGTCTCTCTAGTGTAGTAAGTAGTCTATTCACAGTCAGAAGGCGTTCCATATCTTATCAATAACGCAAGTCCAACAAATGCCATGGCTGCCAAGAAACTCCACGTCGCGTCAGTTATCCCTGTAATGACACAAACAACTCTCTAACTTGTCGCTTTACAGTAACTTGAGCTGGGATACTACAGAGGATGATCTTCTGGATGCGTTTAGTGAGCGTTATGAGGTTGAAAAGGCGGCCAGTTCACCGAGGCTTTTCGAGCAGGCATAAGCTAACTGTTTGATTAGCTGGTTATACGCGACGCCACTACCGGCCGAAGCAGAAGATACGCATTCGTGTTTTTCGATAGCCCAGAAGCCGCCGCGATCACTAAGCAGTACTTAGACAACACTGAGTGAGTTCAATTATACCGAGGGAATAGATAGTTAGCTAATAAAACGGAAAACTAGAATCAATGGTCGTAGGATCAAGGTGACCTTTGCACCAGAGCGACAGGGGGGGTCGAGGTAGAAATAAATTGGTGAATTTCAGGTGAGGCTATTCACGGCTTAATGGGCCTATATATTCATGGCTGTTACTTATACTGCAAATTTGTAAAGAAGAGTATTAAAATAGTGTTAGTGATGCCTGTTTATAAACTAAAACTCCTCAAACTATATTAACATATCCCTGGATGAAGAGAATTGAGTTCACGGTAAGAAAAACGACTTGTCAGAGAGGTCATCTGGATGACAACCAGTTGAAAACTGTTGCGGATTGAATGATAGCCCAGCCACAGCTTAATCTCAACCCATGCAAGAACTCAGAATCGCCATTGCTATAGTGATAGTTAGCCCTGATAGTAGAGGATCTACAGCAAATCCTCAGCCGGGCTGAGACACGAGCGGGATGCGTAGGCTAACCAGAGATGGACTCCAGCGATGCTACATTATTGGCTCCGCTACGCGTCACGGTCAGACATGCAGCATTAATTTGAGTTATTATGCCGTGTTGTACCTGATGACGCGAGATGTCATTTTCCCCGGAAAGCTGAGCGGTCGAAGGAAGTACAGAGAGATCAGGGTTGGTTTCAGCAAGCCGATAAAGACATCCTCGCAGTACTTCCTTGCCCCACTGTACCTGCGCAAAGAGAATGCGGCTGAACCCCAAAAGCTTAGTCCTGACAATGTCGGCCTTGGACTTGTTCTTGAAGAAAGCTCCTGTGATGGATAGCGCGAGTTTATCAGGGTTGGGATGTGGCAGGAAGACTGGAGTTGTTCGTCCCAGCTTGGGCCTATGATCAACAACACTATTGTCAATCAAGGCATTGGAGAGGGAGGATGGAAAAGTATTGAAGGTCTTACGGAAATGGAGCAGGTATTTGATTCGAACTTGCGAGAATACGCGCTGAATCAAACCTTGCCAGTGGTCAATTTTGCCTAGAAAGACGAAGAGTCTGTCTAATGCTCATTACTACCTCATTTCACCAAGGCTGACTGGAACGCTATTTCAATAGTATAACCAATCTCTTTCCTCTCAAGGGGTGCTAGTAAACTTAAAATTCCCTCACTGTTGCATCGAAAGAGGCATTTACTTATCTGGGATCGATCAATTATTTAATCAGCATATTAACGGACAACATTAGGTCTCTGAAGCAATCAAGCGCTCGGATGTCAGCCACAGGGTCATTTGACTCTCAAAGTTGGTCGGCGATCATGAATCTCGCCACTCAAGCTTCTCTAATAGTTAAAGATTCACATTCCGTCCTCAGCTGGACTGAGACATGCATGGGGTGTGCATGGAGGCCATCAAGCTAACCGCGGATGGAAACCATCCACGCTAGACTATTGGCTCATTTATGAGCCACGGTCAGTCATACTAGATCCAGCTTAGTGACTTTGCGTCGTGCCAGGCTTATTGGCGTAAGAGATCCGGTCTTTCCTCATGCCTGGGAAGAGGACAAGGAGTTGCTGCTATTCATATTTTATGTATATAAACCAGAAGACGAAGCACCAGAGAACCGGAAGCATTTCACTCCCAGAACCAAAAGAACACATAAATTACGGACTACCATCTCCCAGTAAGAGCCGAAATGTCTCTCCATGTTGGGTAAGACCCACCCAAATTGAAAATGTCGCCTTATTAACCTGATGATAATATTAGAAACCTATCAAGTGACACCACTGATGACACTCTGCGCTCCTGTTTTGAACAGTTTGGCATCGTCACAGATGTGGTAAGGGCTTGATTACCTCTTGAAAATAACCATACAATGTGTTAACCCATGAAATAGATCGTCATGCGTAATCGGGACACTGGCAGCTCTCGAGGCTTTGGTTATGTGAGCTTTGATAGTCCTTCTCAAGCTGACCTTGCAATAAGCGGTGCGAACGGAAAGGAGTGAGTATCGCATACTACATTATCACATACGTAAAATCTGACAACCAAAATTTAGAATTGATGGAAATTGTATTACAGTAAAGTTTGCTTCCGGTCGTACTACTCCTGCTGATGGCAGTGGCCCTCCAAGACGTTTTGGCGGAGGAGGTTATGACGGAGAAGGTTATGACGGAGGGGGATATGGTGGGGGTCATTAAAGTCATCGATATGCGACATAGATAAATGGGAAAATCTACAATACTACTACTACTGCCCTTGGAGTAGCCCCTGCAGTGCTTCTTCAGTGTCATATGCCGTCAACAGCTCAGCCTTGAGCTTTTCAATCTCGTCCTTATTATCCCTTCTCACGCCATCCAACATACCCTTCGCAGGACCAACAAGGTGAGCGTCGCTAAGCTCCATAACAACTGCCATGAGCACCAAGCTATCTCCCATCTTCGCCAGCTTGCCGTCTGCGTCCAGCCCGTTCATGATCTTCAGCAGCCTCTCAAAGTCCGCGTCGCCTGGTTCAAGGATTACTCGCAAGACAGCGCCTCCATCATCATTGACAAGGTACTTGTGAAAGAGGTTTGGTGTGACAGTCTGCGGCTTGCCCACTTCTAGTGACTGAGCGGAGGCTTCTAGGGCGTCCAGGTTGGGATCCGTGCTCTTATAGACAGAGATAGACCCTTCGATGAGATCGAATGTTTCTGAGAAGCGTGTATGGAAGTGAGGCGGTACAGTAGTTCCCGGAGTCATGGTTTCGATGAAGATAGTGCGCTTGCCGTCGTTGAGGGTTGTCGACTCCTCGAGCCGAAAGCGGCGTTGATCCCAGCGACGTTCTGATGACATATTGACAAACAGGAGTAATAATAGAGAGAGTAGTAGTAATCGAATGAGTCCTCGTAAAACACTTCGCTCAGTCCATATCCTATGTTTAAATACTCGACTTTACTTCGTAATGCTGACGGCTTATTCAGCGGCTCATCAGCTACTAACCCCGCCGCGTTACGCGTTTGGGGTTAGTGATTATGAAGGATCCAGATCTGCGCCTTGAGATATCTTATCTAGGCGCAATTACCGGTTAGATAGCTTAACTAGAATTGCTCTGAGAGTCCTGAGTTTCCTTAGGAATTGAGAATGCTGCTGTTGCTATTGAAGCAATTCAGAAACTCAGCTTGCACGTAATAATTCGGAATAGGGCCAATTGAGATCTTCTGGTTTATGGAACTGCTCGTGAATGGAGGCTTATTAGCTACAAGAAAGTGGAACTTGAGCTCCAATCAGATGTATAAAAAGTTACCGCCCTCCTTACTTCGACCGCCTTTGTTATCAGGCCTTGAGACACTTTCAACCACAGACCTCACTTGCAATTGAGATACATACCTTCTACAGTAAAAGCCATGCATGCGTTGTCATTCTTCATCCTCGCGACTTTCTATGGGGTTGCGCGTGCCATCCTTGCCAACCTTGGCGCGACCGTGACTGTCAATGGGGTCTATTACTTCGTCCACCCTGAGCCGGTGGCAGTTCTCCCGTTGTCTTCCAGTCACAACCATGGCCATGTCAACCTTATCCCGGTCACGATATATGAGGCAAAAGATAATCAATTCGATGAGTCTACTCTCAACAACATCGTGAAGGCATGGCTAGCCAAGGACGATGTTTTCAACAAGGGTTTCTTGGAAGGTGCGTTATTATTCCTCTTTCATGTGGAAACGTGGGCTCACGCAGCTTGAAGCAATCTACGTGAAGAAAGACTTGACAGATGTTCCCGGTCTATTGAAGTACCAATATCAGGGCAACATGTCATCACTGTGGGAAGAAATCGATCCCTCCTTCGACGTTCCCAGCGGTCCTTACATCTTGAATCCTTCAACTGGATCTCTACATACGCCATACCGCCTATATCTCGATACTCAAGGTGCCTTCACCCAGGGCGTTATACCCCTCTCGAGCGGATCTTTCGCTCCACTCCCCGCTGCCCTACCTGGCTCCTCATCTATAACGATCGGTGTTCCCTCAAGGATTTACTACACTGCAAGTGAGAAATACCCGCTTGCCGGTGTGCGTATCGGCGTGAAGGATATTTATGACGTCCAAGGCCTCAAGACTGGAGCTGGAAGCCGCGCCTACTATGACCTCTACCCCGAACCCAAAGGCACTGCACCCGCAGTGCAACATCTACTTGATGCCGGGGCCATCCTGGTCGGCAAAATGAAGACAACTCAATTCGCTGCACCGGAAAATGCCAGAGACGCCATCGACTATCAAGCTCCGTTCAACCCCAGAGGCGACGGGTATCAAGAAGTTGGATCCTCCTCGTCTGGAGCGGGGGCAGGTATGGCCTCCTACCATTGGTTGGACCTAGCTTTGGGGTCTGATACGGGAGGGTCCATTCGGGTACCAGCCGAGGACAACGGAATTTTCGGAAACCGCCCGACGCACGGTTTAGTGGACTTGTCGCGTGCTATACCGTTGGGTCCTGAGTTTGATACAGCTGGGTTTTTGGCTCGCGATACAGAGATTTGGGCGACTGCTTGCAGGGTTATGTACTCGAATCTCACGACAAATTATACACGATATCCGAAACGGGTTCTTACGTATGGTCTCCCGTCGGTAAAGGACGTCGATCTTTCAGACTCGGACCGCGTTATCGCTCAGTTTGTCGATAGGCTAGTCGAGTTTCTCTCAGCCGACCTCTCAACGTTTAATCACACGGAAGAGTGGACTCGCAGTCATCCGGCTGGTACACCCAGCGACTTGCAGGAGTTTGTCGGTTCAACATGGGCAGTAATCTCAGCCAAACAACAGACTCGTCTTGTTCGGGATCCATTCTTCAAGGACTATGCAGCTGCGCACGATGGACGTGCACCGTTTGTTAATCCTTCTACTAATGGTAGTTGGAGCTGGTCCGACACTCTGCCTCCGCTTCTTGACGAAGCAATCGCAAACAAGACCATTTTCAAGACTTGGTGGGATGAGGTCATGCTCCCTGAGAACTCTGAAACATGTTCCGAAAGTCTTATGCTTTATATGTTTAAAGATGCTACGCCGGAATACAGGAGTGATTATGGTAGCGCGATGGGTTCTGGCGATTTGACTGGTGTGCTGCTTGGCTTGAACACAGGCTTCATCTCACCAATGGCTGGGAATCCCGACTTTTCGATCCCAATTGGGCAAGTCAAGTATCATAGCAGCATCAACAGACATGCAGAGTATCTGCCGGTCTCTGTTAGGATCATGGCAGCGGGGGGATGTGATGGTATGCTGCTTGATCTTGTCAACGACCTTGTCAAGGCTGGGATATTGCCGCAAGTCCAGCCCGGCAATAGTATTTAAGACATTTGGTTTGTATCTAAAAAGCAGTAGTAATTACATTACAACAGACCCTCATAACATAGCCTTAAATTAAACCATGTTCCATCGCTAGGTACCTTATGCTTGATGAAGAAGAAGGGAAGTGGGAATACAGGGTAAGGAAGTTATAGCAGTTTAAGAAAAGTGGGACACACCACCAATCACATCCGTCAAAAGTGTCCGCCCCGCGGCGTGGATTCAATTCCCAGGTTTTCCGCTTGGCAAAAGTAGCTCGGGAGAGAACCTTGATGGCCGCACCTGTCGCCAAAAAAACCAACCAGCAAACGCAAACGCACAACACGCGCTACTATACTATATATGATCTGCTCCCTAGTCTAGTACCGCAGGCATGAACCCTCATAGTATAAGTGACAAGACCCAGCACCGCGCCTGCGATCCCTGCCGTCAGTCTCTTTCTCTCTTTCCCCTCTTTGTACCTCCATCATCAGCTGATGAAATGACGTATAGGCAAGCGAAAAGTCCGATGTTCTCGCCACACTCCTTTATGCGAACGATGTTCTCACTTTGCTTTGACGTGCGAATACTCTCCTATGAGGACTATAGGGAGGCCGAGAAGAGGGCAGCCGCTGGGGTATAGAGGGAGTGGCGTGGTGGGCATGGCTGCGTCGCCGGAGGTTATGGATACGGGGAACTTTATGGATCAGTTTCTTGATGACTTGGGGACGCCGTTGCCGTCTTTTGATATGGGCTTTTCGACGGAGAAGGACAATGCGCAGGGACAGGAAGCGTTGCCGTCGGATTTGTTTAATGGGACGGCGATGCAGCAGGACCAGAATGGGGTTTACCCAGGAACCACGGAGAAGACGATGGACATGACGCTGACATCTCAAAACACTGAGAGAATAGCGACACCAGGGACCTTTTCTCAGAAATGCTCTTGTATCGAGTTGGTCAACCAGCATTTCTCCGACATCGAGAGCTCATTGGAGACCTTCCAGACCCTCAAAGTCTTGAAGCAGTCTCTCGCCTCAGCAAGGACCATCCTTGAATGCACAGTCTGCTTCCAGTCCATCAAGAGCCCACGTACATCACGAAACGTTTATCTCTTGGGCTCTCTTCTATCCAGCATCGGCTCCTCATACGGCGACTTCTTCTACGTACAGAAGCAACGAACCGAGTCCTCAGTTGGTACACCGATCCGTCTTGTCGTCGGACAACAACCAGATGCTCGGGACATCGTAGAGCTTTCCCTCGAGGGGCCGAGTTACATTGCTTTTCTTCAAGCGAGTCTGAAAGGGGAGTTGGATTGTCTTGTGAAACTGGGTGAAGGGTTGGCGGCGAGACAGAGTCAACTTCACACCGAAGGTCACGAAAACTGCGAGACGGGGACGAGCTGCTCGAATACAGAGTCACTACCGACAACGAAACATCCAACCGAGGTGTGTCCGAAGGAAGTCGACATGACGACTGCTTGTGCATGCTTCAGGACGGTCGATCAAGTCAAGGCCGCGATAGCAGAGGCGCAACGGATCATCTCAGCGTGATGATTACTATATGATTATGACTTATGAACGCCCGACAAGCTTTTAGCAATATACCCAGCGCTTGTCTCTCTCAATAACCCTTCCAATGCTTCAATGACGTAAATGCAGTGACGAGGTTATCCTCAGCATGTTGTACGAAATGACTGATTGGAAACAAAAAGTCCCCGCGCCTCCTGTTTCACAATCCAAAATGGCTTAGCGAGGAGTATCGCGGCGCGGAAACGGAGCGCGGCGACTTTAAGCGGTGGTGGAGCCATCCGCGGAACACGAACAAACAGGTTCAGCGTGAGTTGCAACTCACGATGTTTCGAGTATTTAATGAAGATAAAATTCTCTCCAGTTTGTGGTTCTCTAGAATCACACCTTGTATTGTATTTTACTACTCCCTTTTAAAAACTCCATCTTTTACGAAACCATGGGTGCATCTTGTTGCGGGTCTCAGGCTGAGCGTGTTAGTGCCGGCTTAGAGGACCATGGCCACACGCATACTGATCATGGAATCGACTCTCCTTCGGTTGAGCATGATGGATCCCATGAACATGAACATGGCCATACTCATGCTGAAGGCGAAGATCACGGGCACGAACATGGAGGATGCTGTGACAGTCACTCCGATGCTTCTAGCATCACTTCACAAGCTTCGACTTGCTGCGGCAGCGAGGAACACTGCAGTGGTAGGATCTCTTCCCCCAATTACGACGCCTTTCAACTTCATCTGATACTTTTATCACTGTAGAGAAGTGCATCTATGCCATTGCCGCCCTCGAGTGCAAGAAAGCCTGTGACGACAATCCCGACCACGAAGGTACCTTACTTCCCTAGCACACCGTCACCGGATACCTAACAGGAACAGGCTCCCAGGACCAGCCCCATGAACATGACCATGGCCTTCACAAGACCGACACAGCCTGCGGTACCCATCTCGAAGCTGCTTTCAACCAGTACAGCAGCTACCTCGAACAAATCCGCTGCATCTGCCGAAGCGCCATCGAGCAGGGAATGACATCCCTCGAAACATGCTGCATGAGCACCCGAACGACCCCAACCAAAAAGCATCGAAGCAAACATGCAAAGAAGAAGGCTGCACCTGTTATCCCCACTTTCAAACCCTCTGGGGCAGGGAGTAAGCAGGTTGATGTTGAGAACGCTGCGAATCTTGAGACAGTGGGCTTTCTTGTTAGTGGTATGGACTGTACCTCTTGTGCAGACAAGTTGCTCCGGATCTTTGGCAGTATGACTGGTGTTTCTAATGCTCAGGTCAACTTTGTCATGGGCAAAGGAGAGTTCGACGTTGATGCATCTATCACCAATGCTGGAGAGGTACTCAGCTTTGTATCTGGGGCAAGTGGCTTTATGCTTAGCAAGATCATCGGCGGGAATTACTACGTCGACGTTTTGGCTACGACTGCACAGAGCAAGGGGCTTATCGACAATCCACCTTTGGGCGTCACGGATGTTCAGTCGCTTGACAAGAAGACAGTGCGTCTCTCTTATGAACCGACTACAATCGGAGCCCGAGACCTGTTGGAGTCAGTTAAAGACAAGTGCGATGGCCTGGCTGAACCCCGTGGAGACCCTCAACTCGAAAACAGCCGCCGTCGTCTCTGGGATCAACTCACAAAGACCCTCCTCGCCGCTGCCCTCACTATCCCCGTCGCAGTGGTCTCATGGAGTGAGAACCTCGTCGACAACAAGACCGAGGGGATCGTTTCTCTAATCCTGGGTACACTTGTCCAATGCATCGCTATCCCCGAGTTCTACCGCCCTGCTATATCTGCTGTTTGGTACAGTCGAACGGTTGAGATGGACATGCTTGTCGTTATTAGTATCACCGCTGCTTACGTCTACTCTGTTGTTGCGTTTAGCTTTGAAATGGCGGGTAAACCTCTTGACGAGGGGCAATTCTTCGAGACTAGCACCATGCTTATCACGCTCATCCTCGTTGGTCGCCTCATCGCAGCTTTCGCTCGTGTCCAAGCTGTTTCAGCTGTATCTCTCAGGTCTAAGCAGAACAACATTGCTGTGCTCGTCGAGAAGGAAGGGGATCGTGAGATTGACGCTCGTCTTCTTCAGTACGGAGACGTGTTCAAGGTTCTGCCTCACTCGAGAGTCCCTACTGATGGTGTTGTGCTCTCTGGCAAGACTGAGGTAGATGAGTCGATGCTTACGGGAGAGACACTGCCTATTGTTAAGCAGAAGGGCAGTGACTTAATTGCGGGTACTGTTAATGGAGATGGTACTGTCACTGTTCAGTTGACGCGTCTTCCTGGGAAGAACACCGTTACCGACATTGCTCAGCTTGTGGAAGAGGCTGCCAAGTCAAGACCTGAGATTCAAGACCTCGCTAACAAAGTCGCTGGCTGGTTTGTCCCCGCTATGGCTACTGTAGCTGTTCTTGTCCTTATCATATGGATCGCCTGTGGTATGGAGGTTCTCAACTACGATGCTGGAAAGAGTGTCGGCAACGCTATCACCTACGCAGTGGCTACCCTCGCAGTCGCATGCCCCTGCGCTCTTGGTCTTGCAGTTCCCATGGTTCTCGTCGTCGCTGGTGGTATCGCAGCTCGAGGTGGTATCATCATCAAATCGGCTGATACTACCGAGGGAGCACGCAAGACTACCGATGTTGTTTTTGACAAGACTGGTACGATCACCGAGGCCGAGCTTGCTGTGACTGAGCAGGTTAATCTAAGTGGGGATATGGCAGATAACCTTGCTTTGGCCAAGGCTCTTGTTTCTGGAGGTAAACATCCTGTCTCAGCTGCCGTCGAGAAGCATCTAGAAGGACAGTCCGTCAAGGCCATGCCCGAGGTGGTCAATGTTCAAGTTGTTCCAGGCGCTGGAGTCGAGGCTGACTACTTGGACTCAACCCTCAGAGCCGGCAATGCTCGATGGACTGGAGCTGATAGACTGGACGATGTGTCGCGCCTTCAGCATGGTGGTCTCACTACTCTTGTCGTGACTCGCAACTCTGTTCCTCTTATCGTCTTTGGCCTCTCAGCTCAGATCCGCCCAGAAGCAGTGCGAGTTATTTCTGAGCTCAAGTCTCGCAACATCAACGTTCACCTTGTTTCCGGGGACCAGATTAAGGCTGTCCAAGCTGTGGCAGCATCTGTTGGTATCTCCCCCGAGAACGTGGTTGGTGAGCGTACTCCGCCTGAGAAGAGAGACTATGTGGCTTCACTGATGGATCAGGGCAAACGTGTCCTCTTTTGTGGCGATGGCACGAATGACGCTATCGCCGTAGCGCAAGCCAATGTTGGCGCTCAGATGGGAGGTGGTTTGACTAGCAGCGATGTGACACAGGGTGCAGCAGATGTCGTTCTTCTGAACGGTCTTGAAGGGATTCCCTTCCTTCTTGATATCAGCAAAGTCTCATTCCAGCGCATGTACTTCAACTTTGTATGGTCTGCTGTTTACAATATCCTGGCGATCACGATGGCTAGCGGCGCTTGGGTTGAGTTCAGGATTCCGCCTCGGTATGCTGGTTTAGGAGAAATGGTTAGCGTGGTCCCTGTCATTCTTGCTGCCAACTCCATGTTCTTTGCGCGATACTTTAAGCTCAAGGAATGATGATAGATTGTTTATATAAATTAGGCCCTTTAAACTCAATCTCTTGCCGTTACCTGCATCAGATCAAGCGCATCAGCTGGCCCTTCGACATCACAATCGATCGATGATTTGTCTTTGGAAAGGCAGGACCAGGGTCAGGTATGGTCATTCGAAGAGGGATAGGTAACTTCCTTTTGATCGGGTGGGGGTTCTATGTCAGCGCAAAGAGTACGTCGCAGAATGCAGCGTTTACCGGGATCCTCAAATTCGAGGAAAAGGCTGTCGATGATGAAGAGAATGGTAGTTTGCGAACAGTTCGTGTGTTGAATGGGGATGAGACTAGGAGTGGCAGCCTTGCCATGATGCCTAACGAGGATCCTGACTATGGCGGCTTTCCTATATCTGTCACTGTTCCCGCTAGGACGATGATTGCCGAGGTAACGTTTTATTCTGTTCACGAGTAGCTTAGAAATTTTCAAGACCGTTCATATCATTAAATTACCTATCAACTAACCTGATCTGGCGAACCTTTATGTCCCTGTCTTTGTCTCTGCCATGTTGTTCTTCTCTTAAATCGCAGCACTTTCGTCAATATTATACATGCTTACGTCATCCAAAGTCAGGGCCTCAACATCAAATGGAGTGTATCTGCCTTGTCCATTGACCTCTTGAGCACGAGCTGCAAAGCTATCCATGTCAAGATCCATACCGGAGGTTACTGGTGCAAGTTCCTTCTTTTCAAGAGGAAGCGAGTATTGTATCAAAAATCGCAGCATCCAGCCGTCAAGCGTATGTGTTCTATAATCGCTGGAGAGTAATGAAGAAGGGAGGATTAATGTGCAGAATATCGAGGAGGTAATCTTGGTTGGCAACGGCAAGGCCGAGGCAAACCCGAGGCGACTAGATAAGTAACGCGTCTAGATAAACAAGGTACTTTCAAATCACGTACACTGATACGCGTTGTGAATTTGCCTAGATTACACCCTATCCGCCCATCACCTGTCATTTCGTCAAGATGGTGTATCGCCGGGTCGGAAGGTTATCGGATCTGGCCCAGTGTTCGGAAACTCTACCTGGTTGCATCCTACCCCCGTGAACACCATCCGTAACTGCTAAGTAACCCAGCTGTCAGCACTAGATTAGGGATGCACAAGCTATAAAGACCTGACTTGGTTGTTCTAATGTAATGTGAAGGCCTTCAGACTGTCCCCATACTTCTCAGCTTCCAACGTTACAATTGCTATCAACATGCCAGGACAGCAGCCCCCCCGCATTCACAATGAGATCTATCCTTTCCTTCATCCAGAAAAATTCAGAAACTCCTTAAAGGGACAGAATGTTCTAATCACCGGTACACGGCTTGGAAACAGGCTATGCTCGTCGAAAAAAAACTGTTCTTGTTATCTAACTCTTAGTAGGTGCTCTGGGCACCATTGCTGGTGCGACCGCTGAATGCTTTGCTACTGCTGGTGCCCGCCTCTTCCTATCCGACATACAGCTCTCGCTACCAGATTCTACCAAAGATCGTCTTTTGTATCTTGGTGCTGATGCAGTGAACTATTATCGCTGCGACGTCGGGAACCCCAATGAATGCGAGGAGCTGGTGAAACAAGTATGCTGTGTCCAGCAATGCGCCACGGGATGGTCATTAATATATATCAACAGGCCGTTTCCACTGTAGGCGACATCGATGTTCTAATCAATGGTGCTGGAGTTGTTGGTGTCCGCGTGGTATGTGTCCTGCCCCAAGTATTTTCCCAGACATAAGAACTAAGCTAAAGTGTATGCACAGTTCAATAAGCAGGATCCTGCTCTCTTCTTTCGGGACATGGCGATCAACTTCAACGGACCACTCGTCCTGATGCGCTTGGTGTTACCTAGCTTTATTGAGAGACGCCGAGGCTGCGTGATTAATATTGCTTCCAAGGCGGCTACTGTAGACTTCCCATTCAACATTAGCTATTGCACCAGCAAGGCTGCTCTGATCAAGTTGACGAGCGTCCTCCAGGCCGAGGTTGATGAAGTTGCTCCATCATCTGACATCAATCTATACGCGATCCATCCAGGCGCGGTGCGTTCGGGCATGAAGACAGCAGGTCAGTGAACACTTTGTCCTATCAAATTTTCTTAACATATGCTGACGGAACGCGTTACACCACTAGATGACCATCAAGATTTTGCGCTTGGAGAGTTCTCTCAAATTATGGGCCGCTTTGAAGAGTGGATGAAAAGGTTTACTGGCTCGCCACACTTGGCTGGCATGTCATGTGTAGCTCTCGCAACGGGCATTGCAAAGGATGTGCTGAGGGGCAGGTACTATGATGTTGAACAGGACTTGGAGGATATAATTGCTTAGGCAGCGTTGCTGAAGGAGAACCCGCTACTTCACCGTCTGAATATCAGTATGCTTGGGGCATTGGAGCGAGAAGAGGGTGCAATTGCCCAAAAGCCGGAGGAGAGGTTCAACTTTCCTGGATTCTAGAGGAGGTCCCTCATTGACATATTAATTATATTCCTTAAAATCTCCCATGTTGTTTCCAGGTATTTCCTCATCCGTATCGTAGGCATCGCTCTGTTTAGTCCAACCAGCCTTAATATCACAAAAGCAGTCATACAAGTCCTCTAGACTTGCGGGAACAGATAGTAATCCCCCACTACCAAAAGCCTTTGTCCAAAGATCCCTAACATCCAATCTATGAAGACTTTGAATCCCTTACTTGAGAGAAGTGCTATACCAGAACACATCACGCTAGGGGATATCCATTAGATGTGATGCTCCTCATGATTCCAATCTCTTCTTCCAACTCGAGAATACGCTCCCGTGCAAGGTCAAGTACTTGACCCCTACTCAAGACCTGCCCTGAGCTTGGCGAGCTGTCTCTATCAGCTAGGGTGTTTGTTCTGGACGCCGGCAGCACTGCTAGAAGACTCTCGAACTGCGCCTTGAGTCGGGTGCGGTACTGCTTCTCGGCGAGGTGATGGCATTCTCGGATGTGTGCTGGTGTGTCCGTGGTCACCTTGTATCGGCGGTTCTTAGGCTTCCGTAAAGCGGCTCGAAGTTGGATATCGGTCATCTGTGGGACCTGAACCGCTTGGGTTGCTGACATAGCCCGTTGGTCTATCGCAGAGGAACCTTCAATCGTTCTGTTGGTATAAGAGAACATGTCGGTGTCGTGGTTTGGCATTGTTGTAGGGCTCGGCAGGTAGTTGAAAGGGTAGCAAGCTTGCACATAATCAGGAAGCTCAGGTGAACTGGACGAGTTGGATAAGTACTCAGATAAGTACTCATCCACGTCCCACGGGAGGGTTTGGGCAGTTGCTGTTAAAGAGTAAGGACACAAGTGTCAACTTGGAAGGAGGTGGCCACTTACCCTGCTCAGTTGCTAGGTCAAGAGGCATCTGATTGGTGTGAGTCAGTATAGTTCATGTTCTTGATCAACATGGGTGGCACGATCATGAGCTAGAGCAGAAGCAGTGCTGGGTAGATGACGGTAAGGATCTGAGGGATGACCTACTAGCGGCTGATTTTCATCAGCGCTTTGATGCAGGGTGTTGGAGGCTCGACCAAATTCCAGAGCGGCCATTTGGAGCTGCAGGTGGTAGTTGCTGGGTTGATTGTTGGTTTGATCAAGCGGTTTATACTGGTATGGCCCTCTGCCAGATGAATCGGTTTGCTAGTGGTTCGGATTTCAAGACAACAGGCACCGCCTGGCTATTAAATGAATCGTTGTAGTGGTGCGCAGCGACTTGAAGCACCGCAGCAATTAAAATACCCAGTTCAATGGCCCAGCCCTGTCCCGAGATAGTGGCGTAGTCTACCGCGTGCCATGTCGACCGATTTTGAGACTTGGCGATCGATCGTACGTTCGCGACCCTTTGACAGGGTTAATCCTCCTACAAGTATGCTTATTGTATTTCAACATGAGGGCTTCGGGGAGCCGGGCTTGCGGCAAGTTCCGTCTCCCCGCTTCAGCGAATCAATTCTGGCTGTGAAGAGAGGTCTAGACCGGTCCTTGGGTTGTGCTGGGCTGAGGTCCAGACCGGGCCGTAGGACACGTCATCACGAAGCGGGACCCAAAAGCTTAAACAGCGAAATCCAACTGGGAATGCCCTCTCCTTCATCGAAAATGGCCTTACAACAAGTGCTAGCTATGGAAATCAAGATCTAGCCAGATTAACTCAGTGACCTTATTTGATCTGTGCAGATTAAACGTAGCCTTCACTCCAGTCCTCTATAACCAATTACATACCTATTAACTGCCCGTTGCTTCCCAGGCTCCCCTCCATCGCCGACCGCCACACTTCCCATCCCTGTCGAGTCATCCCCAGGCATGGCGGAGCTGACGACTATTCTCATTTGAGGCGTTCAGGGTGCTGCGATCTCATGTTCGGCATTGCTTTTGAAGAGCCCAGCATACCATAGCTCCCGATTCCTGTTGTTGTTCCTTTCACCTAAGATCGAGGCACTGGTGAAGCTTTGACCTCTGCCCAGGATCGGATAGTTATGAGTCAAGGATGGTCACTCAGAACACGTCTAAGAGCCATATGCTTGCTGTATGAAGAACTATATAAAGGACTGTATGCGTGGGCTTATGCCCGGTTTGAGTTGCTCTGAATTCCCTTGTCTTTATGCTTCAAGCTGACTCTTTTACTGTTGTAAAGAGTGCGTATCTTGGCCTTTTCAGCTTTGCCGGGAGTAGCTGATTTTTTGCTGAGTGCTAATACTAAAACGATGATTGGACGTCCCAAGATGACCCTGTGCAGTAGAGCCAAGCCACTTGAAAGCATCGTAAGACTTTAATTAGAGTATCGCCAAACTCCCGATTCTGTCACTTAACGTGGCACAATTGATGTCGTTGGGGCAAGCCCAAGGAGGCATAATTGCTTCACTGCTATGGATACTTGAGTTCCAGTATCTTCTCTCAAGCTTCCTGCATCGCCGAGTCCCGTACAACGGAGTCGCAACTCCGAAAAATTGAGCATTTTATTCTTATCAAGCGATTGATCAAGTGACAAGTCATGTGAGGATCGAAATCTCAATTACCGGGTGGCGTGATAGCCTAAACCCCGACTTTGCGGCAGTGCTCTGTTCGCCGAATAATCTAGTTCCCTGTGAGCATGTGGCTGCTTATGGTTATAACGCCATGACTACCCCTAAATCGTTGCCTGAATCCCGAGTACGTGGTTGACTTCAGAGTTTAAACGGGGATTTAGCTTCATTGGCAACACTGCATCGGACTCTGTCCATTTTCGGAAGTGGAATCGTTGAAGACAAAAATTTGTGGCTTACTGCCATCATCATATGACAGTGAGACAGGTTCTCTCAGCTGCAAGCTAAAAATGTTTCCGCTTTCTGTCCAGAATGCGTCCTGAGATGCGAGTCGGGAAAAGCGACGGTCTAGACCACCAACCCCTGGCATAGCCCTTGCGCTTAGTGTGACGTTCCATCTCAGATACCGGAGATGAGTAAGGAGATAACATGACTGCTGATGGGGAGCGTAATGGAGGGAATACAAAAGGGCTGGCCTTAGTGGCTGCGCGGACACTAGCAGAGCATTGCGAATATCTGATCTACACAGCTGCAAGTTTCTTATACATGGAACACAAACAGTATCAAAGTACATCATATAGTAAGTATATCTTTTATCTCTGTGTAGTTTGGATGGAAACTAAGAGAGCTGGCTAAATAGCGACTACCATGGATCCTTTTCCGTCTGGCTTTGTCGAAAATACGTGGCATCAGTCCTCGGGGTACCCTGCCTTTCCATCACCGCCCGATACTCATCTCGGCTTCCAAGGCCTTGATCCATCAAGTGCACTAGTCAATGTTCCAAATGATATGACTCAGCTCGATCCTTGGTTCTGTCAGAGATGGCTAGATAATTCTGGGGACGTGCAAACAGAAGCTCCCGCAAACTCAGTCCACAGCCAGGGTTCCTCAGCAACACCATATTTAGAATACGGCATTCACGACAATGTCCAGCCTGCTCAAGAAGAATATTCGTGCGAAACGTCCAAACCCCAACCGCAAGCAAAGCCCAAGTCACGCAAGTCTACAGCTGTCGAAAAGAAAAGCTACTCCTGCAATGGCGACCAGAGCCAGATTTCTGAAGAAGATAGAGCCTCACGTATTCGAGAGAGGAATCGAAACATTGCGCGCAAATATCGAAACCGTAAACACCATGAAGCAGAGGCAATGGAAACTTATGTGGAGAAATTGCAAGGGGAGAATGCCATGTTAAGGGCCCGCTGCAATAGGTTGAGCGAGGAAGTCCTGGATCTCAGAAGTCTATTACTGCAGCATTCAGAGTGCAATTGTACTATGATCCAGGCCTTCATTGTCGCTGAGGCCAAGCGGTCACTGCAGAGCCTTCTTTCACCAGACCCATCAGGTTAAGTTAATGTATACAGTATTGAACTGAGCTGGAGGAAGATCTTTTGTTGAGTCTTACATGTTAACCACGAGAAGTAAACTACAGCAGAGTCCTGGCTACATAACCTCTCAGGATACTTATTTATAGCTTGTGCTTTCTATTGGTAGGAGTAAGACACGTGATATCAATTTATACGATACATTAGGCTGCAATGCGTTCTGACTGAAGACTCTCCTCTTGTATCTTTCTTACATCTTAGGACTTGATATCTTGGAAAACCTTTGATTGAATATTTGCGCTTACTCACTGCTAACTCTGAGCTCTTGATGCTTGAGCTGACGATGGCAGTGTACGGCAACACGGTGCAGCAAGAGCTGGATAACAGCCCCGAAGATCAGCATGACCTTGGTCTGGCAATGTATATGCACAGCATCGCACTGGTGTTGCGAAACCACTTCCACGATACCAGAGAGAAACATACAATTGAAGAGGCAGCGGATATGGCTGAAACTGTCATACTTGTCGCATGAGATCACGATACCAATTTACCGCACTATGACTACAGCCTTACCCTAACACTGGGGGATCAGTTTTGCCATTCAGGTCTCCCTGACACAATTGAGCATGCTATCAAAGCAGCTGGTCGAGCCTCGGAGCTAGCCCCAAAGGGTTGCTTAGGCCGGCTATTTTATCTCGATACTCTATCCTAGATGCTATATGACCTGTTGATATAAACGATCATGATACCTGGAGAAATTCTCACAAGGCCATTGAAGAAGCTGTCAAAGAATGCCCAGATGTTCACCCGGATATACCAGAGTACGTAGACCATTTCGGCCGTGTTCTGATTGGTTCGGTCGCTTTTACTGGCTCCGTCACTGTCCAAGAACTTGAGCTTAGTTTAGGGCATGTGAGACAGTCCGTCAACAGCCTACCAGACGGTTACTCCCATAAAGCGCAGTACCTATCAACTCTTGCGGAAATGCTTCATTGCCAGTACACGATCACCAACGACGATTAGGGAGATCTCTTCATCTTGCAAACCGACTGAGCCAGCGGTACGTGAGAACTAGATCAGTATCAGACCATGAGGAGGCGATAAAGGTTGTAAAAACTAATCTTCCACTGGCCCAATACGATGACGCATCTCGAGAACATGCTTTCCAAAATCTCAGTACCGCCATAGGTAATTGCTATTTTATGTCAGGGTCAGTGGGTGGTCTTGATGATTCTATCAAGCTTGCCCAAAAGGCTGTGAAGGCCACACCGATGGCATCCACAGATTAGCCAAGATGCCTAGCCACTCTAGGGTCTAGCTTTGCTACAAAATATCGGCAGACAGGACGATTGGCAAATCTTGACGAAGCCATCAGGATCTTGAAGAGAGTACTGAGCCAAACTCCAGAAAGAGATCGCATGCGGATAGAAGTCGTATCGTGCACCGGAAGCATATTCACCAATAGATATTAAAGATTGGGAAAAGCTTCTGACTTGGCACGATCCATTGACCTGGCACAAAATGCACTTGAAAGTTGTCAACAAGGGAGTGAAAGCCAAGCGAGCTATCTCCACAGACTGTCTACAGCACTGGTCCATCGTTTCGAACGAGACAAGTCCATGGCAGACCTTGAGACCTCTATAGATCTCAGTTACCATGCAATGGAAGCTCGTCCACCAATGACGTGAATTACTCAACCATACTGCATAGGGTAGGAGTAAGTCTGGGAATAAAATGATCAACAGTGGACAGGAGAACGCGACGAGTGTGAGTATGAGAGATATCGTGCCATGTGACGAAGAAGAATGATGGCCTGATTGGATAGTATATGTACACTATGAGGTATAACTCGTTGAGCCGGTTGATTTACTTTAGAACTCTGCGTTATTTGCAGTTGAGGCTTGTGGCTGAGAGCTTGACTCAGCAGTGAGAACTTAGTCGAGACAGGCATTGTCAGACAATATTACCGAGGATGTGGTGACGTATAATACTCTCTTTATCCGTAGATTAAGTCTCATATTAAGGAATATTGCCGGGAAGCAAGAGAATAGCCGGAGTCAAAAACTTTAATAGAGAAGCTTCCACCGGAGTCGTGGTTAATGCCTGCCTGATTGGGCTCTCGGAGCACCGGCCGATAGTTGCCTGATTTGGCAAGTGAACAAGGATTAGCGCAATCTTGAGAAGTTAGATAAAGCAAAGAATGGAGCGGGTTCCAAGGCCAAGTTCTGGATGCATGTATAAATACAATTCTTTCGCACACTATGTGGAGCTGTCGAGTCGAGAAAAGGTGTCTTTGGGGTGCGATTTTAGCAGCGCTAGGCTGGGGGGGTTCGGGTGGCTGACAGCTTAACATTATAAGCATTTAAGCTTATATCGCACGCCGCTTGCTTCGCTTTCACTATCGCCCGAGTGGAGAATCCTCAAGGGAAGGGCTAGGAAGGTGGTCTTGGCAATATCTGGACGATGTCACGTCTTGCAAGGGTAGGGAACGGGACAAAGTGTTGAATTGAGTAGGGACTTTTTTTCTCTCTCGCCCCGTCTCGGTCTCTGAAGAATGGGATGATGTCACTCATGGATTTGTTGCCGTGAATGGTAGGGGAGGGCGGGATGCTAGTGGTGATGCATAAGGCAGTGATTGACCCCCATCAATATATATTTCTCAACTAGTCGCCCTCCTCCGGCAAAACAGCGCACCCTTTTTTTGTGACACCGAATACTCCCTCAAAGGACCACAATGACACGTCTATCGCAGCTACTCCTAGCAGCCGGTGCCACTCTTGTTGGCCTCACTTCTGCACAATGCAGCCTCACCCCCACGGCCAGCATCGCTACCGCTGATGGCGTCGAGTTCAAGCTCCTACGCACCGGCCTGCAGCGCCCTCGACACCTCGTTGTCGATACCGAGGGAAATCTTTTGATTGCCGAGGCTGGCAGCAAGGGCGTGAGGAGGGTTGTCCTCGACGATGGCAAAGACCTAGATGTCTGCATCGACTCTGACAAAGCCTTAATCTCCAATGCGAATGTACGTTTCTCCAACCTTGCATGTTCTTCAGCAGCGAGGATGTAATAGTAACAAGAAGGCTTAAACATAGCTAAACCACGGCATCGCTCTGACCGCCGATGGTAAAACCATTCTCGTATCTACTCCCAGCGAGGTGTATGCCTACGACTACGATGCCTCCAAAGGCACTGTAGGGTCTCGTCGAACCGTCATCACGGGTATGAGTGCTACTTCGACTCATTCCACCCGCACTCTCACGATCCCTCTTGCTGCAAATCCTAATTTGCTGCTCGTGGCTGGCGGATCCGATGGCAATTTGGACGTCGAGACTGTGAATAAAGATGTTGTGCGCAGTCAGGTGAGAGTCTTCAAGATTGACGAGCTGTTGGCGGCGGATGCTCCTCTTGTGTATGGTGAGGCGGAGGTACTTGGCTGGGGTCTTCGAAACAGTGTCGGCTGGGCAGAGGACCCTTCTACGGGCAACGTCGTAAGTAAATTCTCTTAGCCATCATGTTTGGCTTAGTGACAGGCTGTTGACTGACTCGGCTTGCAGTGGTCCGTTGAGAACTCAGTCGATAACCTTTACCGCGGCGACGTCGATGTTCACAACACCAATCCTGGTGAGGAACTCAACTTCCACGGCCTTCCCAACGACACTTCCAGCGCTCGGTATGGCGCCAACTACGGATACCCCGGATGCTTCTCCATCTACGACACTTCCAATATTAAGGACTACCCCGGCGGAGCTGAGGTCGGCAAGCAGTTTGCTGGTACACCAGACGGCGAGACAGATCTGGGATTCACAGATGAGGAGTGCCAGGAGAAGCAAGCCCCAAGAATTACATTCGGATCCCATCTCGCGCCATTGGACATCAAATTTCTTGACGGTAGTGCGGCATATATTGCATTCCACGGAAGCTGGTAAGTGCCCCAGATATGATTCATGTTGCACAAGTACTCACAAATTGATTTCAGGAACCGCAACCCTGGTGATGGTTATCGCCTTAGCAAGGTGGACTTTGCCAACGGCGAGCCAGTGCCGGAATCTAACGACCCTAAAGCTGAAGTGCCGCTGATGTGGAACACGGATAATACCAAGTGTCCTTCAGGCTGCTTCAGACCAGCAGGCCTAGCATTTGACAAGTCCGGAAGGCTGTTCCTAACCAGTGACTCTACTGGAGAGCTGTATGTTCTCACTGGTGTATAAAGACTCGGGTTACTCGATGATATCAAGTAGATATGGTATACTTGAGTGAATTCAATTTATTCTTGCTATTATATGTTGGCCATGCCTCATTGTTATAACAAAGGAAACGATCTACATGTGAACTTAAGCATCAACAGCAAACACCGAGCCATCGCTGTTACCACTATAAGTAAAACCACATTTCCCATTACCTACAACGAAACCAGCACCAGTATCAGCGCCCTTCTTAGACATGAAGTAGTTGGGATGATTGCTCTGTGACTTGCACGTCGAGCCAGCGTGGTACAAAAGGAAACAGTTCCGGTTAGCAGCACGGAAACTCCAAGTCTCGCAGCCAGTGAACTGCATGCAAGAGACACAGCACTCTTCAGCGCTGCTGGCACCATTCGCAACGATCTGGAAGTCAGATGGGATGCCTGGGCCGTTATTGAGAACGTTGGTGACATAGTAGCCTGTGCTTGCACTGTTGAAGTCGGGGCCAAACATGTTGGCTTCGTTGCAGGCTGCGTACTGGGTGGGACCGGAAATGACCTTTGTTTTGGTGGCGGTGGCAGACTTTGTTGTTGTCTTCCACTTGGTGGAGTAGGTGGTGACTTTCATGGAAGTGGTGAAGGACTTGGTGACAGATACATCTTTGGGAATGAGAGTTGTAGTGGTAGAGATTGTTTTGACGATAGTCGTTGTCTGCATACTATTGACAGTCTTGGTAACTGGAGTGCCAGTTTTCTGGACAACCTTTGTGTTGGCATTTGGAAGGAGTTTGGTGCCTGTACAAAGAGGTCAATCAAATGTCCGTAGAGATTCGGATGAACGATGGAGAGAACTTACACTGAACTTTTGAAGGGAATTTGAAAGCCTTTATTCCTGGCTTGATTATTGCACGAGCATGAGGCTTCTGGAACAATCTGTCACGCTTTTGCGCATTCAGGGATCTCGAGTTCACGGTGTCTGAGATGAACTTGAACCCGGCAGTAGTTGGAATCTGAGTAGTAGACGTTGAAGTCCTTGTGCCTGTCTTTGTGCTGGTTTTAGTAGAAGTAGATGTCACGACAACAGTGGCCACCTTGAACAGCGTAGTGGTAGTGCTGAAAGTGTCGGTGCCGCCTTTGCCTGTGACGGTAAAGGTCTTTGTAGAGAACACTGTGATTGTTGACCATTGATTGGCTTTCTTGACCACTGTTGGAATTATGGTGTTGGTTGTTGTAGGGGCTACACTGTCTGTCTTGGTGACAGTGACAGTCTGGACATCTGCGACTGACTCCTTGCCGAGTTTCGTCTGGCAGGTCACATCATCGTCGTCGACCGCGAAGACGGATGATGAGAGAAGGGGGAGAAGGAGTGCGGAGAGGAGAGTGGTCTTCATGGCGGATCGCAAATATGTGATGATTGGGGAGAGGGGAAGTATTCGTGTGCTGTTCAATATATAGAAGAATTACCTAGCACCAGTCATTATATACAAGGAGTTTATCTGGAAACTGAGCATTTAGTACTTACGATTTCCATGTATATGAATGCCGTTTTCGCCACTCCCTAAAACGCAGTCTAGAAGTCCAGAATGTTAAGACTCGCAGCCTTTACACGGTTACGGCGATCTGCAAACGGCAATGCCCCTTTTCCAAAGAACGGAGAGAAATATTATAGACAAAAGTACATTAGCGCAAAATTTCTCGAGAAGAAGGGTCGGCCGCGATGGCGTTGTCCATACCCCTAGCCTCGGAATGTGAACATGGGAAAGTAGTCTTTCTTCCATACCTCGTCTAGCTCGATTTTCCCCATATTCTCAAAATGTGGTCAGCCACGTTTCGTGTCTTGGCCAGATTTAGAAATAAACTGCGAGCCAATCAGTGATTAGCGGCATGATAGCAAAGGGTCGGCTACCCTATCAAGGAATCAGACCTATCAAGGAATCCACCAGCTCAAAGGTTCGCATCAATTTATTGGAGAACACAATAGATAAGGTCTCCCATTATCTTAATGGTAAATAACTATTCTTCTACTGTCTGTGAAGTCTATGATTCCCTGTAAATATCATCTATAACGGGCATCGAGCCTGAGTCGAGCCCAGGTCTTGTCCATTCACACCGGAGACTACAGATATTCTCCAACAAGAAGTGTAGTTTTATCTACGATATGATAAGAAGCTCAGTTAGTCTTCATTAGTGACTTTCTAGGTCGCATGCATTTTCACGTGTGTGAGGCGCGTGATGTGAGCCATCAGCTGTGGTGACTATCAAATTTAAAATAACACTCTTATAAAGTTAGTTCGGGCTGCATACCAGCTACCCAGCACAATGTCTTGTCTACGACCATTACAAAGCAAACCAAATTCCGTAAACGATCAAGCTTGGCAAATAAAGCAATGGCTTATTCAAACCAACTTTTTGACTTACCCGGTTCAGCGTCCCATTCCAGGTGAGCACCAGACTGGGAGTAGTTAAGCTTACCTCCCGTCCCAAGCAATGACTAGACAACCTTAAAATAGTTGCGCCACGTTGACGGCCACCATTTATTACATCGATAGTTCATCGCTATATGCATAAATACCCTTCGTCGATACATCCGATTCGTTGTTTTCGATCTCAGCCACTCGTAGGCGAACTCGGGCTCGGCGATAAAGGTCCTTGCCTCGGGCACGGTCCGCACGTGGCGGCCCGGGACAATGCTAGCTCAGCCATGCATACCAACGTCCGTAGTGACCAGTCTCAGATCAGGGATGGCTTTGCTGCACACAGGGGAACGCTTGGAATTCGATTAGTGACATTTTCTTTGGCCACACTCTGACTGTGAAGTAGATATGCATTAGGGTCGTGAAAGCTAAAGTAGGAAGATTGAACTAGAAGATGCTGCTTTCAAAATGCATATTGGAGTCTAGACTTTGATGGATATTAACTTGTATAGTTATCGCAAGGAAGAACGAAGTGACCGGGTTGTTCAGAGGTGGCTTGTCCGTCACACCGTACTCGTACCGCTCATGAATACGAATGGAACTGGTGATGGGCTTTGGGAATAGTCACAATGCTGGTCACTGTGATTCTGACCACTTCAGCAATATTGCAGGGGTCATCGCGATGTGACGGAATGACCTTGGCTTCCTGAGGTGCTATTAGACTCCCCCGTCCTGGTCTCGCGCTGTTCTGCATGTTGCCCGTAATATTTCCTTTTCTCTTCCATTTCACCCCCGTGCATCAGCTTTTTGGTGCATCCAAGCATTATTTGCTCATCATGATCCTCACCAAGCATCTCGCTTCTTGTATTGTCCTTCCTTTCTTCATCCTCACTGCGTCTGCCGCTCCAAGCTACGACCTTCCAATTCTCAACCGTCGAGATGATGCCAACGCTACAAGTACTAGCGATAACAGCACAACTCTCGAACCCATCATTCCCCCAGAGGTTGACCCAAAGGACTTTTCAATTTTCAACCTCGATAAACAAGTCACTCTAGCCTGGGCTGGGACACCAGACTCAGAGCCCGGGTCGAAACGCATGCGAAAGCGCGACAACGCCATCTTCTCTCAGGCCAACTTTACCTTTCGATACCCCGTCATTCCTCTTGACCACTCCGTCTTTATCTCGAGTGTATCTTGTACCAAGGGTGTATTGAGCGGTGTGATATCGAACTCCGCTGCCTATAATTATGCCAAGGGGCAGTGGAAGGGCGCTGGGAAGATCATCTTCATCACATCTGTGGATGGGTGCGGCGAAGATCATGCCAATGACTTGTTTCTCTCTCAATCCATCACGTTCAACGATACCACAAAAGCATTCACTGCTAAGGGCTCTACCACTGAATATGGAGATGTATACGAGAGCTTCAAGCTCGACTTCGGCAAAATCGGAACACTAAATGTCCGGCGGGCGATCGATAAAAGAGCCGTGAGTTGCAATCATCGCTGCCAACTGTTCGAGTTTGAACTGACTTGATACAGATGTTTGAGCCACATAAGCTTGAAAAGCGCCTGAGCGAGACTTGGTCCCACGAATGGTCTCAGTATCTCAATAACGAAAAGCTCCTTGGGACAGATGAAGACGCGCCATGGCCAAATGCCGCGAAGCTCATTGAATGGGGTTCAGAAGGCGGAGAAGAGGATGATTCATATAAAAAAGGCGAAGTCGCCGACCCAAACGGTCATCATAAGCGTTGGGATAACGCCACGCTTTCAGAGCGCGACTTGTCCTACGGTCTGATCCTTTATTGCGTAGAGTGTGGATTTGGCGGCAAGGCTTCACTTACCGGAACCATTGAAGCCAGCCTTATCCATGGTATAACAAAAGCTCAGATCCAGTTCAACGCTCAGTTCAAAGCTGGACTCAACCTTGGACTCAAGGCTTTCGTCACGTATGAGAAGGAATGGACATATCCTGTCGCCGAATTCTCTCCCTGGAACTTTGGCATTCCGCTTCTATGCACTGTTGGGCCTTATATCGGTCTCGATGTTCAAGCTGGGATGACTATTGAAGCAACTGGCACCCTACTTATCGGAGCTTCAGTTGAGTGGGAAAACATTGACATCTTGATTGATCTGCTAGACTCAAGCAATAGTCACTCCAATGGTCTGACACCGGTGTTTACGCATAGAACTGAAGCTACTGGTGAGCTCAAGATGGAAGCCTCTCTAGGCCTCCCTGCTAGTGTTGGCGTCAAGCTCAATGTCTTGAAAGGATTGTGGACAGCCAAGGGAGGAGTTGTCGATACGCCGTCAGTGGTACTAGAAGGGAGTTTCGAGGTCAGCGCAACAGTCACTGATGACGGCGAGATTGTCACTGATGTTGATGGCGAGTGCTACGGCATCGCTTGGAACATCCATTTCGAAAACACCCTCGAGGCGTTTATCACACTTGGTGACAACACAAACAAGTTTCCTCTCATTGATCCCATGGAGAGTGACCCCATCGCTGAAGGCTGCATTGGCTACGTCAATGACGGAACTGGCGATGATGGATCTGATGACGAGGGCGGTATGTCTGGATCTGGAATGGACTGCGGTGGTAGTGGTCTATTCGCTGATTGTGCTGGGTCGCAGCCAGCGCCCGTGTCTGACCCAACATCCAAGAAGAATACTGACAAGAAGACGTCCACTAAACAGAAGGGCACGGCCCAGAGCAATTCCAGTGGCAGTGATAAGAAGGGTAACTCGAACAAGAAGCCCAAGACATCAACTACCAGCAAGAAACCTACCACCACCAAGGCTAAGAAGCCAACCAAGACTTCGAGTGTTATAACTGCTACTACAAAGAACACCAAAGCTACCCAAGCTGCTGCTAATAAAGTCAGCCCGGCCAAAGCAACCACAACATCCAAGAAGTCTGCCGCAGCATGCACTCCTTCAGCTGTCGCCAACTCCAAGACCCCACCACGCTCAGTTTGCAAGAGAAATGTGGCAAAGGCCCGTGTCCCCTCCAAGTCCATCATCGGGACTGCTTCTTTCGTGAAGAATGTGAGCACTTGCGCCGAAACTTGCCTGAAGAGTAAGCAGTGTTTGAGCTTTGGGTATGGCGAGGATATGACGTGTCAGCTGTATGGGAAGAACCTCAAGAGCCTTGGTGTCACGTCAGGTAAAGGGAAACAGGCCTCGGTGTTTTATGACAGGAAATGCTACGCGTTTAGTGAATGTTCAAAGTAGCAGGGTGGACTTTCGGGATGGACTAAGAGCAACAGGCATCAAGCCTCAAATTGCATAATTTCTTTTGTCGCTGAACACAATGCTTCACACTACTTATACATGTTCTTAAATCTCATCATCACGGGTCTTCATGTTGTGCGAGTATATACTGTGATGTATTGTCATCCGAGTCCACCAAGGTGCTTAAACTATGTACAGTGAAGGATGTGCCGGATCCCTCGGTAGGACTGGACCATTTGTATATAATAATACTTCCACCAGGTTGCAATGTACAAGGAATGTAAGATCTCCCTCCCCATTTCTCGAGTGTAAGACTTGCAGATAGCCAACACGTTGGCTGTCCTCAGAGTCTGCAAACACTCAGGTTATTTAACAGCGGAGCTTAGCGCTAGTGCCAGCAGCGGCGTTGAAGAAGCTCCAGGTCTCACCAGGGGCAAACTTCTGGCCGTTGGCAGTAGGGTCGGCAACGTGGCCACCACCGTGTGCGATCCAGGTAACAGGCTTGCGGCTGCAAGTGTAAGAGGTCTTGACGTAGTTCTGGGCACCGGGAGCGGGATCGTTGACCTGCTTCTGCTGGCAGCCGTTGGTACCGATCCACTTGTCGCGGAGCTGGCGGCCCTGCTGGATGCTGAGAACGTTGTCGGCGGATCCGTGGATGTGGAGGTAAGAGACGGGAGTGTTGCCGCCGTTGCAGCCGGAGAGGAGAGCACCAGAGATGACGGCGACAGCAGCGAAGTCGTCTATAAAGAGTTAGTATATATAGGGCTAGGAGGGTATGAGGGTGATGACGTACTGGGTCGGGAGCAAGCGACACTGTGGCTCATGGCACCACCGTAGCTGAAACCGGTGGCGAAAACTTGCTTCTCATCAATGCAGAGGTTCTGCTTGGCAAAAGCAAGCATCTGATCAGTAAAAGTGATATCCTCACCACCCTGGTTAGCCCAACCAGCGTTGAGACCGTTGGGGGCAATGAAGATGGTAGAGTCGCCAGCCAAGTTGCGAAGACCGTAGTAACCGCCCTGGACGACGTTGCCCATGTTGCCGCTGCGCCAGTGGTAGCCGAAGACGAGACGGTGGGGCTTGTTGTTCTGGTAGTTGTTGGGCAGCTGGAGGGTGTACTCGCGGTTCTTGCCGTTGACCTGCATGGTCTTGACGCCGCTGGAGGGAGGCTGCTTGCCACAGCCAGCTGAGGCAGCGTCGCCGAGCCCAGCAGAGGCGAAGAGGGCGAGGGTGAGGGTGAGAAGAGACTTCATCGTGAACGAAAGGACCGAGCCTATTCTTGGGGATTCCTGGTGGAGAAGAAAAAGAAGAAGAGAAGAGAGTAGTTGGTTCTGTCTAGCAGATCCTTGTGTGATGAAGAAGAAGGATTGAATCTCTTGAAGGTGAAGAATTGAAGATCATTATATACTACTTCTCGTATCACTAGACGTTGCCCTGATTTCCAGCTGCCGAAGCTTCACCCGTGCCAGCCCTGAAGACTCCTCACCAGGGGTTTCCCAAAGGAGCCATCCTGCACAGATCATTGTCATGCGTGTTCCAAACAAGTTCACCCGGTAGTTAATCTATTTCTCTAAACAGCCGACAATGTCCATCAATGGTCGAATGAGGGATCCGGAGTCTGTGGGTCCGAGGGCTACATCCCCTGTCACACTGAGACTTGCATGGGGATGTTTCGAAACAGCAATAGTTTCATTATTAGCCGGTAGATCATTTTCCATCAATTGCTGAGGAGGTCTGTTTCTTGGACGCTGGCACTGAAATTTCGCCTGCAATCTTTGCCAAACAAGCGTAAAATTAGAGGCATTACCTTAAATTCTCCCGGGAACTTTTGACATCGCAAACTGCGTACCATTTGGGTGATTACCCCGAGCTGAATGCTCTCTTGTGCTTATCGATAAGCTGCCTCGTTTTCGGAGGAGTTTTTCCTGATGGGGCGAGGCTGCAACGGGAGAATTGTTAAAGACGGCGTGATGGCTATAGCATACTTGAAATGTATAACACGACCAAGTATTTGCCAATCATGGTAACAGTGTTTTTCCGGAGCTCGTGTTGTGAGTCTATGCGCGCCTGTAGGAATTAAGTTTTTGAATGCAATGACAACAACGATCTACATACCAGATGCAAATAGGTGCGGAGGTGAAATAGACTGCTACGTTAACATTTTGTGAATTTAACCGTTTCTTGGCAAAGAGTTGGTAACAGCTGATAAAACGAGTATAGGGTGATTTCAACAGTGTCTACAAGAGAAGCGTTCCTCTGGAATATATAACTTAATTCTTGCTCCCGGGTAGAGCACGCAATCCCCCACATTCCGTGGCTTGAAACGTGGCTGCGTGGCTTTGATGATAAGCCTTATCGTCATCCCAACTATCATATCAGCGACCATACAAGGAACAGCAGAATAGACTTTGACCTGGCATAAATGGGCCGATTATGAAGTTGGGTTGACCTCCAAATACAGGATGATTGACGTTTTTCCCGGCCCGTTGGACCGTTTCCCAAACCTGTTCCTGAAGTTGTTCTCGCTTCCCCACACTCTGAACTTGTCCCATTCCAGAACGGAGTCTAACCTCCGTTTGGTAGACCTCGTGATAGGCCGACTAGGGAGTCGACCGCCAAGTCTGGCAGGAGTCCCATATATAAGCCAGGGGGGCTTGTTCTCCATGGCATCACTCCCGCGGGAAAACTGCCATGAACGAGCTGGAACGAGCATGTTAGTTTATCCAGAGCTCCGGATGCAACCCCCGATTCCACCAAGGAGTGCCGAGATTAGTGGAGAACGCTACCAAGAAGCCAGGGCGATGACAAATGGTGTACTAATCTGCGTTCGTTTCAGACTGACAGTCGCAGGGGTCCATCTCACTTCGGTGTCTCTCGGTTCCAGCGTAGGTAGCAGAGCTATGGCCAAGATGGTGAGAATTCCGTCGGCTCATGTTTAAAAAGCTCCGTTAGTCTGCAAGAAAGTGAGCCTTGCGCTTTGGAAAAGGACCGACTATGTTCTTTGAATGTACGACAGCTTCATCGTAACTGGCCACTACTGTGAGTTGAGATGAATGAGCTCCAGATCGAGGCCTTGATATGTTCACGGAGAAACTTCCGTGATTCAATTCGGTATAGCATGTAAAGAAATTCTCCATTGGGAGATGAGTATAGAGGAAGGCATAAGATGTCGAGAATATAGTCCTTCATCAGAGATTCAAATCAATAGTAACTCATTGTCCATCTTCCAAGAACAACCACTCTATCTCAGACCAAACTCACAATGAAGGGCTCTCTTGTCTTCCTCGCCGGGCTTTTCGCCCCCCTCGCCCTCGCCCAGTCTCTGTGCGACCAATACTCCTACTACGCCAATGGCGGCTATGAGTTCAACAACAACCGCTGGGGTCAGGGTTCCGGCTCTGGATCTCAGTGCACTTACATCGACTGGTCGAACAGCAATGGCGCCGGATGGCACGTTGACTGGACCTGGTCCGGCGGCCAGGACAACGTCAAGGCGTACCCCAACTCTGCTCTCCAGATCGGCACCAAGCGCATCGTCAGCTCCATCAGCAACATGCAGTCTGCTGCGGCTTGGTCCTACAGCGGCACCAACGTCCGCGCCAACGTTGCCTACGATCTCTTCACGGCTTCTGACCCCAACCATAGCACCTCCAGTGGTGACTATGAGCTCATGATCTGGTGAGTGCCCCTGACTAACATCGGATATTGGAGGGTGACTAATACGTTTTGGGATAGGCTCGGCCGATATGGTAACGTTCAGCCTATTGGATCTAAGCAGACCACCGTCACCATTGAGGGTCGTAGCTGGGATCTCTGGGTGGGCATGAACGGAAGCATGAAGGTCTTCAGCTTCGTCGCCCCCAGCCCCGTCAACAACTTCAACTCTGATGTTAAGCAATTCTTCAACTACCTTGCCAACAGCCAGAGCTACCCCGCCAGCAGGCAGTATCTTCTCAGTATGTATCTCCGCACTCTATTACCTACCCATTCATTAACGTTGCAACTACAGCCTTCCAATTCGGTACCGAGCCTTTCACGTAAGCCAACCTTGCTTCACCTTGATAGACATATACTAACCAATCAATAGTGGAAGCAATGCTAAGCTCACTGTCACGAACTTCAACGCCCACGTCAACTAAACTAAATTGCCGGATCAATCATCTGGGGTGAAAGGGAAAAACTAAGGACTTTTATACTTCTATGTTACATATTTTCTTTTTACATATCACACTCAATAGCAGGCTATCATAACTACTTTGAACTGTTTACTGTGTGACATTGGCTCGTCAAGCTCTTCGTGACTCTATGACAATACCAGCGGCAAAATACGAGGCAGTTACCCCCTCACATATTTGGATAGGACGATGAGTGGTCAGACTTGTGTGTATAATGAAGACACATTGGCATCATGGCCTTCAGTCTCCTCATGATCTTTTCGCGTTTGGATTTTACTATCATATTAGAAATAGTGACATAGCTTTTCCCTCAAGAAACTTCACTCATTGCATAATTGGTGCTTATTTATGACCCTAGCAGACAGGAATTAGCTCCGCCATTGGTGGAACGCTTTGTGTCATACCTGACACTATTAACAATCCATGTAAACCGCTTGAGGACTGTCAGCACATCTAATTCAGGAACAGGACCGTGGAGCATAGTGAACGTACCGTTGGCGTAAAGAGAATACGAATCAGCGTTGTAAAGACAAGACAGAGGATCCAATGCAGTAGAGTTCTCATAGCCATAAGCATAATCCTGAGTCGAAACCTCCTGCTCATACACGGCTCTAGCATGCGTCATCTCGTGGATCGTCGTAGTGGCGTGGTCCTGCTTGTGGCACCTTTGCGGCAAAGGGGGTAGCGTATCGTAGAATAGCGGACACATGGTGACATAGCCGTTGACCCAGGTAGTGTAAGCGATCAAAGGGCCGTCGCTCTCACAGTATCCAATCTCATCGCGGCAAGAGACTCTTGTGTTGCCACTGTCTGAAGTGGAGCACTCTTCAGCGACGGCAAGGAGTCGGCCTGTGACATGTTCGCGAGTCTTGGTCTCGTTTGACTTGAAGTACTCAACGAACCTCGCGGAGTGAACGTCAGATGCATCCTTCGCTGCGGCCCGGGCAAGCGATTCGCAGTTCTTTATACCGTTGGCAGTGAGTTTAAGCTTCTCAGCAGTGCAAGAGTCCTCCTGGAGAATGGCACGCTTCGATGCCTTTTGCTTCGCCTCAGCTGACGAAGCTTTGGTGATCGTCGTCGAGAGAGCCTTGGACTTGAAGAAAACGGGTATTTGCTTGCTAGATTCTTTCGAAGCAGCGGGGAGACTACCTTCGGCATATACAGAGTATGTACCTACACTCAAATCGTACATGGTGGACAAGTCCACAATTCTATAGATGGAGGACCCAGTTTCGACCGTCTCAAAGTGGTTGGTATTGAGTCCATCATAGTATAGGCTCAACTCAATACCCATGAAAGGTACCTCATTTCCTGCCTTGTGTTAGGAACTTGGCTGTCGTGTTGGGATGATTACATGCCGCTCTGGTCCTTCAATGATAGTTTCTTGACAGGTCGCTCGTCAAAAATGGTACCAATCTTGAGAAGACTCAGATCCGTAGGTCCGTCGTTCTTGATAGAGACATTGACTTGAGCCGATTGCCCAGACACAGGCTCCAAAGAGACGGTCAAAGCGTTGGCGTTTCGCGCATGCCCGTAGTGGGGCAAATGCGCCTGAACGCCAGAGACAAGATAGGCCACAGAAGCCAATGTCGGATTGAAGCGCATTTTGAAGTGTAATTAAAGAGAAGAATGATTGTGTATATGTTATTTCAGCTGATCGTGCTTTAATATGTCAAAGGGGAGATAGCGCTCGAGCCCCTTATACGGTGAGTGTTCCCATAACAGAAATGAACTCCTTGCCAAGAGTCGTGATACGAGGTCGAACCCTGTCAATATGGTTACATTGTATGCACGAGTCATGTTATACGCCTATTAATATTCCAGACGAAGAGGCTAAAAAGTCATTGCATCATAGATATGTTCAAAACATAGTCATGTTGGTGTAGCTGAAGAAACCTAAAGATGAAGACTAACCGAGAAATCACTTATGCCAACCAATCTTGTTCATTGACATCTCCATAGCTTCGCCATCTTATCCCAGACTCTCCCTGTGCATCTTCGAAAGAGCAGTGGTGCTGAGCCATCGTCGGAACCATTTTCCGAAAATTAAGAAGACAAAGACGAACAAATTGTTGATAGTGAGTGCGCCACAAAATATGCCTGCAAAAACCGTAATATAGCCCTCGGTCTGGACCCAATCGATCACTTTGTATCCAAAGGCAAAAGAAATAGACATTTTGCCAATGTTCATCGCGATCAGCATCTCAGGCATATTGGCCTCATAAGAGTCCATAGCGTATGCGAGCGTGTAAGTGAGATAGAAGAAAGCTCCTATACACGTCTTATTAGTGCTTGCGCTCGAAAGCCATTTCATTACACATACCAAACTGGAACATCCCCACAGCAAATATGAGTGCGAACCAATGCAAGTGGTTTCCTGCACCATATCCATATAGTATAAGTGCTGCTGGGGAGATGAAAAAAACAACCACTAAACACCAAAGTCGGTACTCGGCTTCATGAATGTTATTGTTCTTGCGGGTAAGCCAAGCAGAGACTCGATCCGGGACAGTACTAAAGGGTCCTGCTGCTAACAAATAGCCAATGAATGCCGATATTGCCACGAGGCCGGTATTCTCCTGTTGTCATATTTAGTATCAGCCCATTCATCTGAAGGGCAGCAGGAACAAAGAGTTGACTGAAGGGTATCTTACAATTGGCCAGGAGTATGGAGGAGCGGTAACAATAGTTGGGAAAGTGGAAGTGAAGGCGAGACCAGCAAGCCCAATGACCATCCCTATACCAAGTCAGCTAAATGTGTCTTTGTTACTGAGGAAGTACTTACCATAGGTAGCGCAGACCCAGAACACCTGGGGTACAATGAAGTAAGTAAAGGATCGGATCTGGAAATACCCTGTCAGCACTTGATCTATGGCAGTTCTTGTTGAATGGGTCCTACCATCATCATGAACACCGGGCTATTGGGGTCTGTCTTTCCGAAGATCTTGCACTGCTCCAAGTAGGTCTTCCTTGGTGGAATTGTAACAGACTCCTCAAGTCTAGATTCCATACACTCCGAGGTTGCTTGGGGTTCGTCTTTGATGGAATCGGCGTCAATTGATCGCTGACTGGACAGTGAAGGAGGTTGCCGTTCCTCAAGATACATTGTTTCCTCGAAGAACGCCAGGGTGAGCAGGAAGAGAACACATCCGAGAGCAAATTCTTTCCAGAAGAATAGATTGTACGACAATCCACCAGATAACATGTAGCTAGCAGCGGTAGCACTTAGAGATCCGGTAACAAGCGCAACTTTTGACCCAACATGTCAGCGGTGGTGGCTTTGGAGATGAAGACGAACAGCTAAAAGGGAAAGTAGTACTGACAGGTATACCAGCCCAGGGCCTTTCCTCGTTCATGGAAAAAGAAAACATCGGCCACAGCTTGCGCTGGCAATGCTTCGCAAACTGATGAGCCGAAACCGTGAACCATTCGGAAGCCCATTAGGACATTGTCTGACTTGGACAGAGCACAGCCTAGCAGGCCACCGCAGAACTATTCCACGTGTCAGGTATTTTATTTCGTGTCGGGAGCCTCAGAACTCACGATAATGATCGATAATAGCATCGTGGGTCTGCGGCCGATTTTCTGGTACAAGGGAACGAAAACGAGGGAGCCTACTCAGTAAAGATCAAAGTCCTGACATTAGCATGGCTACCGATTCGAATGGATTGCTCTTACCCAAGCCGAAGAGAAGATTTGGATTGTTCACCAGCTGCGATGTCTGACTGGGTGTTTTATCAAACTGCTGAGCAAGGAGGTTGACATAGACACTCGGGCCGATCAAAGCACCGTTTGCTAGAAATGAGTACGCTGAGACAAGGAATAGGATCGTGTATTTCTTTTTTGGGGTCCACTAACGGGAAAATGTCATTACTCCGTGTATACATCGTCGTTATAATTTGACAAAAGATGATACATACGTTGAGCGGATCATTCAGGTCCGCGGAGGGAGTCGGTGTCAAAGAAAGACCGTATGCAGTTTGACTGTCGTCTGAACATTCATTCACTTTAGTTTCTACATGATGGATTCTGAACACCGGTTCATACCTGTGACTGTCATATCAATGGTGCCAGGCACCTTTGGCTCTTCGATGCCACTGGGTTGTATTAGAGCCCGATTTTGCTTCCAGAACTTGATACCAGGGTTGGGTATTGGACATGCCTTGGGCTCTCATGTTGCCGCATTCTGTGTTCACTTCTTGCCTTGATGGCAGCACAGCTCGATTCAAGAAAATAAATTGGAATGAATGGTGACTTTGCTCAGATTCTATTCATGAAGAGGCTTTTATATAGGTAAAGAGATGCAGGTCTCTTGTTTGTAAATGTCCTCTTCTGTTGTAATAAGGGAGGCAACGCCACCAACGCTCTGGACTCCCAATCGCTGGTAATAATCGAGAAGTCTGGGGAAATAAGGTTTCAGTAATTAATGTCGGATAATTGGACCTTCCCCGCGATATTGAGACGATTAAGCTTTGACGACTACTACGTACTATTGGGGTTAAAATGGGCCCGTTGCCGAGGGAGCGATGCCTGACTTGGTATAGCTCCCGAGGCAGATTTTCCTTTTCGAGACATCAATCATCGGTATCAAGGATGCATATAGACTTGAGACCTGTGACGATCAACCGGAAACCGGAAATCGTAAGTCGTGGATCAGAAATCGGAAGAGAATGCGGGGAAAGAACCTGGGGAAAGAACTCAATTGCCGCGTAAAGTGCAGTTGCCGCTGCGTAATAGTGTATTCAAGCAATAAGATACATATTTAATAGCATCGTAATAAGCAGACGATACTGTAGAGTGTAGACTTCACAATCTACTGTAACTTCATATCACTCTCCAGAATTTCTATCATCAACGTGATTAATCCTCAGGCTCTAGTAGAAGGGCGCGGCAATGGAGAATTGCCCCTATAACATATAGAGATAGCCCTGGACTGTCTGGTCAAGCGGCACTTGCAAAAACTCCGGAAGGCGGAAGATTCGAATTCGACTCTGAAGGTTTCCGATATATGATATGTTCCGGCCGGATGCTCCATAGTGCTATCCGCGTAGGCAGAGCCGAGCCAATAACGAATTGTGATTAGCATTCTGGGGGAAGCCGTAAGCACATTCCATACCGGCGTCAGTCTTATGCATGCAACCATACTGTAGCAGAAACTTGATCGGCATTTTAGTACGGCATTTGCACAGCTTAACCTGAAAACTAACAGCTGTATTCTTTACGTGTTTTGACTACATATAGATCACCGCAGTGAACATCGAATTTCTCCATATCGGACACTTCTTTTCAACCGCTTCTACATACCTCTTCTACCCCTTGAACCTTTCAAACATGACGCAAGACGCTCAAACAAACAACGAAAATACCTTCTTTGGCTTGCCTTCGGTATGGAGACAGGTCTTGGAGTTTTCGCAGCATGGCGTGCCAGGCCGATTCGAGAGCGAGGTAGCTGATATGGTAGTCTATGGAGACATACCGAAGGAGATCAACGGCACCTTCTACCGTATGATGGTCGATCCCCTATATCCCTTGATGCCCAATAATCCCGCTATTGAGGGTGATGGCAATATCTGTGCGCTGCGCATTCAAGATGGCCGCGTCGATATGAAGAACAGGTATGTCGAAACGGAGCGTCTCAAGCTAGAGAGGCAGGCAAAGAAAAGACTCTTTGGTCTTTACCGAAATCCCTTTACGCACCATCCTTGTGTACGTGCAGCCATTGAATCTACAGCAAACACGAATGTAATCTATTGGGCTGGTCGACTTCTTGCTCTCAAAGAAGTGTCTCAGCCATATGAGATTCACCCCGATACACTCAAAACCCTTGGATTCGACCCCCTCGCCTTTCCGGGGAAAACATTTTCTGCTCATCCAAAGGTCGACCCATTTACCAATGAGCTGGCCTGCTTCGGCTATGAAGCAAAGGGCTTAGCTACAAAGGAAATCGTAATCTTCTCGCTTGATCAAAGTGGAAAGATCAAAGACGAGCAGTGGATTGAATCGCCTTGGTGCGCGTTTATCCATGACTGCGCTATAACAGCCAATTACTTAATTCTAGTCCTGTGGCCATTTGAAGCCAACTTGGACAGAATTGAGTCAGGCGGTCAGCATTGGCTGTTCAGCTACGATCGCCCTGCGACATTCATCGTCGTACCAAGAAGGCCTAATGATCTACCATCGGGCTGGAGTAAGGGCGAGTCACGGGTCTATCACTGGGAAAATTCTGTTGCCATACACACCGCTGGATCTTGGGAAGACGAGGATGGGAAGCTTTACTTTGAAAGCTCTCGCGTTTTCTATAATACCCTTCCCTGGTTTGAACCCCCAGGAGAGCCCGACATGAAAGATCTGAAAGCCGACTATGTTCGCTGGGAGATCGATGTCAACCAACCGACCGGGACCAAGGTGAAAGATCCTGAAATCATCCTTGATCTTCCAAGCGAGTTTGCGCGTATCGATGAAAGGTTTCTCACGCGTCCGTACGACCGCATGTTCATACCAGTGTTGCTACCAAATCGACCAAATACTGCACCGCCAGTTGTACCGCTATGCCTCAATGGTTATGTCATGCTTGAGAAGGGCAGCAACCGACGTACGTTTTTTGATCCTGGACCTTATGCTGCAGCTGAAGAACCAATCTTCATACCTCGTTCTGAGAGTGCGAAAGAGGGAGATGGTTGGGTGTTGGCCATGGTTCAGAGAACGGACGTCAACCGCAGTGACCTGATTGTGTTGGATACGAGACACTTTGAAAAGCCCGTCGCTGTTATTCAATTGCCATTCCGGACTAAGAACCAGATTCACGGTAACTGGGTAGACACTAAAGAGCGCGATGGGAACATACTACCATTAGTTAGATGAGCCCTCAGTCAATCGAAGTAGCTTACTCATCCCAAATGTCGTCCGTGCCAATTTATTATATTCTCTTTGTGCAGACAGTCTCATAAGGCACAGTCAAAGATGTATTTCATCAACAGAAATAATATGAACCTATTTGGAAGTTTCACTCAAACCATCGGGCCTATCAACGAACTTCCTCCCTTAGGGCGCGGCAACTGGGGCACAAGCTGGCTAACCCAGCCAATGATGGCGGGGGCCTCCAAAGTAATGCGTGTGCCCGTCGCTGTAGTCTCCATCTTTGTTTTGGCACTCGATTTGTCCTGACTGTGACTAGCACTGAGACTGAATGGTCCATAGCCTACTTTGACCTGGGCATCAGTGTGAGAGGACTCGACGGCCTCTTCCAGCGCCGAGGTGTCGCCCCGGAATTCGAGCTCGACATTAGACGCCACGATGAAAGCAGTAGGGTACGACGGGAAATAGGGATAGTTGGCCAAAGCCTTGTCGTTCTTTTGATCGATAAGCTTGTGTAGGTCGAGGGCGCCAGGCGACAGCTTCACGTCATCGCCAGTGTTAAGTTCGGGGTCTGAGAACAGTTCGCCATGCAGCCAAGCACGGTCAATTGTCACCAGAAGAGCCTCGAACTTAATGTCCACTGCGCAGTTGGAAGTTGCGTTGGAAGCTTTCCTGCGATAAGGTGAGTAATTGGACCAGGTTACTGAATGTCAGGTTTTTATTGCTTACATGGACGCCTCGGAGTGGTTGAAGCTGGCGGAAGCATTCCACCACCATCCGGAAGCACTAGCGCTGGCTGACGTGGTGGAAGCAAATGTTTCCTTGGAGCTCGACTGGGAGGATGAAGAGACGCTCAGACTGATCTGCATGAAGGTCAAAGATGTCTTCCTTTACTTGAGAGTGATGTAGTCAATATACCTTTGTCCATTTGTTTGGTTCAACTTTGTTTGGCTGCGCAACGGCGACTCCTTTGCGAGGTATATTGAATTCTAGAGATCCATGGTCAGTATACGACGGGTGACACTTTTAAGGATACACTGACTAGGATCCGCATACTGGCCATCAGCTTCTGCGTACTGTGTTGAGATGAGCTCTCCCCCATTGTCTTGGCCGGGGTCCTTAACATCTCTATTGATAATCTCAGTGATGGCTGGCGCCGATGTGCTAGCCTTGTGGAACTCCTCAAGTCCCTTTTTGAGTAGCTCAAGCTGGCTGTTAACGTCAGCAATCATGCTGTTAATCCAAAGAACCTTCTCCTTCTTGCTCTTGTTGGATAATTTAGAGGCAAGATCCTTGTTCTTTTGCAGATTTTCCTTCCCATTCTCCTCAAGGGCATCCTGAAGTTGATCTTGCTTTGCTCGAGTTACGAGAGGATCTGGTGGGAATGCGTTCTGTGCATCATAAAGTTCCTTGTAGGCTTTGGTCAACTTCCCTTCTGTATCGGCGGCCGCTTTGTCAATCGACTTGGAACCCTCGCTACCACCTTCGGTATTTCCGTCGCTAGTTCCTTCAGTCTTGTTCTCGGTTCCGTTTTGGGTTGTTGCTGCTGCTTTAATCTGCTTTCGAATCGTCTCATCCGGGTCGACAGACTGGAGTTAAGTTAGTCTTGACCACTTTACCGCATGGGCTTAGTGAAATGACTTGCATTCTTAAGGCCTTCGTAAGACAGTAACAGTCGGTTCAAGCGCTTGATCTCAGACTCGAAGTCTTTGCGACTCAGCTGGCCGTTCTGTGCCTGCCATTGATCGACCTTCTCCTTACAAAGTGTTGCCCTGGACCGGGTTAGGCCCCTGAAGATATTGCCTTTATGTGCTTACCAGTTGGCGGGCGTGAGGTGAACCTCTTGCCATTCTGTGGAGCCATCGGGGTCGATCACCACAAGGTTACGAGCAGCTTCCTTGCTCGACTCCACCCTCTTCATTGCGGATGAGACGTCGACGATGCCAAAGTAGTAATCGACCTAGGCAATCAGTAAGCTACACGATAGGGAAGCGCAGACTAAATCAGATAAGCTGTGGAGAGGATGCAGCATACTTTGTACTTGCTACCGTTTACGATCCCTGGTTAGCAGATCAGTATATCGCGAGGCAAAGACTTCTTGTCGAATCAACCCACAGTCCATGTATTTGGCCTGAGCATTATTCTTGAACTTTGTTGATTCGTCAGATATGGTGAAACACGATGACAATGAGTCATCAAGCTCAACTCACGTTGCGAAAAGTCTCCTGATTCCAATCGTCATAGAATCTCTGCTGCTCCTTGACGTTACCGGGAAATCGTTCCTTGGCATCAGCTACAAAATAGGTTAGACTGCAAAGCGTTCTTGAAAGTTCAAATGACATCGTTATCACGGAAACACTTACAGCGAGCCTTAGCTTTGGCTGCTTCCCACTTGTTCATCGCTTCAGAGTAGGCTTGTTGCTTCTCAACATAGACGTCAATCACAGACTTGCTGGAGTTAGGAGCTGTTGATGTCAGATATCTCATTGCTGCAACATATCGATCGGCAGCAGCAGTCTTTGTAGCTGTCGATTTGTCGGTTTCGATTGGAGCATCCTCAGGAATCAGCATGTCAAGAGCAGCAGCATAACTTCTAGAGACGCTCTTTCCAGTCACGCCCATCTTCGGTCTATGATTAGTATTGTTGTTTTCTATTGGTAATAGTGATGCAAACGAACCATAACTTTGCTCAGGGGAACCATGTTGTCCACCAGCCGAGACTCGTTGACTTTGATGCGATGCGGCGTATCAGATTCTTCCTTCGAGTTCCAAACGAACGGACCTGGATCACTTTGTTGATTGTTAATCTTCTTCTTAAATTGCGTAGCATGGTGAGTGACCAACATACGTTGTATCGATAATAGTACCAGGAATCTGGACCGTCATCAATTGCTCGGTAGCAACAGGCAGAGAAGCCTGAAGTGCCTCTCGAACTTTCTGCTTATAGTCAATGCTGTGCATCGCATCGTGGGATAGGGCCTGTCATACCTGAGACACCAGCGCCGCCTGCGCTACCATTTTCATTGCCGACTCTTCATCCATTGTAAACGATGGAGCTATATCAGAATGGGTTTATCTTTAGTAGAGATAGAAGTAAGTGCAGATTGATAGAATGGGCTGGTATCAGTTTCCAGAAGGCCTTGGATGGCTTCTTGTACAGAGGGAATGTAAACTGAGCCCAAAAAGGTGTCTTTTATACGTAGAAGTAATACTATCATTGCGAGAAATTAGGAAGTAAAGTCCGTGTCCACCGCCCTGGTGGCATCCTCACCATCTCCGTACATGTCGAATTGTCAGTATTCTCTCTCCAACTAGGTAGGGTATTTTCAATAGTTCTTCTCCAAGACCGGGTTCTTCACTAACCGCGTGACACCTTTATGGTCTCCCTAACAGGTCCAACCACCGATAGCAAAGCTGGACAGCTTGAACCCTTGTTAACGCTAGGTGGTCGTTATGTGGCGTAGCTGTCAGATGATTATTGATACCCCTGTTTGACCCCACAGATTGTCGGTACTGAATGTGACTATCGGATGCAGCCGAGTCAAAGCGGCCCGTATCCATTATGTGATATAGCCTTAAAATAGAAGAAATTGCCTGAAGGACACAGACTATTGTCAATAGGTCCAAGACACTGCAGGTAGGTGTACTGTTCTGCCCAGTACCTAATTAGGAATTGTATAAGAGGTATTAAATATAGCTGCCATTTAAGTAAACGTAGTTTATAAAAGCCACTCTACTTAGTATAGGAAATAACTAATAGTTTCTTAAATTCTGTTAAATGCCTATACTTCTTAAGTTACCTGTATAATATCTGGAAAAAAACGTCAAGGTAGGCTATCGTTTCTTACCAGGCTGACACCAGGCTATTTAGCCGCTGTGGCTTACTGCAGTCACTATTATACTAGCCGTGTGCAAGTTCTATCACATTGCGCTGTAGGACTGGCGAGAATATAAACGTAATAGCCTGGTCCTAGTCAATTAAATGTCTTCAGTTTCTCAGCTAGCTGCATGCTCTATCTATATATTGCTCGAATAGATAAGCGTGTCTCAGTTCCGACTTCGACAATAAACCCTGTTATACATCAATATACATTCAGGTACCTAAGTTAAGTCACGGATCGCCATACCGTTCTATATTAAGTAGTAAGCATAAAAGTCTCTATGTTTATTGATTAAACTACATGCTAGGTTAGAGGATTGGTCAGGCGTCTAATCTTTCTACGCAGCGTGCCACATGCGTATAACTTACACCAAAGGCCAATTTCATAACCCGATTAGTGAGAATTAAAACATATAAACCCTTCTATTAGTGGCTAGCTGAGAGACGCAATACAGCAATCTAAACTAGCTTAGTCCGTGGAGTTGAGACACTGGCTGTTGTTTCTCCTGTTAAGTCGCAAGGTGGCTGGCTGATGATACCGTCTTCACCAATGACAATCTGTTCAATCCGCAGCGACGAGTCATATGTTTGTATAATTATTGGATTTGCATGCCGTTTTGTTCTGCAAGCGTACGATGCTGACACACCTCATAGGTGTCAAGAGCGCGTGTGTAGCTTAGCAAGACTCCATTGAGTTGCTGAAGTGAGACACTGAATCAGCGAATACCTTTCGAAGTCCATTCAATGCAATGATTACCGATTCCACCTCTTGTGATTCGTTTAAATTATCTTCTTAAGGCTTAGTCTCGAGCAACCTAATTACACACGCATAATGTGGCTTCTGAGGTAGGTGGGCAGATGTTCTGAACTTGAATCAGAGGTAAGCAACATGAAGGAATGGTCTAACGTTCCTTTTAGAGGCATAGAGAGTACGGCAGAGTTAGATATATAAGGGCCATGCCATTCCACTTGATTCTTTGTATTGCTGCCATTGCAAATCTAACGTACTTTACAAGTCTAGTCAAAAGCTGAATCCCGTGGATGAAAGCCTGTCTTGATGTTCTTGCCTTCTAACCTGCCCACTGTACGTCACCATCTTTAGTCCCCTCTATTACACTTACCTACTTTGACCAAGGCCCATTAACATTTTTCACATCGCCAGATACAAAGCAACCATGTCTGAGATGATCAAGATCGCACAGAAGCTGGCTGAAGAAGGGCCAGCAACCCTCAATACAATCCAAGATGCCAACGAAGCGGCTGAAGAAACACTAAGAACCCATCGTGGAGAAAAGCCCTTGAACCCTGGCCAATTTGGCCCCAAGCTGGAAAAGGCAATCAAGATTCTCACACCTGAGGAGGCAGCCGCCATCGCTGATTTCAACGCGGCCATAAGCGAAATCGACAAGGGCGTGCAGGGCCTCAGCGTGAAGCTCAACACCGGAATAATTCCAATGGAGGATTGGTGGCAGAGTACCAAGAACTACATGAACCAAGGAAAATGGGTGGACGCGGCGGATAACATTCATGGCATGTTGACTGCCGTGCCAGACTTTCGGGCAAAGGGATACAACACTAAACCGTTTGCACTGAGTCTTCAACATGTGCTTAAGGCTATTTCGAATTAGTTTAGCGAGTATGCCAAGATTTTAAGGGTATTATTAACCTGGAATCTCCTGATTTGTGGCTTCTCTTCGATTTACATTTGCGTCATTTCTCCCTTCTGCATTCTTAGAATGACCAGTATCATAAGTCCTTGCCATTTTCTTACTATGTTCTGTCTGCCGGACTAAGCTCTCAGCCCCAAATATCAACTGCAAATAACACATCCATCTTGCATTCGTGAGTTCGACTTATATATGGCAAGCTGGCAGGCGTTTGCAGGGATTATTACCCACGAACACGACCCAATATAGCCTAGTGCTAGAACCTGCATGAGGCTATTGATTGGTGTTTCACCAAGGAGCGTATCATAGCGCGATATAACTTAGTACGAGAGTCGTTGTGGGTATGCTGAAACTAAAACATGTCACAATCCTTGACTTGCATTAATATATTGCCACGGCAGTTTCCCCATTCGAGATGTCATGGACTGGTCTCGACTGAAGTGGCTGGCTGGCAACAGCGGTAAGACAGTTTACTCCAGTATGTCAAGGGCACTTGACTTAATGGGCAGACGTAAATGAATCCTTATCAAGTTGAGGCCTCGTGGCTGGCTGAATACGAGCCCAAAACCATCACGCGCGTCTCCTGCTTGTTGTATATGGCTTGGCACGACCCGTAACATTTGAGACTCCAATGGAAACGACCTTGAAAATGGTCAAGTAAATTTAGCTGGGTTGACAACAAAGAGCGCGATGATCAAGTGCTACCATTAGTTGGATAGGATTTATATATTGCAAGACATGGTCTATTGAAATGTTACTGTAAAGTAGTTGCCCAATAAGAGATGTCGGGTCTTTTCTACCTAATGTCATACTTGAGTTAGATGACATCGGCTTAGGTGGCTTGCGGAAGCAACAATCTTCCGTGCCGTTTAGTCCTAGGAGAATTTCGGGCATAAATCAGGCTGTTTGGCACGAGGGAGACTAAGTTCCAATGCAACCCATATTAATAAACCTTAAGCTGTAATAAAGATTGCAATTGGTCAATTCTCACCAGCTATCGCACAAAGTACATTAAGAACAAACACCATTCAATATCGACCCAAACGCGCATCTCATCAATGGCTTTATTAAATACCTATCAGCAGACCATCGGCGACAAGCTGACTGAATACCGACCTCTCAGGACACAGAGATATGCCACTGTAAATGTGCTAATAATTACATGGAAGGATCATGACCTTGGAATCGACTTTGACAGGGAAGTTACAGAAGTCAAGGACATGTTTAGCCAGACTTTCAACTACGCCATATGGCCTTTCAAAATACCATCTCAAGACCCCGAACTTTCGCTCAATGTATGTGTCGCTCAGTTCATCAAGAACTTTGGAGGGTCAGACGATCTCCTCATCGTCTTCTACAGTGGGCATGGCGGAGGAGAGAGCAATACACAGGCGAGAAGTCCTTGTATTTGGGCAGCGTAGGTAATCGGCCGCACCTAACAGACACTAGCTAACCATGTACATATTGAAGCAAGATATCCGGCGGTCCAACGCTCGATTGGTCCAACATTCAGCCCCAACTTTTTCTCTCCCTGGGCGACGTGGCCATTATTCTCGACTGTTGCTATGCTGGGCAAGCTGCGCGACCTCACACCTCTCATAAAATCGAGTTCTTGGCTGCCACGGACAAGGATAACTGGACGCCGACGGGAATGAAGAAATGGCCGTCATTCACCAAGGTTCTCATGCGAGAGATGAATCTTGCAATGTCTAACGAAGGGCTTGTAACACTTGCCGCCCTCCAGAGTCGTATGGTAATAGCCGAAGCTGGTTTGAAGCGACAACCGTTCCTGGTCTCTCTAAGTGGAGATGCTTCAGAGGGCCCAATCAAGTTGACAAGACTGACTAATGGTGACAAGGCCTCAGAGCTTGTCCCTCAAACCGTCTCGCAATCCATCAACTCCGTGTATCTTCGGTTATGTCTCTTCGATCCTCTCGATGGGTCAATGCTGCCGAGTCTACTTCGGTGGCTTACCCGAGACTCACCAGCATCCGTCGAAGATATACAGCTTATTGACCGTGTTACCTCGCAGGCACGAGACATAAGCAAGATGGGAACATATGTCTGTGAAGCGGCGTATGAACAGGAGAGAACCGAAGCCTTACCATTCCTCTCCCAAGATGGGCGGACTGAAGCTCAGAAACTACTCGCTGAGCTCAAGCTTGCTGTTTTTGCCTCAGGAGACGCATTTTCGGTAAGGCCCGGGACATCTCATGCTGCCCTGGAAGGACTTAGGGCAGCTTCTTCCAAGCTGGTAGACTTTCTGGGAGACTCACTTGCGACGATGGACACATGCACGCTAAGTAATTTGGGTGACACCGGCTCTACTGCTCTTGAAGACATCCGGAGCAAAATTGCCATGCGCCTTACTCTGCTTGACGACGAAAAAGTGCTGGGTAATCCTACTCGCGTGAGCTTTAGCGACACAGCAAGCTTAAACCAGCGGATAAGACATGGAACACAGGCCGGCCGTGACGTGTTGGTCGAGTATATCTACTACCTCGATGAAGACCCCGATGCCTGTGGGCGTATGTCACATCAAATCAAGCGCATCATAGCGCTTCTCGCCGAATCTAAGAGCCCAGCATTCCGCTGCTTCGAGATCTCCGGCTTCACTCACGAAACGCTCTTTGGACCTCGCTTTGGACTTGTTCATCTTATCGCTGAGAGGTTCAAGGACCGAAGGTGGATACCTCTTGCAGAGTTAATTGGACAAGTCAAGTACGTTCCTTTAGATCGCCGGATGCGGCTGGCTGAAATCATCTGCGAAGCTATCCTACATCTACACTCAATTGGCTGGTATCACAAGAACATCAAGAGTGAGAATATCATTCTATTTGATCTACCAGAGGGCGATGGAAGTAATTCTTCAGCTAGCAAGTGGGACTTTGAGAACCCGTTTCTGGTTGGATTCGACTGCTCTCGTCCGGCAGATGCAGAAACAAGAAATACAGTAGATTTCGCGACGGAAAACAATATCTACAGGCACCCAGAGCGATGGGGGAGATCGGCACGATTCGAAAAACATCATGACATATATGCACTGGTAAGTACATTAGAATGTTGATTGCTCAGCCTAATTACCTCTGTCTAATAAATTCCCTTGATGGTACAGGGCATCCTCCTACTAGAAATAGGTTCTTGGCTCAAAATCCCTACATTGGATACGAAGAAGAACAACTTTACGCATATCAGTAACCCCGAAATGCTTCGCAGCTTATTTCTCAAGGTTGCATCCTCTAAAGTTGCGCATGCAGCAGGTACGCGGTATGCTGAAGCAGTTAAAGTCTGTATAGAGAATAGATCCTGGAAGACTCTCGAAGATTGGGAATCACAAAAGCTGGTGCGAGAGAGAGTTCTGTGTCCACTAAGGGAATGTGCTGCTGCAAGTAGCTAAAATAGCAGATATGTCAAAACTGTGTCTTTAGTGTCTCTATGCACTTTCAGGCCGCCACACTAGTCTGTTATAGACACTATCTGCTAAAATCATGCCATGCACGCCGAGTTAAAGGATTCTCCCTTCTAGCGGGATTCTGCTAAGAATGCACCGAGGAGTGTAGCGTATCTGGCCAGAAAGTATCATGTTAGTGAGCACTTGCTTCCACAGCAATGCGAGAGAAGTAACATAGTAGACTTACGTTATCAGAGCAACTAGAAAGTTGTGTTTTGTCAAGTCGACAGCAGCGAAGAGCATGATAGACGTCCCAAAAATGAAGAAGGCGAAAACTATAGATCTAGGGAGGCTTCCAGAGGAAGCCTGGAGGATAATTGTGGGAAGAACCAACCATAGAGGAACAAACAGGGCCACAAAGGCTTTGATAACGCGATCAAGAAGGACAGTGGAAAATAGGAAGATGTTGGGGTCCTGAGTCTTGGTCTATACGTATCATTAGGTCATGTTGTTAGTCTCGCAGAGCCTGAGGTCAATTAGTCTGGCACTGCTTACCTCACTAGTAGAGAACTACTGTAATGTCAGCAATTTGGTTTCACTCCGTCAGTCCCTAGGTAAACATACCAGTCTTCTGACACTGGGAAAGGTCCTCAATGCCAATTCCGCTAGCGTCTCCAGCCCAGATCTGTCACTTCTCTGGGCCACTCCAAGAGCCACATAGTCTGTGTCGTTGGACATGTTGAGAAAACATCCGCTCTCGGACCGAACTAGTGGTTTATTTCCCAAAACCCAGTTCTCTACATTTTGCCGTTGTGCTCTCTGTGGTTCGGGGAGCTGAAGCATGCTATTGTAGTCTTGGATGGCTTTGTCTGAGGCCTGTTAGTACTCAAGCATGGCGGCAGGTTTGTTATAGACCAACCATAGACCTCTAATGTTGAGCGGATCTGCTGTAGGATGTCACGTCTGGTAGTGTTGGCATCTTGCCTACGGCTGCAGAGCCCTAGCTGTACCCGGTCGACGTCATCACAGGCTTTCAGCCGATCTTCAAGCTCTGACAATTGATCTTGTAGGTCTAGAATACTTCTCATGTGCAAGAAGTCATATCTTTTGAGAATAGAGAAGTTTTTATCTAACGTCAAGAACTTGGCCAGGCGAGGGTAACCCTGGCGATAATCCTCTACTGTTGTCCATGTCAGCATTTGCCCCGCAGGGGAAAGAGTCAATAGTACGATCGGTGAGCTACTTTCTTGGCTGATAAGATAACAAGGGACACCGAAATAGGGTTAAATGGTACAGTAGGCAGAGCGGACTTACACATGGTACTGCTCATCATTCAATACAATGGTTGAATATATCAAACCCAGAGCTCCAGGAAGTGATGATATGTACTGCTGTTCAAACGTGCTGACACCTACCAGGAATAAAAGACAGAAACGAAATCCAGATTGCGGCTTAAGCAATCATAGGATGGTAGAGGGCCTCAGACCTGCAAGCTGCGGGTTGGAGCCTGGTTACGACTCAGCCCCCAGGCCTTGTGCAACCACACCATCAACACCACCGTTGCCTTGTCTCACACAATAGGCTACCGTTGGTTCTCGGCAATGCACTTTGTCGCCCTGTTCTCCATGTCTGCGCCAAGGAGCGGGGTTACTGAGGGATTTTCTCGTTTGAGCTGCCTGTTGTGTTGCAATTAATATTCTGTCTATCTGTATAAAGGACTTTTGATGCGATGGTGAAGATATATAGGAGCAAAAGTCCGTACCTCTGGCCCTTATGACAGAATAGCCAGCGGTGATAGTCCCCACAGGATCATCATGACTGAAAACGCAGACAAGACAGCCGAGCCCGAAACAGGTGGAGGGGCTCGCCTCACCACAGCCCCAATTCAAGACGCACCCAGCAAATCAGAGGAGGATTCAAATGTGCAACAGGTCCAGGATGAAGACGATGATGATGACAGAAAAGCCCATGTGGCTCGTTACAATAACAATGTTCCCGTAAGCGCTACGTATCACTAGTTACCTATCAGACGCTCACTTTTGCCTAAGTTTCCTTTCGAAATTGGAGAGACTGTCTGGATTGTACAACCAGGCTACCGTGCACCACGAGGGGAATTCCGCATTACAAAGGTGCACCCCGACGACTTGTTTGAGCTTGTTGATTGTGCAAACAATGTCATGCACCCAGATTTAGTGGAGGGCAAGTATTTAAGGCGTGATATCTAAGTAGCGGTCAAGAAGTCTAGATAATTGGTAAATCAAGCAGGATGGGTGGTGGCTTGGATGTTGAACTGCCCAATGCACGTTGGTCCAACAAGCCACATGTCGTGGATAACTAGATAAGAAGCGCTTATGACCGTGTCTCTACCCAATGCTCTGCATTTATTTCTCGTCCGCTCTGTAATACCGCAAAATGGCCCTCTCTTTCCGCACCTCTTCCACTTCCGCCCTCCCGAGTCATGAACAGCCAATTAACCAAGCGAGCATATCTTCGACGGCACTGGACTTTGTCTATGCTCTGTCGACAGTTGATTTTGAGCTCTATACTTCTGCGCAACTGTATTTCGATGGTACTACTACCAGGGTTGCTGGACGAGGCGGTTATGCCACTGTCGAGATTGGCACCATCAGACGTTCCAAGAACCTCGTCGCGGTTAAACGAAGTCTGATGCAATGGGAGAACCATCAACCGACTCAAACTCAAGATTCAAAAAGGATCTTGGGCAAAGGATTTGAGCAGGTTGTTCAAGAGTTGCGCATTCTTGGACACAAAAAGGTCAGGAGCCATGACAATATAGTGAGCCTTGAGGGCTTCTGCCTGGACGAGATCAACGGGGTACCCTCGCTAGCTCTCGTCATAGAGTATTCACATCTCGGCACTTTGCGTGAATTTCTGGTCCAGAACAATGATGCCCTCTCGTATGATGAGCTGTTCGACCTTGCGTTGCAGGGCGCCCGTGGCTTAGATGCTCTTCATAAGCTGCTAGTCTGCCATGCTGACGTCAAAATCGACAATGCACTTGTATTCGAGTCCTCAACGAAAATTAACGGCAAGAATGCCTGGGTGGTGAAGATCTCGGATTTTGGACAATCTATTATTGCATCCCGTGACGATCCTGCTGGGAGAGTGCCTTGTCGACCTGGGACACGTCTCCGAGAGGCTCCCGAAATCAGGCGAGGCCAGACGTTTCAAGACCCCGGCTATAATATACAGGCTGCCTTGAGGACAGATGTTTTCTCATTTGGCCTTTTTGTATGGGAAGTGATGAAGAATGGCCAGGGATACTTTGATCCGGCGTGGGCAGGGCTAAATGGAAGGCAATATAATGCCGATATGATGGAGGACTTTCTTGACAGTTTGCCTGGCGATGCCCTTTTAACTTATGGGACCGAGTTTGCAAACAGCTTGAACCAACACCACCTTTCCCAGAGGCTTCTACGGTTATTTGAGGGTTCATTGAGGGACCAGCCGCAAACAAGGAGTACTATGAGCGAATTAGTGGAAGCGTTTGGGCTCTCATGTGACAAGTGAGTGGCCACACTTCTATCCTTTGAGACACGATGCCACACTACTAAGACGTACTGACACGTGCAGATGCGAGGAAAAGCAAGTAACAACAGATTCACCTACAGATCTTGGGGCCATGTTCGCCAAACTGGGCTTTGATGTTGATGACGACTCTTCAATAGGAACATGGGGAACCAGCAAGTCCTTTTACGATGTAAGTGATGCGACTCCCTCCTAAGGAGATATATGAAGCAACCATGACTAAGATACTCAAAACAGTTAATTGAACAGGCAGACATTTCTGGATACTGCACTATGTTATCTCAGGTACCGATGTTGCTGCAGCGGAAAATCCTTGCCGAGCTCAAAGGCATGGCAATATCTGATAGCACCGAAACTCATTCCTCGGGCCACTCCGCTATGACCGTCGCTGAGTGCTATACACTTGGCTTTGGAGGGTCACACGACATTGCTCAGGTTGTCCAGTGGCTGGGAACTGCAGCTTCGAAAGGGTTCAAGAAGGCAGGGCTTGTATATCACCGAGTTTGCGAGGCTGTTGACATTCAACCGCAAGACTTGAGCGGCGCCGACGAAGGAAAGACCTTAGAGATGGCTCTGAAAGGGGTCCCCACTGAGAAGTACTTGTCGGAAAGAATCCTTCACCACAGCCGGAGCGCTCTGGAAGATGCGCGACAAAGAATCCTTGGCCATGACGCCATATCACTCCTTTCAATGGCAGAGGGGATCTTTATCTCTGCTTTTAGTGAAGCCAAAACGGATACTTTACTTCCACTGCATGCAGCTTCTTGGCTTGGGGAGGAGGCCCTTGTGGCGGAGCTATTGTCAAGCACTCCTCCAGATGCACAGTCAGCATTGGGTTTCAACGCCGCGCACTTTGCATGTCTCGGAGGCCACGTTTCGATTCTCAAACTCTTGAGCAAACATAAAGTGCCTCTGTCAGCGGCTAGTCTCCAGTTGATAACGCCTCTACACTTGGCAATCTTCTTCCAGGCTGATGACCTCGCCACAGTTGCGAAGCTTCTCGTCGAGCATGGCTGCTCGCTTGAAACACGCACGCATGCAATCAAATGGGATGCTCATGACCTTTCAGTTTATGGGACGCCAATGCAATGGGCGTTACAGACACGAAATAGGACCCTTGCGCGTATTCTACTACCATTACAAGCGCAATCACCTAGTCCTGAGTGGCTACATAACGTTATCCAGGACTTTTACTGGGAGCTATTGGAGGATCTTCTGCCTTATTTCCAAGGCCCAATAGATGATGTTGTTACATTGCAAGCAGCAGAGAGGCCATTTACTCGGTACATTGCTCACGGTCGAGACTATGGCCTAGCCATCGAAAGGACTGTCCGGCTATGTCATGATAACGGAATTTTGGGCTTTACCGCTGACGGTCTATCTCAGCTCGATCTCATAATGACCTCCACGCGTACATTAACCGACTTCTTGATGTTCAACTATGCTTTGGATGTATGTTCGGCAGACTACATACGGTACAGAGGGCCGGAACCTTTTAGTTCCCCTTTAATCGTCTCTGCATTCGGGCGCACCAACCACCAGGAAGCTCTTCGCGACACTCTGTCCCGACTGACCGAATATTATACACTTGATGAATTGGAAGATGGCCGCCTGGCCGATGACTATAATCTTCTTGGGGTGGCCGTTGCTCGTCACAATGTGACGGCGGCACGTATCTTACTCGAAAGAGGAGTTGATGTCAACAAATCATACACGCTTGGTGGTGTTTCCATCATGAACCCGATCCAAACTTGTCTTTTTGGGAGACCATTGCCTGAGATGCTGTCGCTATTGGTCGAATATGGTGCCGACCTTCTGGCCAAATGCTCTATGACGAGGCTAACACCACTACAACTCCTCCTTGTCGGTCCAGTTCAAGTAGACGACATATTGAATATCCTGGCCAGTCATTCGCAGCCGGATCAGGTATATATTGAAACTCTGTACAGGAGCTTTACTAGGTTCTGTTACATGACCGTTAGACATGGCTTAGGGACATCGCCCAGTAGCCAAGAGACGAAGAAACCTCAGCTGCGGACACACTATTTGGAACAATTCCGTCGGCTGCTGATGGACCCTAGATTCGTTTGCTTCGTCGATGAAACCTATCATCCCGATGGCTCTACAATGATCCAGCAGGCGGCAAGCATAGTGCACCATCCCGCCGTTCGGCTGCTGCTCGATGCAGGGGCCGATGCAAGTCGACCATTCAGCCATGGTAATATTTCGATACTGCCACTACAACTCGCAGTATTAAAAGGTAGACTACTACAGGAGGCGAAAGTTGATAGTCCTGACCCCATACCAGGAACTGAATACACAAGTATGGATCTGGCGATGGAGGTTGCTACAGAGCTCCTGCAATGGCATCTGGCACGAAGCGACGGCCTATTTGACGGTATCAGCGAACTCCACATTGCATACTCTATGATGTATGCCGAAGGAATCAAGAAATATCTTGAGGCAGGTCAGAGTTTGGAGGCAAAGGGACATTGGCCCGGGATTGAGAATGCGGTAACGCCCAGAGAGCTCTGTCGTGATTCATTTTGGAACTCTGAGTCGGGTTACAGCATTCAACTTCATCCACTTGTTGAAGAAGAAGGGCTTGGGCAGGAGTACAGAGATTTATTAGCCGGAATGCCGAGGGAAGCGGGACCGCTAGAGAACGCCTTTCCAGGATATGCAGAATATATGCAGAATACCTAAAGCACTAAGTACTCAAGCAGGTTTCAGGTTTCACAACTACTGCACTTTTTAAAGTTTGTCCTGACGTGTTCCTGGGTAGTCATATACAGGGAATAATATGCCTGCTGCCGATTCCTTGTAATTCCTTACACTACTAGTAACAAAAGCCCAAGGGTTCCTATACTCTATACTTCCTTCGCCTTCATCATTCTTTCAGTGTACTCCTTGCCGGCCTTTAACCACCATGCACCAATCAGGATTGCCAGACCGCCCACGACAACGCAAGTGTAGTTCATATTCGCAACCTCGACTGGCATAACGTAAGGGAATGAGAAGAAGATGATGGCAAACGTAAGCCAGCAAACTGTCACGGTGTTGACAATGGGTCCGATCGTTGAACCCATGTGGAATACACCCTTGTGCATGTTCTTCCTGCCTGTAAGTAGGTTGGTGAGAATTGGGAACATGTAGGAAATGTTGTTGATAGTGACGGCTGTTCCCAGAAGGGAGTTGAATGCGGTCGATGAACCGAGATACAAACATCCCAGAGCAGCAATGACAGCTGTGACTGCAAGCTGGGAGTTGAACGGGATCTTCAGGCTTGGGTGGACCTTGGACCAGCTGACATAAGGTTAGTAATGAATCTCTCAATTCGCATTCTTATATACTTACACCTTAGAGAGCGGAATAGCTCCGTCGCGGGAGAAGGCCCAGAAGATCCGGCCAGTGCTGAGCTGCGAGCTGATTACGCAGGGACCGAGAGCAATGAATAGGATAAACAATAGGCCGAACGCACCACCAGTCTTCTGGGTGACCTGGCGGAAGAGCTCTGCGAGTGGCATGCCGGTATTGCCAGATGTCAGCTGGTCAAAGTCCTGAATCGAGAACATCAGACTGATGAGATACGTAAGACCAGTGCAGAAGGCGATGATCAAGGTAATGGCGATGGCGAGGGGAGCATTCTTTGAAGGCTGCTTCCAGTCAGTGGCTGCTCTTGAATATAGAAGGATCAGTAGAACTTACGTTGGGCATCTCTTCTGTGATATGCGTCACTCCATCAAGACCGCCAAGAGAGTACAAAGGGTTGACCAGACCAGTAATGAAGCAAATGGCATTGTTGTTCCACCCAGTCGTGTTGATCCAAGTCCTGAAGACGAATTCGGGATCACGGTGTGTTGGGGCGCACGCAACAACGGTGACCAGCACAACGAGCCAGCCGATTTGCAGGTAGAAAAGCGAGAACTTGTTCAGGGCGGGGATGATCTTGTTGCCGAACATGACAACGCCAGCGGTAAGTAAGTTCAAGCCTTGGTAGACGATGAAAGTCTGCCAGGCCTGGATCTCGAGGTCGGATATGTATAGCGCGATCAACGCCATGAGGATCTGGGCGTAAATGATGTTGGTGGATGCAGTAGTGAAGATCCCTAGGGACTGTCAGTGGCCAAAACTCTGCTAATCGCAGGAGATGACTTACAGCCGAGAACACTGAACCAACCAGTGAGAAAACTTAGAATACCAGTTGCTCTTCTTGGGGCCACAGCCGCAATCCAATGATACATGCCGCCTTCAGTAGGATAAGACGACACAAACTCGGCGAGTGACGCTCCAAGAAAACATTGCAGGATCGTCACGAGGATGAAGCCGTAGATGACCGCGCCAGGGCCTCCAGCTCCAATCTCGGTGATAAGTCCAAGACCCAATCCTGTCCATGAGATAGTTGTCGTAGAGGCGAGACCGATCAGACTCAGGGTACTGAAATGTCGGTTGAGCTCTTGGGTATGACCTGGTTGAAAGAGTCAGTGTGGCCGAGCCTCAGAAATAATGGTTATTCGACGAACCCATTTGCGCCAGACGAAGTTCATCGGCGTTGATCTCGGCTTTTGTGTCCGAAATATCCAGACTCCGCTTCACGCTGGTAATACCTTGATCCTCTGGTGCAGCCATTGTCGCCGAGCAAAAGTCGCGATTCTCTTCCCTGTAATGTCACGCTCGCAAATGTCAGGATATGAACCAGCCCTGCAGATGTTTCATCATTGCTTCTGGGGTCACGCGAGATATAAGCATATTCATACCCTAGCACGTTATCTTAATTCTCGAACGATAGCTTATCGGGAAGTCGGCACAACGCTCACATGTTGTGTAAGCATTGTGATATGCAGATCCCCTGTTCAGAACGGGTCTTTGTAACCCCATATTTCCTGCCTCTCCAATCGCGGAGACAGGTCGGATACAAGCGCGATAATACAGATGCACAATCAACGGCCAACTGCGGACCGGTTCGGCTAAAGCGCCGGTGAACGCCGTGATTAGATAGGATATCTTGAATCAAGAGACCGGTCTTGTGAGCCAGATAAGGCCGTAGTCTATGCGGGGTAACCAGCCCCTCCACATGGTTCATGTACTAGCATCGGGGAACCGAGCTGGGTTTATCATTGCGATACGTGGAAATTGGAAGGTCTGAACTCGAAGATGTTGATCGGCAGACCCTCGCATGGCATGATGCCGAACTCGGCTTTCATGGTAGAATGGGGTTAATATCTCGCGCAACTAGCCTCTATCTATGTATAATAGTATGGCTTATAACATGGCATGGCCTCCTCGCACCTTTTTTTTGTCTCTATCCACTCATACAGGTTAAGACAGAGTTGCAGTCATGCGTTTCTCATCCATCATAAGCCTTGCAGCTCTTGCAATTGGTCATGGAGATGCTGCAAGTAGCTATGTCAAATCCATGTCGCCGAATGCGCAACAGCTCTTCACTGAGTCAATGGAATGGATGGATACCTTCTACGATAAGAAAGCAGGTTACCTATACGACTTCAGCGCCTCGGTAGCTCTCCGCCATGAGACACGCAGCTCAGTCTGGTATGCCTTTGGTCTTTTGGCAAGAAACGAGGGGTCAGATGCCGCCGAGGCTGAGAAGATCATCAGAAACACCATTGATGCTCAGTATAAGGTCCCTGCTGATGAATGGTATGTCTAGCAGCCAATCGCGTAACTCGTGTAACTCTGACACTGCTTTAGGTATGGAGACTATCAGCAGGAGCCTGAAGAGCCTTACGTTGGAAGCCCAGCTTATCCTCCCAAGATCTACGGTAGCTGGGACCCCAACTGGCGCGGTTTCGTTGGCACGACTCTAGTCATGTGTATGGAAGAGTTTCCTCACTTGCTCAGCAAGAGCACTCAGAATCTGATTCTACACTCCCTGCATAACGCGACCAAGGGCGACGAGTACCGTTTCGGACACCTCGACAAGACGAAGGACAACCTCTACCCCTCCTACAGTAACCCTGTAAGTATTTCTGGCCAGGTACTTTCTGCTTTACACGTTCTCTAACCGCGGTGATACCAGTCTATCATGCGTGCCTTTGTTTCTGGCTGGACCGGCCGTCGTCTCAATGACCGAAACATGACTGTTGGTGGCGAGAAGTACGCTCAAGATATCATCGATCTCTTCAACAAGCACAACACCCTCTCCGAGTTCAACTCGGGAACCTACACCGGCGTGTCTCTTTTCGGTCTCATCTTGTGGAGTAAGTACTTACCCAAGGACTCAGTAATGACTAAGAACGGGCCACGAATGGTTGAGAGAACCTGGGATGCTGTTTCCCAGCTGTGGCACCCCGGTATGAAGAACATAGCTGGTCCCTGGGATCGAGCTTACGGTTACGATATGAACCGCTACCTTAGCTTAATGGCTCTGTGGTTCTGGACTTTGACTGGAAAAGAGAGCTCCTCCCTGACTTCTCACGTATTCAATCCCTGGTCCTTACGGCGGCTGCTGGATTACTGACGTAGTGTATAGCCTCAAGTCATGTCGCACATGGCTGACTACGCCTGGGCGCCTCTTTTCGCCGCTCTCGACAAGACACATCAGAAACTCATCCCGAAGAAGACACTCCGAAAGCTCTCAAAGTTCCAGGGCGAGCATACCTTTACGGGAAGCGCTTACTATCCTCCCTTCGATACTGCATCGCGCAACATTACTACCTGGTTATCCGAGGATCTTACTATTGGCGCAGAGTCCTATGACGAAATTGTTATTGGCGGTCCATCTCAGTCCCAGGAGTCTTTCAACCCTGCAGTGGTCCAGTGGAATACTGGAAACGAGATCTCATTCATCTCTGTATGGGTCCCGAGCCTTATCGCAGAAACCCAAAGCTAACAAGATCACAGTTATACCCAACCGAGATGGCTCTCCAATCCCGCGTCAAGCCCGGCAAGCTCAGTTTATCGTACCCCTACGGCAATGCCAGTTCTGTATTCACCTTTGTCGTCGGTACCTTTGAGAAGAAGCGTACTGTCGCTAGCTGGGATGACATCCAGGGTCTGGAGGTGAAGGTTTCCGGCAACATCAATTCTACATACGCACTTTCATTTGCTGGAGGGTATGGTGGTGCGGACAGTCTTATTCGGGATTTTGAGTTTTGGAACTTCACGTACACGATGCCTTCCGGCTTTCAGGGAGTTCCCTCTGTAGAGCTTGACTTTAAGCTCATTTAAATTCAGACCGTAGAGGATTGTCGCCCGAGAAAAGTACCTTGTATACAATGAATAATTATATAGTCATTGATAGTTAAACGTCCAGGAATCCAAGCTTACTATAATGAACTATCGCGCCTATACGTTAAGTGAATTTGTTTTTGTGTATTAATCGGTGTCGGCTAAAGATTCGCTGAGCCTAGTTCAACAAACTCGAACTTACTACATGCACAAGCCGGCGTCCCATATATCATCTTTCCAAGTATCCTATCATGCTCCACCACCATTCCGATACCATCAGGGACATTCTCATCATAAAGCAGCCCAGGAATCCTATAAACTTGGGCCACGCCTGGGGTAGGCTCCCCCCACACAACAAGTCGGAACACAGCCCGTCGCCCACAAATCTTACATCTGATCTGACTAATACCTTCCATTGGAGTTCCGTACTCTCGCAGGAACCAGTCTGCTTCTCCGGCTGCAAGCTCCAGACGTGACTCTCGCGCGTGCTTCCCTTCCTTGCTCAACTTCAAGACCCTTATGAGCTTCTTTGCAATCTCTAACCTCTGCTGAGTCACGTCTTCCCCTGGTTTGATTTCTAGCAACGGCCCGTACTTCTCCAAATATGCCTGTATCTTATCAATATGATACTTGGCTGTCGAGGTACAAGCATCCCCAGGTCTTTCATCTTTCCATTCCATGTTTAATGCTTTATGTTCGCTCCGAGGGAATATGCGTTCCATAGCCTCACATAAGGCTTGGGGCTCCTGGCCGCTAGCCCGGACTACCTTGGACAAAATATAGTCCACGACTGATTCTGCGTCCCCTCCGAAGTCGTAGTACTCAAAGGTTTCGATGATACCAACCGTCTGGAGTTGCGGCTGGATCTTGTCGTCCCGAATGATTGACTGAGACATCGCTTTCCTATGACACCTGCCCATGTCCCAGAGCCTCCATGTTCCCGTCGAATATCCACGTAGCCATGGTGCTCGGGGGTCTATCTCTTCACTTGGTGACGGGATGAACAATAGGGGGGGGTAATCGCCTTGCTGTAGCGCAAATGTCGCCAAAGAAAAGAAGTATACAAAGCGGTTCTCGATGAGAACAAGAGGATCTTGTTCTGGTCGGAAGTCAAGCATCTTCCCTAGAGCCAAGAAGTAGTCTCTTGTGTACTGGCACTTCCTATGGCCCAGAATTCCGATTGCCCACCCGAGAGTTCGGTGCATTTCCCGCTCATTCTTCCATGCTTCCATGTCTATCCATGAAGTCATCCGTTTTAAAGTCGTATTTTGGCTCCAAATGTCCTCTGTGACAATCGAATTGCTTCTTTTCTTGACCCATTTCGAGTGCGCAGTGTCTAGATGATGACATAAATCCCTGGCATAGGCTTGAGATAGTGTGTAGTCCTCCGTGAGAATGAGGACGTCATTGCTCTGAATGTACTCCAGTGTCACCCACATACGGTCGAACCACCGAGACCGAATGATGGCTGCAAGATCGACAATAAACTTATCGTAGGGAGAGTCCTTTACTTGGTCTGCGAGATGGGTTGCCTTGACGTCGTCCAGATGGATGACTGTTTTCGCAGCATGGTTATATATCTCCGGTATCAGAAGAAGGAGCTGTTCCTGAACCTCAAGGCGCCATTGTGGAACGCTCAAGTAGTCATGCCAGACTTCGCAACCGGGAAACTTGGCTGTAAGTGCCAGGAGGGTTCTGGAAGGAATTTGGTAAACCACCCTGGAAACTTCGATGCTCTCTAGACGAAGGTCCTGCGCAGTAGCCACTGTGGGGTGCCAGGCATGTGAAATGGGTACATAGTTGATCTTTTTAGCCTTAATACAAGACAGGTGTCTGTTGAAGATTCTCAGATTCCACGGTGATACTGGCTCCTGAGTGATATCAATGACAGATGATTGTTGGTTGCTGTTCCCGGCGGCTATGGTTCGTATTGGAGGTTCACCATCCGGAAGGAATTGTTTTCCGCACGACACGCAATCAGAATCAAGGCCAGTACCCCATACGTATGATAAGAATGAAGACTGTGGGGTCTGTCGCAATTCGCTGCCGACATGGAATGACACACTAGGCTCCCTTGATATGGCTAGTGAAGCAGTGCTATTCTCGCGTTTCCTTTTTAGATCTACAGTACTCGATACGATACTGAGAGAATTTGAGCCACTGGCAATGCCATCGGCAAGGTTCTCGCTCATGTCAAGTGCATTGAGCATGATTCAAAGAAAGGGCTTCATTAGGCTAGCTGTTGGGCGGGCTGAGCCGATCAGGCGGCTTGGCACGGGACAGCGGTCGGCCGATGGAAAATTCCAACTAGGGCTAATTTATCACAGGTCTATTCAAGCCTGATGAGACGATAGGCTAATGGCGCTGAAGGGAGCATGATAACGAGGTACGGTGTAGTAAGAGATGAACATAAGCCAGCTGAAGTCAGATTAATTTGGTGGCTGGCTTCAGATAAGGATAATCGCGCTAAGATAAGCATAATCAGATCTTATCTTGCGCCAATCTCATGTGCAGGGCGAGCAAAAGAGCATCATTAAGTCAACCATGTGCTTTTCAACAGCAGTTCAAAAGTAAAGTAATTATTTTGAATAAAATAGCTTCTAAGGTTTCCAAAGGCCAACTACGCTGCTAGCTTGACTATTCCCCTGATGTCCAAACCTCAAATTCGGATAGCCCCCATCCAACACCTGACCCAGCATTAGGTGCCTCAACACGCAGTCGAGAAGTCAATATGGAAGAGAAGACGATCTTGGTCTCGACATTTGAGCTGGTTGTTATCGGAGTACGAGCCTGGTCGGGAATCTCACCCACGCATTACCTGTCCAGTACTGAAGGTCGTAACTGGTAGGGTTTCCGAACACCATCAGAGTCATCGTAGAGGAAGAGCAGCACATTATCGACAGCTTGATCCTTGCGTAAGTCGACTCCGAAATGATCTTTCAAATTTGGACTATTATACAAAGTCCAGCGGCTGTTTTGTGGAATCCCTGTTCGGAAGATCATTCCGTTGATGGCCTGCATAGGATCATCCGCTGGAGACGTGTATGAGGCAAAAGCGAGGGGAAGTCGAGGATCTCGCTGGCTATTTGCTACTATGTTTATTTGGGAGGAAACTGGTGTTGGAACAGATGGACCGACCTTGATCTTTATAAGACCGATTGTTTCGCAACTCCCAGCAAGCTGACCATCAACGTAAACTTTCAAGCCTTCGTCTCGGTCGTAGACTGAACCTGTTCTGTCCCAAATGCAGTTATAGAGTGGCCGTTGTACGCCACATTCTCAACTGCAAAATAAACCCATTCTAACGGAGTCAAGGGATTGACCACTACTGTTTCACCAGACTGGACTCTTATCCCGATCAGGCCAACTAAAACATTATCAACAAAGGTCGAGTGGTTATAATCTCCGCTGTGATCGTAGCCATCATACATCCATTTGTCTTCGTCAGGATGATGAGCTTCAGCCACATAAGGTTGCTCGTTTTTGTATTATGTCCGAGCATATCGATGCAGCATTTCATAGTAGTCCTCTGCAGTGGTGTATTTCTGCGCTAGATAATCGTGGAGAACATTTTCAACCGCAGTTAGAGTCTGCGATGTTGCAAACGGCCATGAAGGACCATCCCATCGGCAGCAATTCTCTGCCTCATACATGAACTACTTGCTTCTTCGCTCAGCTATACTCGTGCGCCCAGTCGGAGGTATCTTTGTTGACATCGTCTCTCATTGGTTTTGGGAACTGGCCTGGTCCAACGAGCAAATACTTTGCGATATCTTGACCATATCTCGTATCATGTATCCACCGGCCTTCGGTGATATGATGACCTGCAGCAGCCACGATACCACCATACGGTGCGCCATAGCTGACGGGGTACAAGAACTCACTGGCCATGTAACCATACTCTGTTCCGGTGTAGACAAGGTGTTCTTTGTAGGTCTGCCAGCGGTAGTAGTATGCCTCCAGGGTCTGTTTATCGGGTATGTTCAGCAGGGGAATGTTCTTCTCGAACCATGGCTGGTCTTCTAAACCTTTCAGAAGCAGATGCGGGTCGAGAATGGCAGTCCCTCCTGTAGACGACGACATGACGCTTAGGAAGCAAAATAGTAGCCTGGTTACATTAGTTCTGATAGTAGACCTCGGTGGGTGCAGAATAGTATGAAGTTTTACGGAATCCATTCGACCGCAGCAGAGCTATGTGTCAAAGCTATAGTTGATGTTGACGTCACATCCTCGGTGCTTATTTTATAGTGGAAACGCCACATACCAGTACGAGGGTTCCGTGATTCAGCGTGGCATATTGCAACAGATTTTATTTCTTTCGTAGAGCACGGCACGAACGATTATTCTCTACCCCTTCTAGAACACCCAATCTATAATCCATCTGCTAATACAACATCTCTGCTTCAGGATAAAGTCAAGTAACGTAACTCGCGTAGTTCTTGGGGCTACTCGCTAGTATCTGTGGCGCTCGACCATTGAATCACTAGCTACTACAAGCTTAGCTGGCATTCCAATCTCTGCTAGCAGCAACACATTAAGAGGTAACGGTCAGATGATGACCTACACCTTTCCGTTTTTGAGTGAAAGGAGGGGCTCCTTACTGCTTGCGTCACGATGCTTTCTTTCAGCCACCAGACAGTTTCCACTGAGGCTTGAGGGTCTAGAGCCTAGAGGGCATTAGAAGAAGGTGAAGCTCGCAGACTTGTATAAGCGCTAAGTGCCAAAAAGGCTAATGTCTTTGGCCAACTCAAGCGCTCAACATGCCATCATCCAATCACAAAACGTATTGGGGCTGTGCTCTTTGAACCCAGAGCGAATGCGAGCTCGGTGATCCCATACGCCACGTTGCTATTGTTGGACACACATGCTAGCCATAGCTCTTGTCAAGTCTGTCTCTTGCGCAAAGCTTAGATCGCTCAAACCCGTAGCTTCACTAATGACGTTGTCAATTGGACTCCCACGCACAATCCGTAATGGAGCTATGGATACGACTGACCATAATGGAGTCTATTGCGTGAAACGTAACAATCGTTTGTTGGAATATTCGTTCTTTTCGAGCAGATGAAGCATGGTAAGTTGACGTTGATGACCATTATATAACTCGGAGTTCCATTCGTGAAACCGAAGGCATCACCATCAACAACACATCACTTCCTCAATAACGTTCACAGCCATGTCTCCTCAACTTGAGACAGTTCTTTCGCTCAATGATTCAATGTCTGATCTTTCTTTACAGAGAGTTTCACACTACGATACGAACGCCCAAGAACCTTTGGGTGGGAAAACAGAGAATGTGTCGGTTACTCTACCTCCAGTCACCCTGCCAGATCAAAAGGGCTCAGAAATGACACGCGACCTTCGATGTAAGTGCTTCGGCTCACCATCTGTCAAGCAACCGTACTAATTCTCGTCAGACAAACACGCTTCTACTTACCGAAGAATCTTCGCGTTCATCTTCATCACCAACATGGCAGTATTCATTGCCCTTCTCGTTACCTCTAAAGCTAGTATCTTATCAAGAGATGCCGCCAGCGCAGCCTCTGCAAACCTCATGGTATGCATCTTATTTCGACAAGAGGAGTTCGTGAACCTTTGCTACGAAATTGTGGTGCTGGCTCCTCACTCGTGGCCGCTCTCTATTCGGAAACGATTAGCCAAGGTCTTTCACTACGGAGGTTTCCATAGTGGTGCTGGAGTTGCTGCTACTGCTTGGTACATGGCCTATACCATCCTTGCCACTCAGGAATGGGCTGGGGACAGACAAAAGTACAAACTCGTCAACATGATCACCAGTTGGATCGTGGTTGCCATGTTCCTCATCATTCTCATCGCAGCTTATCCCAGTAATCGACGAAAGTTCCACAATCATTTCGAATCTTTCCATCGATTCGCCGGCTGGGTATCTTTGCTCGCCTTTTGGGTACACAACATTGTGTCAGCTCGTGTTACGGCACATGAGTGGAACCAGTCTATTGGTTATGCTCTTGTGCGATCTCCCAACTTCTGGTGCATCTGTGTTACGACCTCATGCACGATCGCATCATGGTCCCGACTGCGCCGCAGGGTTGTGTACCCCGAGAAACTTAGCGATCACGCCACTCGTCTTCACTTCAAGTACCGAGGAATGAAGCCCTTCTATGGTCTCAAGATCAGCGACAAGCCCATGACAGAGTGGCATGCATTTGCTACTATTCCTGATATCGAGCCGGAGTCTGGCAAGGTTGAAGGTTTCAGCGTTGTTGTTTCCAATGCTGGAGATTTCACCAAGAAACAGATCATGAATGACAGTGAGCGAAAGCTCTGGGTTCGCGGTGCGCCTCTTCATGGGCTTCTCTATACATCAAAGCTATTTCGTCGAATCGTCATCGTCGCTACTGGATCTGGTATCGGGCCTTGTCTTTCTCTTCTCCATGCCGATGAGACCCCTCGCCGTGTTCTCTGGTCTACTCGCGATCCTGAGAAGACATACGGACCAACTGTTGTCGGTGCAGTTCAGCGAGCTGATCCAAATGCAGTTATATGGAACACCACTGAGCGAGGTTACCCGGATATTGTCCGTGAGACTTACCAACTTGTGGTGGAGTCTGACGCAGAGGCAGTTTATATCATCTCGAACCCCAAGGTCACTGAAAAGGTTGTTTTTGGTATGCAAACACGAGGTGTCCCAGCATATGGAGCCATCTTTGACTCTTAGATGTTTACACATTGGGAATTGGGGTGCTTTTGTTTAAGGTTTAGAGAATCAGTGGCTTTTGCATAGACTATAGATTATAAAAGACACGAGGCTAAAATAGATCCATATATTACTAGAACAACGAATGATTACACAGCATGAGGAAGCGTCCTGATGTTAACATATTTATGTCTTGATCTTCCCCAAGCCAGGTGCGGGCGAGTCTTGGACAACCTGTATCTCAAGGCTTGCCTTCAGACTGAGCCTTTTCGTAATTATGTCTTCTAGCCTATACACTAATAAATTTAAATATTGTTCTTAACGGTGTTAAATAGGGCTCTTCCCTGCGGATATAAAAACATCTTTTCAGCATCAATCTAGCAGTAGCGGTACCTAAATACTTATAGATCCAGACTGAACACAACTGATACACAAACTCCAGTGTCGCCGAGAGAAACGAGACTCAAACGCCTGATATAACCTTATCCACTTTGCATTTTATAATTCATTTCTTCGGCTTCCTTCCCCAGACGACATAAAGAGGCATATAGGCATGAATGCGCGGGTTCACCAGATCTCGCCGAACATCAATTAGAGACACCTATAAGCAAGTTAGCAGTTGAAAGCATCGTCTGGAATAGCATTATAGCCTGCTGAGCTATGTGGCTAGCTTACCTCAATCTGAGCACTGGTCCGTTCAAAGGCCTTATTCAAGAGCTGATAAGAGAACCCAGATAGTCCATCGAGCATGTGATCAGCCCACATCCATCCCACTTGCTTGAGCCGTGGGTCCTTGGCCCAGCCGTTGATAGGCATCTTGATAATACGTTCGTGGACATCCACAAAGCCAACCCGCTTGTAGATCTCTTTGAGATTCTTGCCAAAGATGGCCGGGCGCTCTAGCTTATCCGCCGCCGCTATCAAGTCATTGCACCATGTCGCAACTGGGCCTTGAGGATCAAGAGTGTCGTCGTCGCACAGGGGAATGCAGTCCGTCTCTTGCGACTCAAACCAGCCGCCGGGCTCAAGCGCATTGAAGGCTTGCTGGGCTATCTGCGTCTCAAAATCCGACCAACATCCAGAAGTGCTACGCGTGTGAATATAGTCAAACTTCTGATTGAACATCCACTCGTCGCTTCTATTGTATCTTGGTCAGAATGATTGATCGGGTAGGGCGGATGTTGCAGAAAGAGACTTACGAGTCCTCGACGTAGAAGTAGACATTCGGAGGCACGTCGTTTGGTTGAATGGGAGATAGGTCTGTGCCGATAATTGTGGCGTTGGGGAAGATGTCACCCATCTGGATAGCCCAGTCGCCTATCCCAGTGGCGACATCGAGAATATTCTTTGGTGGCCTTCTAGTAGAGAGCGGTGCCAGGTACAGCTTGCCTTTCATAATCATCTTATAGCACTCGCCCATAATTCCGAGTCTCTCTTGCTCTGTATTGTCATTAGGGAACAGATATGCTATATGGGAGTGAATGGTCAGTCAAATGTTGTAAAACTGCAAAGGAATCTGGGTTGCTTACATCCAGCACGATAAGCATGATAGGTACGGCCAAACTCTTCAGGAAACGTCTGCACACTGTCGGTCAAAGAAGCCGAATCATCCCAATCCTCGACCTGGATAAAACTCGACGTCGCTGATGAGGCATGTTCTGCTGAAGAGACCGACCTGGCCGCAGACTGAGCCTGAGACTGAGAGGAGAAAAAAAACACCAAGTCAGCTCGCTGCAACGTGCTCTTGACATGGGACAAGTTTAGCCTACATTAGCTCCCAAGGGAAGACCGTCTGTCGCCCTCAAGTCAGTCATCGAGGGGCAGTTGAAAGTGAATTCCCCACTTCGGGCATTGACCTCGTTTCCACCGCGGGCATCTCGGTCTTGGCCTTCCAAGGGCTGTTGGCTCTGTTGGTCCACCATCCAGTATATGTATCGACACGACGACGTGGTCGTGTGTATGTTGGTTGGCTCGGTTTGATATGGGAAGAAATTTGATCATAATGTGGCTCAGGCCCTTTGGGCAAATCGTGGTGGTTGGCGAAGAGACTAGTGGCTGACTGGAAATTAATTCCTCCTTTTCCGATATTAGCGTTAATATTTCTGCAAACAGCCATTTCGCGCTGCGACAAGAGCAGCTCAGTCTTGAATGAGATTAGCTCTTGCAAAAAAGGATTTCCTACGTAAAGTAAATGCTGCAACTAGTTAGTATACAGAGTTTCTATGTCAGGATAAGTAAAACCGCCAGATTAAACTCTCACCAAGAGATATAGTAGGAGTCCTCTATAGATTAAACTGCTACCCGAATGTCTGGCATGTTATTCGTCCCGCTTGGCCGGGAATTCTACCGGTTCCGTGGCTCTGGTAATGTCTTGTCACACTTGGTCCAAGTCCCTGGTACTTGAGACGAACACGTCACGCAAAAAGGAGAGGGGGGACCCGACGGCCTCGGATTGGCCCGGCTTCAACGGAGCATGGACCATCTTTTTGAGACCTGTTCGTGAGGCCTGATGTGGATGCATGCTTCGGCTGTTACCGTACCCTCAAGGATGCTTATGCACTTCACAGCCAACACGTTCAGAAAATGGCGCAGACCGTTGCCTACACGTGATAAAACACCTGGCCTGTTGATCAAAGCAAGTCTGAGATCACCAATGGCAAAAACGGTGGAATGACAGACTGTAAAAGATGCTCTGTACTAACAGCCCCCGCTCCGCTTCAGGGTAGTCAAGTTGCTTGATCCGAGTGGCAATCTAACGTCACCGCTACAACTTTTAGATATGGTTACCTCGCCAGTAACTCCCGCTTACTGATGACCGGTCATATCACGAGTGCTCTAGGCACGCTAAGAAAATGATCTAGACATGCGTGACAGCGTGGCCCGCTACGCTTCTGGCGGCAAGCGGGCAAACCTCCCACATCTGGCTCAACGTGCGCTCCATCCTGGCTTCGCTTGTACCAAAGGTCCATACGCGATCACCAACAGACAGTCAGTAGCGGCATTTATTCCTTGCAAACTTAGCAATACAACATAACAGAAGGGAGCCGATTATAGTCTCCCTTGATACGTGTCATTTAGTTGATATATGTCGTGGAATATGATATGATTCCAAACACCGAGGGCCGGGAATATCACCAGAATAAAAGAGGGTTTAGCTGGCCGAGCTATCTAGGCCAGATAAAGGAATTCCTGTCCGTGCCCAGGTCCTAAAACTCATCGTTCTCAGCCACTATTCTCTACTTTGCTTTTCAGTCCAGATCGACTATCCATTTGCAGTCCACTTCACACTTAATTATACCTTCCGCTATGGCATCTTCCGAAGATCAGTGTGAGGTACCCGAGCTGCTTACCCGCTTTACTAGCTGGAAGCATCCTCAGACGGCCCACATATTCCAGTACTCCAGACAGAGCTGTGACCGCTCACTCAAGGAAGTCTCTCAAAATGAAGTTATCTCGCGCAATGGCGAATTTGCCGCATGCGGAGGTCTCTACGGAAGCTGGGTCTACCCCGGTGGCGACGCTGAGAGGATCAAAGTCGTTGCCGACTTTTATTCGGCCTGGGTCTTTCTAGATGATCTCATCGACAATAGCATTGACATGAAGTATACATGCGATGTGCTTGACGACATCAAGGCCCGGGTGACAGGTCCTCTCAAGGGAGATCAAGGCCTCGACCATTTGTTCAGGCTCTGGAGCCATGAGGGCTGGAACAGCGAACTCCTCCAGCTCGCAAAGGCTGAAATAGATCTCTGGCTCCATTGTACCCAGGCTCTTCGCAAGATTGAAGTGGAACAAGAACCGGTCTCTGTGGAGGAATACTTGACCTACAGGCAAACCAACGCCGCAATGGGTCTCATGTTTCTCATCGTGCCATTCACGCGACCAGACCTTACCGACGACCTACTCCGTCTGCGCAAATGGTCACCGGATACTCTGAAGAACATTTTCAGCTACAGCGGCCGAAATATGGGCGTAATTCTCGACCTCTACAAGCTCAATGCGGACCATGCCCAAATCACGGAGTACAGCCACATCGCTGCAATTATCCAACAGAACTCCGACACCCGCATGGACTTCCAGCAAGCTGTTGACGCCTCGGCTGAGATCTTCCATGAGTACGAGGACAAGCTTGCCGTCGAGTTCGCCAACGTGGCTACCTTGAGCCCCCGACTCGCCAAAGCGTTGGAGGATGTTCACGCTGGCAGCATCGCTTGGCTCAACCTTATGCGCGGTCGCAGATACGTCAAGAAGACCCAGTCACGACGTCACGGCTATAGCGCAATGATCGCTGCGATCATCATCTGTGGGCTCCTCCTGGCTGTTGTTCTTATTCTCTGGCTATGGCCTTCTTTGTGGTCTCATTATGTTCCGGTTGGAGGCAGACAGATCTTTGCGGAGATGTAATCCAATACACGGGATTGGAAACCATGGTGGTAGAGATTTCATTTTTATTTCACGACATATAACGACATTGGGCGGCTAGCGTGACTGAATTAGTTTACTGAAGTTTGCATTAAATATCACATGTTCATACCGAGGTCGATCAAATCTGCAGGGGTGAAAACGTGACATGTCAAGTGCTTCTTCTGATACACCAAGGTAAAATAATTACAGAAGCCATTTACAATTATCACCAATTCACCAGGTAACATATAAAAGTACAATTTTGAAGACAAGGAGAAAATCACGAAAATCAAGAAAAATTTGCCTTGTTTGGCCATTATGATTTTTTATGCGATGTTGGATCTCTATGGCCAATCTGTCTTACCGAATAGCTTTGAGTACTGCCCAAAACGGCTGCTTGTCCCACAGCATGTACGCTTTCTGTTTAGTAGTCCACCCTCGGCCTTCCGGCACTGACTCAATGTCAAAATTGTAAACGAGGCGCGCCAATGCCAGGCGTGTTTCAGCCCAGGCGAGACTACAAGATCAGCTCAACGATCGGATGGTGAGTTAAGATAAGGACACTTACTTGCGACCAGGACAATTTCCGTGCCCCAAACCAAAGGGCTGGAACGTATCAAAACGGTCTTCAGAGAATTCGGGGTCCTTCATAAAACGCTCAGGATGATATTCGAGAGCCTTATTGAAGTGTCGCTCAGAGTGGTTGGTGGCCCACGAAGCAACAGCGACAACCGTCTAACTCGATCAGCTTTCATGGATAAGTAACAGACACATTCTTGACTCACATTCTCTGGCACAGCATGGCCAGCGATGACTGCGCCCCCATGGGGGACGACTCTTGGTAACGCAGGCGGGACTGCAGGAAAACATCGTAGGGCCTCATTCAAGCAGGCAGCGAGGTAGGGCAATTGGTTGACAGACACTATTGTGATATCCTCCTCGTTCTTGAAGGTTGATCGAACTTCCTCAGACAGTTTCTGCAATTTGGCTGGATTGTCAGTCAGCAGAGAGACTGCGGCTACCAACAAAGTAACAGAGCTCTCGGAGCCTGCTGTGATCAATATCGTGGCATTCTCCATAAGCTGAGCAAATGTCTTCAATGGCAGTCTCGTTAGTGCGCCGATTGTAAAATGACAAGAAAGGTGAAAGACATACCAGAGGCGGCTTTCGGTCAAGAAGGGGTTGGAAGATGTCCAGTCTTGGCTTTTCCACCTTGATGCGAGCCTCGACCTTCTCCCTTGTAAGGTGTTCGTGCAGTATCTTTCCCCTCAGAAGGGAACTGCCTGACAAAACATGGACAATTCGTTGAAGCCCCAGGTACATCAATACCTGCATAATGGCAAACTCTCTAACATTCTGGCTCACTGCTTTGACCCAAGGATGGTATTGCTCAGATTCAAGGCCCCCAAAGTCGGATCCAAAGCCAAGGTTTCCGATGATATCGAAAGTGTAGTGGTTAAACCATTCGCGCAGATTGACAGGCTTTCCATCCTTGGAGGCCTCAGTCAGTTTGCGGATGAGTGTATCCGTATATCCTTGGATAATGGGCTCCTGGAACTGCAGCGATCGTTCTGAGAAGGCTGGCGAGAGCTGCCGCTTCATAGAATCATGATACGGCCTATCTAACGAGACAAAGGTCTCTGGAGCGCTTGGGCCAGCCCATTGATAGAATCTGTCATATCTGGCGAAATCGCCAAGCCGAGCTGAGCCTCCATGAGCGACATATATGTCTCTCCATGCCTCTGGGTCTATGAAAGACAGCTCGTTAGGCCGGATGCGCACAACAGGGCCATATTGCTTGTGAAGACGTTCAGTCTCGAACAAAAGCTCTCCACGCAAGAACTTGTAGTGACGGTACAATGGCGAAGCCCGACAGAGAAGCGGACCAGGAAAGTTACGCAGCGGGTGCAGGAAGATGTTATACACCACGTATCCAATGCAGAGGACTGTCGTCTAGGCGATAATTAGCTTAGAACGTAGAGGAAAAGCCGTCGTGTCTGAGACATACAGCAGCGACGCCTCCAGCTAGAATCGAGACACTAAGCATGGTGGCTACAATGAAGCAATGCTTTTACTGGCGATAGCATGAGAACGAGAACAGTAGATCATCCAGCTAACCGATCTTGGTGAGGTTTTATTGAACTGCAATCGGAACTCATGGAAAATAATGTGATCCCCGCTTCCCCATTGCATGCCTAGCGCGTTTTTAACGTTGTCAACATCATTTTCTGAGATTCTCTTATCATTTATGACTAGACAAGGGTTGACTCTCCAAAGACTGATCTTACGAACTCAACAGCCGATGTGTGCATTTACAAATACGTGGCTCGCTATTAGAGGCTGGGGGGATTTTGGTGTGAGTGGGTATGTAAGGGAGGACCAACATGCATAACAAACAGGATATGGAAAAGCTTAGAACCAAGACTTCGAGTGGGCTCCACTTCCCGCAAGAGCCCAATAAACCAGCAAGGGTAAGAAGAATCGGAAATAAGTTCTCTTTTAGGACAAGACTGTATCTAAGTTAGATTGGCCACGGACATTGGAGAAATAGCAGTCTGATATAAAGGGCCTATGTACGGTATCTAGCTGCTGTATTTCCACTGATCCTTAGCGGCGGTTAATGGTGTTCAAGGTGGAAGTATACGAGGGCTTCTTCTGGAAGTTGTCATTCCAAAGGAGAGCAGATCCCTCACCGGGGAAAGTTCCGGGGACCCAAGAGTACTTATCAGAGATACCCTGCAAGCGATTAGTACGAAAGAAATCAAGCATGTGAAGCGATAAACATACCCAAACGGTGATACCAACGCATCGCTTAACATCCATGCAAGAGCCAACGATTCTGGCATATGCATCGGCATTGGTCTGGAGCTTCTGCTGGGTAGCAGGAGTGTTCATGCGAATGTCCAACTCAGTGTAGGCAACGTCGACGCCCAGATCAGCGAGGCCCTGGAGGACGGAAGCCAGCTTGGCTCGCGAGGGGGTAGGGGTGTTTTGGGTAGGAGTGCTCTCGCTGGTCATGTGAGCCTGCAGACCGATGCCGTCGATGCGAAGACCGTAGGACTTAACGAGTCTGGCGATACGCTTGGCTCCCTCAGTCTTGGCGTTGCCGTACTCGAGGTTGTAGTCGTTGTAGTAGAGCTTGGTGGTGGGGTCTGCTGCCAGGGCCATGCGGAAGGCGATGGGGATGTAGGCCTCGCCAATGACGCGGAGGAAGACGCTGTCACGGTAGGTTCCATCCTCGTTGAGAGCTAAATGATTGGTTAGCCTTCCCAAAGTGTCTAAGAGCCTCATCATGAAAGTTTAACTTACCCTCGTTGACAACATCCCAGTGAGTGCACTTTCCACGGTAACGTCCCATGACGGCGTTGATGTGATCTCTCATCACAGCCTGCAGAGTCTGGTTGTTCCAGTTGCCGTTAGCAACCCACGATGGGAGCTGGCTGTGCCAAACAAGAGTATGGCATCGCAGCTCGTAACCTCGCGAGGTGGCGGCGGCAGCGTGCTGATCAGCAGGACCCCAGTTGAATTGGCCACGGTTGGGCTGGATGGCCTCCCACTTCATAGCGTTCTCTGGGGTGATGGAGCCAATTTCATTCTTGTTGTTGATGATGTTGGTCTCTCCCTGATCATTGCGCACGGTGAGAGCAGTACCGAAGTACTGCTTGCCAGCGGCCTTCATGGCAGCATGGAGGCCAGTGGCCTGTCGTGCCTCGACATCACTGGCTGTATGTGAGCGATGCTATGGCCATTCTCATAGTATATGACTTACGGAACGGGGTTGGCAACGGCGAAGCCATTGAAAGCGGCCAAGGCCACTGTGGGGATGAGACTGAAACGCATTTTTGCAGCTTGTGATAGTGACTGAAGAACGAGACTTAGATCTGTCTGCGATGAGCCAGAACATCTCTCTAAATTCAGCGATTCAACTCATATTATATATCAAAACTGTTCATGATGTCAATTACCTAATGTTTCCCGGCTAAATCGATGTCTTGGTCGTTTCACATCTCGCGGCACTCTCTCTTATCCTAGATGGCTAAAACCAGGTCCGGGGTTATTAGCCGGCTCGGCATAGCCAAATCAGCAGACAGAAAACGTGTTTCTATGCAAGCATATGCTATTTGTTTGTTCCTTGCATGAATACGGTAGATTAAAAGAATTAGACCGTATGTTTGATGTCAGTCAAGACCTAAGAAACGCGTGCAAGAATTGGATATGTGCTTGAATACAGGTCAAATTCGTGCAAAGCAACGAGCTTGTAATTCAACAACTAGTCTACTTATATTATAGAAGAGCGATTGTACCACTTCAGTAACTGGAGTCTCATTATCATCTATCAGTATATTCTCTTTCCCCGGATAATGGCCTCGACTCAACTCCATGAGAGCCGAGGCTAGCTGAACCAAGAGCCATGAATTCCAGATGCCAAGTGACCCTTCAATTACAGGCTAATACCAAAATCCTTGACTCCCCACAACAGACCAGATCATGTCCGGGGTATGATCATGAGACTTTGAAGCTTAATTGTTATTGATGCGGTATTCGGATCGCGCCTGGGGATGAATACGATGATCGACGCGGAGTGTGAGCCTCCGACTACCGAATTCGTGTTTGGTGAGTGTGGGGAAATCTGCCGTGAATAACCGGCTGAACGGTTAGCGTTGGCAGTATGGCCAATTAGGCTGTCGGCTGCCATTATGTCAGCCTTTTTCGTTAAGCGGTGAGCGCGTCAACGCGTTAAGGACGCGTCAGATATAGGGTATGACGACAATAATTGTGTTAGAACAGCTGTGCTTTTATGTAAATAAATAACTAATCTAGATGTTGACAGGAAAAAAGAAATAAAATTACATTAAAGACGTTTACATGGAACCGAATTATTAATCAACCCTCTCGTGCTAAAACTTTAGAAAGCTCAGTAAGAAAATAATCCACTAACGCAGCAGCCTTTGTAGATTCCCCTTTGAATTGTAACTTATCGCCACTCGCAGAAACGGTGACATCACCACTTTCGCTAACAATAACATTAAAGAAGCAATGGTGATCAGGTAAATGAGCAATGCCAAGTCCGTCAATGGTAGAAACCGTAGATGACGGCTCTGTAGCGGTGAAGTAGTCAGAAGCGAGTGGCCCAGGGAGCCTATACCTTTCCAGAACCTTAGGCCTATCTGTGGAATCCCCGTTCTGAGATACTACATGGTCGCGTCGGTAGATGATGTTCAAGTGCGAATTGAACTTGGGACCCAGCTCTCGAACACCATCTGCCTGACTGAAGCAATTGAGCTGCGCGAGATGGCCCTGGATGAAGCCGAGTAGCTGTTCAGTCGAGGACTCCAAGTCAATAGAGAATGGCGTTACAGAAAGAGTTGGGATGCTCGCATCAGTCAGATCTAGGGTTTGCGTGCCATCAGGTGATGAAAGAGATCGAGAAGCATGGTTGAGACCAAAAGTAGGCTTGGTTCGCTGAGTGAAGTGCTGGAGGGTCCTTGCGTAGGACAGAATGAGAGCTGCAGAGACCTCTGAGCTACTCTTCTGCAACAGCGACTTGATGCTATTCTGAGGGGTGGTGTTGGAGCTCGTCTTGAACTGAGGGCCATGCGCTGATAGAACAGTATGCTGAGCGCTGTGACCCAATACCGTCTCTTGAGCACCGGAAAGATGTCGCCTCCAGTATGCTTCCTCGACGTCAGGTTGTCTGATTGCTCTGACACTCTGAACAACTTGCTCCAGTGATTGACGCGGCTGTAGGATCTTGCCCCTGCTGAGAAGATCGTTGATGTCGTGCTCAATCGCCTTGATACTCCATGCGTCGTAAAGTGCATGATGGAGTCTCAAGACAACCGCTTTGCCGTCTGCAGCTTCCAAGAAAGAGAAGCGGATTGGAGGCTCCTTCAATTCAGATGCCTTGGCATTTTCCTGGCTCACATGCTCCGCGATCAGCTCCTCGACAGCCTTCGACGAGTCTGACAGGGCTCTGAAGCGCGAGCGGGCTGACCATTGCTCTGACAGAGTGACTTGGTACAGTTCGGTAGCGGTCGCTCCTGTTGCAAAGGTGGTTCGGAGGATATCGTGGGCCTTGACAAGCTCAGAGCAACAGGCCGCAACTTGTTCCTTGTCGAAGGCATCCGGTAGTCTGTAAACCCACGGGGCCTCAAAGAATCTCTTCCCGTTGTGCAACCAAAGCTCAAGGTGGGAGCGCTGACCGGGCAAAGCTGGGACGATAGACTTGATAAGATGTTCCGGCTGTCCAAGGGCCTTAGCTATCGCCGACTTCAAACCTTCTCGAAGAGGCTCCGGTTGATGCCGGGCGCCATCTTTTGTTGGCTTGCGCGAAGATGCTGGGCGGGTGATGATGTCGCGAACACTGGCACCCTTCATGATCTCAAGGACACTGGCACTAAGTCCAAGTTGCTGTTTCAGAAGCTTCGATAGTCGAATGGCCAATATCGAGTCCAGTCCAACACTGATGAGTCTCGTGTTGTAACCGATCTTCTTCCCACCTCGCCTTGTACCAACAACCGCCTCGACAAGCTTCAATGCTGCATCCGCTGTTGGAGTCGAGCCATTCATATCAGGCTCCGTCGCATCGATCTTTGACTCTTGAGGTGGCGCGTTGTTGACTGTGTTGAGGGACTTGGTGTCAACGACAGGCATGTCAAGTTCATCCAGAACGTGGTCCAAGGCTGCACTCAGACTTTTGCCCAGTGAATCAACCTGTTCTTGAAGTAGCTTGGCCCTGAGCTTTCCATTGAGGATATTGTCCCTGATATGGAAGCTCACGATCAGAGGGTAGTCATCATAGGCTGGCCCAGTCGCGTCACCATCTTCAACCTGCACGGATTTGAACAGCTTCTCTGAGTCATCGCTGGCATTAAAAGACCCAAGAACTCCGTCAAATACGAACAGACTCTGGAAAAGGGCTGCTGGTGCATCTGCCTTATCATGCCCGGATCTCCAGAGCGCCTGGACCTTCCTCAGTGAAGCCATTGAATTGGTGCCTCTTGCACTGTCGATCTGCTTCTGCACAAGTGTTAAGGCCTGCGAGACACTGATGCAGCCGTCGGGATCACCAAGTTGCACTCTCATAGGCAACGTGTTGATGACGGGGCCAACGATGCCAACATCATCATCGGCATCCGTTGAAACAACCTCTCCATACACAACGTCACCTTGTCTATAGAGGGACTCGCACAAGACCTTGATCCAGGACAGTTGAAGTGCTGCTTTGACGGTCACGCCGAGATCTTGGCATCTAGACTGGAGAAGCGACAGTTTGCTCGTATCCAAGCTGAAATGGACCGCAGATGATGCTTTGAGATCATCGCTGGGGAAGTCGAGGGGTGTATACGTGTAGTCGCGAATGGAATCTGTCCAATAGGCAATTGAAGTCCGCTGTGCAGAGGCAACAGTCCTTGCAAACGGTCTGTACAGATGCTTGGGCTCGTCGACGCCTTCAGTGAGATCATTGTTGAGATGTCGACGGTAGTGGTCTTGGAGGATACTCCAGACAGACTGGATAGATGCTGCATCATAGAGAGCATGATGGATTCGCAAATGAACTCGACCAGGCACTGTTGGTTGAACCTCCCAGTTGACACGGTCGCTCTGCTCAGTAGGAGAAACGATACCAACCCAAGGCGACTCATCGTCATCGGTGAAAATGAATCGGGTCCTGAGGATCTCACATGCTTGGACAGTGTCTTTCACAGCAGCGAAGAACTTGTCAAGACTGGGTGTATCATGCGCAAGAGCATAGTTCGAAAGTTGGACGGCATGGACATACGTATATGCATCGCCATTAGTGGCGAGAGATGCACTAAGCATGCCCTCTTGAAGCGGTGTTGCGATGAACATGAGACTCTTAGCTAGACGCTCAATGCTTCTGTCATAGAGCTCAGTGTCACTTAACTTGCTGCCGGTACGCTCGCTGCTGGATTGCCACTTGATGGTGTCAGCTGAAGCAGACTTTGCCTTTGCATCCTGCAGAAGCTGGGCGACGCCCTTGATGGTTCGTGCTTTGATCACGGCATGAGAAGACAGCTTGGTATTGTGTGACTTGTTGATCGACTTGACAAATGGAAGGACGGTGATAGAGTCAAGACCGAGCTGATACAGTGATGTTGAATCGGGCTTGGATGACAGGTCAGATGGATTGAGATGGACGAAGCGACTGAGGGCAGCTTTTACATCAGATAGTGCCTGATTGTAACTTGGTGTAGCTGTCGAGGTATTCTCGCTTCGAGAGCCATTAGAAACTTGGGCTGGTACAGTCTTTGCAGTGAGAGGTGAAGTAGCAACATCCGACACTTTGACAGTCTTGTCAGCGCAGCTGTACACAACCTTCTCAAAAATTTGGCCAACATCCTTGAGCTGCTCCACGTTCAAAGCTCCAGCAGAAGAAAGTGTTAACATGATCCTTCCATCAGCATGGAGATCCACGTCAAACGCTAAAGCCATGTCGGTACTGCTACTAGTAGGCAAAGCGGTCATCTGTCCTGGCTTGGCGCCACTGGATTCATTGGCAGACACGATATTGATACTCAAGAGACTGTCGAAAAGCTTGTCCTCTGATCCCGACCAGCGCTGTACTTTGTCGACGCTGGCAAGTGGCATGGCACCGTGGCAGACATCAAGGTGAGACTTGTGAACTCGCTGAGCCAGCTGGGGCAGAGTCTCATCGATGCTGTTGATGGTAGCGGCTCGAATGAGAGTGTTGAGGCATGGGCCAACAAAGTTATCAACATCTTTGGCAACACCATCTAGCAATGGCCGAAGTGACATAATGAAGCCGTAGACAACAGACGACTTCTTGGTGAGCTGGGCGAGGCACAAGGTGACAGCCAGCTGGAACGCGGAAGACGCCGATACCGTTCCTTCAGGCCCGGCGGAGTGAGCTTTGAGTCTGGCGTTAAGCTCGGAAGTAGTGTACCCAAGACAAAGAGTCTGACGAGCCATGGTACTACTCGCGTTGTTATCATCAATAGCTCCAACTCGGCATGGTTGAACACCCTGCAATTGTTGTTGCCACGATCGTCTTGTAGCATCGAGCTGCTCGTTCGATAGGCTGCAGTGATTCGAGATGGAGGACAAGGCTGCTAAGCTACTGGCTGCAGCAATTGGAGACGTCTGGCTGTTGTAGGCCGCTTCAAGCTTGCTTTTGAGGGACTCGATAGCAACACCGTCGAATAATGCATGGTGGATGTTGAGTGTCACGATGGTCTCGTCTCCATTGATTTCGGAAAGCTGTAGTCTGATGGGAGGTCGTGTATTCATCTGAGACACAATATCCGCTGGATGCCCATGATCACCAAGAGGAGAAGATGGCAGCGACCGAAGAACGATCTGGAAGATCTGGCCATCATCTTCACGTTGAAGGAAGCAAGTTCGGAGCATCGCTTCCGATGCGATGACTTCTTCAGCGATCTTCTTCCATCTGTTGATGTCTGTGTTGGGACTGAGGCGGTAGCTGAACTGTGCCACGTATGGTACGTTGTGTCCTTCGGTGTTCTCTCTTTCATTGAAGGCACTAAGCCAAACGAGGGAGCGCGCGATGAGAGCAGACTGGAGAGGAAGACAAGGAAGAACGGCTTCGATGTTAGTTAAATCTAGACCTCCTGGAAGGGGACCGAGGTCTGATGCGCTGAAAGTCGGTATGTGTAGATCGTCCGTGGATGGAGGTGTGGACAGAGCTGTGCTCTTATTCGGGCTGCCACTCTCTTGTTCATCGGCAAGTCTTGTAATATCTGCAACTGTGCACGATGAAGAGAGGAGGTGTGTCATCCTCAACTGAGAAAAGCCGCGTTTTCTCAAAAGAGAGACTAAGTTCACCGCTGAAAGACTGTCGACACCAAGACGTTGGATGCCGCTGGTGCTTGACGCCTTGACACTGCCACCAACGGCTTCTTCAATCGCCGCGACCACAATCGACTCCTTTACAGTCAAGCCAGCCGCAGATCCAGACACGTCTCCCGAGGTGCTGCCATAAGTCTCGTGATCCTGCTGACTAGCTACGAAGTCCTTTGCCAAACGTGCCAAGATCTTGGTATCGACCTTGCCAGAGGCGGCGAGGTATGGGATCTTGGAAACCCAGACCATTGTTGGTACCATGAAAGCAGGGAGCTTATCTTGGCACTCGTGCTCGATCATCTCGAGCAGTGAAGCCGACTCCTCATCTTGGACCTCAAGTAGCTCAACCTCCTGTTCAGCCGGACTCTTGGGACTACTAGTCGTCCTAGCGATGAAGCCAAGCAGCTGTTGTTGTTGATTCGAGCTATCACCTCCAGTGGAAGCAACCGCAGCTGCAAAGTCAAAGTCACCCTTGTCAGCGGCAACTTGCTTCAGGAAGCCAACGACCTCGTCAAGCTCAAGTCGCTGTCCGCGAATCTTAGTTTGCTGGTCAGCTCTGCCAAGGAACTCAAGCGATCCGTCGTTCATCATCCTCATCATATCGCCTGTTCGGTAGATTCTCTTGCTGGTGCCGTGGGGGAGAGAAATAGTCTGGAAGCTCTTGGCCTGTTCGATAGGACGGTTGAGATAGCCCATTGCCACTTGAGGACCAGCGATGCAGAGTTCACCTGGCTGACCTCTTCTAGCAATGACAAGATTGTCATCATCGGTGTTGGGACATAGAAGTAGAGCTTCAAGGCCTTGTAGAGGAAGGCCAAGATTCCGAGCGTTGGAGTCTTGATGCACAGCATGGCCCAAACATCCAATGGTTACTTCTGTAGGACCATAGAAGTTGAAGAGAACAGCCCGATCGTCCGCTGTATCTGAGACTCGCGTCTGGGCCCAGGTGTTCAAAAGCTCATTCGAAGCCTTCTCTCCGCCAGTAGTAACTACTCTCACAGATGGAACATCCTCAGGTCGTAGCCTCAATTGGCTCAACACCGAGGGAACAGATCCGAAGTGCGTAACCTTCAGCTCATTGATCAGCTCCTTCAGATTCGCCATCATAGCCGTGCGGTCCTTTCCAATGACGACCCGGTGGCCAAGATGCCAGGGCACGAACAGTTGTGTCAGATGAGGATCGAAGGCGCGGGAAGTCAGGTTGAGATACTTCCCAGTACCGCCTAGCCTTGCAGTAGCAGGCGAGTGTTCCATCAATCGAGTGCTGAATGCAGAGATGAAGTGACAGAGGTTGCTGTTGGAAACTCGAACGCCCTTGGGACGACCAGTAGATCCAGAGGTGTAGAGGAGATAACCGCCAGTGCTGGTTGGCGATGGGATCTCAGATACCGGCCAAGACAGAATGGTATTGATGTCATCATTCGCGTCAGGGAGCAACAGCAGAGGAGGATCGTTGGCATCGCCGAGTCCCAAGTCTTTGAAAAGCTCATCGGTTGTAATGACAAGCTTGGCACCCGCATCTCGAATAAGGAGCTGTTTGCGAGCTGAAGGCAGTTCCTCATCGACGGGAAGATACACGAATCCAGCACGGAAAATGGCCAGAGTGACTGCCAAGGAATTGATATCTCTACCAAGGCACATAGCTACAGGGTCATCAGGCTGTAGACGAGCCTCATGCTGGATCAATCTCGAAGCTATGGTATTGGTGAGCTTGTCGAGATGGGCATACGTGATGGTCTTTGAAGAAATCTCCTCTTCGTCATCTGAGGATTGAAACATAACTTCCTCAGCGGCGATCCAATCTGGATGCTCTGATGCGTGAAAGGAAACGTGTTCCGACGGATTGACAGCTTCGGTCTCTTCGCTGGAAGCTTCGCCACTGATGGATAGAAGACTCTTGCTCATTCTGTTCTGTAGCTGAGTCAAAGGTGCTTTCGGAGCCTCGGTCATGGCTTGCGCTTGGGCAAGGATCTGATCCAACAAAAGGTCCAACTGAGCCTGAGAAATGCGACGTCCATCTCCAGTGAGCTCAATCGTTCCATTCGCCTCAAAGATGTTCAGCGCAAGGGGATGTTCAACGTTGAGCGACAATGCCTGGCCAACCTCCTTGAACATGGACTGACTTGCTTCAGCTTGGTTGTCATCTGATGCAGGGTGGTAGACAAAAAGACCTGGGAATGGTGCGTTGCTACTACCGCTTCCTCGATTGAGCATCTTCTTGATATCCACGGGATGAAGATTGTGTGTGCTCTGGAACATCTGTGCTGACTCGGAGGCCATCTCCTTCCACAGTTTCTCGGATGAAGGAGCGTTGGAGCGGACAATGAGAGGAAGGGTTGCTATCGCGGGACCAACAACTCGTGCGAGATCTGGGTGGAGGACTCTTTGAGAGATAGTGTGACCGAGGACAACGGCATCGAGTTCAAGGTATGAGGCGAGAACGCAGCCAAAGGCGGATTGGAGCAGTGTTGGAAGTGTAACTACCGAATTAGATTGGAGGAATGGAGCGGAAATGTCTTTCCTCGACATGAGTATCTTCTGAACCTGTTTCTGCCGGGACTGTGTGAGATCAGGGAAAGGTGCATTCAACATGCTTCCACTGGCCGTCTTACTGATCTCGTCCAGTCGACGACTCCACAGCGCAGCTGCTTCGTCTCTCTTCAGCGGAGTCGGTAACAGCCCCAGGCTGAGGCCAGCCTCAAACTGCACAACTCGGCCAACATCCTCGACAGACTCCATTTGATACAAGCTCGTGACAGTCTCCAAGAAGACATCGGAAGCTACGGCGTCGTAGAGGGCATGATGCATACTGAGCATCATCTTCTTGGTGTCTTCGATAAAGGTAACAGCCCATGGTGTCTCAATGGTAGTCGTTGGAGACAATTCAAGCTGCAGCTTCTTAGCCAGTTCACCGAGGCCCTTGTTCTCCTCAGAGCGAATCTGATACCAATGCAAGCTCGGATTCTCGCGAATCAACTGGAGGATCGTAGAGTGAACACCCTTCTCACGAGCCCAAGAAACCGTGTTGTCGCTGCCATCGATGTCTAGTTGCGTCAAGGGCACAAAGGCTGTTCGCAGGATGTCGAAGCGCTTAGCTGTGGCAGTCCAAGCTCTCTTCAACTGGCGTTCATCGACGTCGTCTAAGTGGCTGAGATCGAAGATACGATGGGCCCAGTAGGCTTGTGGCTCGAGCATGGTCTCAACAATGAGGGACTCTTGCATGGGTGTTGCGGGGAGGATGAACTGAGTATCAGGCGGACGCATGTCACCCTTAATGCTATCAGTAAGCGCATTCTTCATAGACGCGAGCCATGATGCTTCTGCCTCGCCTGCTTGAGTAGACTGGTCTATTTCAGCCTTCTTTGGCATCCGGCTGAGTATGACGTCGACCAGTTCTCCCAGTGACTCGCATCTCATGAGATCCAGAACTCCAACTTGACACTTGAGTTCTCGCCTCAGCAACCAAGCAAGCTTCGTAACTTGTAAGGAGCTGAGACCGAGACCTGCCAAACTGTCATCCGGAGAGAGTTTCTCCGTTGGGATGTTGAAATGCTCGGCGATTGTCTGCAGAATAGGTAACTGATCCTTCGTCCACTGTCGCTTGGCCTGATTTCTCTGCCCTTGCGATTGTGTCGAGTCATCTCTGCCAGCCAGCACATTCAGATCTGACTCGGCGTAGATAGCCTGCAGCGCCTTGCGATCAACCTTGTTAGAGGCAGTTCTCGGCATGGTTGTATCCAGAACAACAACGTGTCCAGGCACCATGTACGCAGGAAGAAGGTCCTTAGCTCGCTTGAACACCTGGGATCTGATCTCAGAAGTGTCGACGTTGCTAGCCTTGACAGAGACAAACGTGACAACGACTTTGTTGTTGTTACCAGCGGGTGCGCCCGGACGCTGAAGATACAATGTCTCGACATGTTCAACGGCGGCGTTGTCGTCCTTCAGACTTGCACACGCTGCACTGATCTCACTGAGTTCAATGCGGATGCCAGTGATCTTGACGAGATCGTCGTTTCGACCAAGAAACTCGAAGCCATGGTCGTTCAATCGCACAAGATCTCCAGTGAGATAAATACGCTCGTCGATGCCCGGGCCGCCCTGGATGAAAGCCTTGGTAGTCTTGGCCTCATTTGCAAGATATCCTTTGCCTACTTGTGCACCGCCCAAAGCAAGCTCACCAACTCCGTACCGAGGAACAAGCTCCCATCGCTTGGTGCCCTGGGAGGTCTCAACCTCACGAACAGCGTACGCTGTACAGTGACCCAGTGGAAAGCCAACATTGGCAGCCTTAGCCGTGTCTCTACTCCTTCCAAAGAACTGTCTCATCGTAGATACAACGGCGTTCTCAGCTGGGCCATACGTATTGTATGCGCGAGTCGTTACGTCAGGATGTGCCCAGGCCTCAGCGACGTCTTCCGTCAGCTTCTCGCCAATAAACGTCACGTACTGAAGAGTTGAACCCTTGAGTTCCTGTACTGCAATACTGGCTCCGAATGAAGGTGTCAGATGAGCGTGAGTGGGACGAGACTTCCAAATGAACTCCGTAAATGTGCCCAAGACCAGCTCTCGTGTACCGCTGATGACACTTCCAGCCAGGCCCCAGGTATAGAAGAGGTCTTGCACGAAGACATCAAAGCTGTAGGCAGAGAGCTGCAAGGTTCTGACCTGCTCACGATCATCGTGCTCGACGAGGACTTGCAGGTCGCGCATCGCTTGGGCTGCAGCACTGTGCTGAATCATGACACCCTTGGGCTCACCTGTTGTTCCGGAAGTCCACAGAAGATATGCCAAGTCCTGCCCTGTGATCTTGGAGACACCGTCGCGTGGTTTGGCTCGAACAGATGTGGTGTGGTCATTGTACTTGTCAACTAGAATGACTTGTACATCCTTGAGGGCGTCTTGAGCAAGGCAAGGCTCTACGAGGGCAAGAGACTCAGTTGTTGTAAGGATCACCTTGCTCTGCGCTCGAGCGATGAGAGACGTTCGACGTTGAACTGGAGATGTTGTGTCGATTGGACACCATGCAGATCCAGCCTTAAGAATGGCCAGGACAGCTACGTATAACTCGACACTGCGTTCCATACAGATTGGAATGATGTCAATATCTTGCTCGCGCAATATGTTCGCCAGACCGTTGGCTCTGGCATCAAGCTCTGCGTAGCCCATTTCAACGGGAGCAGAGTTGAGTGACGAGTAGAAGCTCAGTGCAAGAAGATCCGGCGTTGATGCAGCTTGATCCTCAAACTGAGCGTGCAGAAGCTGAGCCCTGTCGCCAACCTCTCTGGCTGCCTCATCCAAACCTTCTTCCACAACTGGGATCGTCCCCTCAGCAGACAACAGGCTTTTGTCAATGCGCGCCGGCAGACTCTGTACCAGGTCATCAGGCAGTGACTTCAAAATAGTCTCGGTGAGTGCGGCAAACTGCTTGACAATGCATGCTGCAGAAGTTTCTGAGAATGTCTCGTCGCGATACGTCAGCTTGAAGACGACATCATCGAATCTCCCATCCCTATCAGGCGAGTTCGGGTTCGTGGGGAAGACTTCAGCAAACATGGCAAAGTCGTAACGTATAGCAGGGTTTGAGATCTCAGTCCAGAGCAAGGGTGCCTTATCTGATCCATCATCTTCCGGTTGGGGATATGCTTGCAAGGCTAGTGCGGTGTTGTATGGGAGTGTGTTGAAGAGGCCAAAAGATGTGTGCCTGTGACTCTGGGCAAATCTGGAATGGTCCATCAAGCTGCTGACGAGCTGCTTAAGAGTCTGCACTTCAGGTAAGGCAACTCGGCAGGGTACAACAGAAAATGTTGGGCCGTGGACAAATTGATCATGACCTGAAAGAACGCTGCCAAAGGTGACATCGTCAGTGTCTGCCTCGGAGAGGATATGCAGAAGCATGGCCCAAGAGGCTTGAAGAGTCGTGAGCGGAGAGCCTCCCAGTGATCTGCTCTTACTCTCAAGAAGCTCCCAAAGAATCGGACTGGTGTGTTGTACCATAGCATGTTGACGAGTCTTGGTTGAAGTTGGCTTGACGTTGTTACCGCTGATGGCTCCAAGCGGCTCAGTTTCCCATCCTTCCAGACCCTTTTGCCACAGCTGGTCTGTCTTTAGATTGACATTGGATGCCCAATCGAAAACAGCGTCGAAGATCCCTTGACGTGGAAGCGGCTGAAGGCCATGGTATTGACGGGCGATGTCTGTCATAAGCACTTCAAGTGAAGGCCCGTCGCAGATGCAGTGCGCAGCGCTTAAGATCAGAAGACCACCACTTCCAGCCTCTTCGGGATCAATGATCTGTACATGGTACATCCTATGCGACTCGAGGCTGAGATCTTCCTCCGCAAGGTCCAGCCAGGCTTGCGCATCACCAGAGATACTGCCGGGGCTGGCTTTCCTGTGGGTGATCCGACCAGAGTTACTGCTTAATCTCTGCCATGCGTCTGGCGTCAAAACTACTTGCAGGAACGGTGAAAGGTCGTCGTCACAAGGGAGCATTGCCATTCGATAGATGGGCTGTCTCAACATCGTCGCCTCAACGGCGTCCTTGAGAGTTTGTACTGAGACATCAGGCTTGAGTCTAAGTGTGGTGTGGCTGATGTAGTTGCGCTTGTCCATGGCAAAGCTCACTGCCAGTTGACTCTGGGTACTAGTTGCAGGCAGAATCATCTCTATTCCGGACCCATTGAGGCCAAGCTTTTCCAGAACCTCGGATGTGTGCTTCGTGGAGAATGCCTCAAGTTGAGCCTTTGTCCTGGCTTGCTTGCCAGCTTTGGTGGTTGAAGCATCGGTCTCTTGACTGCCGGGGAAGAAAACAGAACGGATGGTCGCGCTGTTGTCGAGGAGAAGTGCCAGTGACGGCTGAAGTCGAGGGTCCTCGGAACCTGGCCAGCGCTTCCTGATGTCCCGCAAGATCCTCATCGCACGAAGACTGTCGATTCCTGCTTTAGCAAGGACTGTCCTTGCGGTGATGGATGGACCTGAGGTAGACGAGTCACTCAGAACATTTTCCACAATTGAGATGAGATCCTGCTCAAGCTCTGCATCTTGAGTATCTGTCAGAGGCTCAATGCTCTCGACCATACCGCGATTGGTAGATTCTCGGTCATCAAGCTCGGTCTTTAGCATCCCGTTGACCAACGCCAAAGCTGCTCTGCGATCTGCCTTGCCGGAAGTAGATCTGGGAAGAGCGTCGACGTGCAAGATCTTGAAAGGCCTCATGTAGTCAGGGAGATGATGCTGAGACGCCTCCATACACGCCTGGTATACAGACTCGAAGTCCTCAGTTGGATTAAGGACAACCAGACTCACGACCTTCTCTGAACCCGCTTCTGCACCCTGCTTCCACACGCAGGACAGAGTCTCCTTGACAGTAGGGACCTTAGTGGCCAGAACACTCTCAATCTCACCCAACTCCACACGTCGTCCACTGAGCTTAACTTGATCATCAGAGAGTCTGCCCAAGAACTCCACCATGGGAGAACCGGTCTTGTCCCAGACAATTCGAGCCCTGTCACCAGTCTTGTAGACGCGGCCCCATCGAGGGTCATCTCGGAATGCTGCGTCTGTTTCATCTGGCCGGTTCAGGTAGCCCACCTTGCTCACTTGAGGTCCAGTGATGATAAGTTCTCCCACTGCACCCATGGGGAGCGGCATCAAGCTACCGCCAGCTTGAGGAGTTGACTGGTTCTGGGCAATGAGAACACCGCAAGTTGCTAATGGCGTTCCGATGACAGACCCGCGCTGACCTTCAGGCACATGAGGCTGTGCAATACAGTAGATAGCCGTCTCGGTAGGTCCGTATCCGTTGTAAATGCCCTTTGGCACTTGGCTAGTTGCCTCCTTCGCGATTGAGTTGTAGGGAGCAAAGTTCTGGAGAAGCCGAGCATTCAAGGTCTCACCACCGACCATGAGTCCACTGATTGAAGAGGGATCTAGTAAGCTGGCGAAGCTAGGCGTGATATTGGTGATATCAGCCTCCAAGGTAGAAACAACCTTGCCGATGTTTTGTAGAGTGAATTCTCGAGGCGCACAGCAAAGCGTTGAGCCCGTACTAAGGGTCCAAAAGATCTCGAATAGCGAGATGTCGAAGGTCGGTGCAGCACCTTGGAACCACCTGACAGGCTTTGATGTAGAACACGCGAGGGGAAAACCGTAGTGAGCGCTCAAGGCAGAGACAGTGCATGAGGCTGAGAGATGGCTGACAGCCACTCCTTTGGGCAGTCCAGTTGTTCCTGATGTGTAGAGAATGTATGCTAGGTTGTTCGCACTCATTGGTACCGGTGTTGGCTGCTGCTCTGGTTCAGTATCGCAAGACTGCAGGAAAGGAGTCACATCGATAGCCTCTAACGAGAAATCGACGAAGCATGACGACTCCGATCCCAAGAAATTCGTTGTTGTGAGTAATGCAGATGGCTTCAAATCTGCCATCAAAGCGTCCTTTCTCTCTCTGGGTGCGTCCACGGCGATGGGACAGAAGGCTACTCCCGCCTTTAGAGCTGCTAGATAGGAGATGTAGAGTTCTGGACATGGGCCAATGAGCACCGCGATTGTTTTGAGAGACTGCGTCGATTCCTTGCAGGCCTTCGCTATCCTGCCCGCCAACGCTGTTGCTGCGTTTGCGATCTGACGATATGTAAAGATCACGCGCTTGCCACTTTCGAGGTCCGTCAGGTAGTCAATAGCGACTCTTTCGGGACTCTCAGACGCGCGCCTCTCAAACTGGTGATGAAGAAGTGAAGCCTTCGCACCATGGTTTGTCAAAGTCTCATCTTCGTGAGTGAGGGAGAGGGGCTCGGATCGTGGGGGGAAGTTGAGGACAGAAGGTTGGGTCCATTCGGATTCGGTAAGAATGTCATCTAGCATGCAACCAAGAAACCTCAGAGCAGACTCGGGAATGATACTAGCATCCGTTTTAAGTTGGGCATGGTGTTTTTCAAAGTGAAGTTGAAGGGTCTGTCCAGAACATCAGAATACAAATGACCGCTGACTTATTGAACTAGCATTAACTCACCTTGCCGTCGCCGATAGAGAAATCAGATGGAATATCCTGATGACTTTCAAGTTTAACAAAACGGAAGCTACCAAGGTCGTTTCCCTCGGAACTCGAATACTGAGCAAAGATGAAACCACCTCGCTTAGTGTCTTGAATGCAAAAGTTCTCCCCTTCATCGAGAACGACAAGATGAGATACAAGCTTCACAAATGCCTTGATGGCGGTTTCTTCATCAGGTCTTGGCTCAACAGAGCTGGTCCAGCTGATTGGCTGAGAAGCCTCTGTCGATTGCTGGTGAGTATGCAGTGGCCGAAGCTGCGTAACGGGAGGCCGAGTCATGGACATTGTGTCATCCATGATGTTGATAGTATCCTTGTCTTACACCGTGTTACAGCTGTCTGGTAGTTCGTGATACTCTGCCGTGGTGTTTACCAGGTCATCAAACAGACACAGGGTCTCTGTCGCAAACCACCAAATTACGTCGGCCGTTATCGCTCGGCAATCTTAGCACGGCAGTCAACCAGACTGATGACGATGTCCATCTCAATGAAGCTAGGAACCTTCGTTCAGCACAGTGTGTCATGGCGTATGGAGCCAAAAGTGGTAGGTAGCTACAGTGTCCACATTCGGTGAAACGTCCGATCCCTGCTGACACCCATAATTCATCTCGGTCAGCGTAACGCAGTGGGGGTTTGATGATCTGATAAGATTACGGTTACCTACAGTGCAAACAAAAATAAGCTCGGTTAGCCCCGGTGACTCAATGCAGCCACGCCAACTTTAACAAGCTTTACGTTATCTCTCCGAAGATCTTGGCCACAATCGCGATAGCTGCATCAGATAATTCTTACTCATCACGGCAAATGCGAAGTTACGTCATGGAAATGACAATTGCAAAAACGAGAATGTCTCAATTCTTGAACGGTCCGATCTGTCGATCTACCATGCTAACTGAACTAAAGCGCCGCCCCCCAATTTTAGACAAAATGCGCCTCCTGGAAAAATCGCTCACGCTGCAGGGCGAACAGCATGGCCGTCTTGTGCGGCAGGTGGAAACGCTTCTTCCTCTCCTGCGGCAAAAACCTGTCCTGGATCTGAACGTGGTTAAGATCGTACTCAGGCTCGGCTATCACCTGCTTAGTGCGAGGATCGCGCAGGAAGCAGCAGTGCTTGATCGACGTGGCGACAGCCTGATACCGCTTGCCGCCGCGGAAGCGCTCTTCACCGACTATAATGTGTGAGTTCTGGTCGTGCTCGCCCACAGTGATGTTGCAGTTGGACCTAAAGAAGCAGGCTGCGTTGTCCTCCAAGACCCATCCAATCTCGGTGTAGCCTGCGAGTTCTCCGTCCCACTCAAACACACATGACATGGTATGGGGGTCTTCGAGTTGCTTGGCAAGGTATGCTCGATGATGCTCGTCTGGTCCACGCTCTTTCCATGCCTTGTTGACTCGGTCGGAGTTTTGCCATTGCTTGTATGTCTCGAAGTGAACGGAATTGGACGCGTCGATGTGTCGGATTTGTAATTGCTGACCAAGCTCGACGATGAAGCGGGAGTAGATGACAGTGCCAGGCTTGGGCTTGGGAGGTCGAACGGGATGAACGGTGCAGACGTTGCCCTTGCGCGTGAAGCCCAATTGGTTCGCGAAAACGCCCATTGTGCCGTTGAAGCCTGGGAATGATGTCACTTCAGGTCGTGATTGAAGCCAGTGCTGTGAGTCGGGTGCTCCAGCGCCTTGCCAGAATGCATCGTGGGAGAGCCAGTAAATAGTCTCGCGAGGAGTTGTAGTAGGTGAGAATGGCGATAGCACACCCAAGCCCGTGCACTTGATGTATTCGCCAACTCTTTGGCTGTCAACAGAGATAGCTATCAAATCATCGTCTCTGTGATCTGGGTGCAGCCACAGAGCGTAGATAGATGCCCAGGTCAATGCGAGGTCTTGCTGTCTGCCGTGAGATGCGAAAGGCGAACGAGGATCAGTGACGTCAGAGTTCAGAATCTCTAGCTCAAAGACAGGACCGAATTGAGCTCTGTTGTCATTGACCATGGCTGGCGATATTCTGGTCTCTCGGCCATCCATTGACCACCGCGCCAATGTCGTGTCGCCAGATCCAACGAGATAGTCATTTCCATCGCCATGCCCAGTATTAGCAATCCAGATATTGGTTTCGCCGTCGGGGAGTCTGAACGAGGTCTCTTTAGAAGTATCCCAAGCCTCTTTTGGTGGCGTCGGGTTACGTGGGGGAGCAACGGAAGTGATGCGGTCGGTAGTCATGCTGGGCGACAACGTCTATAAGTGCTGTTAGAAGGAAGCCAAGACAACAACAAGATAACCAAGTGGACTCACAAAGATAACGATGATGATTTATGAGGAGTGATTGCTGGATTTACGAGTGCATAGAAGTCTTATCAACAAAGAGATGGAAGTAGACAAGGAATTTTAATACTAATTACCTTCACTCTGTTTGGCCGGCTCGATACGATGATCATGCTCAAAAGAGTTACTAGTCTCCCTTCTACGTTTCATTCAAAATCTCATTCAACTGCGGCCGATGAGGCAGTTCGTTGTGACATGACATGCGTGCCCCCAGATGATTCAATCCAGGGTAGCTCATTAGCCAAGCTTAAGCTTCTGTGTCTCACATGCATTATTACATCTGTCTACATGGCCGCGGATGATCCCTACCATGTGCCATGTTCAGGCAGTTCAATTGTAATATTTACACTGATTTTGCACGAGATGTTTATGAGAATGACAGGTACACAGGAACCGACGAAGATCCTCGGTAGGGAAACCGTGCTAAACAAGAACGAAAACCCCACCAACGTCATATGCCACCAAAACTTTTATGCTTGTTTCACCGCACCGAGCCGTGCTTCTCACACGCCGCCTCTGATAGGTCGACTCGTAACAGGCAGGACTCGCCCCAAAACTGTGTGGAGATCGGCATTTCTCTTCCCCTTTTAAGTGGGATCAAGTGCCGGGGTTAAACCCGAATGAGGAAGCCGACCGTAAGCTTATTTAATTTCCTCGGTTCGAACCCACCGCGGCAAGTTATGTAATCGGAAAGCGGTTACGTATTTCAATGTGAGAACGAAACAGGCTAAACAGGTTCTGATGCTAAGAGGCAGCCACTTAGATCAACGGCTTGAGGAAGGTGATGGAAGCAAAGACAGCGTCGTCCGTTTTTTGCATCCACTTACAGTAGCCCCATCGCGCATAACCTGCGATGTAACCCTGAATGGAATTATTGCTGATCTACACACCTTCCTACACAAGCGGGTATCCACACAGTTTTTTGGATCCCGCTTTAGGAGATCCCTCCGAATACGGACCTACAAGCATGAAGTGCACGCTGGCTCTTAGCCGGCCTAGACCTTGGTGACAGAGCCATCTGCCGAGTGAGACTCGTTCGAGAAGCAAGTTTGGTCTCAACCACCATGACCAACAACGACGGGAAGAGCTTCCCCCCAAGGAAGTGGTACAGAAGAGTGCCCTTCCTATCAGCCAAGCCAATACAGCAGAGAATCACTGCGCCAAAAGTCCCTACAGCAGGCAATGTCGAGCATCAAAATGAAGACAAGCTTCCTACGCCAGAGCTTCAGGCAAACTGGCTGTCGATTTTGACCTTCAACTGGCTAGGACGTCTTTTGCGAACGGGTTACACACGACCTCTTCAAGCAGATGATCTGTATGACATGCCGAGCGACAGGTTGGCTGAAGATCATGCAAATCGTCTGGAAGAAGCTTGGGCTGCAAGACTCGCTACAAATCGGGGACGAAAGCCTGTCACTTCATCAAATCCGATCTCATGGAGGCCGTTCTGGGCGAGACATACCACTGACACAACTGTCTTGACATTGGCTCTCAACGATGTATGCTTCAAATGGTTCTGGCTTGGAGGACTCTTCAAAGTCGCTGGAGATTTGTCGCAAATCTTATCACCTCTTCTCATCCGGTATCTCATCGCCACTTTATCAGACTCATCGCAAAAAGGTCTTCGCTCAGGCTTTGGCTACGTCGTTGGGCTATTTCTTCTTCTCGTGTTCTCAGTCACCTCAAACGTTCATGGTTTCTATCGATCTTACACGACTGGCGTCTTGCTCCGCGGTGCATTGATGCACGTCATTTATCGCAGAGCTACGACACAGCTCACCGAAAAGGCCAAGCTCAAACATGGTCTCGGTACTGGAAAGCTTATGAGTCTCATCAGCGCTGATGTGACGCGAGTTGACTTTTGCTGTGGCTACTTCCACGTCGCGTGGACAAGTATCTTCCAAATGCTGCTCTGCTTCGCCTTAACTGTCTGGACCATGGGGTACAGCGCTTTGCCGGGATTCGGTCTACTTGCGTTGCTGTACCCTCTCCAGTCATTCATGATGGGCCGCTTACTTCGACTGCGACGAGGCAGCATGCCGTTCACAGATGCCCGAGTCAAAGCAGTCGTTGAAGCAGTTGCCGCTATCCGCCTCGTCAAAACAAACGCTTACGAGGAGAGTTTGCTCTCAAAGATCGGAAAGCTGAGGTCTGACGAGGTAGTATATATCCGCAAGAGAATGCTGCTCAGGGCTCTCAACACTGCGGTCTCTTACACGGCGCCGACTCTTGCCTCGGTCGTCAGCATTGTTTGCTACGGAGCGACTAGCAAAAATGGCATGGATGCAGGCGTTGTGTTTTCTGGCCTCGCATATTTCATGTTGTTGAGAACACCGCTTCAGGCTCTTCCAACTGCGCTGTCGGCTATTGCTGATGCTCGGGCTGCACTGGAGCGACTGGCATTATTCATGCTTGCTTCTGATGTGGACCCAGATGCACCTTCATCCAGCCCTCAAACAAGCTTTGGCTACTCTTCGGAAGAGAAAGAAGTGTCAGATACCGTGATCCAGATCGAGAATGCCACTTTCGCTTATCACGATGACTCGCAGCTCCTGGCAGCCGAAGAGGAGAAAGATGTAGCCCAGGAACAGTCAGAGAGCAAAGCGCTCAGTCAAAGCCAAAGACTGTTGATCGACTCGTTGCTGGTCAAGCGCAATCAGTTGGTCTGCATTGTTGGAGCCGTCGCATCAGGGAAAACTTCCGTCTTGAAGGCACTTCTCGGCGACATGCATCTCATCCAAGCACGTTCCTATCAGCTCAGCCTCACGACTTCTTCATTTCAAATTGCCCTAGCCCCTCAAACAGCATGGCTTCTCAGCGAAACGGTGAGAGAGAACATCGTCTTTGGTAGACCTCTCGACCTCGCGTGGTATAATGAAGTTCTCACACGCTGCTGTCTCCATCAGGACATGAAAGCTTTACCTGATGGCGACATGACGGTCGTGGGCGAGAATGGTGTTTCGCTTTCTGGTGGCCAGAAGCAGCGTATTAGTCTTGCGAGAGCTATATACGGCAGAAGCCCACTACTCTTCCTTGATGACTGTTTCTCAGCTCTCGATGCTCACGTTGGTGCTCGCGTATTTGACATGGTTGTCAACCAGGCACGTCGTAATAATGAGGGCACTATTGTCCTGGTTACACACTCGATTCCCTTTGCTAGACAAGCTGATCACATTGTATACATGGAAAAGGGCCGCATTGCTGAGCAGGGCTCATTTGAGCACTTGTACAGCCAGAAGGGAGCGTTTTCTCAATTCGCAGGGTCTTCTTCTCTAGTCTTGGAGCATGACTCCGACTCCGAAACTGCTGGTAGTGGTGATTCAGAGAAGGCGGCTCTTGATCAATCCGCCATGGAGGGGAAACCGACTGATACAGCCAAATCCGAAACCAAAGCCAAGCAGGTCACCGAGACTCGCGGAAAAGAAGTGATGCAAACTGAAGAAAGAGTCGTCGGCTCAGTCAGCGGCAGAACCTACATCCGCTACGCGCAATTCGGCAACGCCTGGCTCACAGGGCCTCTCCTCATTCTTTCAATCGCTATCTACCAAGGAACCAGCGTCGTCTCGCCGCTCTGGCTCAGCTGGTGGCAGAAGAACCAGTACACCACCATAACTGAGGATGCATACATGGGAGGATACGCCGCCTTTGGCGCTGGCCAATCTCTCGGTCTGTTCTGCATGAGCGCGACATTTGCACTCTTCTGCTTCTGGTGCTCCAACAAGCTTCATCATGCATCTATGTCCAAGGTTCTTCTTGCGCCTGTAGCCTTCTTCGATACTACGCCTCAAGGCCGTATCACGCATCGATTCAGCAAAGACGTTGATGCAGTGGATAACGTGGTCGGTGAGACTCTGCGTCTGTTTATCTCAACCTTTGTCCAGGTTTTGGGCACAATCATCGTCGTCAGCATCATTGTACCGGCCTTTCTAGCTATCGCAGCCACCTTACTTCTCATCTACACCTGGACGGGCATGTACTACCGCCCATCATCACGGGAACTCCGTCGCCTCAACAATCTGCTTCGAAGTCGTATCTATGAGCATTTTGGCGAGTCTCTATCGGGTCTTCCCACTCTCAAGGCCTTTGGCGCAGTCCCTCGCTTCGTTGACGATAACGCGCGTAAGATTGACACGGAAAACACGGCTTATTGGCTATCCGTATCGTGTCAGCGGTGGCTGAACCTCCGTCTGGACCTTTGTGGTGCGACTCTTGTTTTGGCTGCTGGTTTATTGGTTGTTGGACTTCGCGGGACTATTGATCCTTCGTCTGGTGGTGTAGTCTTGTCCTACATCGTCACGGCTCAGGCTGTGTTTGGCAACATGATTCGTCAGAGTGCCGAGATCGAGAACAACATGAACTCGGTGGAGAGAATGCTGCACTACGCCTACAATATTGAGCAAGAGCCAGCGCATCAGGTCAACGACGTTGACAGGGAGCTCAAGGCCCGCCAATGGCCGCATGCTGGCCATGTTCGGTTTCAATCCTTCACCCTCAGTCATCGTCCCGGTCTGGAGCCTGCACTCAAGGATGTCAACCTGGACATCAAGGCTGGTGAAAAGGTCGGCATTGTAGGCCGTACAGGCGCTGGCAAGACAACGGGTGAGTGCCACGAATATTCCTTTTTAACCAAGTATTAACCTTCGAACAGTAATCTCTGCATTGCTGCGAATCACGGAACCTACGAGTGGTCGAGTCCTCATCGATGGCGTCGACATTCACACCGTCGGACTGCACCTCCTCCGATCAAGCCTCTCAGTCATCAGCCAAGATGCCGTTCTCCTAGCCGGTACCATCCGCTACAACCTCGACCCCTTCCAACAATACGACGACGCGTGGCTGCAACAGTGCCTCGACCGCGTGGGCCTAGGCCAATCCTCGAAAGAACAAGACAAAGAATCAGGAGAAAGCGAGAAGCACCATTCTGAGTCCAGCAGTGAGGGATCAAGTCTGAATCTAGACTCAGAGGTCAACGAAAACGGTTCCAACATCTCTCAAGGACAAAGATCTCTCGTTTCTATTGCTAGAGCGCTCGTTCGCAAGTCCAAGATTGTTATTCTGGACGAGGCAACGGCCTCTATCGATGGTAGAGCAGACGCGAAGCTTCAAGCCATGCTGAACGAAGTGGTTGGAGACGCAACTGTTCTTACCGTAGCTCATCGACTAGATACAATTGTTACTACGTGTGACAAAGTTGTCGTGATGGACAGCGGCAGAGTAGTTGAGTTTGACACTATCTCGGAGCTGTATTCCAGTCAAGGCAGTGTGTTTAGATCTTTGTGCGATGCAGCAAAGATTTCCATCTAGTCATAGTCTTTACAAGCAAATCCTTCAGTTCATATCCATAGACTTCCTACCTAAATCTACTTAATTTGATGCTTCTTCACTCAGGTTTCCAGTCACGCGACCAGGACGTTACATTTACTTGGGATTGCCACTGCGACAACGGAGTGAGTAGCATAGATTGATAAGATCTTCTGATGATTAGATGAAATTTACGTGCATAGATTGATAAGTGAACAAAGATCTGCATTTGCCAAGGCGAAGACTGTCGGAAAATGGCGTACTGATGTTACATGAACGGCGTAAACGTTATTTTTGCAACCCTGAATCATTACCGCTGCCAAGTCGTCGGTATTGATCTAGGTATAGGGTCTCAATTTAGGTAAAAGTTAATGCATCATAGCTTCGAAGCAACACGTCACGAGCTGAAGCATGAACGGGATGTCTTCTAATTGAGTTCAAGCCTGGAACATCGGAAAGGAACGGATCAAGAGATCTTCATGATGGACAAGCAATTGGCCACTCTTAGAATCTTAGCTTGTGATTGATAGAACCCCCTGATTTGTCAAGAAAACTTTGCCTCTCCCGTGAACCAACCAAGGCATGTGAAGCGTCGGCGCGATCCCTCTTCTTGGAATCTTGACCAGAAACCACATGGGGCCAGGGATATTCTACCGTCTGTATAAATATGTGATACACTGTGCCTCTACCCCGGCAGGGTAGAGATCTGCAGCCCGTCCCACACCACGGCCGATCCCTACTGCACGCGACCATCTGATTAGATGGGCGACCAGTTGATAATCTTGGCTACCAACCAACACAAGTGGATATGAACAAGATCTGATAATTTTTCTTCGACTCGCCGGACAAACGAAAAAAAGACTCACCTGTTTCTGGTCCTCCCACGCCTTGGCTATACGCTATACCCCACTCATGCCCAAGAATCAGCACTATTATCGGCCGTTGTAGGCGAGCCGAGGACCGGCGAACGAGGGGTCCTGTAATCTGTCGGTACCTTGCACTGCACACTGTCTGTTGGTTCTGTCTTTTTCCTCCTCTGCGAAATGGGGGCGACCAAACAGCTTCTGGCAGTTGTTTGTAAAAAAGTCAGGCCAGACGACATTACCGCCGCAGGTTGGAGACTTTTCATTCTCTTCTTCCACCCGCTTCACTTTTCCCCCTTCTTTTAATGCTACGTTGATCTGCCGTCTTGGAGCGATCTACAGCTCATTTCTTTCTGTCCCGTCCCCCAAAAATGTCAGCACCCAAGCACCCCGAGGGCAGCACTGAGCAGCCCCCCGCCGCCCAAAACACGCCGTCGCAAATGTTCGAGCTCAACGAGAAAAAAGACTACGACGCGTCCAACTCGCCCATCTCCGACGATGATACCCATAAGGAGATCGGTGTAGGAAGGGTCGAGGCCTTCAACAAGGTGCTCTACCAGTCTGGCAAGAAGGGCAAGATCCTTCTCTGGCTTCTTGGTATCTCCATTGGTCTTACTATGTTCGCCTACGCCCTTGACATGGGTATTACGACTACTATCTTTGGAACGCTTGCGGCTTCGACTTTTGGTGTTCATAGTCAGCTCGGTACTGTCAATACGGCTGGTCAGATCATTCGTGCTATTAGCAAGCCTTTCATTGGAAAGCTTGCTGATATTACTTCTCGACCTACCACTTACGTTGTGGTCCTTGCTTTCTACGCTGTCGGCTTTGCTGTCGCTGCTAGCGCCTCGGGCTTCACTGCCTACACTGTTGGTATCTGCTTCACCTCAGTCGGAAAGTCTGGTCTTGATCTTCTCAGCGACATCATCGTGGCTGACTTGACTCCTCTCGAATGGCGAGGCTTTTTCAGTGCTTGCCTTTCTCTGCCCTTCATTGTCACTGTGCCTGTCAACGGATTCATCGCTGATGGCTTCTATGAAGATTGGCGCTGGGGTCTCGGCATGTTCGCCATCCTTGTTCCCGCCCTTCTCATTCCCGCCATTCTTACTCTCTACACCATGCAGCGACGTGGTGAGAAGGCTGGAATGGTCACCATGGCTGATTCCAAGGACGTTCGATTGGGTCGCTCCGAGGCCACGCCCAAGAACCTGACCTATTGGGCCAAGCTCGCGTACCGTGGTCTAATTGACATCGACATCGTTGGACTCATCTTGCTTGGCTTTGCCTTCTCCTTGATCCTTCTGCCCATCACACTGGCCAAGAGCGCAAAGGGAGGATGGAACAACCCAAGCATGATCGCCATGATTGTCGTCGGCTTTGTTATTCTTATCTTGTTCGGTCTGTACGAGATGTATCTTGCTCCCAAGCCAATGATGACCAAGCGCATTGTCAAGAACCGTGCTTTTATCGCTGGTGTCATCATTCATATCTTTAACCAGATGGCCTCTTCTGTTCGCAACACCTACTTCTCGTCATATATCCTCATCATCAAGGAGTGGACTACATATCAATGGACCATCTTCCTTGGTATCACTACCATGGGTCTCTGCTTGGTCGGCCCCGTCGTTGGATTGATCCATCGGGTATCCCATCGCTACAAGGGCCTCATGATCTTTGGTGCTGCTGCCAGAATTCTCGGCTACGGTCTTCTCATCAGCCCTAATGGTATGATGACCCAGGACACTGCTCGTCTTGTCGCTGCTCAGCTCATCTTCTGCCTTTCTTCCCTCAACGTCGTCGGTGCTCGAGTTGGTGTCCAGGCCTCTGTTCCCCACGATGACGTTGCTTCTCTCATCTCCATCATTACTCTGTGGTCTACTCTCGGATCCAGTATCGGTAGTGCTGTTGCGACAAGTATCTGGACTGAAGAGATGGTTGCTCAAATGCACGTCGAGATGCCCGATGTTGATGATACCACCATCGCCACTATTTACGGCAACATCAAGACTCTCAAGAAGTATGACTTCTTCGATCCCATCCGTCAAGGTTCTATCCGCGCCTACGCCATCGTCAACGGCCATATCACCATCGCTTCAATCTGCCTGTCCTGCATTCCTCTCATCGCCTCTCTCTTCATGCCCAACTTCTACCTTGGCAAGCAGCAGAACGCCGTCAACAACAAGGGACTTGATGGCGAGGTTGTCGATGTTCCAGACCAGACTGGGCCAAGAGACGCAAATGCGACTCAGCAAGAGCCTGCAACATTCCTGCAGAAGCTGGCTGCTCTGTACCGAAAGTAGATAATGCCAACTGAGAATGTAAGACCTTTATGCTAGGTCAGACAGAAAGTTCCCGGCTTCGGGGATGATACTGCCACTCGGACATTCTCTTTCCCTGGTCTCCAAAAATTGCCTGCTACCATATTATTACCCGAAAGCATAGCTACAACTGCCTTAATACAATCATTATAGCTCGTCTCAGACTACGTGAGGCTGGTGTCAAGTTCAACCAGTTACATGCGTCCTCAGTGCTGACTTTGATGTGACTTAATGTGACGAATGTGGTGATCTTTTGGCGCAATAGTTGTTGTATTCAATAGCTTCCAACAGAAGTCAGGGTGCAATAAGCTCTCACTCCATGCTGCCAAGAGTTGATCACCTGTTTTTAGCGCCTCGAACCCAAGACTATCGGAATAACTGATAAACCCGTGATACCGACCCACTGAGCTGATTATCTGATCATCTGATAACGATTTGGTCAATGTGACTATCATGATTTCTAAAACCTTCAACCAACCCAAAGCCCAAGATGCGGTATTGGGGACGCAACACATTATGTCTCTTCTCTATCAGCTTCCTCTGCCATGCTAAGGGTTTAGCGACCCCAGACCATTGCGGAAAAGCTTGTCGACAAACATTTCGGACTCTCCGATTTGCCGATGCCCCTCCGGGTGTTTTCTTCACGGTGCAGGAATGCACCAGTCTCATTTATCAGACTTCGCTTCATCTTTGCTGGGAAATACATTGCACTGAGGATGTTTGGCGGGCGGAGACAGCCTCAATGAACCTGACCTGTCACGATATCAGCGGTTCTTATCTTCTACCACATAGCATCATCAATAATCTTACAGATCACGACATCGAGGGTATCACAAGATTCAATGCCACAAGCCCGGATCGATCCCATGTGTATGGAGTTTCGATGCTTCCATCGCAGTCATACTATGATCTATGGGTCAGAACGCTGGTTAGTATACCAACCCAAAGCGGCAGTTATTCTTTACTAAACGGATCCAACAGGACACTCATGATTACATATGGGACTACCACAACTATTACGGCTGGGCCATGGGGATATTCTGGGCGTTGGTAGTCGGAGTAGGTATCACGAACCGGGCCCTGGGGCAATCGTTCTCCAGTCCAGGTCGAAAGACGTCTTGGCTAAAGCGTCATATCCTTCTACCCGCAACTCTTGGCAGACGCTGTGTACAAGACTATGGGGGCTGGGGTACCCTGCCTCCCAGGATACAGACATTAACTCTGATTCTTTTCGTGGTCCTCAACATAGCATGTACTATACACGGATACGAGATATTTGAAGGTTATGGCTAGTAAGTTTCCCAACTGCTCGATTTGGAAAGACATATTGACCTATTAATGCCTAGCTACCCTTCTATCTGGACACAAGTACTGCGACACGTATCTGATAGAACTGGGATACTCTCCTTCGCTAACTTTCCATTTATATGGCTGTTCGGAATGAGGAATAATCTCGTTATCTGGTTAACAGACTGGGATTTCAAGACTTATAACAACTTCCATCGATGGGTTGGCCGAATCGCTACAGTACAGGCTGTGATACACTCAATCGGATATACTATAATAATTCTGCAACGTAAGGTAATGTAACAGCTTCGTAGATATGTTTACTGACTCTTGAAGGTGGTGGGTGGAAGTACTTTTGTCAAATATGGACATTTACCTTTTGGTGGACTGGGGAGCTTGTAAGTAGTCTATCCCACGACGCTGCCATTAACTCACGACTCCATAGGCCACAATATTCATCTGTCTGCTAGTGGCATTATCGATGTTTTGTGTACGGCGTGGAAATTATGAATTCTTTCTCATCACGCACATCATTTTATCATTTTGGATCCTCGTCACTATGCTCGGGTACGCTCAACAGTGATAACTCGGACTACATCACAGACTAACGGATTACCAGACACGTGTCGATATTTAGTGGTGCCTATGATCCTCTTGTGTGGGTTCCAGCACTAATTTGGCTCCTTGATCGGGTCATTCGTGGCATGCGCATCATGGCCTTTAACCCGAAATTCTGGGACACCAAGGCTCTCATCACTTACAACGAAGACGCACACATGATCCGTGTGACAGTTCCAACCTGTTCAAGTCTTTACAGTATTGAGCCAGGCACATTCTACTATATCATGGTGCTCAATCAACGGAACTTTTGGGAAAGCCATCCTTTCACAGTAGCGACTATCTCGGGATCCGGTCGATGCGACACAGATACTTTAGAAGAAGACGCACCGCTGCTGAACCATGGATCCTCTGGTGAAGTGGGACCTGCATCCGGGAAGTCCCAACGAGAAATGACCTTCTTGATTCGGCCATATGATAGCTTCACTTCGCGACTAAGGGCGTATGCCGAAGAAGAACGACCGAAACCGGCGACGGCCCGTGTGGCTATTGACGGCCCGTACGGAAAGACTCTGCCTCTTCAAGGCTTCGAAAAAGCTCTATTCATCGTCGGTGGAAGCGGAATAGCGGTCCCGTTGTCATATCTTCACAAACTCGCGACACTCTCGAGCAAGCCATCAAGGATCGAAGTACACTGGGCTGTGCGACAGTCAGCCTTCGCCGTTGATGTTCTGAACACTGACTTGAGTGATATTCTTGGTAACGATCGGGTAGAGATTAACATCTATCTGACAGCCGGCGATGTTGATGGCAGAATAGCATGCGATGAAACCATATACCGACTCGCGGAATGGAGGTCCAAGCGATTGAACGTCGAAGAGATTATTGACGGAGCATTGGAGGATGACTATGAAGGAAGCATCGCAGTAGTCACAAGCGGCCCTGCCAAGATGGCCGATGAAAGCAGATGCGTGGTGGCGGCAAGGACAGTGCCATCGTTGCCGCCTATTGAGTATTTTGAGGAAAGCTTCCAGTGGTGATAAGTTCAATATTCAGACACCTTATAGCGACACAACTTGACGATCTGAAGAATTATATAAGTATAACTAAGAACCTAGTAACTCAGAACACCAGTTCCTTCTACTGTCTTGGCTTGGCTTCAACTGTTGGTCTTGTCTCAATGGGCTCTTGCTCCACTATGACCTCTTACAGCCACTTTGAGGGCATTGCCTATTCTGACTCTATCTATCATATCTACATTTTCCAGACAGAAGGCAAACTAACCAACTCGGTCGACAATGTTGAACTTTGGCAGCCAGATATCGACAACAGCTGCTCTGCCAGAACGGACAACTTCAATGCCTTTAGCGATTGCTGCATCCACCTCATTCGGTTCCTTGACAACTGTTCCCCAACCAGCGCCCGCTGCCACCGCAACTTGTGAGTGATCACAGCTGGGGTCAAACGTAACATGTAGATCGTCTGCCTGGACCATCCTGCTTGAGTACCCGTCCTTGTGAACCGCCAAGGCGCTCAGCATCGGGCTCTTCCAACCTCGGTTGTTCAGAATGACAGTCAAAAATGGCGCATTGTACCGCCTCGCCATCCAGTGCACCGTGGATGGAATGCTGAACATGAAGCTACCATCACCTGTCACAGCCACAACCAGTCGACTTGGGTGAGCCATAGCAACCCCAATGGCGGCGCCGCCGTGCCAACCAAGAGCGGTGGCCCCCGAGGTCAGGTACGTCCCAGGCTGCGAGCGCATGAGCGCATCACATGTAGGCCGATAGTTGGAAATGGCTTCACTCAGGACAATGGTATCCGGAGTGAGGTGTTCGCGCAGCCTGGACAAGGCGAAGTGGGGAGTGATGGCCGTGGCAGGCTGTACTTCCAATGACCTGACTTTATCGATGTAGGTGTCATGTATGGAGGTGACGTTACTAACCCGAGCCTGAACCACTTGTGCGGATATAGAGTTGGATGTAGAAATGGCACTATTCATCTGCCGTAATGCTGTAGTCATGTCTGCTTGGCAGGAGAGTTCTACATCGATGTGGAACAGAGACATGTTGACCTTGAGAGGGTCACAGTCAATGTGGTAAACCTTTGCATCCTTGGAAGGACGGAACACAGATTTGATCCACGGAACGTCGCAGTCTAGGACAAGCACGACATCTGCATTATCCAGGATACCGTTGGGCAGCCCTTCACTCCAGTGGTTACCAGCATAGAGACAGTGGTCATGCGGGAAGTTCATATAAGCGGGCAAAGCTTCCTGTTTCATGCAACGAATACCAGTCAGTGAAGGCTTCTAATTTCCAAGCAGGTGTGACATACCAGTACAGCTACTCCGAGCGACTCGCAAAGCTTGATGAGCTCTGCTACAGCCTCGGTATCACGGCCAAGATAAGTAGTGACGACAACCGGAGATTTTGCCGAGATCAAACTTGCGACAATCTCATCCACAACCACCGGCGCAAGACCACGAGGTGCCAGTGGCTTCCACATTCTCTCATCCACGGTATATGGTGTGATATTCTCTTCCAACGCTTCACGCGAGGCTATCAAATAAGAAGGCCCTTGCGGATCGCTCTTGGAGAATTGTGCCGCACGAAGCACAAGTTGCTTGGCGTTTCTCCCCGTCCTGATCTCTTGATCTAGGACTGTGTAGCCACGGACGATGCCGCGCTGATCAATCGTGTCTTGAAGATAGTGAATGAATTCCTGTAAGTGCAGAAGCAAGCATGCCACTTAGTAAATGGATACGCCTTTTCGGAAGTGAATTATACTAACATTTCGTGTGCCCGTCAATTCTCCCTCTTCCGTGACTGGGCTAGTGCCTGCAATCATAATCACGGGAATTCGCGCCCGTGAAACATTGTGTATAGCGCCAGCCATAGCCAGAGTACCGGCATCGACATGGACTAGCACGGCCTGCATACGACCTGTGGCTTGGAAGAAGCCCTGGGCTGCGCTAAGGCCCACGAACTCATTGGGCGCTGTAAATACTTGCAAGCTTCCTTGTGTCCCTTCCGTTTGGCGCTTGCTGATAGCTTCCACGAATGCCGGATGGTCACTGCCGATGTTGACGTATAAATGAGTAACTCCAGCGCTCTCAAGAGCTTCAAGAATGGCCGTTGCTGTCGTGTAGTCGCTCATTGTCTTTGCGTCAAGTCAAGTAAACCAACTGATCAACTTAGGGTAATAATACGCTTTCACGTGAGATGGCCTGTCTGCATCGGTCAACACACATATATATACAAATACGTATACCTACTTGCGACCCATGTAGGCCATAATGGAAACAAAATGGCTGGTATGCTACGCATGTGCCTCACAAAGGCCAATGAGCCGATAGCTCGCTTCTACCGGAATTCCAGCCAGTCAAGCAACCACGGACCATAAGTTCGTCCAGTTCCCCGTAATCCGGAAATTCCGAGCCCAAGAACCACGATAGAGACACGCGTCAAGTGAACGATGGCCAGAGTCCAGGTAAGCCTCTACATTATGTTGACTAGTGTGGTGTTGGATTGCGGGGGCTCGGTTACAGCGGCAAGCTACGAACGATGCCAGGCGGACTAGTCAGGCGATTTCGGCTTAATAATAAGGAGCGACAAGAAAAGCAAACCTGTCTGGTTTCGGAGAATCCGAGGAATTAGTGATCTGTTCCCCATAGACCTGTAAGCCAAGCTGTAAAGAGACCAGCTTATGAACAGTTTAATTCTTTACTTCTACTTGAAAACTTATTAAGAACTAAGGAATATAAAGATAAATTAATAATAGAGGATTAGGTTCTGCTTGTTCCTTTATGATGTCTTACTAATTATATGCTTAGCTAGCTGTAAAAAGCAGTTAGGTAAGAGAAACTTAGAATCTAGATAGGAAAGAAGCCGCCCTTTGCACTAATTGTTACCACTCGATCCTCAGTGAATTCATTGATGCATGCCGAGCCCCCAAAACGGCCATAGCCAGAAGCCTTTTGCCCTCCAAGTGGGAGATGAGGCTCATCTAAGTCAGGAATTGTCAGTACTTTAGGCTTTCTTGAATCGAGTCTTTATAGACTCACCATGAACGGTTGCTCCGTTGATGTGGCAGGATCCGCTGCGGATCCTGCGGCCAACTGCCAAAGCCTCGGAGATATTCTCACTGAAGACAGAACAAACGAGACCATACTCTGTGTCATTAGCAAGATCAATAGCCTCTTGGGCTGTTTCAAACTCAAAAAGTGACACCATGGGCCCAAAAGATTCCTGGTAGTAGACATCCATCCCTTTGCTTACGCCCTCAAGCACGATGGGTTGGACGACTGCACCTTCAAACCCGGGTTTGCCGCCTCGCACTTTGGCACCCTTAGAGAGTGCATCTGTAACCAACTTCTCGAAACGGGTTCCGGCTGTCGGGCTGATCAGAGAGCCAAGGGTCGCGGTGCCATCTTTGGATGGGTCAGCAGCACGCATTGAGTTGATCTATGACATTACGGGTCAGCTAGGTAGACATCACATTCAGAGCTGCTATCACTGACCTTGATAGCGAAAAGTTCTGAAAACTTTGCAAATATCGATTTGTGCACAATGATTCGTTCAGTAGACCTAAAATTAAAAGCAAGTCTGAGTACAGCGTTTGAGGAGAGGAGGAGGCTCGTTTTTTGTTCTCTTACATGCAAATTTGGCCTTGGTGTTGCATTGCACCAAAGGCGGCTGCTCGTACAGCTTCTTCCAGATTTGCGTCTTTCAAAATCACCATCGGTGCCTTGCCTCCGAGCTGCCAGGAATCAAAGCATTAGATTCCGTTCTGGAACAGAAACCAGTATTGTTAACTCACTTCGAGAATGGCAGGTTTCAGATATCTTGCGCACACAGTAGCAATCATTCGACCAACGGCTGTTGAGCCAGTGAAGTTGACGCGTTGAACAGCTGAGTGGCCGATCATAGTCTCCGTGACCGATGGCGCCACGTTGCGTGGACAACATATGTAGTTCAGGACACCGTCAGGCAGCCCCGCTTCCAAAAAAGCATCTACTATAAGATATTGCGTGTATGGGCTAGCTTCAGATGCTTTCAGCACCGCTGTATTGCCACAGACAATCGGGATCACGAAAGCTCGCGTTCCTAGAATCTAGGTGGCTCTAGTCAGAATACCATCATGACACATATTGATTTACTCACAATCGGAGCATTCCAAGGTGCGATTCCTAGAACCACACCGCACGGCTCTTTGAATATCATGGCAGTAGTTCCTGAATTTGAACCCGGGCTCAGAACATGATCTCAACAAGCGGAATAGATCACTGGCAGCCTTGGAATAATGGGAGACACACCTCTGCTGTTACTTTGCAAAAGCTCGCCTTTAATTTGCGTTGCCATCGCAGCAGCCTCGTGGATGAGCTGAACGCAGGTTTCGATATTGAATGATGCCCAGCTCTTTTTGGCGCCTGTCTCCTGCACCATTGCCGCAGCGATCTCGTCACTGCGCTCTCTGATAATATCGGCGGCCTTGAGCATGATTGTACGTCTCTCAAGTGGAGTACTGTCCCGCCATGTCTCAAAGGCCACTTCGGCGGCTTTGACTGCTTCGAGGGCATCGCTCTCATCTGCAGAAGGAGCTAAATGAATTTCTCTCTGGCTGATTGGGTCAAGAACAGGAAATGAGCGCGGCACAGGCGTCCTCTGTCCATTAATAATAAGGCCAAATTTGGTATTGTTACTACCGTGATTCATCTCGATGTCTTCTGGCATGGTTTAAAGGCTGGGCGAAATAGATTCTAGACTGTAAAGAACAGTGGTCTTTATCCCTAGAAGTCGACGTAAAGGTAAATAAAGATTGTGACTACGGCCAATGGTCACACAGGCATCAATATAAAAAAAGATAACGAGGAAACCTACTCCGCTTAACATAGCTACAAGGCTCTAGACGTGGAAGAGAGTCAGGTCGGGATTTCCGAAAACCTTTGTGGCCCGGCTCACTATCGAGGTAAGTTAAGTGGCACCCTACGCGGATATTCCGGTTGCAAATCTAATCTTCCCCGCAATCCGGGAATGCGCTTCCCCGGATTTCCCCAGATTGGATGTCTGGGAGATCACGGCGGTAGTTGCGGGGCTCCTTGAAGCTTTTGTTATTTCGTTGACTTGCGTTGTGTTAGGCAGATATGGTCTCCAGCGGTCGCAGTTAAAAACAGGGTATTGGCCCCTCCCTGACGTCCTACTTGTATTCACATTACGCAACTCACAACATTACACTCTCATCTTGATTATATTTCTATACTCGAGTGCACTTTTCTCCAGGCTCTCTCTGCAGGGACAAGCTCACAGCCACAAGTCTCAACTGCAAATAACACTTCTAGCCCACAACTCAGACATCGATACCAGTGCACTTTTCTCTACTGGGGGACTCATGGAGAAAGATAACGAAACCGCTCATGGTGAACACCGTGAAGGGGACGACCTCAAGACTCTAGCTGCCGCGGCCTCTTCTGTCAAGTCAAACAGTCGTGGTATTGTCTTGTTTCCTCGACCTACCAATGATCCCAATGACCCCCTTGTATGTCTATCCTGTGCTTGAAACTTTAGGAAATTTGTATCTGACAGCCATGCGATCCAAACTATACAGAATTGGTCAGCTCTTGAGAAGTACTCGACTTACTTGACGGTGTGCTTTTTCACGTTCCTTGCCACCATGAACGCATCCAACTTCACCGTCGCCATCAAGCCTCTTTCTGCAGAGTTTCATCGAACCCCCACCGAAGCGGGATACCTCGTTTGCTTCAATGTGCTTTGGCTGGGAGTCGGAAACATTATTTGGGTTCCCTTGATGCGTGTTATTGGAAAGCGCCCGGTATATCTTGTATCGCTTCTGCTCCTGATGGGTTGTAATATTTGGTCTTTCGAGACGCATTCCTACGGAAGCCTTCTTGCAGCTCGAATCATTTCTGGCTTCGCAGCTTCGGCATCCGACGCAACAGTCCCTTCGCTTGTCACAGACCTGTTCTTCATCCATGAGCGCGGCCATTGTATGATGATATTTCATATGGCGCTGAGTTCAGGTTTCTTCCTCGGTCCGCTTATCTGCTCCTGGGTGACGCAGGATATCGACTGGCGGTGGACTTGCGGTATTCTTAGCATCGCAGCGGGACTGACCTTCATCGTTGGTGTTTTCACGATTCGCGAGTCACAATATCCTCGTGACAAGGTGGATTTTAGTCTTCCGATTGAATCATATAAGGTCAAGAGAGGCCTCTTATCTCAGCTGAGTCTCACTCGTGGCTATGACTCGAACGCTTCTTTTGTCGGTACATTTCTACGAATCCTCACCTTGGTAGCCTATCCACCTGTTTTATGGACAGGACTAACAGTTGGTGCTTTCGTTGGCTGGTAGGCCTCACCTAACAACGTTCATATGTTCCGAGTTTCTCTTCATTTCTATTTTGTCTTTAAAGAAGCTGAATGAACTTGGGGTATTTGTTAGAACTAATACGATATCCTACAGGAACCTGGTTGTTCAACTGACGGCATCTTCAACCTTCACAAAACCGCCATACAATTGGCATATTGGCATGGTTGGTATGCTGGGAGTGTCTGGATTCATTGGTGCCGTGTTTGCGTTCTTCATAGGAGGCAAACTCATTGACATCATTGCAATTCGAATGACAAAACGTAACCGAGGTCGACATGAACCAGAATACCGACTGCCAGCGATCATTGTCCCAGCCGTAATTGGCCCCATGGGTGTTCTTACATTCGGTCTCTGTATAGCACACCACACCAACTGGGTTGGTTCCGCATTTGGCTATGCAATGGAGGGCTTTGGCCTCACCGCTGTGTCCAATGTGGCTGTGACATATGCTGTGGATTGCTACCCAGAGGTTAGTGATAATAAGGCAACTCAATCTACATCTTTTGGCTGATTCATGTTCATTTAGCTTGCAGGTGAGGCTCTCGTCGTCATCTTCATCATCAGAAACTCGGTTGGAACGATTCTGGCACTTTACACAACAAAGTGGCAGGAGGGAACAGGCGTACAGAATGTAAGATGCCTATCTAATATCCCTATCAGCTTATTACGACCTGCTGCTAACACGTCGTTCTAGGCATTTGGACAGATGGTTGGGCTGCAGTATTTTCTGATTCTTATCGTGATACCTATGTATATGTTTGGGAAGAGAATTCGTGCTTGGACGGCTACATTTGGTCCTGCAAAGTATATCTCTTTTAGGGACTAAATGAGATAGCCTCTCCACAGTAGAAGAGTCCTGTATTTAGTAACTTACTTACTCCACATAGGATACATGAGCCACCTCTGCCTTTTCAACTCGCTTTTGCTCAAGAGTAATCAGTGTCTCAGGACGCTCTCGCTGTGTGAGTTCTGGAACGCGGCAAACGATCAGACCTGGGTTCTGTATAAAGATCTGGTCCATATCCTCGAGGGTACGACGAGCGGTTTCGGGATACAAGAAATAAACGATCGGGAAGTAGGAGTAGCAAAAGCCAGCAAATACTGTCCTTAATCAGCTGTTTGTTCGGTGGCACAGCTACTAGACACCTACAGAGGAAGAAGCCCCAATTGAGATTGTCAACGCCAGTCTTGGTGAATTGAGTGACGATGAAGCCACCCATCCAGTTAGTGGCTGTGGCCGCTGCAGCTCCCCGCGTGCGCCAGCCGAGAGAGTTGACTTCCGAGTTGAACACCCACGGGACTTTGGCAAAGCTAGTACCATAACAGAAGTAGTAAATAAAGAAGAAGGCAGTGGTGACTTCACCGAGCTACGGAAGATATTAGCTGTTTATCTTCAATTTGGGTGTCTCTGATCCACGACGTACCCTCTCCTTCATGCTTGGGTTATGCTTAGCGCCGAGAAGAGTCATGGATACAATCATGTAGCACGAGCCCATTGTCGCTGCTCCATAAAGCATCATCCTAGGAGGGTCAGTAAGTTAACGGTATTCCTGGGCTAGGTATAGGCTTGCTTTCGGCGACCGAAGCGGTCAATAATGAACAGACAGCAGATAGCGGCAAATAGGTAGATCGTGCCATTAACGCCAGTGAGAAGGCGACTTCGGCGTGCGCTGTAGCCAAGAACCTGCTGTAACATGGTAGGGAGGTAGTAACCGAGAGCGTTGACACCCGAGAACTGCTGCATAAATTGTGTACCACACGACAGTAGGATCCTGCGAAGGTTTTGAGTCTTGTCACGACACCTGAGCATATCAATCATGGATACGGTCTCATTGCGCTCTTGCTGGATTGTCGCTTGGATTGATCTGAACTCTGTCACGACTTCGACATCCTCGGGGGTCGCGTTACTGCCAGCAAGTCGTGCTATGACCACAAGAGCCTCCTCGTGTCGGTCCTTGAGCATCAGCCATCTAGGAGAATCGGGGACAAAGAGCAGCGCAACGGCGATGACGCAGGGGAACAGAAGCTGGAAGCCGAGGGGGAAACGCCACTGGATAGGGCCGCTTCGAACACCGAGGGCGTAGTTCATCCAATTGGCGAGGCAAAAGGCGGCGGTATTACAAAGGGACTGCACGACAACGAGTTTACCTCGAACGCGAGGCTTAGAGCACTCAGCCTGATAGACGGGACAGGTTGATGAGGTAACGCCTGCGAGCCAAGACGTGAGATTGTGTTTCAACTTGCGTGGAGAAGATTAACGTTGGAGACATACCCATACCGAATCCGTTGATGACACGCCCGACTATCATCTGAGGAAGATGCCATGACACGATTTGTAGAACAGCGCCGATTAGGTTGCTGAGGAGACCGACCCAGATGGTCTTCTTGCGCCCCAACTTGTCACCGCAAATAAAGGCAAAGATTGCCCCAAAGAAGGCGCCCAGCTATCGTGTAGTTGAGCACATGCACTGGTTCAGAGGTAAGCCTGTTACTTACTGCGAAGCAACTGGAAACGATTCCAGAGATACTCGCGACCTTAGTCTCGGGAAACCAGTACTTGAAGTCGGCTGAGATGAGAACGGATGAGAAAACTCCCTGATGGACCGTCAATGACTGACTCCATGGACCTGATACTACATGGGCAAGCTTACCTGGTCGTAACCAAACCATGACATGGAGACTACGTTAACGCATCAGCATAGAGCTCATCATAGAGTGGCCGGGTCACTGACCAGCATTGACAAGTGTCACGCACACCAAAAGTGGCGTGCCCCTGAGATTACCCAAAGCCATTGAGTATCAGTCTTGTGAAGAGAAGAGAGTTGTGAGAGGACGACGATGAGATCGAATAACAGAGGAAGCGATGATCTGTTGTCATTTATAATAATCACAGGGACGCCATCTCTATATCAGGCGCCTTTGCCGGTTTCCAGACGATTGAGTTTGGGGTCTGGGGTATGATCTGGGGAACCTTGAGCTAATGAGGCGTTGTGCGGGGAAATTAATCGGACAACCCATCGGCTGATACACGCTTCGGCGTAGACTGCGTGATAGTAGCGAGGGAGGAACGAAATCCGGCTAGCATTAACCGCTTCGACACAAGCTAGTCTAGTATTAGTCTCGGTATGGGCAAGCGTTATTGGCGGCGGGGATAGGCGGCAGAGCTCCCGCGTCTCTATTATCGGCTAGCTGGCGGGGTAAGGCGGCACATTGAACCGAAAGTCAAGACATGAGAGCTCATCATGTGGTGAGACACAAGTAATACGGATAGTGGCACGGTAAAGATAATAAAGCCACATTATGTAAAATTATAATGATAACTTGCAATCCTTTCTTCCTTTATCATTGATACTATTGAGCAAATCCTGTCTAAGATGATGTCTTCGCCTCCTGCAATGTTCGTCGAAACACACAGTTCTCTCACACTATTATAAAACGACTGACTGACCTTGACTCATTAGACAATACGTGTTGGTCACTGGTGCCACCGGGTTCATTGGCGCGCATGTCGTCGACCAACTTCTTTCGCGTGGTATAAAAGTCCGCGGGGCTACTCGATCATTATCTAAAGGCAAGGCGATGATTGATGCGAGGCCTGAGTTTCAAGGGAAACTTGATTTCGTTCAGATTGACGACTTTGAGAATCCGGGAGGGTTTGTGGAGGCCATCCAGGGCATTGATGCGGTTATTCATGTTGCAAGTGTACGTGCTATAAAAGACCAGCATATTGTTGCGCAGATTTTGATCTCATCTAGCCTTTCACGTATGACACCAGAGATAATGAGAAGGAGTTGGTTATACCAGCCATCAATGGTGTTGATTCCATCCTCAAAGCGGCAGCTACTTCGCCGAAAGTAAAGCGCGTCGTCATCACGTCTTCCTTTGCATCCGTCCTTGATGCTGGGCGCAAGGCACCACCGTACTTCACTTATACCGGCGATGACTGGAACCCTCTGTCATACGAAGAGTCGATTGGCCCGGAAACAAGTGCTGTAATAGCATACCGTGGATCCAAGAAATTTGCAGAACTCAAAGCTTGGGACTTCATGGCTAAAGAGAACCCTTCTTTCGACCTAGTCACCCTTTGCCCGCCTATGACGTTTGGTCCCATACGACATCCCGTTACGAACGTCGACGCGCTGAATGAGTCAAACAAAATGCTCTTCAAAATAGCCTGCGGCGAGAGTCCGCTCCCAGTTGCGAGGGTGCCATTCTGGATCGACGTTCGCGACCTTGCGAAAGCTCACGTGGAGGCACTTTTGCGGCCTGAGGCCGGCGGGAAGCGATACATTCCAGCATCTCCTGAGAGATTTACATACAGCAAGGCTGCCAGCATCATTACATGGAATTATGCCTGGGCAGATAATGTATCGAGTGAGGTGCAGGCTCCCGATGAGTCTCATGGTGTGGATGGGGAGACGGCTGGGCGGGAGTTAGGTCTTGATTATATACCTTTTACAAGGACTGTTATCGACTTGATTACGCAAGTTAGGGGTATACACAAGTCATGATTATTCGACCTGGTTGACATAACACTAAATGGAGAAAACCCGCTAAAGGTACAAACCATAGTCCAGCCTGTGTTTGACATTGCCCCATGGGATTTATAAGGGTCTCCCTCCTTATGTTAGCCCAGTTTTCTTCTAATACAAGAGCGTAACTTACTTCTAATCTTCTACATGTAATACACTGAGATACTAAATATCTTGCTAATAAAAAGAAAGTCCTCAACCTCAGCACTGCTTGATAGGGAACGTTTAACACGTTCAAGGCTTAGAAGATAACTCGACACAGGCCGGCGCAAGCAGAAGGCGGGTACAGGCGGGTATAGGCGGTATTAGTAACCGGAACGGTGTTAACTGGCCTAAAGCAATTTAGTGACTGGAGTGAGTTTAGTAATTGTAATATAGGGTACCCTATCTGAGCAGTTAAATAATAACACAAGACAAGAAGATACTTAACCTACTGGCACTTGGTGAGAAAGACACAGAATATGCTCAGATTTAAAAAGGGCAATAACCTGTTCTAATAAACGATTTTGCCAAGGCCTGCATTGAATGTAAAATTTGGCGACAAGGTAGCTCATCAGGATCGTATCAAATTCTGGCACATCGCAATCAGTCCTTCCACTCAGATCTCCCATTTCTATATTGCTCAACGTCCAGCATCTTAGTCCTGTTAGTCTTTCCAATAGGCCATTATCGTTCTCACTATGCATTCCTCATATAAACACAAAAGAGAATTTATAACAGTCAATACTGCTGATGCATAACCGGTGTATTGTAAATCCGCCCCGCTGAGTGCGGGGTGCAATTGTTTTCACCATACATTATTTACTGTATTATTCTTTTTGTCAACCGTGTTCACGTTCCATAATTGAACATGAGCTTCAATCGGCAGAGAGTCGCGTTGGCATGTACTTATTGCCGCCATCGGTAAGCTGTGTGCCATCGAAGACGGAGGCGTAAGTTGCTGAGCTGCAGTAGGAAACGGCGATGTGACGCCACCAAGCCAAGATGCAATAATTGCACCAGGTCAGGAGCGGACTGTCATTACGATGATGGCCCCTCACAAAGGTATAGCCATGCTACCACCTGCTCCAGACGTAGAGTCTAACTATTGCTTTACAGAATCGATGCTTCTGGGGGCACAAAAGAAATCATAAGTCGGTTGAAAGATATTAAAGACATGCTGGGTGAGCAACAACAGCACTTAACAGCCTTGGTATCCCAGAACCATTCTCAGCCAGCGTCTCGGGTCAGTTCATCGCCAGGCGCTGTATCAAATGCAAACTGTGGATCAATAATCAGTGCTTCCGCGATTGGGACCCAAGCCGCCGAAGACGAGCCTCTGCATTTCTCCTCGGTTTTAAGAGAGCCGCTGGACGTAGCATCCGAACCGATGAATATTCCGGCCGAGCACAAGACCTCTTCAAGTTACCTCCTAGGTCTCCCAGCCGTGAAAATGCTAGTGGGTGAGTATCCAACAAACCTATTCTTCCTCCTAGAGACCCAGACTCCTCTGCCACCGGAGCTGTCTCCAGAACAGTCGCAGAATCCGCTGCCACCTTTTCAGGTTGATCGATCGGTGCTTGACCACCTAGTTGCCACCTTCTTCTCGTCGGTGCACGTTAGCCATCCAGTACTCGACCAGGCAGAGTTTACAGAAATCTACGAAAGGTTCCTGGATAAGGGAGCAAACTCGAGCACTGAGTCAGCTTTATGCATGACAGTCTTTGCTCTAGGTGCCGTCTCCGGTCAACCGATAAGATCATGCCATCCACAAACTTCACCCAATAGTACAGAATATATGAGATATGCTCTACCAACGCTAATGCTTCGCTCATTATGGTTGTTTTCCTTCGACCTCACATTAGCTCAGGCACTTGTCTTGGCGAGTGTCTACTTTGCATATATTGTCCGTCCGCTTCACAGTTGGCGACTCATATACTTGGCTACTAATCTCTTACAACTCAAGCTTTCAAGGTCAGTACTACGTACCATAAACTAGCTAATCGCTAAGAAAACCAGCTTGGATTGCCAAAAGCAAACACTCAATACAGAGGTCGATATACTGCGGTTGTTTTGGTCTTGCTTCATCGTTGAATGCGACAGACTTGCTGAGCTAGAGCTCCCCAGAAGCAGTCTTCAGCAATTGACAGATGATGCAAACCTACCGCAATGTGGGAACTTAGATGATCTTCACATGACAGCCTATTTAGCCGAGATATCCATTCGACGGCTTCTGAACCGTATACACAACTCCCTGTACCCAAGAAGACCAAATACTCTCAACACGTCTCTTTCATCAACCTCACTTATGACACCAGAAGAGTTCTCTATCGACGAGCTAACTTCAATCACCTCTGTTTGTGAAGAACTGCACCGTCAACTCGACCTATGGCACGCAGCCATCCCCGAGCCGTTCCGACCACCACTGAATTTTGAAGAAATAGAGAATGATAGGATATCGATATTGAGAATTCGTTATTATGCCGCCAAGCATATTATTTACCGACCTTTTGTTCTTCATGTTACAACGCACACGAGCCCACACGTCTCGAGTGTGATTGCCGAAAAGGCAGGGATTTGCATCGAAAGTTGCAGTTTATATCTTTACCACACCTCTAAGATTCTTCGCGCTCCAAGTCAATACACATGGACTTTCGCACTGTCGTAAGTATCCTCTATCAGGTCACAATGTCTTATACTAAATCACCGAATCAGGTCGCTTGGGGCGGTGATCATACTGACATTATCATCGCTCAATCCTGACCTCCGGCACTTTGTTCCTGATATAGAGAGTCTCCAAACTCTGGCCATCGATAACTTGAGTCAATGGAATGTTTCCAGTATCTCTGACGTTTTGGCAATACTTAAGGAGATAAGGAGGAAGACACGTCTTCGAACAAGAGTCTGAAAGATTCATGATCTTGATATCGGTTGTTTATCTGGTCGTCCGCATTTTATTTCACATTGCTATGAAAGAGACCAAGGTGTGAAAACATCTCAATGAATAGATGATAGTCACGAATCAAATGTTAGAGCTCGCCACCCGTGGGCTGCGCGATAATCTTCAACCCAATTTCAGATGACCAGAACTTGCCATCAGGATAAGTATACTTTTCAAGCGCCTCATCAGTGTAGCCTGTAGAGTAGCCTGGTGATAATGGCGTGACGTAGTGAGTATTGACAATTTTTGAGGGATGTCGCAAGTTCTCGCGGTGGCTGTCGGCGTTTTCCAGCATTGACTTGCGCCCACTGATAGCAACATAGTCAATCGTGCTGAGATGGGACGTGAGTTCTGTCAAGCCCATTGCACCATTGTGTGGAACGCATGGGATATTGAACTTGAGGGCCATCAGCATGACCGCCTAGAACGAGAATCATTAGCTTGGGACGTGAATCAACTGTAACTATTGGGGACTCACAAGACATTCGTTAACGCTACCAAGTCTAACAGCATCGATTTGGACAACGTCAGTTGCTTCAGCTTGCAGTAACTGCTTGAAAGTGACTCTGTTTTGTGCTGCCTCGCCGGTTGCAACACCAACGCCATACGGCTTCAGCGCCTTGCGAATAGCTGCGTGTCCGAGCACGTCGTCTGGATTTGTTGGCTCTATAAGGGATCAGGAATGTATGTCTAGTTGACTGAGGGAGGTTGAGGCATACCTTCAATAAAAACAGGCTTGAACTCCACCAAATGCTTCATGTACTCAATGGCCTCAGGCACGCTCCATACCTATTCCGACGTCAGTGATAGCTGTCATGAAGCGGAGTGATCACTTGCCTGATTAGCATCAATCATGATCTGGTAGTCATTACCGTAACCCAGGACGTCTCTCACAGCAGACAATCTTTCTCTATCAGCCTCGATGCTGGTCCCGACTTTGAACTTGAAGACCTTATAACCCTGCGCCAATGTCTCATGCAGTACCTCTTTCATCCTTTCGCCAGAGAACGCCATCCATCCGGCGGATGTCGTATAGGCTGGTACGGCAATATTGTCGAATGCCTCCTTCAAGCGTTCCTCTTTGCCTTTAGCAGTCTTTTGAAGCATAGCGATAGCCTCTTCTGGTGTGATGACGTCGGTGATATACCTGAAATCGATGCAGCGGACAATCTCCTCAGGATTCATCTCACATACGATCTGCCACACAGGAAGACCTAATATCTTGCCCCAGAGATCCCAGACGGCATTTAGTACGCCAGCAACAGCCAAATGCGTCACGCTCTTCTCAGGACCGATCCATCTGTATTGGGAGTCGGAGACCATATATCGCCAGGTCTTGCCCATGTTCCGAGTCAACTCATGCATTGTGTTTCCAACTACGCGTTTAGCGAAGATGTCAAGAGCCATGCAAATAAGCTCGCTTCCGCGACCGTTGCTGAAAGCCTATGTGACCATTAGTAGCATTTCTGAAGGTGTCGACCATAACAGGACTGACAATGCCTTCACCGATCAAATCACGGTGATTGGTATGAAGTTGGATGTATGGATGCGACCCATTCGTGCCAACATGCATAGCGTCTGATCCAACTCCGTCTAGACTAGTGGGGAATCTGATGTCGGTAACGGTGAAGCTGGTGATGGTGACATCATCAACTTCTAACGGCGTCTTTGAGGATGGCATTGTAGCGGCGTAGAAAGGATGGTTCTGGTTTTTCAAGGTTGAAACCTACAATTTGTTTTATAAATCATTTTGTAACAATGAGGGTCCTTTTAAAGAGCTTATAGCTTGTCCCATTAATGGCGATGAGAATGCGGAAGTCAGATCCGCAATGTGACGTTAGAGGATTGCGGGGTTCTGTACAGCGCAGCGGGCTTATCTGCCGACTATCCCCGTCAGCTCTGACTGCATGCTTAGCTGTTCCTTACTCTCCTGACAATAGCGACCCTAATGTGGTTAGACAAAAGTATCGGACAAACGTTTATATAAAACACAAATCAATAAGCTAACCAGTCTGCCTATAGTGCTTCCTGGCACAGATGTTCAGGTCTGAGATCTGGTCTGTAATATAAAGAAATTAATAAAATTATATTAAAGAAAGGGAATTATTACTTATTATTAAAGTTATTTAAAAAATAAAGTAATATTACTTTCTTAAAATAAAATAATTATATAAAAACTTATAAATACTTTTAATTTTATTACTTTAATAAAAAATATTATTAGCTTTTTTTATATATAAAAAGTTATATATAAAAAGATATAACTAGCTACAGACTTTATTACTTTCTTTAAACAGTTTTAAATACCCTGCCTTAAATTAACTAATTGCTAAAAGTCCGAAAGTTCAATTTCTGAGAAGCTCCAAGCACAGGATCTTTCTTAGTCAGTCCGCAAGTCTTTTCCTGCGTGGCCTCATACAAGATTTCATAATCAGCATAGATAGGTGGGATCCCCTTTTCGTCGTTGTCTGGAGAAGTCTGAGGCTTGCCAGTTCCTCCAAAGACAGAGATAGTAGTGTTCGGGAAGTCCTCGGCAGGTCTCTCAAAACCTCCAATCTGCACAAACTTCCATCGCAGGTGGTTCTGGAGATAAGTTTTGACTTTGCCTACCTCAGTTGTATCGATGTGTTTGAAGCCGCTGTCGAGCGCCTGGGAAATGATGGGAATGGTGAGAAGAACTTGAGCCCGGGAGAGTACCTTTTTGTCTTTCTGGGAAGCGCAATTGGAGCAAGTCTCAGCGGAGGGAGCCATTCCAGCGAATGAGTACACCTGGCCGATCAAGTTTTCTTCGTCTCGGAACGTCGTGTCGGGATCATCGCCGTTGCCGCCAAGCCAGAACTGGATAGAATAGGAACTTCCATTCAGAGCATACCGATCGTAAACCACATTGATAAGGTAGTCGTTCCAGGTCTGATGCTTAACGTTATCGCGCCCGAAGAACTCGATCTGCTCCTTTTTGTCTTTGCTTTCGAAGACTTTCCTGGAATACTTCTGAGGGCTGGGGTAGAGGTCCTCGATATGCTTTTTAAGGTCAATCTTGAACTGATCCTCCTTTAAAACCTCCTTTTCAGGATCAATTGCGCCTGGCTGAGGGATGAGATCATCATACTGGTAGCCCAACTTAGTCCAGTCTCGGGCATCATCTGACGTCCAGTACCCAGTCGCCGGATTATTGGTTTTCTCGCGGTGGAAAGGGAGGAGAGGATCATCCTTCTTCTTGTCCTTAACATACTGCTGGGTACGGACCCCGTTGAACCAGGTTTCCCAGTTCAAACACTGCCACATGGAAAGCAAGCGATCGATATTACTGAGTAGTGTTAGCAAGTAGTGAGTTTCGTCCGAGAAGCTCTACTCACCAATGATGGAGCCAAAAGATGGGGTCAAATGCCGACACTGGAACATCTGACATGTGACCAAGACCCCATCCTCCTTTCTGGTCAGGCTTCTTTGGATCACGAAGCTTGGCATTTGAACCGCCGGTAAGGTTCTGTTCAACAAGTCAATACCTCATCAATCGGTTGCGAGCGGTGATAACCTACATGTACGTTGTTGTGGATATACTCCAGCGAAAGATAGCCAGTGCTTATTTCACGAGCACTCTCATTCCACCATTTGGTGCTGGAAAAGGTCTCCCAGGTGTCCGTATACTCTGGGGAGAACAGACGATTGACAGCATCGGACAGTGTGCCGGGACCCCGAAAATTCTTCCGCCTTTCATCTCCTTCTTTATAGGGAGGATACCAGCCCTCCTCAAACGTGCTCAAAGTCTTGTTGGCTTCGTCGAAGTTATTGAAACCGGTAAGGCCCGTCCAAGTTACGCCATCGTCGCTTCGTAGACCATAGCGACTTGTCGCTGAGCATTTGCTCCACTAAGACATTATTTAGATGAGTTGGAGGCAATAGAAATGGAACGGAGCCTTACTGGCAGTATGACATCGGGTTTTCCCTCATCTCCCTTTTCAACATTGTCCGGGATATTCCACTGAGTCATGCCTGCTGGCATGTCTCCAAATGCTCTTGCGTTACCTTTGTCGTCTTTCATGGGATTCTTAAACTCATAGAATGGATTCGTGACTCCTGTCTCTCCTCTGGTGTCGTAGGGAGGATAGGTAGTTATTACCGGGAAGCGAAAGATCTCTGGGAGAGCGTATTTTTGTCCGTGCTTCTTGCTGTACTTCTTACCAGCCCAGTCCCAATATGGAAGTCTCCACTCATTAGCTGCTTTCTCCCACTCAGGAGCGTCACTGGGGTCGAGCTTCCGCTCCTTCACCCAGTCCTTGATTTGGTCCTTCATATGAGTCCACACAAGTTGCTTAAATTACAAATCAGCAACGGACGGTCGTAAAGGCAAGAGAAATTATTGTACGTACCTCGAACAGCAGCATATAGGGTCGATGCCACGTCGCGAAGGTGATGGTGTTGTGCTCACAGTATCCCCCGTAGGGATTAGCACCAGGAGGCAGTTTCTTGGCATTTTCGGGATCTTGGTTAGGAGGTGCAGCGCCATCCCATGGTTTCAGAGGGTATGCGTGGATGCCCGCGACCTGGAAGTAAGACAGCCTCTTATCAACTTCAAGCTCCTGGAAGCGATTAAGGGCGAGAACCATGAGAGTCCACTGTTTCTGTGTGAAGGCATTATCGGAGGGGAAGTAGTGGGATATCTCACGGCGGCAAGGAAGACCCGGAGCGTAGGGAATATTGTTGGTCTTACGCTTAGCATCTGAGGGGATGCCCGTAATGGGAAAGGTCTCGCCGGTGAAATCCATGATGATATAAGAAATATTCTTGCTTAAATGTGAAGATTGATATGAGTGATGAACAGTTTATTCATGGTTGTATCGCCGGTATTTATGGCTCCGAGATTAATCAAAAGCCTCGCTTGCGCAAAACTGGAATTCGGAGGTAGAAATGAGGTATCTGCAGCCAGAAGCTCTTCGCGCCGGCGCTGACTGAGACTAAGCCATGTGACGGCCATTGATACGAGTCGTGACTGGATCATCGGAGGTCTCGCTTTGCCAACATTCACGGCGCTGTGCTGAATGTCTTTCAATGAAGCCATATTTGGATCTTTTAGAGCCATCAGCTAGCCACTGCCTAAGTTTAAACGATCTAGACTCACTAGTCGCCGCGGGAAGCCACTAGACTAGCCCGTTCCGTCACTTCAGCTGCTCGTTTGAGACATCACTAGCGCGTTTAGGCCCAAAATGGCCATTGCCACAGCGGCTAAGGCCGCTACTAACGAAGAATTAGTGGTTGTTCTAGCGAGCGTGGGTGCAGATATGTGCAGCGAACGTACAGTATACCGCCGTACATCATCCAACTGCGCTCCGATCGATGTTACTTGATAGTGGACAGCTGAATTATCATTACTGCGCTGTTGTCCAGCAGTGTGACAGTGATGGTATGTGATAACTTCGACTTCATGCCCTACAAGACAGCCACGCTGGGTTGAAACTAGTGGAAAAGTGTTAAGACACTGGACCCCAATTGAGCTTTCTAAAGAATCTCCCTACAGCTAAAGGGCTTCGTGGCTGGCTGTCTCTGATACAGCTTACTACTTAAAGATGGATTTCGTTATAGAGGAGATATTTCTTATCAGAATATTGTAAATTCACTATTTCTAACTCTTCATACAGTTGGAGTAGTCCTAACAGCTCTGCCCGTGGGCGAGTCGTAGGTCTAGGACTTGAATCTATGAAGGAAGACTGTGTAAAGCTAAAGCTAAAGGTAGAGTCTCGGACAGATGTCGAGGCGTGGAATGTGTCTTCAGAATAAGTAATACTGCTCTCAGGTAACTGACCTTGCCAATTCTGTGAAGTTCTAAATAGCAGCCAGCGGTAGGTTGTTCGCCAAGTTAATCCACGATGTGATAGCATATGCATGAGCAGTATGTAAGCGTCATCCAATCCATTTTGCCGTGTTGGTGCAGCTGCTATGTGACAGCTGAATACTATTCCCAATCCCATCTGCCAAGTTCCAACACATACTGACTAACAGAAGCATCAGAGCGGCGCCTGACTATCTAAGGAATTGACAATCTAAGCACACTAATGTAATCCTGTCACAATCACCCCGCATGGGCGGCCGACGACAACGCTGGTCTAAGATAACATACACAACATACATAGCCTAGCCCGCAAAAGGAAAGAACCTCCCGATGCCCGATCTAGCCAGATGTGTCCAATATTGGCCCACTTGTACTTTTTAGCTAATGTCGGATATAGGGAAACCGGCCACCCCCAGAAACCGGCCACCCTCTATAAAATACTAAAAACAAGATATTATTAGAAATATAATTAATTAACTACTATTATATTTTTCTAATTAAATAAAATTTATATTAGTAAATATTTAGATAAAACTAAGTATAAAGATCTTTAAATTTTATTCTTTAAATATATTTTAATATTTTTCTTAATTATAATACTTTTTATATCTATTTATAAGCTTTTAAAATCGCTAGAACTTTTATAAACTTAGCGTTTCTGTTATATATAACTTTCTTTCTTTTTTTTAATAGATATTCTTTTTATTTTAACTATATTATTATAATTTCTTTTTTAGTATTTAATAAGGAAGTTATAATTATTTAATTAACTGCTAATTTTATAGAAAAGTAGTTTAATAGCTAGGTTATTAGAGATAATGCTTAGGATAGCTTGGAGGGCCTGATAAAGCTATATAGATAATTAGGGTATTATTAGAAAATAGGAATTCTTTCCTTTTACTGGGGAAATAGCTATAATAATAAGAGCTAGTATCTTAAGAGTCTGAGTGACTATTAGGTTTATTAGGACTTTTACTAGATTAACTGGCTATAGTCTGGTTACTTTCTAGCTAGCTAAGGTATTTAATTTTATAATAGCTTTTTTCCTAAGCTTTATTATAAGTATATAAGAAGGTAATCTTACTAATATAGCTTAAATTAGTAATAGAAGTAAGATCTAAGAGGAATTTCCTATATACCCTTTTTAATAGTTTAAAGACTGTAATATTTAGCAGCTAAAGGATATAAAAAGAGTGTACTAGAAGGAAAAGTATAAATATATTATTATTATAATACTTAAATAAGAAGTCTTTAGTTATATAATTTCTATAACTATTAAGGATAAGAAAATAGGGTTTTTTTAGCTTTTTAGGCTTTATTAATAGAATAAATACTGTTTTAAGCTAAATAAGTGCTATATAGTTATTTATTTAGCCTTTTTTACTACTAGTAAATTTCTAGGCTTTTAGGAAGTTTAAATTCTCTAGAAAATGCTATTATTAGATTATTTTCCTTTTAAAGATTATTAAAAGTTTTAGGACTTTCCTTATTACTAAGATATACTTAAGGATTATAATCTAAGACTTTAAACTAGGCTAATAAATAAGTACTGACTTTTTGTCTTTTAACTTAAGAAATAGACTATTTAGTCCTATCCTTTTTATTATTTTAACTTTATTAATATTATATCTATTTTTTTACTTAACTATTTAAATTATAAGTATTAATAATAATATAAAGAAGGCCTTAATAAGTTTAGTAGAATGTGATAGTCGGGTCTAATTATATTAAACTAAGCCGTATTTGGGTTTATTATTAGCAGATTATATAAGGCGTGATACTAAGCTTATTAAAGTATTATATCTCTTAATAGTAGATTTAATATATATTAAGCTTAATTAAATAAAGAAGTTTTATTAATAGCTTAGTAAGCTAGAATTTATAGAAGTGCTAAATAAGTATCTTTATATATTAGCTACTGTAATATATTAATATATTAAGGTTTAAAGATTAAAATATTTAAATATTAGTCCTAGACTGTAATAGTAGATCCTTAGTCTTAGTATAATTAGTATTTCTATTATAGATTAAGATAGAAGTTATTAGTCTTTAATAATTAGTAAGAAATTTATAGATAATATATAATATAACTGCTAGGGTTATAATATAATCTCTCCTTTTTTTTAAGTTTTATCCTTAAGACTATATTTATCTATTTATCTATTAATTTATCTTAATATATGCTAACTTAGACTTATATTATTTTCCTATATATTTTACTAATTATTATATTAGGTTATATTTTTAAAGCTAAATATACTAAAACCTCTAAATCTAGTTTTTTTACTTAATATATTTATATATTTAGTAATTATATTATACTATATTTTTATTATTTTTATTATAGTCTTATTTATAAAGCTAATAAAAATTAAGCTAATTAATATAGAAATTATATTAAGGCTAAGGTAGTTTATAATAGTTTTAGTATTATAACTTTTTATAAGTTTTTTTATATAGTAAAGCGTTTTTTAGTTAACTTTATATTAATTTTATAGTTTTTAAGAATATAAAAGAATATAAAAAGTTAGAAAAAGATAAGGCTAAGGCTAAGTAGGCTTTTAAGGAGGCTATAGCTTGTCTTGCTTATATATAAAAAATAAAGCGTTATTTTAAGGAATAGGGTAATAAGTTATTTACTTATAGTATATAGTTACTAAAGGAATAAGGTAGTTTTTTTATTAATAAGGCTGAATTTTTAGTTATTTTTAAGGCTTAGTCTTATAAGGTAGTTAATATTATTAACTAGAATTCTGTTTTTAGTAATATTCTTTATTTTAGGTCTAGTAAAACTTCTTTAGGAGTTGTTAAGTATTAATAAGGTGTTTTAGTAGTTTCTATATATTTTTACTTTTTAAGTAGTTTTTCTATTTTATTAAGTATTCTTTTTAACTATTAATTTTATATATGCCTTTAATTACTTTTACTTTATAGATTTTTAGTCTTGAGATTTTTTATAATTTATTACTTATTTTAATTTATATTATATCTACTGCTGATTTAAGTAATAAAATATAAAAAATTAGATAGAGCCTAACCTTTAGTAGTAGGTCTAGTTTATAGTTATTTTTTAAGATTTTTTATAGTACTTTATAAAGTCTAATAAATTTATAGTCTAATTTATAATTTAGTTAGTCTATCTTGATATTTTTTATAGCTAAGTAGACTATATTTTCCTTTAAGAAGGTTAGTCCCTTTAACTGTTTTAGGTTATAGTAGTTTTTTATATATTTCCTAATAAATTCAAGTTCTATCTTTATTTCTTTATATAGGTTTTTAAGGTTATTACTTTTAAGTATAGTAGCTAGGTTAATTGATTTTTCTAGTTATATATTATAGTATATATTTAGTATAAATTTAAAATTAGTATAAGCTAGTATAAGCTTTATATTTTTATTATATATAGTATTATAAGCAAGTTAGGCTATTAAGAGTTTTTTAATTTAATTATTCTATTTATAATTAATATAATACTATAGGTACTATTTAAGTACTTAATTTATTTATTCAGTTTATCTATTAACTTATAGTTAAAAAGCGGTTATAAGTTAATAGTTTAGTCTAAGTTATGCTATAAGTAATTACTAAAAGTTTACTATAAATATAAGTCTTTTATTAAAAAGAATTTCTGTAGGTAACCTGTATATATTAATAATATATTAGTAAAAGATATAAGAAAGTTCTTTTATATCTATAGATTCTTTATATAGTAGGTAGTATAAGAATTTTATAAATTAATTAACTATAACTATAATACTGTTATAGAAAATTCTAGTTAAGGGTTCTTTTAATAAGGGTAACTTTATAATAAAGTCTATTATAATTAAGTCTTAAGGTTATTATAATACTAGTAAGGGTTATAATTATCTGTAAGGTTTATGTTTTTATATTTTTATTTTAGTATATAAGTTATATTATTTAATAATATATTTAATATTTTTTCTTTTTACCTTATACCTTTATTCTTATAGTCTTTTTATTATTTTATTAATACTTTAGTATTTATATAAAGGATATAAATAAAATTTATAAAGAAAGTCACGTTTTTGCTTTAATATTATACTTATTTTATAGATATATTATTTTAGGTAATATATTTTATAGTGCCTCTAGTTATTGACTTTTTCTAGCTAGTTTTTAAAGTAGTTATTATAAATATAAAGCTAGAATTATTAGTTATTAAGCTTGTTTTAGTGTTTAATAGTTTAGTGTAAGTATTTAATATACTCTTTTAATACTTTATTTAAGATATAGGGTTTATTATAAATAAAAGGTATATAGTATTATTTTTTAATCCTTTCTTATTAGTCTGCTTTTCTTCTTTATTTATATTTATTTATTACTAAGTTAAATTTTTATTTCTAGTATTTATTAAGTTTATTTAGGTATATTAACTAGTTGCTGCTATTAATAGCTATTTATATAATGGTTTTTATAGGTTATATAAACTGATATTTTCCTTATTTATTAAGTTTTAAGAGCTGCTTTTTTATCTTAATAGTACCTGTATTAAGGTCTATTCTTTGGCTAATAGTGTCTATGCGTTTATTATTAGTGCCTTTATAGTATGCTATTATAAAGTTAAATTTATATAGGTATTTAGTATAATGTAATTATTATTAATTTAGCTTTTATATTATAGTAAAGTAAGCTATATTTTTATAATTAGTAAATACTTTTATAGAGTATTTATTTCTTTTAAAGTAGTATTTAAATTCCTTAAAATAGTTAATAATAGCTAGGAATTCCTTATTATAGATAAGGTAGTTAAGTTCTACTTTATATATTTTATAAAAATAGAAAGTAATTAAGTATAGTATATTATTATTATTACATTATCTAATTTATCTTCTTAAAGTAAAATTAAAAGTATTAGTTTTAAGTTTAACTTGCTATTCTAGGTTAAATATAACTAGAACTGGTTTATTAGTAATAGCTAGCTTAAGCTATTTAAAAGCTTTCTAAGCCTTAGTATTTTATTAAAAGATACAGTCTTTTTTAGTAATCTCTATAAGTAATATAGTAATCTTACTAAAGTCTTTAATAAATTGTTAGTAGTAGTTAATAAATCTTAAAAAGGATTATATTTCTTTTATTAAGGTAGGTATTTTCTATTTAATAACTGCTATAATTTTTTATTTATTTATTTTAATTTTATTATATAAGATTTTATATCTTAAGTATATTACTTATAATTAATAAAAATAACTTTTTATAGGTTTAATAAGTATATTAGTATCTTATAGTGCTTTTAAGACTTTATAGATATATTCTATATACTCTTTTTCTATATTAAAGAAAATAAGGATATTATCTAGGTAGTAAACTATAAAGATATTAAAGTACTTTTAAAGTATATTTATAATTATATATTAAAATACTATAAGTATATTAGTTAAGCTAAAAGGTATTACTAAGTATTTAAATAGTCTATATTTTATTCTAAAGGCTATTTTCTATTTATTGCCTTTTTTAATTTAAATAAGGTTATATATAAATTTAAAGTTAAGGGCTATAAACTATTTTTTACTAAATAGTCAATCCTTAAGTTTAGTAATAAGTAGTAATAGTATTCTATTCTTATTAATAATCTTATTAAGCTATTAGTAATTTACTATAAGTTAAAGTTTATTTATATTAAGTTTTAGTATAAATATAACTAGGTATCTTATTAAGGATTTTAATAGTCTAATATACCCTTTTTATAGTATATTATTTAACTATTCCTTAAGTATATCAAGCTTATCTCAGGATAGGTTATAGATAGGGAAGAATTTCAGGTTTTTTCTATCCTTTAATATAATTTTAATATTATAATTTATATATTATAGTAACTTAATATTAAGTTCTTTTTAAAATAGTTTCTTATAAATATAGTATTAGGTTAGTATATTCTTAAGTTATTTATTAGCTTCCTGCTTAGTAATCTGTTTTATCTTTTAAAGATTATAGTTTAGTTATTTAAACTATCCTTTAAGAGTTACTATTATTTATTTAATATATTTTATTCTACTTTTATAATACTTATATTATATTTTTTTTAAAATAGGTAATATCTTATTACTTTAGACTTTACTGCTCTCTTTAATTAAAGTTTAAGATCTTATATTATTATTATCTAAATTATTTTTATTATCTAAAGGGTAATCTTTATAGGTTACCTAGCTAGTTCTTTAGTTAAATTATAAGTTATAGTATTTTAGCTATAGATATTTAAATATTAAGTTATATTTACTAATAGGGATAATATTAAAGTTAATTCTTTAATTTTTTTTATTTATAAATACCTTAAAGTAATTAATCTTTTAGGTTATTTATCTATTATTATAATTATAAGTTCCTCCTTTTCTATTAGTTACTATATATAGTTTTTCCTTATCTTTCTATAATAGCTTAAGATTATTTACTATATTAAAGGAAATATAATTTATATTAGCTTTACTATCTATAAGTATACTTAGCTACTTACTTTTAATTTTAACTTTTAGTTTAAGGCAGGTTTATTAACTATTCTTTATAGTTATTCTTAAAGCTTTTATAGGAAGTTTATTTTCTCTTACTCTATCACTTATTTAGCACTTTATTACAGATAGTAATAATCTTTTCCTATCTAGGGGTAATTATAGCTATATTTACTATTATAGTAATTAATATTATCTAGGCATTAGTAAGTTAGTTTATTTTAGTATTTAGTTTCTATTTATTTAATTTATTTATTTACTATAATATCTTTACTAGTTAATTATACTAATTTTTCTTTATCTAAAGTTTTACTTTATACTTTTTCTAATTAGTTAATTTTTATAATAGTTTTATAAAGTTCTTTATTTAAAGTTTTTTCCTTATAGTCTTTTTTATTATAAACTTTTAGTCTTTATTAAGCTATATAATATAAGTTTTAAATATAGTTTAAAGCTTGTTCTCTTACTTTAATATTTATTATAAGTTTTACTACTTAAATCCCTTTATACCTTCTAGTAAGTTAGTATCTTAAGGTATTAATAATTAAGTAAGGTCTCTATTCTTTATATTCTTTAGTTTATATTAGAAAATAGTTATTTATTTCTTTATCTTACTTATATTATTAGTAATAGTATTATATATAAGATATCTATAATATCTACTAATAGTTAGGATAATCTAGGTACCTTTAAAGGTCTACTTTAATCTAGATTTATTTTTTTAGAGTAGTTAGGTTTTTTACTTTATCTTTTATATATAACTAAATATAGATATTATTATCTTATTTTATAATAGCTTTTTATCTTATAAGTTTAGCATACTTGAGTGCCTTACTATACTATATACAGTTTTCTCTTTTATTATATTATAATTTAATATCTATATTCTAAATATTATAGTCTACTTGTCTTCTGATTTTTATAGCTTTTAAGTCTTAAACTGTTTTTAAAGTTAATATATAGTTTAGATTATTAAAATATTAATTTAGTTATTTTAAAATAGTTCTAACTAGGATCTTATTTATTACTAAATATAGATTATATTAGATAGTACTTCTTTATATTTTTATAGATACTCTTAATTTAGTGAATATTTATACTAGTATATTATTAAGTTTCTAATTAAATTTTAATATATTAGGTTCATTATCTAGGTTAAGGTTAACTTCCTTTCCTTTTCTAACTATATAAATAGTATATCTTTATTTAGTATATTATTATCCTGGCTTAGGAACTGGATTTTATTTAAGTTTAATTTCCTTATTTTATTTTACTTTTCTTTTTTATTATTTTTATTACTTACTTTCTTTCTTTTTAAATTTTAGATTTTCTTATTTCTTTATATTATATTCTCTTTTCTTAATTTTCCTTTCTTTTAATATTTGGAGTTATATATTATAAATTAACGTAGATAGCTTAGTTTAGGTTGTTATTTTCTATAATATCAGGTAGTATTATTTATGTATCTATTGTTTATTAAAGAATGAGTTAGGGGGGTTAGGGTTAGGGTTAGGGTTAGGGTTAAGGGTTAGGAGTTAGGAGTTAGGGTTAGGGTTAGGGTTAGGAGTTAGGAGTTAGGGTTAGGAGTTAGGGGTTAGGGTTAGGG